>NC_047531.1:810115-1439615 GCF_012275295.1 Melopsittacus undulatus
ACAGTTCGTCGCCAAGCAGGGTGTAAACGTTAAATGTTAGCTATTTGTTCCAGAGATTGGCATGAAGATCGAGCCTTTCTGCCTCCTCTTCCCCCCTTAGCCCCCCTCCCGCAGTCTCTCCCAGCCCCGTCCCAGAGTCTCACAGACCACTCATTCATTAGCGGTTTAATAACCCTCCCGACGTGATAACATCCTTTACTCCCGGCTCTGCGAGCGGAGGTGACCCTGGAGGCAGGGGAATGATGCTGCGGGAGGGGGATCGAGGGGTACTGGGCAGCCGGTATGGGGCTGAGCCCCATTCAATTGCTGGGTGAAGAAAACACACACAGCCCCCCCAAGTTACACTTATATATATATATATACATATACACACACACATATATATACAGACGCTTATATATATATATATATATATATATATATATATATATATATATAATAAATAAACCCCAACTTATGTGTTTGAGTCCCTAAAAGTCCAAAGAGAGCCTCTTCCCGAGGTCCCCATGCTCGGAGCAGGGGGAGACACACACACAATGGGGTGTCCCCCAGCCCCCGTGTCCTAAATCCCTGTATCCCCAACCTCCTGTATTCCCAACCCCTTCCAGGGTGATGCCCAGATGCGGGCGGTACCTCCCCCGATTAAGCCCTTATATCCTTTTAAATCTCTCTAATTCCCACATTTATCACGTTTGCCCCATAACTGCGGATCCAGGGATCTGAAGCAACCTTTGGAAACTCTGATTAGTTCGGCTTCGTTCTGTGCCTTTTTCCTCCTTTCTGCCTGTTTTTGGTTGCCTTTTCCACCCCCTCCCATCCGCACCCCCCTTCTCGCTCCGTTTCTGCGCGACTTTCATGAGCTCCAGATAAGATACAAAATACTCTATCGGGATACTGTAATATTAAAGATCAAAAGTGGCATCAATTGAAACCAAACGCGCGGAAAACAAAGGGGAAGGCTGAGAGATGTTCATCAGCTAATTACAACTGCAAATATTATGCAAATTTATCTTGGCACAGCAATGGAGAAAGCGAGTTTAAGTGCGGAGATAATGCTGGAATATTGAATGTTCAGCTAAGGGTGGGACGTGGTCCAATAAATTCATCTGAGGGAGAACGGGTATTATATATGTGTATATTCCTATCGAATCATCTACACTCCAAACTGGGGGGGGGGGTCAAAAATTTCGGTTATAATTGATACTTGAAATTCCTTGACAAATATTGCAGGGAATAGACGGTGGAGGGAGAGTAGGGAAGCAAAGATTTCCCTTTGGATGGGATTTGGGAAGCACCGCATAGGAAACGATGAACCTATAGCAGGGAGACGAGCAACGCGCACACGGGTGGTGGTGGGGAAGGTCCCCCCCCCAGTCCAGATCCCAGGTGGGAGCTTTTCCCTTTAGGCAAAGGGGAAAACCGAGTTATTTTTCAACCTTGTTTCCGAAGCCTCTCCCGTTTCCTGGAGAGAAAATAGAAAGGGACCGTGCTGGAGGTGGTTAACGATTAAACACCGTTGTTGTGGCGGCGGAGCCGAGAAGGGATGAGAGGGAGGTAGGGAAACTTAAAGCAAGATAGAGAATAGGGCTGGCAGCACCTGTCCTCGGGAATATGAGGTTCGGGAATGTCCGTACACGAATTGGGGGGGAGGGGGGAATAAGGGGAAAAAGAGTAAAATAAAGGGAGGCAAAGGAGGGGGAAAATAAAATAAAGAAGAAAAAGGAAAAAGGAGGTGAAGAAAATAAAGGAAAAATAAAAGGAGGAAAAACAAAACCCAAATCCGAGATGCACCAAATTGACCACGGAAAGGATTTTAGGCACCATTTTCTGGTCATTGCTGTCTAAGAGAAGAAGGGGGGATGCTCTAATTCGGGGGGTGAGGAGCATCCCCAGCCCTGTGCAGGCTGGGGTTTGGGGGTGTTTGAGCCGTTATCGGTGCTTCAGTGAGGAAGTACTTTCGGGTTGCGTTGGGATTTCCCCCCCTTTTCCTACCCCATCCCTTGGAACGCAGCAAAGGGGGTTATTCCCCGCAGAAAAGAGTTGAAATACATCTTTCCCCCCCGCGCAGGTGAGGAGGCAGAGCCTGGCTGCTCCTTCCCTCCCTGGATTCAAACGAATCCATTCCAATCCAGCATAAATATCAGCAGATCTTCCCCTCCTCAGGCACACGAATATCAATAATTTCAGGTGAATCCCACCCCTTAGCCCCCTCCTTGTTTATTTCTGGAGCCAGAAAGCCGGAGCTGGTTCCATTTACATACAAAGCAAGGCTCGGGGTTTCTTCGGTCTATAAGAAATACCTTAAAATAAAAGGAGGCAGAGACACAGGGAGAGAAAGGGGAGAGACTCCTTTAGCAGGAGCCTTATCGATTCTTTGCTGTGCGTGTATTTATTTGACAACGGGGCGGGGAGGAAAATGGAACATTATTGGCAGCCCTCCCTTAAGAGAGAAAAGAAGAAGCGGAGAGAAAAACTAAGATGCAAATTGCGTTTTATCTGAACCCGGCTCCGTGCTTTAGCCCGTGTTTATGATGCATTATCTCCCCCTTGAATAAAATATAAATCATGTAAAATTCGGGTCTCACAGCCAGCGAGAGGAGAAGCTCCGGTCGATTTTCCTAATTTCAGGCTGAAAGTGACACATTAATTAAAACACCTCTTCCCCTCCCGATTTATTATTATCAGATTTACCTTATATTTCCCCAATTCTTAAATAATCATAATAAAACAAATCAGTTTCTCTGCCCCTCGGTTTAAAACTCCACTAAAATAAGGACCCACGCTTTGGGTTGGGGTTTTTTTCCTTCCCCCCCCCAACGCTGCCCATCGCTTTCCGCCATCAGATTCATTGTGATGTATTAGATGCAATAAATTATCCCATGTAACAAAACATTGGGAGCTGAAAGGGTGATAATCTGGAAAGCAGAGATAAGGATTCATTATTCCGAATCATTATGAATCCAACGTTGCCTCTGACTTCTTTCTTAATCAGCTCCTCTGATCCTGGATATGTGAGCAGCTCAGATAAGGAAAGAGTCATTTATAATTCTGTACCTCGTCTAATATTTGGGGGGGGGGGGGGGAAGAAGAGAGAGAAAAGTCAGAGGCAAGAAAACGCCATAAAACACAAGCAAGAGGCGGACTCGGAATGAAATATCACTTCCATGCTGTTCGAGCCGCAGTGAGGTTTAATTAAAATCCCCTACTTCCACGTGTTGGATGGATCCTTATAAATACATTTTGCACCTTGGCTCTAGTGGATGGGAAATTGCAACCGGGGCGACTTGCTTGGGTCTGGCTTTGATTTCATTCCCGAGTCCCTCATTTAGGGGAATTTTAGGGGTGTGGATGTGTATAATTCCTGAGGTTCCCCCCCCCCCATCCCCGCTGTCCCTCCCCACCGTTCACACAAAGTCATTAGGTCGAGGCTACCCCAATGCGGGAGGCTGCGTTTAATGGAAATCGTTTTAAAGCGAATTGAATACACCCCGCGCACACAAAGCCCAGGATCAATGCCAAAGCAGTGCCAAAGCGGCTCGTTTGGAGCGAGCAAGACGAAGGGAGCGTTCTACCCCTGCTTGGAAATGAAGATTACGAGGATGATATTAAATATAACGTGTTTGAGAACGTTTTATAACCGGGGAGGGGGGAATTATTGATTATTGACTTATTCCCCGTGTTGGGGGGCAAAGGAAGGTGGGTTTTCTCTCCAGACCAATTTAATTATAGCAAATAACCCATCCCCAACCTCCTCCCTGCAGCCGGCGGAGCGGTTCTCACTAACAATACCGCACGGATCGTGTTTATGGAAGGTCCGACTGCAAATCTGGGTTCAGGCGGAGCCGAAATCGATTCTCTGTATGTGTGTTTAGATATAATTTCGAGGTATAAGGCGGCTAAATGTGTGCCAAGAGGAGAGTGAGAGGTGGGATTAGCCACATGCGCTGGGAGAGTCACAGGCTCACCATGGAAGTTGGAAAACACAAGGGGGAAAAAAGTATATATAATGTATACAAGATATATATTTTTTCATCTATTATAAAAAAACATATAATATATTATATGTGTGTACTATAGAATATATAAAATATATTAATATACTGTATGTGGAGTATATTAATATATTAGATATGTGGACTGTATGAGATATATAATATATATGGTATATATATACACACACGCACATCATATATATAAACTCCACATCCACACGTACAAGGAAAAATATAAGTGTGTGTGAATAAATAAATATATACACAAACAAATATATATCTATGCACACATATATGCATGTATGCATTTAAATAACCTCTGGCTACCTGGCTATTGCTTTTAATGTATATTGGGACCTAAACCGCAGGCATCAGGGAAGGTCTGTGATATCGATGATAAACCCCGGGTGCCATTTAAAGCCTCATTAGTTATGTTTAACCTTTGAATCACCGGCCGTCAGAGCTGGAAATGAACTTCACGGTGCGGGTTGAATGCGGAGGGAGGGGGGGTGTGCTGTGTGGATGCGCCTGCGCCTATGCCCAAATTCCCTCTTACCGTCCTCCACAAGCAGGGGGAATAGGGATTCCATCTCCATGGCCTTCCCAAGAGGTTTTTGCAGGAGGATCCTCGATTTTCGTTTCCCTAGTTTCCACGATGTGCTCAGATATCCCAGATCCAGTTCCCTCTCTCACACACACCCTTTTCTTTCATTTATTATGTATTTCTGGGCATTTTGGGGGGGATCCGACATATTCCCCGTTGATCTCCCCTCCCTCCCGCAGAGCTATTTTTGGGGAGCAGATTTCCCAGGGATTCCAGTAGAATACACACCCTGCCTGGTTTCAGCCGGATTCTCCTTTATATGTTATCCCATACCCTGTCGGGATTTAGCCCCGGCTCCTCCAGCCGGCTCCGTACAATCCGCTCAAGCCTCTTGGCTTTAAAACACTGCTTTTCGAACCGTTTCTCTAGCAAAAAGCACGGGTTTAGGGGGGTAGATGGGCTCAAGCCGCCTCCCCAGGGGTGCCCGAGCTGGTTCCGTAGGGGTTTCGTGGTGGGAAGGCTCCGGTCGCAGTTCTAATGAGCTTTAAGTTATTACCTTAATTGAATGGGTTTTCTAAAGATAGAATTGGGAGGCGATCGCGTTACCTTTCACCTCACAGGGAGTCACTCTAGAATCAGAGATAGCAACTCCCAGCGTCAGCAGAAAAAAACCCAACCCAACAATATCCCTCCGGGACCAGGATTGTAATTATATATATGTATAATATGAATAATATTAAGCAGGACTAATTATATAGATATAATTATTATTGTTTTCCCTAAATTATCCATTTTCGACCCACTTTCTGAAGCTCCACGCACCCTCCTTAGTCCTGGGAATAAAACATCCCTCGTTTATTCCCATGGAAGCATTTTATGCCATTGGTAGAAATGGAGTGTAACGTTAAATTGGGGTGAGGGAGGTGTTTTTCTCCCTCTTCTTCCCACTTTTTCCCCCTTCCATCCCGGTAAGAGCCTGCCCACGCCAGTAGGTCAGTGTGGGCGCTCCGGGACGTGTTTTCCATGGGGAAGCTCCCCCCCCAAGCTGTTACTGCTGGTTTTGCTAGCAGGACCCCCCTTTCCCCATGAAGTGGGTAGCAGAAATGAGCACAAACCCTAGTAGTAAAACAAGAGCATCACCAGGGTGGAAGTTTGTTCGGAGGGGGCACACTGAGGCTGCAGCATTAGGTTTTAGGGACAAACACGAGTGGGGCGCGTTAAAAGCTTCAGCTCTATCTCCTCTTAGCTGCAAGGTTTGGAGCATCCCCTGAAGCCTGTGGCCCTACAGCATTTTTGGGGGATAGGGAAGATCTTCCCTTCCCAGCCCCCGAGAGCCCCCAAGTCTTCGGGGGAAGGGGGTGATCGGGACAGGAGACTGCAGTTCGTCCAATTCATTCTGCAAGATCGGCCCTGGGTTCGAGACCATCCAGCTCTGGAAGCACAGACTGGGATAGTGGGGGGATACACAGACCCCCGGGCTGGGACCGACTCCCGACGTCGGTGTCCCCTGCAGAGCAGCCTTCCTCCCCCTGAGCTCTCCAAATGGCAGGGGATGAGTGTGGATTGGAATTCTGGGTTTATGGTGTTTTTTATGTCCAAATCCAGGAGCCTTCACAAACGTATATTTAAAAATTAATAATAATTAAAAAGAAATAAATAAAGAAAAACAGGAGCAATAAAAGTCCCTCCCGAAGAAAAGGGGGGACAGAGGATAAAAAACAGCCCATAATAGCTAATTTCACCGCTTTCCCTCAAAAGCTTTCGATGCAAGCGGAGCGAGCTCCAGTTATTTCTATCATCGTCAGCTTAGTGTTTGTTTCCCCCCCTCTTTCCCCCCAGCCTCTGTCTCTGTCCCCAGGCACTGAAGGCTCCCGGCAGTGTCAGTTCCTCCCGGGACAGGTCGCATCACGCTCACACCGCTGCTAGCCCCGGTACCTGGCCCTGCCCCTATCCGTCCGTCCCCCGCCCCCTGTGATCCCCGGGAGGGGTGTGTAAAGAACCGGCCCATCATATTCCTCTCACTCCTTCTTTGCCCTTTCCCAACCCGGAAGAGCTCTGATCTTCAGTCAGCCCATCCCGTAGGAGAGTAGGAGGAGGATGGTGTCTTTGGAGGATGCGGCTCCCCCAGCTTTTCCCCCTCGGTGGCAGCTTGCGACATGCCAGCGCTGCTCCTATGCTCCTGCCCTGAGAGCTGCACCGGAGTGGGACTGCAGGAAGAGCCTCTGCTCAGGTCAGTGAATGCCCTAACCCGAGTTCCTGCATCTCCACCCCCCTCCCCGCTCTTTAATTCTTATTTTCTTTGTTTTTTGTATTATTTTAATTCCTTTTCTGCCTCCTTTTACTCCTTCGCCACGTGGAGATGAGGATGGGGATCTCGGCTCAAGGGCTTGAAACTCAATCCGTCTCACCCCCCCTTCCTTATTCCTTAGGGGGAGAGTTGGGTTTTCCCGATGACCTTGGAGAAAGGCATATCCCGGCTCGGGAAAGACAGGAAATTTGGGAAGCGGGTGAGAAAAAGCTGGTTTTCCGCTGGTGTTAGGGAAGGAGCGAGGCTGGGATGGACACGGTGGGAGATAGGGCTCGTCACTGTCATCGCTGGGATGGGAAATGCTGATCTGAGGAAGGGAAAGGAATTATCTGTGCCTGGCTCCCTACCTATGTGCAGATCCCTTCTTATACAGACCCGAGGCCTATGAGCGGAGTGATGTCCGTGCGCGCAGGACTCTGCTCTTCTGCGCTCTCCCAGCGGTTCATACTCAGCGATGTTGATTTGATCACGCTAGCTCTCTTTGTGCTGTAAAGTGCATAATACATACAACATTTTTAGCACTATCTATATTCGCTTTAAAAATATCTAGTAGATATTGTACAATGCTCATCCTACGCTTCTAATAGGCTCTAATTAGGGCGCTCTTCCGCCCCGTTCTGTTCATATTCCTTCTTATACCTTGTAAACCTAAGCCTCAGCCGCGGAGGGGAGATGCACTGTTAAGGAGGACGAGATGAGGAGGGGGGGGGCCTCCGCTTCGGGCCAGAACCCGTCCCCATACCCTCCGGTACCCTCCAGGCAGGGCTCCCGCAGAACCCGGAGGACGAGGGGAGAGTTTCGCCTCTTTCCCCCACTCCTGGATTTAGGTCTTCCTTTTCTTTACCCGCTTGTAGGAACATTTGCAACCCTCCAGGCTGGGCAGGGAGTGTTTCGGGATAGAGCTAGGAAATGGCTTGGGCTGCCCAGAAACGCACGTTAACGTCTTTGGGCGCCTTTGAAACAGAAAGGGGAGAAAATACTTTATCTATCTATCGATAATCTATCTATCTATCTATCTATCTATCTATCTATCTATAATCTATCTATCTATCTATCCATCCACCCATCCATCCATCCATCCATCCACCCATCCCCGCTCCTCTTACCTTCGCTTCTCAGTACACAAGCAGCGGGCTCCGGGTGACGGATTTGAATGCAACCGGATAATTAACAACCACCGGCCCAGCTTGTTTTACTCCATTAGGAAGGTCCGTCCTCCCTCCCGGCACTTTGCTCCCGGCTGGGGCAAAACGCTTCCTTATCCCAGGGATTTTATTAGTATTGTTATTATTTTGCTTTAATTTGACTGCAGACACGAGGGTTTGAGGTTTAGCTTTTAATTTCAAGAGTGAAAAAGAGACGAGGAAGCGCTTCCTGCTGGGGCAGGTAGGGAGCTGGATAATGCAAGGAAAATAGGGGCTCCGGTCCCCCCCCCCCCGGGATGCAGGCAGCACTGGGAGATGGGCGATAATTACCTATATGGTCCCTTCAGGGGGATTTGGGGTGAAATATTCCCCTCCTGAGAGAGAAATCCCGCAGGTTTCACCACTCTGCTCGTACAACCTGAATTTGGGAGCATGGGATGGTAAATGTGAAGCACTGTGCGAGGCGGCCGTGCCGGGTTACACCCGGAGGGATGGTTCTGTGGACACGGGGGTTTATTTGGGGGGTGCAGAGACAGCTCGAAAGTAGCTGGAGCCGAACGCTTCCAGGAGTAAATGACTCCGGTTTTAATCCCGGGAGGCTGAGATATGCCCCTGCTCCTGGCCAAGGCAGTAGGGGGTGATAAATCAGCCTCCTCCTTTCACACCAACCGCACGGCGATCCGTGTTTTCTGCTGTGTCTAAATCCCAGGGTGATTCCTGCTTTTGGGGAAATAATAGGAAAATTTAGAAGAAAAGCCATTAAACCCGACGCCAGCTTCACCTTTTCCATAGCGTGCGAGGGGAACGACGCAAGATCGGGTTTAAAAGCAAGATGCTTTTTGCCTTCGCTTCAAATCTATTGCTGACAACAAATGATGAAGCAAACCCGAAATAAACAGACCCCTTTTATATGTATAAGAGATATATATATGTATAGATATGTAACTTATATTTTAAATGCCAATTTCCTCGATTTCCCCTTAATTTGTAGTAGGTTTCTAGGGATTTTCCTGCTTTTTCTTGTCCCATTTGTGAGCTCACCGTGAGGACGCCTCTACCGGAGCGCTGCCCGAGCGCAGCCCCGGCCAGGCAGGAGCAGCAGCAGAGACCAGCGCAACGCAGCGCGGAGGGGTGCGGAGCTTCTCCGCGCAGATGGGAAAGAGGGGAAAAGGGGGAAATAGAGGGGAAAATTGAAGTAAGAAGGAGAACTCCGTTCTAAACAACACCTTTGGTGTCTGCGAAAGGGAACGGGTGGCCGGGGGAGCAAAGGGATTTACCGTGTGGAGCTGGAAACCACGGAGGGAAGCACGGGAAGAGGAAAATGGGGTGGGAATGGAGCTGGAACCCGGAGCAGGACGGGGCACCGGCGGCATGGGGGAACACGGAGGTTTCCCCCCCTTCTCCTCCTCTTTCTCCCCCTTGCTTTTGCCTCCGCCGCGCAGTTCGGGGAATGTGTCGGGGGGAGAAGCCGCCTCTGGGACCTGCGGAGCCGGTTTTTGATCTCTCTCAGCCTCTATTTTCTTTAGCAGTGTCCCGGGGCAGTCGCCCTCCCCTCAGCTTCAAAGGGGGGGCAGAGGAGGAGAAAGAAAAGCCGCATTTTCTCTCCTCCCAATCTTAATTCTTCGAGTTTCTTCGTCAGAACAGGGTCCCCCCGTCCCCACCCCATAAAATAACATCATTTGTGCTGGAAAATGAAGTGTGTCTGGAGGGGGGGTTGGTGCACGAAGGGGGAAAAGCGTTGGAGCCGGTGCAACGAGCCGCTGGTTTGTTCTCGCTCCGAATTTGCATGGCTCCGGCGCTGCTTTGTGTGTGCGTGTGTTCGTGTTTCCTCCCCATCTTCGCGAAGGGGAGAGAGATGAATAATAAGAAGAGAACGGAAATATGCGTGTAGATATTAAAGGAAAAGGAAAAGATAAAACAAAAAGGAAGAAAAACCACCCATGTGGCTGGTTTCAGAGCAGGGGGAGGTTGCATGGGGTGCGAAAGGGGAGATGCAGAAGTGCGGGTGTAGTGTCTACGTATCTTTCTCTCAGATTATTATTATTATTATCATCATCATAATTATCATTATTATTATTACCAGCCCCTATCTGCAAGGATGCTGATTATCATTTTCTATTGATAAAGAGAAGGGGGGGGGGGGATGGTGTTGGCCTTGGGGAAACAGCTCCTAATTCCTGCCTGATTCGAGAAGGAAAAAGAAAAAGGGAAAATCTATTCCCTCTTTGTTTAACCCCCGATTATCTCAGCAGCATTAACAGGGCCCGGCAGGGGGGAGGTCCAAAACTGGGTCCTTTCCCCTCGGAGCCAGTTGCTGTACACAGACAACCAAAATATTCAATAATACAAGTAAAAAATTAAGTAACAATCTTGGGAGCTCTGCCCTGGGCCGTGTCCTCTCCGTAACCCCCCGATTCCTCGCTCCCGGCTGTTTGTACAGCTTTACCTGTCCTGTTCTGGTACCCTGGAAAAAAACCAGCCCGGCAAACGTAACTTAATCCGCTTTCAGTCGATTGTCGTCTAAAAGGGGGTAAAAGAGGGAGGGGGGTGTTTGTCTGCTTGTTCCCGTCCAGAGGTACCACTCGCAGCGATGAGCACCGATGGGGACAGAGGCAGAGGGTGGCCCCGGGGTCCCTGCATCGGAAAATGCTCCCTAAATACCTCTTTTAATAGGAAGACTTAGAGGAAAAATGGGGGGGGGGGGAGGCAGCTTTAGTGCCCTCTGGTCATTTTTAGGGAGGGAGAGGCTGGGTAACCGCCCCATCTCCCCCAGTTTAGGTGGGTTATTAATTATTATTATTATATTTAGTTGTCGTTGATTTGATTTATTTAATCATTTACTTCCTCTCTTTTGGGGACTTTCAGTTATTTTTGGTCAAAAATGTTTCCTCCTTACTTTTTTAGCACCAAAACTGGCCCCATTTTCTTCCCCCCCCCCCCCATCACTCTCCTATCTAGGAGGGATGCTGACCTCCCCCCCCATTACCCCCGGCAGAATTAACCCCCGAGCCCCAGGGCCTTATCTGGCGGCTGGTGGCCAGCTTGGGGCTAATTGCTCCAACAATGGGCTCCTCTAAAGGCCGAGCTGTCACTGGAAACCCTGGGGGGGGGGGGTAGGGGGGGGTAGGCCGAGGCGCTGGAGCTGCAGCCACAGCCTAGGAAAAGGACGGTCAATGCCAGCGCTCCTCGGGATCACAGATTAATCCGGGGGGGTAATGATGGGATTGCTTTTCTCTTTCTCTTTATTTCCCCTTTTCCACCCACTTTTTCTTCTCATGAAGGGGGTGTTTTTGCCCTCCCCATCGCTCTTTCACCCCCGGCTGGGGAGGGGATAGGAACATCGCGTCTACTAGCGTGATAATGCAGAGAAAATGTCAAGCGCAGGAAACTAGACGTGAAAGCGAGTGCTCTCCCCACAAATATGTGGCTAGGGCTGCGAGGGGCAGGCGGTGAGCAGGGTCCAGCAATGCCACCCTTTAACCCCCCACACGTAGGGGCAGGAGGGGGACCTCGGCGCTGTTCCTTCCTCCTTAGCCATTGATCAGACTTGGTGTAGCTATTGATGTATTTTAATTTTATATATATTTAATTACTTTATTTTATTACATTTTATTTTTTATTTTATTTTTTTATTCCCTTCAAATTCATTATTTCATTCTCTTATATTTTGACATTATTCATTTTACCTCGCATTAAACATTCCGTACCCACCAAAGACCTGAAGGAAAACGGTTTTCCTCTACCCCCGGATAGGGGAAAGGCACATTTCTTCGCTGCTTCAGCAATTTTGTGACCTCCAGACGGAAATTCCCCTCCTGTGGTCCCACAGCTGTAGGTCCCAGGGCTGTAACTGCAGATGGAGGAGGATTTGGGAATCTCAGCTCACCTGGCCCAAAATCCCAGCTCGGCACTAAGAACACCTCCCAACCCCCCCCGTATCCATATGTTAGAAGAGATTTATATTTAAAGTGACTATTCTCAAGTGCTGGAGACCCTCGCCCGCAGGGTCTGCTTGGGGAAGTTTGGAAAGCGGGGATAAAGAGGCAGATCCCAGGGAGACATTTCGCCCTCCCGGCCATAAAACGCTTAAATCTCGGGTCGGGGAGCGGAAAGTTTGCGCTGTTGCCTGCAAATAAATCCATTCCTCCTCTCCCGTGCACCCCAATAACTGAGGGGATCACCCTGAATTTTACGATTTTTAATACAATAAATGCATAAAGGTGCATCCCCACGGAGGAGCGCGATCCCTCAGCGCTCTGTCCCCACGGACGGGCCGCACCGCGGGCTTCAAACCGGTTTTAAAGCCGGTTTTAAACAGGGCGCCGGGACCGGAGCTCCCTTCTGGGGGCTCAGCTCCGCCGCCCGTCGAGGCTGAGCCCAGCCTGGCGCTGGCCCCGCAGACCGGACACCGTGAGCGGACACGGGGAAGCGGTAGCTTCGCGGAGCCCGGTTCCTACTTAGCTCCCCCCTGTATAAAGACTCCAGGGAGACGCTTTCCCCGCAGCCAGGCAGACACGGCGCGTAAAGGCACCGTGAGTGACTTTGTCTAATTCCTTCTGCTTGTTTTCCCTCTAATTATCATCATTCCCCCTTTTATTTCTCCCCCTTCTTCTCCCCCTTTTTTCTTCTTTATCTTTTTACTTTTCCCCTCCCCCTTTTTAATATTTTTCATTTATTTTTTCTTTTTATTTTTCTTTAGTTTTTCCTTTCTCATTTCCTTTCCTTTCCTTTCCTTTCCTTTCCTTTCCTTTCCTTTCCTTTCCTTTCCTTTCCTTTCCTTTCCTTTCCTTTCCTTTCCTTTCCTTTCCTTTCCTTTCCTTTCCTTTCCTTTCCTTTCCTTTCCTTTCCTTTCCTTTCCTTTCCTTTCCTTTCCTTTCCTTTCCTTTCCTTTCCTTTCCTTTCCTTTGCTTTCCTTTCCTTTCCTTTCCTTTCCTTTTCCTTTCCTTTCCTTTCCTTTCCTTTCCTTTCCTTTCCTTTCCTTTCCTTTCCTTTCCTTTCCTTTCCTTTCCTTTCCTTTCCTTTCCTTTCCTTTCCTTTCCTTTCTTTTTCTTTCCTGCTCTTCTTATTCTCCTTTCCCCTCCTTCTTCTCTTCTTTTTCTCTTCTTTTTCTTCACCTCTTCTCCTCCTTCTTGTCCTCTGTCATTCTCCTCTTCTCTCTCATTATTTCCACTCTCCTCTCTCCCTTTCCCCTCTTCTCCCCCCTCCTTTCCCTCTGTCTCCCTCTCCCCTCTCTCCCCTCCCATTCCCCCCCCTCGGCCCCGCTGTCCCCGTCCGGTGCCGCGATGCCGTCGGGGCCGCTAGGGGATGCCCTGGCTCAACGCAGCGCCCGGCCCGGCCGGCGGGGCTCGGGCCCGCAGCCAATCAGCTCCTCCTGGGGCCGGCTCCCCAGTTCCTGCTCGCCCCCCATTGGCTGCGGGAGCGGTGGCGGCGGCTCCTACTGGGAGGCACTGGGGCCGGGACAAGGGTAGGGACCGGGATAGGGACCGGGGTAGGGACCGGGATAGGGACCGGGGTAGGGACTCGGGTAGGGACCGGGGTAGGGACCGGTTCACCGCAGTCTTCTCAGCCCACCTCGGGCCTCAGTTTCCCTTCCCCGAGCTCCTCGCCTTGTCCCACATTGGGATCTCCTGCAAAACGTGAAAGAAACCACCCTAAACTACCCCAAAACCGTGTTATTCCCACACGCCGCCGTTCCCTGCGCGTATATCCTTACTAATAGCAATTAAATCCTTTACGAGACGAGCCGTTCTAAACCCGCCGCTGTAGGAGCAGGGGCAGCTCCCCGAGGTCCTGCACCTGCCGGTACATCCCGACTCATCCCGGCTGCTCTCGGGGCTCTCCGGTCTCTCTTGCCCCTTCCAGGGATGGCTGCAGGAGAAGAGAACCGGTCCCGTCCCACCGGAATGGGCATTGACACAGTTTGCCAGCGAGCAGGAAAACTTTTCCTCCTTAGAAAAGGGGAAACTATGAAATCATTAAAGAGAAAAGGGGGGGGAAGAGTCGAAGTTGGTCCAAAGGGGGGTTCCGGAGGGGGCGGCCGGTGCGTCCCGCAAGTCCCCTCCGCGGGCGGGGACAGGCTCCGCCTCCCCCGGGCTTATGACACTGGAACCTCCTTAAGTTGCGTCTCGCCACAGCTGTCTGTAAGCACTGAGCCGGCTGGCGCCATCCTGCTCCTTTCAGAAAGAATGCCTGCCCTGTGAAAAAAAAAAAAAGAAAAAAAAACCAAGAAAAAAAAAAGAAAAAAAGGGGAAAAAAAGTGAGAGAGGGAGAAAAAAATAGGGAAAAAAAAGAAAAAAATAGGGCGAGCGAGCGAGCACAATCTGATCTGATCAAGCACTTTCAGCTTCATCCCTCCCGGGTCACACACTGCTTCTCCAGCAAGGTTTGTGCGCAATTTCTTTAGCAACTTGTCGCTTTCTTTCTCTCCCCCCCCCTCCTCCTCTTCCCCCCGTTCTGCTTTTCTCCTGCACCCACACCCCCTTCTGCATCGCTTCCCCCCCCCTTGGATCCCCCCCTTCTCCTTTCTCTTTCCCCCCTTCTTTCCCCCTTTCTCGGTTGCATAATAATTAATGAGCAATCAAAGTGACTGCGGAGCAGAGGAGGGCACAAGTTCTCACCAGCTTGAGCCGCTGGAGCCTCTCAGGTGCAAACGGAGCAAAGAAACAAACAAACAAACAACCGCGATGACAAAACGAGAGAGAGAGCCCCAAAAAACCCACCCCCAATAACCCAGCGAGAGCAGGAGGAGGGCGGTGAGAGCTGCTCCGAGCAGGGAGAGAGCGAAAGAGAAAGAGGCGCTGGGAGAGGTGGGTCCAGGGCAGAGCAGGCGCTTCCCAGGGATGGCTGCCGAGGGATGGGATGGGTCTTCTCCTGCCTAAAAAGTCAGGTGCTAAAGTTCAGAACTTCTCAAGCACGTTTCTCTCTCTTGCCTCTCCCTCCTCTCTCTCTTTCTGCTCCTTCCCTTTCCTCTTTCTCGTTACAGGTGATCAAAGAAGAGAAACATCTGCAGAAGAGCGGAAGATACTGAGGGGATCTCAATTCGTAGAGTTTTTTATCCCCTGAGTTTGTTTTCTTTTTTAAATTTTTTTTCTTTTTTTTTTTCTTTTTTTTACTTTATTTTTTCTTTTTTTTTTCCTTTTCTTTCTTTTTCACTTTTTTTTTTTGGAATCGACCTTTTCTCACCATCCCCCCCTCCCTTCCACTTCCAACCAAACTTAACCAGAAAGCATTCCCAAACTCGCCGAGCACTTCCCCCCGCTCCCGATAACTCCAGCAGCGTCTCTCCCTTCGTGCCTTACTGAGGAGGAGGAAGAGAGGAAGAGCAGCGGCGGAGCAGCGGGCGCGGAAGATGGAGGTCTCCACGGACCAGCCGCGGTGGGTGAGCCACCACCACCCTGCCGTGCTCAATGGGCAGCACCCGGACTCACATCACCCCACGCTTGGCCATACCTACATGGACCCCACGCAGTATCCTCTCGCCGAGGAAGTGGATGTACTTTTTAATATCGACGGACAAGGCAACCCCGTTCCGCCCTATTACGGCAACTCCGTGAGAGCCACCGTGCAGAGATACCCCACGGCCCATCACGGTGAGTGCCCCGCAGACACCGGGATCCCGGCCCCGACCCCCGGGGCTCCGCTCTGCCCCGAGCCCAGCGGCCCGGCAGCGGGGGAACTACGCTACGGGTGGATTTTGGGGTTGGCTGGATGGAAATAAACCCAAATCCAGGCTGTGTTCTTCCCTTCCTTCTTTTCTCTTTCTTTACTTATTTCTTGTTAAAATATCCTTTTCCTCTCTTTATATTTCTTTTATTCTCTTATCTCTTTTCCTCTTTTCTATTTCTTTTTATTTCCCTTCTTTCCCCTCTTTCCCTTCTTTCTATCTTTCTTTATCTTTTCCCTTCTTTCTCCCATTTCCCTTCTTTCTTTCCCCTTTCCCTTCTTTCCCCCTTTGTTTACCCATTTCCCTTCTTTTTCTCTTTCTTTACCCCTTTCCCTTTTCTTTTTCTTTTCCTCTTTTATTTATACTTCTTTCCTTCTTTATCCTGCTCTCTTATGCTCCTCTCTTACCTCTCTCCCTTCCCCCCTTTCTCTCCCTCTCCTTCCTTCTCTTTCTCTCCCTTTCATCTTTCCCTTGCTTTATTCCTCTTCCCCTCTTTCCAGCCCCCGCCCCGCTTCAATTAGGTGAACAGTCAGGGTTTTCATGCGGTGTTTAGTTTTTGCACGATTAAGCTGCTCTGGGGCAGAAAAGCCGGCTGGGGAGCAGGGGTGTGAAGATGACCCCGCTGTCCTCACGCTTGGGTTATTCCATTGGCACTCGGGAAGCTTGCTAGGGCTTGAGTCGAAGCTTTCACACATGCACCTAGGGCCTCACCACGGCGTGTGTTAAAAATAAGGGAGAAAGACAAAATATAAGTGCCTTGCTGTCGTTATCAGTCCGGTTGTGTTTTCCTGAGGGTCCTGCAGGAAGGTAATGATCCACAGTGTGAGTTTAGTTCCTGGGTCACAGCTTTTAGAAAGGAGGTGAAATACCTGGCGCCGATGGGGCCCAGGTCCACAGAGGGATGGGCGCTCTGGGGCCATCTTTTAGGAGGAGCTGGAGAGATGCAGTGTTTGTAGCTGGAGTTTACCTGTGAGGTTAAGGAAATAGGGAAAAGAGTTCAAATAAAAAAAGGAGGGGAAAAATAGATGGTGATTTGTGAAGCCGGATGGTCTCTGTCCTGTCGAAATCTAAATACCGGAGGTTTGCAGTGGAAATGACCCCAAAATCAAGGAGCAGAAAGCGAGATAAGTGAGCAGAGATGGAGGCAAGCCTGTTAGGGGGCTGCTCCCGGCCCTCAGCTACTTGTTGAGCGCGGGTCTGCATTAGGCTCCGCTCAGTAACCGCATTGTTCTGCTATTAGACCCTTTAAAACAATTATTTCTAAGGATCAGCAGCCTTTGTCCGTTCTTTCTTTGCATTTCTCTCTCTTCTTTTCCCCCAATATATCAGCAGAAAGTGGAAATGCGGTCTCTCTGATCTCGCCTGAATATTATTTACTGTGTTACTTCCTGGAGAAGATAATGAATCTTGACCCTTTCTATTCGTATAACCCACCTTCCCTTCCTTTCGAGCAGTTACTTTCAGTATTGTTCACAAACGGTGCAAAAGTAGCTTGGAGATTCTCTAGACACTCACAAGCTCCCATGCAAACATACGTGTCCACACTGCACCGGCTCCTTAACCCTCCCTGGCTCTGTAGATCTCTGTTTGCATCTCTCCTTCTGTATATTTAGCAGCCTTTACACACATATCACGATACCTACAGAGATTGAGGCTCTCTAGATGTCAAATCCTTTTCCAGGGCTCTATTAGCAGGCACAAACTTGCTCTTTTCCAGTTGAGTAACTGTGGTTTTCAGCTTATAGCCGTTTGCACGAGTTGCTGGGGATTTTGGGTAGATTTGGTTTTCTTTTGGGATATAGTTTTATTTCTTATAGCGAAGGCAAAGATGAATTTAAATTATTAGGTACCATCCCTTAAGAACATTTATAACCCAAGGAGAAAAATAGGTTTGACTGCGTAAATCTAGCCTAGTAAATCTATTCTGTGTCTATTTCAAAGCCCAGGTCTGTCTGTTAAAATACAAGTGAAGGATCTCCCGTCATAAGAAAGGGATGAAGAGTTTCCTTCGGGACAGTGGGCGCTCTGTTCTTGTGCCATATCGCCATGAAAAAGCCGCCTGACATTTATGTGCAGCCTCATGGGAAAGGGGGGGGACAGAAAAGAGACAAACTGGGCAGTTTACAAAGTTTATCGGCTCTGTTGGGATGGTTGTTGTCAAGTTTGATGGCACCTTCTGGTCTCCTTCGTTTGGCCAGGATATTCCCAAGGTTTATAGCCCAAGGCAGCGTGCGGGAAGTTATTTCCCAGCTAAGAAAAATGAAATGAGTTCTGCAGCGGGGTCTTGGCAATTTCAGGCAGGATCTTCGCTCCAGAGGCTGGGAAGGGGTGACAGTGAAGGCAAATTCCATGTCCCGGGGGGGGGGAAAACATCCCCGAGAGGGATCGTGGCTATCTCTTTTAGTTGTGATTTATTAAAGGGGAGCGGGGTTTTACATCCGATGTCATTTGGGATGCAGAGCCCTTTGGGGAGGGGGGATGTGGGGTGTGTGTTAACGGGAAGTGGGGTCCATCCCGGCCCCCGGTGTGTCCGTGGGGCGAGGGGAGTGTGACCGGTGTGCGGCTGTGCTCTCTCCGCGCAGGGAGCCAGGTCTGCCGCCCGCCGCTGCTGCACGGCTCTCTGCCCTGGCTGGACGGGAGCAAGGCGCTGGGCAGCCACCACAGCGCTTCCCCATGGAACCTCAGCCCTTTCCCCAAGACCTCCATCCACCACAGCTCACCGGGACCCCTCTCCGTTTATCCACCCGCATCCTCTTCTACTTTATCCGCCGGCCACTCCAGCCCGCACCTCTTCACCTTCCCACCGACCCCTCCGAAAGATGTGTCCCCGGATCCGTCCATCTCCACACCCGGCTCCACCGGCTCCACCCGGCAGGACGAGAAGGAATGCATCAAATACCAGGTGTCCCTGGCCGATACCATGAAGCTGGAGTCCTCTCACTCCCGGAGCAGCATGGCCTCTTTAGGAGGAGCCACCTCCTCTGCTCATCACCCCATCACGACCTACCCGCCGTATGTCCCAGAATATGGCTCTGGACTTTTTCCTCCCAGTAGCCTCCTAGGAGGATCTCCTACCGGGTTTGGGTGTAAATCGCGACCGAAAGCACGGTCAAGCACAGGTAGGGCTTTTGGCTTCTTCATGCCCATTGCTCGGGAGAGGAAGTTATTTGGGAAAGCGGGAGGGCAAAAGGACAAGGGCTACCTCCTATCCTTCCCGTACAGAGGGATGTGCACAAGCATCCGTGTGATGAAAGCCCCAGGGCTGGGGGTCAACATTTCACCTTGCCCTGGTTTATAACGCAGCTCCCCCTTGGCCAGCCAGGCTTGGGGTGCAGCCCCAGGCCTGTCGGGCATCACCCCAGCTCCTCAGGGCTCCTGGCCGGGGGATGCTCAGGTCCTGTCTACTCCCTCCTCCCCAGGCGCCCCCGGTGCGCTCAGCTCCGGCGCCTGAGGAGGAAGCGAAACCCAAGGAACCGCAGCATTAGTGTATCTCTGTATTTTAATCATGGTACTAAATCCCGGCCAACTTCCCCTGCCTGCCCTCTCCGCCTCGCTTTTCCCAGGGCCTCTTCCCCAGAGACAAGGAGAGGGTTTTCCCTTGTGGGAGGGGGATGTGAGCACCCGGAGGCATCCCCTACCCCCATCCACCTCCATTCAAGGGCTTTGCCCACCTCCAGCCCCATCCATATTCATCCAAGGACTTTGCCCATCCCTAACGCACCACCTCAAAGCTGACCGAAGGGCTCAGGATGGGGGGACCCGGGGTGTCCCAGCGCTCTGTGCACTCCGCGGAGTGCGGGTGCGGGTCCCCATGGCTGAACTCCCCGTGTTTGGAGGCTTGTGTGCAGCGAGGGGGGTGTATGTGTGTGCAGAGGAAAGGGCCATTAGTCAAAACTCTCTTTTCTCTCTCTATTTCTTTTTCCGAGGAGGCTGCTGCAGGGTTGCCTGGCATGAATGAGATCAGTTTTCAGGGTTTTTTCCAGGGTGACATTTACTCTGTCTGTCTGAGCAGGGACTGTCTCTATTTAGCTGATATGTTTGAGCTAATCCAATTATTTTCAGACTGCTGCACGCGACAGTTGCATTGTTTATCCAGCGCCAGGAACTTTAATAGAGTCCGGATGCGGTTAGAGTGACAAAAAACCCCAGACCTGTATGTTTTGTACATGAAAGCAGTGGAGAGAGAGAGAGATGGAGTGAAACAAAAGAGAGGGACAGAGGCTCAAACAGCCCCGCAGCGGCTGCCCCCGTTTAACCGGAGGGGGACAAAACGACCTGGGTATTAACGGGAGCGGCCCGCAGCCTGGCCCCGGTACGGACCGGGTGCTGTGTCGGGGTAGGGACCGGTTGATGCCGGGACGGGCCAAGCTCCCGCAGGGGCACCGGCTGCGCGGTATTTTCAAACCGTCTCCCCCTCCGCCCCCCTCGTTGTTTTCCTTTTGCCACTTTCTGTTGCTTTACCTTCTAGAGAGACATCTGCGGCTTGTGATAACCCAGCCCCAGCAGCAACACCTATTTGTGTTCCTTGCTTTGAAAGTTGATTTTAGCAAGCTGGGAAGCTCGCAGACAAAGAGGGTTGGAGCTGGAGGAAAACGAGAGGGAATGGGCTGTTTTTGCAGGATGAAAGGGGGAGAAACGGCTGCAAAAAGAGAGGTTTTTGTTGTTGTTGTGTTTTGGAGGGTGGTGAGAGGAGAGGGGTTCAGTGCAAAGGCTCTGGAAAAACGGTTGCCGTTTGTGGTTAGGGCGCGGATGTCTCTTGTTTGAATGCAGCGCAGGCTGGGGCAGCGGCGAGCCGGCTCTGTGCTGAGTTAGCTCTGCTCTGGCCGGCTCAGGTCTTCTGCTGCTCTCACATGGGCCAAGAGTGTCATTAGGTGCAAAGAAACCGACGCAAATATACCAAACGCCCAACAAAAATACTCTTCAAACCTCTGAAAGTAGCTCAGTTGCTTTCCTGCACCCCCTCTCAATTGCCTTTTCCAAGGTTGGGCTGCGGGAGACCCCTCAATAAGTAGGAAGAGGATAGAGAGGTAGCAAAAAGGAGAAGAAAGAGGAAAAGACTCTTATTAGGGTCTTTTGGCATCCCAAATATTGGGGATCGAGCATCAGGCTGAGGATGTGATAGGGAGGCCAGAGATGTTTCCACAAGTTGGGTGGTGGAAGCTTAATTGCAAATTAATCAATAGCAGATATTGGCAGAGTGGTTGTGTATTGACTGGAGCCAGGGGGTGTTTTGGTTGTTGAGATGTGATTATTTTGGGGGCCTTGATGAGGTTTAACCTGAGGCTAAAGGAAGATTCTCCCTTGTCAGGCTCATGGGAGCTGGGGCAGTGCTGCAGGAGTGACCCTGGGGTTCTTGGAAAGGGGGCATGGACTTACATTGGGCATCCATCCATCTCGGGGGAAAGGGATGGAGGCCCCTTGGAAAGCTTGCCAAGGTTTGCCTGGCCCATATGGCAACATCTATGCTGTGGCTGGAGGGCTGTAGAATCCCTAAATCCAGAGATGAGGGGGGGGAACTGTCATCCTGCCACAAAGGAACCCCTTGAGCCACCATGGGGTTTGGGTTGTCAGTGTCACCATCCCTCTTCTGCTGGGACATGGGCCTGATGCTGCCTGTGGGGTGATGCTGGGGAGGCGGATGGGATGCCAGGGTTGTTGCTCAGCCATGGCCTTGGAATCTTGCTTGAACATCCTGCATTTGGACAGGTCTGTCAAGGCCTGACAGGGCTGCAACTTGTATGGATTTGTTTTATTTTGGGGGCATCCTTTTCCCAGCCTATTTTACCTCTGCTTTCCCTAAGTGAACTATGTGCTCTCTTGTTTCCAGAAGGCAGGGAGTGTGTAAATTGTGGGGCTACCTCAACCCCTCTGTGGAGAAGAGACGGCACCGGGCACTATTTGTGTAATGCCTGTGGACTCTATCACAAAATGAATGGGCAGAACCGGCCCCTGATCAAACCCAAGAGAAGGCTGGTGAGTCTCCTTCCATTTCATTCTTTCTTTACCTTCTTCTGCAACTTTTGCTTCTTGTCTGCAGCTCAGGATGGACATCAGAGGGCTGGGAGATGGGGATGCTCGGAGTGGTGCTCCCAGCTGCTGTGGGTCTCAGTTATTTGGCCCTCTTGCAAAGTGAAAACAGGTTAAAAATCAAGACCAAGAGCTTCCTGTAAACCAGGATTGAATTTTCCCCCAGGTCACAATGGGGCAGATGCCTCCCCAGTGCTCTTTGGGATGGGGCAATGGGGACAGTGGCTCTTCCCATGGGCTAAGGGCAAAGTAATCATTTCCTAGTGACTGAAGAGATTAGTATCAGGAGAACAGGATTTCTCCTGGGTTTTCCACACTATTGTGTTTCCCTTTCCAAGTGTGTTTCCATCCCCTTTGGTTGGCTGGGTCGTGGAAAGGAGACCTAAGCCAGGTACTGGGTACCGCTAGGCCATCGCCTGGACTTTGGTCCTGCAAGGTTCTTGGCTTATGCTCATTGTGCCACGTGTGGTCATTTGTACCTCAACTATGTGGGTCTAAAATCATGTTATTCTTCTCTGAGTTGGTGTGAGCAGGAACACAAGGTAGGGGATGACAAAGGCTGGTGAGTGTGTAAAGCTGAATGTGTACCTGGGGTCATAAAAGCTGGAGGAAGACAAAATGCATAGCTATATTTAAGTCCTAGTTGCAAGCCTCAGGACTGTACAGTGTCCAGGCAGTAAGTTACAGCATCCCCAGTGATCTACTTACTTATTTCCCTGGAAGCCACAAAGAGGTCTGGAAGCTGTGGGCATGGATAATAAATGCATTGCAATAGATTTGGCAAATAATCAGGCAAACCACAAGGGGAAAATATACATCAAAGTGGGGGGAAAAATATGTTCCCTGCTTGGGAAGTTATTGAATGTTTTGAATTGGGGCACGTTTGGTTTCATTATTGTTCAAAATGTGGATGGGCTCCTGGAGGCCACGGAAAATGCGGAGGAAAAGTAGCTCTTGTCTCTCCATGGAGTTTCTGAGGTGATGGATGGATCCAGCCTCGCATAAGGCTTGTGCTTGGGATGGCTGGATCCTGCAGGAAGGAGAGTGGTAATACAAGGTTTATGGACCTTGTATTCCCCATGAAGGTGCTCAGGGCTTCGGAGGCTCAACTCTTAGGCATAGATTCAGCTTCCTCACTTGCAGAACTGGACTGGCTTTATTGGACCAGCTTTATTCCCATAGGTGCTGGGAAGCGTTTGCAGGATACGGCCCCAGGAGGGGTTGCACTGCAAGGGGCAGGGGTGGCAGCTCTGCCTGGCTGTGTGGGTTTAGGGGAAGACGTGGGTTTACTCCTCCACCCCCAAACTTCCCACAGATGGAACTTCTCCTATACGGGAAAAGCCTGCATAGGAAAACATTGGTTTCCTTCATCTTTCACAGCCTTGTTAGAGAAAAGGAAAAGCTTTCTAGGGAGGGAAGTAGAGGTTGGGATTTTGCTTCTTTTTGGGCAGCCTCTTTTTGCTGACTTCTCCTCCTCCCCCCGGCCCTTGGTCTTAAAAACACCCCCCTTCGTTTCTTTTTCCTTCCTTTTTTTCCCTCCTCCTCGTTCTCTCTTTATGTGTAAAGTGAACTTCCTAGGAAAAAGCTTCCGGATATCTGAGCCCTGGAGATAACTCCTAAAACAACAGCTCTGTTTCCCCCAGCCCAAACACACAGGAGCTTGAGCGTATTCCAAACAAGCGGAGGGGGAGGCAGGATAGGAAAGCGGCCTGGGAAGAGACAGGGGGGAGAGCAGCTTTCAGAACACTGTCTGATGGAAACCATGAAAGAATGTCCCGAGTCACCCTCAGCCCGGCACATGTAAATGAACTGTATAAAATAAATACATTGTAAAAGGTCATTCTTGGGGGGGGGAATAGGAAAGGGAAAGAAAAAAGTAAGGAGAGACCTTGCCTTGTATAATCACTCCAATCTAGCGCATTTTAGTTAAAGTTTACGTTACAGAAAGTTCCCGTTCTTTAAACGTGGTCTTTGCTAAATGGGAACTTTGGAATTTTCTCTATATATTTTTTATCCAGCACTGCCTGGGGAGAAAAAACCCAAAAGAAACATTCCTGATACTGTTTGTATCTCTATTTATTTCCCCTAGAAGACACAAAAGCTGGGCCCTTATTTGCTTTTCATGTGCATCGACGCTGATGTGTATCTGCAGCTTGACTTGATCTTTCCTCACTTGTGGAGGCGAGTGGGCTGAGGAAGGTGGCATGTGATGGAGGGTCAGGCTGGGGATCCAGTGTGTGCTCCTCTGCCACTACTGCAATTCTGGTGCGTGACCTTGGTCTGGTTTCATAGGCTCTGATCCTAGGCATACTAAAGCTAATGAAAGGACTCCAATGGGTGGGAGAAAGAAGGCAAATAAATGATTTAGATGCTGAGAACCCAGCCCAAGGTTCATTAAATTCAATGGGTGTCCTTGTAAGGGCTTCCTTTAGGGAGGATGGATTGAGTTTTGTCGGCTGAGGGGGCCTAGACAGCTCTGCTTCATCTTGGGGAGAAGATCTGGAGATGTTGCAGTAACAGGCGGCTAGTACCACACCACCACAGTCTGTAGACAGGGTCTACAGGCCTCTTGGAGACCATTCCCATCCCTATTGAAACCAATGGCAGTCCCATAACTGCTGTTTCTGAGATAAAACCTTCCTTTAGATTTTCTTCCTTTTCCTATCCATGTGGATGCAGAGGTTTCCATTTCTGTGTTCAGTCATGCTGGTTTTTGAAGGATTATAACCAGTTTCTCAGAAGGCCCCTGCACATGCAGCCGCATTTAGCTGATGCTTGCAGTGTTGTGGGTACCCCATGCAAATCCAGACACTGAATATGCCCCTTAATTAAGCATCTTTATCAGCGCGTGGTTCTTCCCACATCATCCTCAATTCCACCTTCTCATCACTACCACCACTTCTGAAGTTGTGCCCTCGCTCACATGCAGCTGGGCCATGGGGTCCTGCAGGTGGTATGGGGCACCCTGTTAGTCATCCCACTACTTGCATGGCCAGGCTGGGGTTGGTGATTAGCATCAGTGGATGCCACTGTTGGGAGGTTTTACAATAGCGTTATTATTCATTGTTTCCTGCTTGCTGCTGGTGTCTCCAGCAAAAGTTGGTACAGCATAAAAGGTACAGCCTGGGCCCAAAAGAGTTTAAAACATGCAGCTCATGATGCTGCATTTTTGTAGGGAAAACATGGCAGATGGAAGAGGTTTTAGAGAAGACAGTGGATGTTGTGATTTATTTGCTTATTTAATGTCAAGAGTTTGTTTGAAGGTAGCAAGGTGGTGACCAGGCATGTCTTTTAAACATGCTTGCCATAAGAGAAATTATGGCGAGCGCCGTGTAGAAACCCCAAATATCTTCAAAGGGGATGTTTCCCCTGTGTGGGCTGAGTCAAATATCACTGGTTTTCAGAAATTTCCCTAGGCTTGATTTTTGGGTCTGATAAGGGCAAAGCTGCCATCGAGAGACTCAATTCAGCCACTGAGCCACCCGTGCTGTTGGGAGCTGATGGGGCAAAGACCTCCAGACTTGTCTCGGTGAGAGCCAGGCTCTGCAGTTGGCTGTGTCTGTGCTGCATTTGATGTGTGTGTATTAACCTGGTGATTTTGATGGGAACCAAATTTGGTGCCGTGGCATGGTCTGGAGGAAGAGAGGACAGAGGTGTGTGCGTGCATCTGTTTGGGGCTCTGCTGTTGGTGATGGGATGCTTCAGCTTCTGCTGGCGCTGGGATTTCTCTAACCAAAGACCCATGTGCTATTCCCAGCTCCTGCTTGTCATCAGCGTGGAACAGTCAGCTGAAGGCCTCCTCAGGCTTGAGATCGGCTCATTTCAGCGTGGTTTATGGCCAGGCAAAATGGAATTGTCCCCATGGGCAGGCAGTGAGAGTTGTTTGCTGTCGGATCCAGGGCTCTGTAATGCTTCCTAATGCTCATGGGCATTGCGTTATTTATTTTTTAGGCAGTCCTTTTTGTCTAATTAAAAGGGGGAAAAGAAAGAAAACTTCTTTATCTAAAACAAAACCAACCCGTCCTCTCTCCACCTACGCCGCATTCAATTATGATTAAAATTGCAACATGA
This sequence comes from Melopsittacus undulatus, assembly GCF_012275295.1. NCBI lineage: Eukaryota > Metazoa > Chordata > Aves > Psittaciformes > Psittaculidae > Melopsittacus > Melopsittacus undulatus. The sequence continues at coordinate 835,866 of NC_047531.1, forward strand.
CCTAACAAGAGCCGGTATAAACGCTCGCGCTGTGCCAGTGTCCGTGTTTGCATTTTGGGTTTGTTGAACGGGATCCAAAGATGCGTTATTTTCTCTTTTAAATGTTGGATGTGCTACAGTGTGCGGCTGTGTGGGGTGAGGGGTAAATGTGAAACAGTAAGAGCACAAAAGGGAGCATTAAAGGCTCAGTTCTGCAAGGTGCCAAGCATTGCTATGATCTGGCAAATCGCTTAAGCACATGTTTTAACTTTAAGCACATGAGCAGTCCCATTGAAAGAGACGCATCGGGATGAAATCAGAGCTCTGGGAGTGTGTCATATTGATGAAGAAAAGAGAGGACGGGGATCTAAAGGTCTCTAATATTTTAGGAGCTGTAGGCACTTGCACACACGCAAACATGCATAGGCATTCACATGGAAGTCTACAAACTCCTTTTGCTCCTTCAGTGGCAGAAGGACAATTTGTTTGCTGAAGTTACAGTTTTGAAATGAGAAGCATGAATTCATGCATGTGAAAGGAGAGCGACTTGGCTAAATTTGGCTTCCCTAAATCATTATCACAGCTAACAAAAAAGCTTCTGTATACACTCTGACACGTAGACTTTTTTTTTCCCCTTGTTCCTCCCCCTTTATGAAATGGTAAATTCTTCTTTCAGGCTCATTACCAATCCTTAAATAAACATGAAGGTTTAGGCTGCAAGAGGGTGTAATTAAAAAGTTGTGATTCTTGCTCTTTGCCACAGTGTTATTTCCGCTCTGGAGCCCGTATCCTTTGAAGCCGAGCTGAATTGACGGGACAGAGCTGTGCTTGCGGTCGGACCAGGCGAACAGCTGCCCACCATGCCCAGTGCGGGTCTTACCCAGTGCTCACTGGAGCCAGCATGACTCATGCCGTTGACTTCAGCAACTGTTGGTTCAGGCCCTGACTGCAGAATTAGACCCCTGGGGGGTCTGAGAGAATTAAGATGGAAAGACATGTTGGCATTTAAATAATATTTTCCCCTCTGGAATGGGCTGTGCCAGCGCTGCTAATTTTGATGAGTTCTATCAGAGGTTTAGCGCTCACTTTTAGGATGCCCTTTGGCACCTGATTCAGTTCATATATAATTTGGGATTAAAGTACCATGGGGATTTTTTCCTTTGTTCTGCAGAATTACTATTCGTTCTCCCAAGCTGGTTTCTGGAGGTCCCTGTTGATGTTTTATTTCCTGGAGATTTTGATGATGGCATCTTTTTTCTTTCCCTTTTTAATATGGTTTTTTAACATGGGTGTTTTTCTCTTCTTCCCTTCCCCTTCTCTCCCCACTCCTTCCCTGCAGTCTGCAGCCAGGAGGGCGGGCACGTCCTGCGCGAACTGTCAGACCACCACTACCACCCTGTGGAGGAGAAATGCCAACGGTGATCCCGTCTGTAACGCCTGCGGGCTCTACTACAAGCTGCACAATGTAAGTGTGACTGTAACACTCCATACCGGGCCCCAGTTGTGGTGCTCGATGCTCTATACTCTTCCCTGACTTAAGGTTTTCCAGGCGCTGGTAGTGCTGATGCCTCCTTTATCCCTTTGGGGACATTAGGAGTTGGAGTGATGAGCCGGCATCCCCTCCAACATAGCTGATCTGACTAGGGGAGGTATAAAACAGGGCTGTCCGTGGGTAATGTTAGAGCTTTCCCATGCCTGAGCCAAGAAAGGAGGGGTGGATCAACACAGAGAGACATTATCCTCTGCTGATTGGGCTCAGTGTGTTGGAAAAGACAACACGCCGTCCTGCAAGCTGATACCCCTTCTAGGCATAGCTTGGTTCGTCCAGCAAATACAGACTCTGGAAAAAAGGCAAAATGTGCCAGCAACTATTTAGATCTCTCTTGGGTTTGTGGCTGCCTTTGTCCCGTCCCTCTGCCCATCCCCAAAGATGATTTATTTAGGTCTTGTGTTTTGCCCTAGTTGACGCAAGTGATTCCTAAACCAAAAAGGACTTGATTTAGTTAGTGGGTTGCAGAGTCTGTTCAACCTGTGATGTGAATTTTAAAGCATCTGTCATGGAAGGGAAGGAAAAATGAAATGAAATGGCTGGCAGATTTAATCTAATGTCTCCATGCAAAGCCAGCTTGCAGGAACCAGGGATATGTGCCCCAGGGAAAGAGCAAAAGGGATCTAAAAATTCTTCTACTGAATAATACTGCTAATAAAGGAGTCTTAAGGCTACTCCTGTTACTCTCACTCCACATGTGGCATTAGAATAATTAGTATGTCAGAAGAAGGGAAGACTTTCAATTTCTTTGCTTTATGTTGGGCCTGGAAATCTCAGGCTATGTTTTGCCCTTCTGTCCACCCATGCAAACACATCAAAGACAGATCGGGTTTCCCGGAGCACCCAACCCTCGTGGTGTCTTAGTCCCCTGCATTTGTTATTTCAAGCCCTTTGGTTTCCTGTGATGAGTAAACAAGTTTGGATTAAGTAGGACAAAAAACGAAAACCTAACTGTCAACCAGGCTAATTTTCACCTGTTTGTGAGAGGCATCTCTGTTGGAAAACAGGAAAACGTGTTTACCCTGCAGTGATCACGCGTCTCAGCACGTTTCGAGTCCCATGTAGCAAGCCAAGCTTGTCATCAAACTCTCAATGTGGTCACTGCAAACAAAGGGGGTGGACCCAGAGTGAAAGCTCTGAGACTACCACAAGAAAGTGTTCTGTTTGCTATTTCCATGGCAAGAAGGGAGAAAGGTCAGCCAGATTCACTGGAGGAGTCTGTGCTTGTGTGTTCATTTTGGCCTTGTAGCCACCAGTAGTAGGACTTATATAGACTGGGAGACAGACAGGGAGACCTATACCTGGGCTGCTCCCCTTGTGCCTTGGCAAAGCCCTTTGACAAAGACAGGCTCTTCTCAGGTTGGACCTGACACCTTTGACACCTCGCCTTTGTTTGGATGAGATGATTTTTACCCTTGAAGGAGGTGTAGTTTCTCCCTACAGCTATAAAAAGTGGCAGAATGATGGGTTCAGATGTGTTACCTGACTGGAAGAATCCCCTTTAAGGTGTCTAGAATGGTGCCTGGATGCTGAGGTTCTCCAGAAATGTGCTGCAAGAGCACATCCTGTTCTTTTCCATGCTAACGCTGTGATCCCAGTTGTCCTGAATTGACCCCCTAGGCCCACTGTTTAGGGAAACTCCGATCCAGCTGTGAAATCTGTGACATGGGGCAGGCCTTGAGCACATTGGAACTGTTTTCATATTCATTAAAAACACTGACAGCTGCTGAAAAGCTCAGCACAGCTACTTAGCAAAGTCAAGTAGTATCTTGCCTTACGAGAAACTCCATTAATGGGGCCTTCTTAAATGTAACCCCTAGAGGACTGAGATGCTGTGTGAACAATATAACTAGACAAGGATACCAAAGACTGGCTGTGAGTGGGTAGATCCTTTGAGTTTACTTTTTTAAGGTGACGCTTAGTTATCTCAGTTAGGTCCATGATGGCAGAGCATTGGAACATTGCTCTGCAGCCCAGCTTGCTTTAGAGGTTGTGACTTTGAATTCCACATTATGCTTCAGGAGCCAAATACTTCAGGAGTAAGACTTTTGTGAGCAGTGGTAAGGCTGGGAGAGCCTCATGGGGGTGCCTTCTCATTCTGGCTGTTGTGAGGTGGATGGCACCAGCATCAACCTTTAGGCAGGGAGGAAGTTTGGTGGTTGCACATGAACAAGGCTCCTTGGCTGGAGCAAATTGGTCTGGTGTGTTCAAGGGCAAGACCCCTTTATGAAGGCTGTGGTCCTGCTCCCTGTATGTACCTTACCTGCATCGGTTCTCCATCAATAGAGGTGTCAGAATACTCAGTGTAGCTTGTCCATCCCAAACACCTGAGTGTCTGCACAGGTGTTGCATCAATGACAGTGAAAGGTCTTTAGATGCTTGTGAGATACTTTAACCCTGTTTCAGGTTATGTTACATTAAACTCAAGGCTGTTTTTATCTTCCTTCCTCCCCATTTTGTTTCTTTGTATTGGGTTTAATGAATTTTTCTTGGGCCTTCAGATTTTTACGGTATTTTAATGGATTGATCTGAAGGTGAAACTTACCCAGTTTTTAAGTCCACACTGGGAACATTTGCATTGAAAAGGCTATTTTTTGTTATGGGGTTATTTTTTTCATGGGGCTTTATCAGTTTGTTTTACTGTTGATTCCCACAGCTTAAGCAAACCCATTTGCCAGTAGGATATAAGCAACAATCATAATAGTCTCGGGGTGCATTTAGTGAAGCTGCTGGTGTTTCTCCTAACGAGAACAGGCTCCATTAACACCAGTATTAACAATGACTAATGTTTCACACTGATACAGTGCCTTTCAGCCTGTGGCATCCCAGAGTGCTTTCTATGCTACAGCCAGTCTGCAAGATTAACCCCACATTGTAATGACTATGTCTGAAGGATAAATCCATGCCAGTGGCAGGACCTTATTGAGGTCAATGGCAAAATCCCATTGTCTTCAGTCAGAGCAAGATCAAACTATCCCCTGGATTTGATCTGTTGAATGTGAGGTTCTCATTGTTGTTTTAGTCCTTCTTAGAAGCAGGATGAGCCTTCACTCACTTCAGGGGGGAGGGAACCTTGCTGGAGGTGCACATCAGGCTGGCCTGTGCCCATAGGAATGAGTGAGTTGCCGTTGTTTTTGGTACAAGTCCTCAGAAAAGACCACTTTCACAATATCCTAAAGTAGGGCTGTGCGTCCCAAGAGCAGAGCAGTTGGTGTTTTGCATTTGATAAAACAAAGAGCATAATCCATGCCCATAATTAATTGGCTCCATCTGAAATTAATGAATTTCATATACATGCACTGGGCTGGTTTAATTTTAATTTAGCATGTGTTTGTCATTTTTATCACAATGGATTTTCATGGAGAAGGTCTTCCCTCTGGGTCTCTTGTTTCCCTACCCCAGAAACAGAGACGTGGCCACAGCTTTGATGTGTTGGGGACTACTTTAATTCTGCTGTGACTGACCATTGAAGTCACTGGAAGATATTCCAGCTTGCTGCTGTGACTGTGCTGGTCTTCCTCCTGATGTTTATCTGAGTCCTTATCTGCTTGGCACTTGGGTCAGGTACCTGCTAGGATGGTGAGACCACGTACACCGGGATGATGTGTCCAGCTAACAGCTTGGATGGCATTTCTGCTTCTAGTTGCTCGCCATGGCAAAACTGGTATTCCCACCTGTAAGTTTAGCATCAAATCATAGTCTGGGCCAATCTGTTCTTAGTATTTGAGCGAGACACGAGAGATGTCACTCTGGGGAAGTGCTCATTGTCCTGCAGGTCACAACACCAAACAACACAGGGTCAAGACCCTGTGCGTGCTCAAAGAGCCAGCACAACCCCAGTCCCAGCACCAAGCTGGTGTCACTTTGCCAGCACCACCTCCTGAGCTTGCACCTTTGCTGTCTGGTCATAGAAATCAATTCTAGATGCTCTTGAGTCTGTGTGTCATGATGTGAATTCACATGGGGACCTGGGGAAGCTAAAGTGTGCCTACCCAAATCTGAGCTGGGTTCATCAGGGACTGAGGCTTCCACCTGTCCTCTAACACTGCTGCCTGATGGGGCTCACTTGGGGCTTCCTCCCAGCTTTGAACCTGGACAACATATCCCTGCTCTCTGGCTTAAAACAGGCCAGGCATAGATATCCCATCCCAGCCATACAGCAGGAGCAAAGGGCCTTCCTTGTGTGTATATCTTCATTTGCTTGTTGAGGACAGGAAGCCAGGGAGATGGGTGAAGTTGTATTTAAAGCCCATGACATATGAGGTTTTTGCTTGTTGCTACCCCAGGGCTGTTGGGCTGCACATGGGCAGATTCCTCTTTTCTACATTTAGCTGCTGGCAAGGATTGCTGCTTCCTCTGGTTCCCCTTATCCATAGGTAGAGGAATAAGCCTATTTTTAGGACAAGATGAATTTTCCCATCACTGCTGATACAGGGAGCCTGAGGTCACTAATTCAGATGGGGATGAAAAACTTTGGGATGCTTAAATTGGAGAAGATGAGCCCAGTCCTTTCTTTCACAGTGCCTGCATCCCCATATATAACAGGAAGCTATTGTATCCTTGTCTCCTCGGTGAGAGAAATCCGTGAATGATTCCCATGCAGCAGAGAAAGGCATTGGGAAGTGGCCGATAAGCAACAAGTGAAACTTTGCTGTGATCTGGAAGAAGGGAGTGCTTTGTCCCTTGTGCTGATTTAAGATCTTATGGGTGAAGATCTGCTCAGGACCCTTACAGGGACATCATTTCATTGTCTTCACTGGGGCTGAGATAGTAGCTCCTGGTGGATAGCAGATCCATTCTTTCCCCCTTTTCTCCCTTTGCAGAATATCCATCAGCCCTGTTGTGTGCTCACGTTTAGTATGAAAAGCAGTGTTCAGCCCTGGGGTGATTGATGGGCTCTCCTGCCTTCTGCTGTGGGTGAAATTCTGCACAGGAGCTAGTGCAATACCTATATAATTTCTCATGTAGACTCTCACGTTTATATTTTAGGTTGTTTATGGATATTGGATGCATAAAGCCCCCTCCAAATATGGTCTTTGGGGCTTTCATGGCACCTGTGCTGATGCATGTTGTGATGCTGGCTCTCTGTGCAGTAGGAAGAGTTTCTTACAAGAGGTCCAACAGACCTTGCTACTGTTTCCTAACCCTGATGGATGTGCAGATGGTCATTGCTGCTGTGTCTATCATGCAGGAGAATTGAATGCTTAGTTTTCTTACAGATATGCCTGTATAGAAAGTAGAAAATGCTTTGCTGGGCAGCACAGATATGCGTTTCAACCTCCCTCAAAAAACCTGAAAGGCTTTAGAAATAAACCCAGGTCAGCTAAAGTAAACCTGAAACGATGGTTGAAGCAAAACCTTTCAAAAGAAGAAAAATCAGATGAAAATAAGATAAAAATAAATTAAAAAAGACAAAAAAAGATTAAAAAATATAGTGAAACTCTTCACAACTCTTTTGTGTTTGCCCAGCTCTTTAATGCCACTGTGAAAGTCTGAGATCCCTCATAGCACTGAAATCCCAGCAACTATTGCCACTGATAGTTTTAGATCAGTCAGGAAGCCTCGGGGTAAGATGGTGTCTGCAGGGGATATTTCAAGGTGATAATGACTGGTTTCATTCCTGAACATGGTGCACTTACTTAATGTACAGAGAGATGGATATTTTCGGGTATGTTTTGCTCCATTGAGGCATTGCCAGCAATTTTCTGTCATCTTGTCTTCAAATATGTCAACCAAACTTGGCATTTCCTGGTGGGATCTGAACTTTGGGTTAGGGGGGAGAAGTTGTGTAGCCATGTGTGGGGTTTACAAAGGAAAGAGAGGGGCTGCTGGCTGTTCGGGTGGCGCTAGGCACATGAATCCCATGGAGATGCAGGGAAAAGGGATGGAAGCACCAAAAAAAATAACTGGTTTTTGTTTAGATTAACAGACCCCTGACTATGAAGAAAGAAGGAATTCAGACCAGAAACCGGAAAATGTCTAGCAAATCCAAAAAGTGCAAAAAGGTCCATGACAACCTTGAAGACTTTCCCAAGAGCAGCTCCTTTAACCCCGCCGCCCTCTCCAGACACATGTCCTCCATCAGCCACATTTCACCTTTCAGTCACTCCAGCCACATGCTGACTACACCGACACCGATGCATCCTCCATCCAGCCTCTCCTTCGGACCTCACCATCCTTCCAGTATGGTCACTGCCATGGGTTAGCAAGAGACTCCCCTGCTGAATGCTTACGGTCTCAAAGTGAGATTTACTTTATATACTTGCATTTTTGCAGGCGTGTGGTTATGGGTCTGACGTCCCGAATCAAATGGGAGGGGGAAAAAAAAGAATATAAAAAAAAAAGATTATTTGAAGGCATAAGAAAGAAAAAAAATAAAAAAAAAAACCCAGAAAAAACTACAAAAAAAAACACAAAAAGGAAAAAAAAAAGGAAAAAAAAAGAGAGAAAAAAATTAAAAAAATGTTTTAGAAAAGTGATGTTTGCCACTTTTTAAAGGAACTCACTATGGCTTCTATGTATTCTTACCCACTGAATCTGGATCCCATTTGTGAATAAGCCATTCAGAACTTGCATTCCCTATTGGACAGGATCTCTAGTGCTGTGAAAAAAAAGAATAATATGAAATAAAATAAAGTAAAAAGCGCTGAACATTGCATATAACTTATATTGTAAGAAATACTGTACATTGAGGAAGACTTTATTGCATCTGGAGAGCTGTAAAGACAAAGAAAAAGGCATGAAGGACTTCGAGAGATTTTTCTTTTGTTTTTTTTTAAAGGAAAACAGACAAAAATATAAAGAGGAATGGAGGACAATTGACAAACCAGACAAACAAACAATGCTGACCAAGAGGAAACGCGGTCTTATGAGCAAATGGACCAACTGCCAGTCCATGTCTTCTCCTTTGATTGATTTTATTTGCTGGTTTTGGTTTGGTTTCTTTTTATTTGGTTGCTGGGGAAGGGGGAGGGGGGCTGGCTAGAACGGTTGTTGGATGATGCATTAACTAACTAATGAAATAAATCATTAAATCAATAAAAACCTATAGGGGAGGATCATTCATTTGGGGCCACAGGCCCTGTTACATAGGAAGTACCAATGGTGTCAGGCAATCAGTGTTACCATGCGGACATTGCCAACAAGGGGTTTTCAGATAGCCATTCTCCAGGTCTATATGCATTGTGAACAAGTTCCTGTAATTGTTGTTTGTATGTATAATTCAATGCACCAAAATAAGGAAGATGTAGATTTATTTCATCCTATTATACAGACTGAATGGTTGTACAAATTTATTTACTGCTAGTGATAAGACCTGCTTTTTTTTTCTTTTTTTTGGTTTGTTTTCATATTTTTCTTCCTTTTTTTTTTGAGAATAAACTAGATTAAATTCTGTTGACTTAAAAGTGTTTTGTGCTTGGGGAAAGGGAATATGTTTATTATTATTATTCTTTTTGTTTTAAAGTTGGTTTGATGGTATTTATTCCATAGTTATCATGGATACGGGAATGTGCGTCTCTGTGCTCATGCTGACAGCCAAAGCAGTGTTTGTAGTGGCTTGAGAATCAGAAAAACACAGAACAAAGGAAGGAAAAAACCCTCACAAATAAATAGATTGCATGTTAGTGTAACCCCAATGTCCAGTGTGTGCTCCCTGCCCTTTGAATCTCAGCCCAGCTGCTGCCCCCTTCTAATGTGAGGCTCCCATATGGAATGGGTCCGTTTTGGTCTCAGTGAATCATGGCTACCAAGGTGGCAAACCTGTATTGAGGACAATTTGGGATTGGAATAAGTGCAAAGATAAGGCAGGGTCCTTATGATCCTGGATATGTTTTGGGCAGTACTAGGAAATACCCTGAGACTATGGACAGGAACTGGAAAAGCGCTTTCTGCTCTGCCCATTGGGTACTCAGTGATATAATTTGGTGGTCTATAGTTGAGATCTTGATGTGAAATCAAGATGGATGGTCCAGACCCTGTCCCTGTGTTTGGAGGAATGGGCAAAACCTGAGACAAAAGGCCAGATTTGATAGTAGACAGAGGTCAATTCCCCAGATTTCAAAGGCCCTCAGGCAGCCCCTTCCTGCAAGAATCTTATTTGAAATAATGCAATTTATGTTAATATTATTATTGTGGATAGCAAAGTTTGGTTCTTTTGATTTGATTTCTGATGGTTTAATCCTTAGATATTGGTCCTCCTCTTAGCATTTACTCTTTCAGCTTCTTTATGCTATCATTAGGGTTGTGCATTTACTTTCCAAATGAAAGGTTAAACTTCTTATCATCCCACTCCATTTGGAGATTTAAGCATAGTGTGATAAGACAGAGGTTGCCACAGCTGTGAGAAAATGCTTAAAACCCCCCAGACAACATAAAAACCTCAATGGACATGACCTGCAAATGACTTATTTATTTATTTACTTATTTAGATATGGAATGAAATAACTGAGTTTTTTCACCCAGAAATATGTGTACTCCTGTTTTTCTGTGCCAGGTGGATGGAAAATATATCACCACATGTGTCAGATGCTATTTTGAACCCACTTTCCCTGAGGTGATAACTGGAGAGGGTTAACAGTGGCCTGGTCTAATCTTCTGCAGGATGGCTCACATGAGTAAGGATGTTTCACATAAGAAAGACCACGTCAAAACTTTCAGGATGATTGTACAGAGGCCAAATAGTCATTTGATTTGGAATGGAGGAGAAGGGGAAGAGAATTGACCTTATTTGTGCTTTTCTCCCCTGTTTCAAAATGAACCTAGTTCATTAACTGTGAACTGCTAAGCTATGTCTACCATAAAGAAGGATTTAGCAGATGTAAGTGGAACAGACAGTGCAATTATTTTGTAATGTTGTATATTCTTTCTTCTCTGTTGATAAACATGTAAAAAAAAGACAATAACACCCATTTAAAATATTATGTTAATCACCTTTCTGCTTACTCAATGAGTATTTTAAGCATAAAGACCAAAGGTCAAAATAGAGCAAAGAATTACTGAGATGCAGATGGAGATCTTGTTGGCTCCTAATTAATCATCTGCAAACTGTAAAGCTATTTCCACTCAGTCTGACAAATCAAAGAAAATAATCATCTTTGCTGATATTAAGCTTGAGAGATTATTATTCTTTAATTCGTGATGCTACAACATTTCCCTCCTTTTGCTCATCAGCAAATTTGAGTTGGACTAAGACACTGATTCCAGTATTCTCAATGATGTGCTCATCTGTTACCATGTTTTTATCTTTCAGTTTGCTTTAGAGGGAACTTGCTCCTGAGTTTCTTGCTCTAACTTCTTCCTAAAACCTGAAAACACCTTCTCTTGCAGTTTCCTTCTGATGCTGTTCCATAGGTCTTAGGGGTATTGAGTGAGATGATGCAGGACTGAGGCCAGCTCAGATAACGAGCATCCTGAAAAGGACACAAATGGAGACACTGTGTCTGCATATACTCTAAGAAACACACACAGTTTGTCTACAGAGTTCTGGTGTCAGGAGCAGGATGAATAGGAACTCACACCATGTACCCTTAATTACTGGCCAAGATGCAAAATTAACGTGAGTCTACCAGTTTCTCAGTTATGTCTTTTTCTTTTCTTCAAGAGTAACTATTCCAGATTTTAATGTGTTGAAGAGTTTTGGTTGGTTTTGTTATGGTGTTTTATTATTTGCTTTGCTTTGTTTACTTCCTTCCCTCTAACACCTGAGAAAAGTCTGGTTTACAGAAAAGGCAGAGAGCTATTGCTTTTAGGCAAACATCTTGTGAATGGCTATTCCTCCTTTCTTCATCTCTGAACTGCAGGAAGAGCTGATGATAGGCAGGCTGGAGCAGGAAAGCCCTCTGAGTCACAGCACTGCTTTGGTAATCTATATTATACAGAAAACGCCATGGAAATCATTAGTAGGGTCAAACCTTGTGGTCTTTTTGCAGGCAAAATGCCTTCTGGGAGTCTGAGTGAGTAATAGCTGCTGTGTTGGTGTGATGGTGGTAACTGCATTCTACTCATGATCCAGGCAAAAGTCCACTGGTATTAGTGGAAAGACTCTCGATGAGTAATGCAGTAAGACTTGAATCAAGACCTCCCAATTAATTTCAGTGTTATCACCTTGATTTATTTGCCTTAGTTAACTTTTCAGCTGCATCGGTCTTGTGTCAGTACACAAGGCATACATGAGATACTGAAGATTACCAGGCTCAATGGTTCAAGGTGGAAGAAGTGAGAAATGTTTACACAGTCTGCAACTCTGATTTTCCTCCTGTGCATTTGACTTATGAGTTGTTTTAGGAAACATCTAAACTTGTACTTAGGTTCAGATTAGCAGTGTGTTTTTGAAGTGATTTCCCAGTAACTCCACCTTAGGGTGATGAAATTTTACCTTGATTCATGCAGCATGGTTTCCTTGGAACCCCACCTAATGTGCTACCAAACTAATGGGAGCTCAGGCCAAAGGGCCAGGCTAAAATTACCCTGAAGCAACCCCTCAATGTCCTTTGGGTCCTCAGCACGGATTGTTCCCCCCAGCATCACTCCTATTGTTAGTGCACACATCACTGTAAAACGCATGTTTTCCAACTCCATTTTGGTCACTGAGACTTCTGATCCACTCAGGACTGGTTTGATGATGGGACTAGAGGGAATGATCCTGTCTTTTGTTTTTGCAGCGTTTGGGAGGTGTTTGGAACAACAGACCAGAAGTTCTTATGGAAAGAACCCTGTAAATAAAGCCTTAAAAATGTTATATTTATCCTTTCCTCTTTCATAGATCTTCTATACGGCATTAGGAAACTCACATTAGGACAGCCACTAACAATGTGATCATCCCTTTTGGTGATGCCTAATTGCACACCCTAAAGTTTGTTCTGCAGAAATGTTCAGTGGTATCTTAAGCCAAAGGATCTCATGCTTGTATTAATCCTGCAGAATACAGTAAATACTAAAATACTGCAAATCCAGTGCTTCATTTCTTCCACCTCCTCCCATCCCCAAATCTGAAGAACAAACAGGAACTCATTCTCTCCTCAAAGATGTGTTGAGAAGATAAATCCATCCCTTGTGAAGTGCTTGGATGAGCACCATGGAAAACCCACCAGCTTCAGCAGATCTGTAGGAAGGAAGGCTTGAGGAGTGAGCAGAATACAGGTTCACTGCTCATGAAGGTCAACATCCTCCCTGTGTCCTCAATGGCGCAAGGGGAAATACTTGGTGTGATTGTCCTATGCAGAAGGAGCAATGGAGGTGGAGGAAGGGTGAATAATTCAGTCTGGTGTTTCCTAACATTTCAGTGGTTGATTGTTTAGTCTTCATGCTGTTTTCTTACTGCATTCTTTTAGTTTCATTCCTCCATGTGCAGGTACAGACAGGTGCTTACTGGTGGCACAGACTCTGTACCTTGTCAGCAAAGGGAACATGATGTGTGTCAAGCCTATGTGTAAGTATGTCCACACCCAGAGAACTGTAGGGCGCCTGTTGTCACCCATCTGTCTTTGCTGGTTGTATGATGCTCTGTGTGTGCCTGTGTGGGTATATCTAAACTACAGCTCTACAGAAAGTGACGCACAACACAAATGCATAGCAAATTTATACCTGTTTCACACAATTCCTTGAGGCTATGCAGACTCCAGGGTGGATGTTGGAGCACTCTATCTTAGAAGTATATTTCCCTTTTTACAAGTTTAAATTAAGGCTTTGACCTGAAGCTAAACTCATTTTTTTTCTCTCAAGGTACAAAACACCTGGTTATTTAACCTGTCCTTTTTACATTTCCACTCTGGGTTACTGTCAGCTCCAGAGGCACTAAAATAATTCATGCAAACTTGTCCTTTGGGAAGACAGAAGTGACTGAAACGCTCAGGGGAAGCTTGTTCGTGAGCCTCACGGGCTGGTGTTCATGTTAACATGGAAAATTAAACCTCTGCATGAGTATTTAGGCTTAGCCCAGGTTTAGTTCCCAATTAATACTCTATTGCAATAGTATAGTCCAATCATTCACATAACTATTTCTATGTTAGAACCACAGTAATCTCATTACACTGCTTGACTGGATAACTCTTGCTAAGACACAAACCAACCAGTGTGCAGATTGGGGTGGTCCCAGTGGCTGCAGGAAGCACTGCTGCCCACAGGTTCAGATCAGGACACAATCCTTCAGCTCCAATTCTGCTTTTAATTACAGTTTCCCCTCATATTCACCAATCACAGAAGGGATTCCTTTCTCAGCTGCCATCATTATGAGTAATTAAGAAGCCAGAAGAAAGCAATGTGAAATCCTGTGAATGCAGGTGGGGGTTGAGGACCACAAAGATGCTCCAAGAGCTGGAGCACCTATGAAGATGGGCTTGTTGGGAGCTGGGCTTGTTGGGAGCTGGGCTTGTTCAGCCTGGAGAAGAGAAGGTTCCTTAAGGAGAGACCTTAGAGCAGCCTTCCAATACATAAAGAGGCCTAAAAAAAAGCTGGAGAGGGACTTTTTGCAAGGGCCTATAGGGATAAGACAAGGGCCAATGGCTTTAAACTGAAAGAGGTAGGCTTAGATTAGATATAAAGAAGAAGTTCTTCCCTGTGAGGGTGCTGAGGCGCTGGCACAGGGTGCCCAGAGAAGCTGTGGCTGCCCCATCCCTGGCAGTGCTCAAGGCCAGGTTGGACACAGGGGCTTGGAGCAGCTGCTCCAGTGGAAGGGGTCCCTGCCCGTGGCAGGGGTTGGAGCTGGAGGAGCTTTAAAGTCCCTTCCAACCCAAACCATTCTATGATTCTATGACTTTTGGCTTCTTGAGACTCTTGGTTTCTGTCCCCATGTACCAAGATTGCTCGTGGCCAGGGAGGCCAGAGGAGCTGGAACTAGATGATCTTGAGGTCCTTTCCAATCCTAACTATTCTATGATTCTATGATTCTATGCAAGAGGTGAAGTTGTTTCACTTGCAAAAGCTCAAGCTATTTGCAGAAGGTCATCCCTTTTGTGAATGCATGCAAAGATGATCACTGATGAATTTACTTCCTGTGGAGTTGCACTGGAGCAGATTTATAGATTCTGTGATAAATTTGAAGCTATATTTAGGGACTCTGAGGAAACAGCAATGAATAGGCACAGGTTCTGAACTGTGATCCTTGATTGCAGCTGCTTCATAATAGACTTATTTTAAAAGTACCAGTATGGGACAGGAAGTGGTGGTGAATATAAAATTCTGCTGAGCCTGGAGAGAGGAGGATCCTTGAGTAAGACCTGAACAGGACCCATGGGAAAGCCAAAAATGAGGAAGGAGAGACTGAATCTATGATGGATTTCTGAGCAGTCAACCCAGGGGCCTTCCATTAATAGCAGGCAGGATGTTTTCCTTTATGAAAACCTGATAAGTTTGTCAGATACTGATAACCTTTCTATAAGAATTTTCATACTGTCTGTACCATATATAGTAATATGTATATATGTATATATGCATATATATGTATAATAGGGTTATTGCTGTCTATTAATTCCATAGAGTGTCTTTTCTACAAAATCCTGTATAACAAAAAAGAGTTATGCTTGTATATGGGCCTGTCAACCCTGTTTTATTTAGTAGACCTTTACCAAAAGGGTCATGGGAGAGGAAGGTGGAAGCTATGGATTTGACGACATATATCTGTTCCTATTGTGTATGCGTCAGTATTTCATGGATGTCACACAGGAACAGCTGTGAAGTTTGCTTTACAGAGTTGTCCTTTTGCATGTAAAAGCTGGGTGCAGGCTCTGGTAAGGACACATCTCCATATCACTTCGTTGGCAAATTGCCTTGAAGCTTTACCACGCAAACCCTGTGCATCAAATTCATCATCTTTGCCCTGAGCTGGTGTTTCAGAGTGTCCCTTCTCTCTGCTCTTGTCCTAATAGTGATCAACACCCATGTTTTTCTTGGCTTCTGGCTTTAGCAGCGTGTCTCAGATTTCTCTCATTCATGGTGCAGAGGAAATCTGCTCAAACCGTTCCTGACCTGTTTAAATGGAAGTAGCTGATCTCTGGGCTTGTTTTTATTTTGGAGGGGGAGAATTATGTTGGGAGACCAGCTTTCCAAGCCTTCAAACGGTATCTTCATGCCTCCTGCCTTCCTGAAGACCTCAGGCTGGTCAAGCACTTGAGTGCTTGCTTTACTTGAGCATGATGGATCAGCATAGTGTGTTTTGGCAGCTCAGACATGATTTATGATGCTTGGAGAGATGAGGAAATCCTATGTTTTCACCAAATTTTCTTTCCATTCCCTCTGGTCTACTTGATCCACATCTCTGACGTGATGTCATGCATCTTTACCGTGGATGTAGAGTGAATAACCCTTCAACTCAAAACTGCCTTCAGACTTTGAGGACCAGGCATTCATCCCAGTGTTGCTAAAATAAATAGTCTCATTCTCTGCTCACTCCCAGAAATTGCTGGGTTCCTTTGACAAAGTTCTCCCTTCAGGCCACTGGATACCCAAATTTTCTCCCTTCTCCACCATAAATCTGCTTGGTTAGAAATGTAAGCCAATAAGTCTGTAGTCAATGAGAACCCAGGGGCATGGAAATGAAAACATCTACCATAACTATAGGAGTTTATTGATTTTGATAAGTGCCTGGGCTAAGATCAATCAGATAAACATATTCCTGCTGTTGCAGGATAATCACAAAGATTTCCAGGTAGTTTTAGGTAGTTCTGTAACATATTTCAGATGATACTTTTGACCATTTTTCATCTTGGGACTGACTATGGCTTAGGAACTGCATTGCCTAAATGGGGGATGTGCCCTTTACAGCTCTTGGGTTTAGGGACATTAGTGTCCACACTAGCTGCAGTAATGGGCCAGGAGCAGAGATATGTAAGATAGACTCACAGGCCTGCATGTGCTCTAGGACATATCAGCAAATCAGTGTATATCAGGTGGATAAGCACCCACAAGTGTCATTAATCAGATTGACCTGCAACATAGTTTATTTAGCATCCCTTCTGCTAACCCAAAGTCAGACTTTTCTTGTGTATAAAAATATATGATCTCATTTCAGAAAAGATATGCATGTGTCTGCTCATTCATTTCTGAGACCATTCCCCTATCTTATGTACTCCATCCTTAAGACTTTTCCATGACCTCTAGCCTTTGCTCAAGTAAATGATTTGCTGACTCTGTTATTTGCATTCAGCAAAGCAGAAGCAACTTGCAGCAGTAAGTGCAGCAGGATTGATTCAGTTGATACAGCACCTGATTCAGAAAGAGGAATCAACTCAGATCCTGATCTTCTGGAAGACATTGCTTCTGAAAAGGCTCTTTCCTCTCCCTTAAGAGAGCCACTGGTGCTATAGAAAGCCTCATGCCTCATTTGTCAGCTTTGGATCAGTCAGCCCTGAACAAGGGTCAGATGTTGGATTTCCTGGCCTGTCAGCTGTTCTTGGTCCTCAAAGGAACAGACAGTCTGTCAGAGGTGATCAATACATGCCATTGCCTGTCCTGCAGTGTGAAGCTTTTCAAAAGAAACTCCCAAGAGCAGATTCAGGTGCAGGATGTAATCTTGACCACACTCAGTTGATATTCAGTGAGGGATGGTTATGATGGTGGTAGTCTTCCTCTGAAATGTTCACAGCACATGGCCTCAGGCAATGAAAAAAGAGATAGGGAAGAGGTTGCCTGATCCTTCTCTGGCACTGCTGTTCTTATACCGATATCATTTATATCTCCTTATAACTATGGAAGGCAGAGTTTCATCATATTTATAGTGGACTGGGGTCAGCATTTGGGCTGGGTCCTTTACTTTTGTAGGTGGTCAGGAAAAGTCCATCTCTGCCTGCAAGTACATCAGTGTGATTGATTTTGGTGGTGTTAGAGCTGTGAAACTAAGGCTGGAATGAAACCAAAGAATGAAGTTCTGTTCTGGATTATACTGATCAGTTGAGATGTGTGAAATAGCAACATCTGTGTTCAAACCCTCATTATAGTGAATATCCAGGAACAGGGCTCCTGTTTCTGAATAATGACATTTATTTAGTCCTCTGGTTTCTAAAACCTGCATCAGTGTTAGTGGGAGCTGGCCAATGACTCACTGTCGACTCAGAAAACAACTGAATTTTTCCCCTGAGGTCTCTTATGACAGGTTTCTGACTGTGCTTGCTGTGTTACCTGCCTCACTTTGCATGTTTCTTTACCTCCTCCTGCTTAGACTTAGGTCCTTAGACTAGGCTAAATATGCAGCTGGAGAAATGGCCCTTTTCAGGTGTATCTTGTCAACTATAATGTGTTATCAGGCTTGGGGCTCTTCCCAGACAACTTTGGATGTTACAGAGAAAAGGTTTATTTGTAGGTAGTTGTCTGGAGTTTCTCAACAATAAATAGAGAGGAAAAAGCCTTTCTTTGAATCTTATACATATTTTAGACAGTAATTTTAAGATGTCATCCACATCCTGGGACTGCCTGTTTCTTTCCACTGAGTAGCTATACTCTAGCTATGGGCTTTACCAGTACCTGGAGGAAGGAGAGGTAAGACCTATCTCAGACATTAGAGCAAAATGAATGAAAAACTTATTCATGTAAGGCAATAGTGATTTTGCTGCTTTGACTTTTGCACAGAGGATTCTGTGTTTGGTTGGGAATTGGTTGGGCACTACTTGGTAACAAGGAATTTTCCAAGGAATACACTAGGTAGAGTAGGAAGGAGACTTGCATCATTCCTCACCTAAAACCCCCTCCTAAAATGACGTCCCAGCAAAGTCTCTGAGGGTCAAACCTTTCCAGATTTGGGCATCTTCATTTTTATATCAGTGTTCCACTCGGTGCTGCAGTGATTCTTCCTTAGCTTTATTATGATCCACTAATTTGCATGAATTAGGTTTTCTTTTTGGTCTTAGACGTGGTATCAAAAGGGCTTCTGGCAGCAGCAGCAATAATTATAGACACAAACTATTTTAATATTTATCTTATCTAACATCTGAGCATGTATTTGGAGGGCACCCAGACACAGCAATGAAGTTAAAGGAGCTTGAAATGCCATTGTATAAGTAAATAAACAAACACATAAATACTTTGATTCTCAGCTACATAAAGTTAATGCTCCACACATCTTAAGGGGGTGTTATTTCACTGTTAAAGCACTACAATCAAGTCTGGGCTCCTAAGCCTCATTTTACTTTGTGCATTTAACCCATCACAAATTTATGGTTACATAAACACAAATCTATGAAGTAAACCTTAATTAATTATATCTATTTTTTACCTTACCCATATTAGCTTTCAGGACTTTATCTGGGATGGTGGAAGTGAGGTTTAGGCTTCAATGCCTATTTCTGTAAATTCTTAGGTTCTCATCTTTTTTGTACATCTGAAAGCCAAGGGTAGGTAACCTCATGTCATCACACACTGTGAAAAGCATTTGAGATGCAAAGTATTGTATCTCCTTCTCTATGCAAGAATAGCAGTGTTTCTGAGTGTGATGTTAAAACATTCTATGTTAAGAGAAAGTAATAAAGTGGCACCATAACAATACAGACTCCATCTAAATCCTAACTGGAGTGCCCTCAGAAAAGCCAAACCCCCTTTATAATACCCCTACCTAATATTGCAGTACTTTGCCATAGTGGGAGCTAAGTGATGCTCTGAAAAATACACCTCTCTGAGGATAAAGTCCTGATAGATCTAAACCTACAAGCATGTCACCCCACAAAGCATGGCTGTTAAATCATTGGGTTGCTTCAGCTGCCAACATTAAACAGGTAAGAATAATGCCTACTAAAGGTGGTGTTAGATTGTGGCACTGCTTTGGTTTCTTCTCACAGGAGCGGAGTTCCTGTTGGAGCAAACAGATTTGCAGTCTCCCTGCAGCAGGGTATATTTTAAAGTTAGATTTTCTTAAATATAACATGAGAAAAGGATAGAGACTCATTGCAAAAACTGAGCTCGAAGCTGACTGAAAAAACGGTGGTGAAATTAGTCCCCAAATGTTTAATTTCAATGTTTGCAAAATGTTTCTCTTTTGGAAATGTATTTACTTTCATGTTTCCAAAGCAAAATGATTTCCCATTTCAAAAGAAGTCATTCTTCATAAAACTCTGACTTACTTTAAGAAATAATAGAAGTGAGAAAAAGAAATTAATAAGGCAAATGAATGTAAAAATTATAGGGTCGAGTTGAACACAATATTTTGCCTTGATTTATTACTAATTAAAAAGGTGCAAAATTAAAAATGAATGTTAACTCTCCTTAAATTTGTATTCAGTTTCTGATCAGAAGCTCTCTTCTCCTTCTAGCAAAGTGTGAGTATGTATATATATATATGCACATGTACATATACATACACATACATATATGCTTTCAGATCACTTGGGCTTAATCTTCTCTGTGATCAACAATCAAGCCCAAGCTAACACAGCCTGACTTCAGAAATCCCATCATTAATGAAGATGGTGACATTTTGCTGCTCTCTTCAGAGACCCTATAGAGATACCTGGTGTAAGAAAAGCTTTATTTTATCTGTGAGTGACATATTGGTCAGCAGCCATGAATGAGAGAATCTCACATTTCTGTCCAGGCAGAACGATGAACAATAATAATGATGCTGTGTAAAAACAACATGTGCATACACACAAACACAGAGAGGGAAAAGCTGGACTTCCTGACTGGGCATATAAATCTAAAGGCTTTCAACTACATAGTTATCAGGTCAGGTATCAAATGATTGTACTACTTCCCATAGGACTTTTGGTGTAAAGATCTCTGAGGCCATCTTGCCAGAAGGTCACTGACAAGTAGAGGAGGTAAGAGTTTGTCTCTCCTCTCCTCTCCTCTCCTCTCCTCTCCTCTCCTCTCCCATCCTGAAGGGTGTCTTGGCACATTTATGGGTTGAGCATTGTTTTAATCTGTTAGAACAGGTGTATGGAAGGCTGCTAAGACATGATGATGCATTGGATTCTTCTGAGGCATTGGGTACTGGTGGGGGAATAGAAGTGGGCTTAGATGAGCCAAAGTTTTGTATTTTCACAAGTCCTTCAGCTGCTCCCCTATAATCCATGAACGTAGGGTGTAAATCCCAATCTAATATCTTAGTTATGTTTGATCCACTACTAATAATAGCTCCACCTACTTGCCATGGGGCATAACTCACTGACATTTGTAAGGCCATCTGAGTCTCAAAAGTAACATACAGCATGAATCGAACATGTTGTAATAAAAACAGTGCTGACATTGCCATTTCATTTTACATTTTTGCTAATGGGGACCTGGAACTGAGGGTTCATGCCATAAGAAACTGAGGGTTCATGCCATAAGAACCCCAGCAGAGACCCACAGGAATCATTTTATCATGTTGCATTTATATCCCATTTCTAGAGATACAGAAGAAAATAATCCCCATGGAACATACCTGTGCTGTGCCCAGGGTTTGATTTAAGGGGGGATCAGCCCATCAGATCAAGAGAAATGGTTAACTGCAGCAGTGCTCAGTTACCTCTGTGTGACCTTCCTAGCAAACATGGACAGGAGTCTCTCAGCATTGCCACAGATGTTGGATGACTGCTGGTGCTGTTGAAAGACAGAGGTGATAAATGGCATTTGAGCCACGTTTCTCCCCTCCTTCAGGCACAATCTCAGGTATACAGCCTTGGGAGAGTGATTCACGAGGTACCACTCACACCAGGCTTCCTCTGAGGGAGAAAGCTGACACTTCCAGGACACTGACCTGGAGCCTGTGTGCGTTTTAAATGTTTAAGCACCCTCAGGAAAACCACAATTAGAGGTTGCCTCGCTGTGTTTAACACTCAGAAATGAGCAAAGCAAGCGGCTGGGGAATGAATGTTTGAAAAACAATGTCAGAAAGACCCAAAAAATGAAGCAAGTTTTGGTTTTTTCTCCCTAAATCTCTCCAACACCATCTGGGTGAATTTGAGCTCATTTGGAAGTGACCTGAATACCTTTTTGCACCTCCCTGCATAATCACCTTGCAGAAAAACAACCCCTCAGCCAAGAAAACAAAAGGCAAACCCACACAGATTTTGCCTTCTGTGGAGGCAAGACATTGCTTTAGATTTGCCTGTGTTATACAACTGTGTCTGGCCAGGCTGAGCCTTGAACCCACTTCCCATGCCTTGCCTCCTGTGCAGCACACGATCTCTAGACGCTGGCAGCTGAGTGTAGGCAGGAGCTCAGATATCATAGCAATATAAATAAATGGAGAAGGATGAGATAAAATATACAGGCAGATGGAGGTGCTGATAACGAGATGATAGGCTGATAGGGTGGTCAGGGTAACTGCACTTCAGCACATGCATAAATACGTGGGTTGTGCCCCTTTACCCTAGGGGCAAAATATCCAGCATCCAACATGACACACACGTGGCCATTCAGGCAAAAGTACTCCAAAGCATGCAATAAGAATAAACCTGCTCTTGGGCAGCACATTTAGAGTAATGGCATTTTTGATAAAAAACAAATCTGTTTTTAGTAGCATATATTCCTAAGTGGGACAGGCATAATTTTATTAATTTTATTAATTTTAATATTTATTAATTTTTAATAAGATTTAAAGAAAATGTTAAAAAAAAACCCAGATTCCAGTATTTCCCCTACCCACCACCCCCCCTGTAGGTAGGCAAATACCCAGGTACTAAGTTGAGTGCTGCTTCTATTAGGGGAAATGTCCAAATGGCCATGACAGGAGTGATTTTTGTAACATTTCCAAACTTTCTGCTATAAGGACCACTAGGGAAAATGAGGGTCATGGGCTGTAGCCTTTTCCTTGACACTTGGACAGCTTTTCATGTGTAAACATCACTGCAGATCCATGCAAGCTCAGCGGTGATCCTGAATTTCTGCCTGGGGGCATCTGTGAGCCCCTTCCTAAGGGTAAGGGCTACAAAATTCACTCTTGTTATGGTTTGGTTTGATACGGAGTCTGTTACTTGCTGGGTATTTTTACCAGAGCACTAGTGGTGGTTTGGAACACTGTCTTGTCTCATGCTTACATAGTAATTTAGCTTTTGGTAATGAGGAATTAACATTTTGTACTGAATTATGTGGAGGGGAATGCATATATTTTTAATGAATAACACATACATACCAGGGTCCAAATTCACTGGTTGAATTTGCTGTAGAAGTTTGTGACCAAAATAAATAAGAGAAGTATTTTAACATCATAACATGCAGGTATTTTTAGGGTAAAATGTTTTCTTTATGGAAATAACCATTTGATTAGACTTTCTTTAAAGAGAAACATTTACTATTTTTTGTTTCCAAATGACATTTTCTTTGAAAGATTGACCTGATCTAGAAAAATAAGAAAGATAAGAAAGGTTTTAAATGAGTTCCAAATGATACTCAGCATTTCACTCTCAGATGAAGAAAATGCTTTGGGCTGACGCAAATGATTCATTTTTTTTGGGTGTTTGTTTCATTAAAACCAAATGAAAACCTTCAAGCTTCCCATTTTGCTTTGCTTTGACTCTTGGAAGCTTTTTCCCCCTCCACACTTATTATGCTTGGCCAGGCTGCTGGAAAATGCAGTAATTCACTGAAATGAATCACCACTGGTGACCTCTTCGAAAATACTTCTGGTGATACACCTCAAACGTCTTCAATCTTTCATGTCTTTCCTCAGGTCTAAGCATTTGTTAATTAAGCATTGCCACACAGTGCTGAGGGGAAAAGCTATTACCATGAAATGAATGCAGGTTTTTATGTGACCTGACTGGAGATATCAGGACCATCAGTTTTCCAAGCAAGAAGAAAACATGAGATTCTTGGAGTGTTTCCTCCTCAAACTATGGTAGGCAATTCTGCACCACTGCTGGAGTTATCTGTCCTTGTGAAGTGGTCAAGAACACAGCCACTGCCAACAAACAGGTAACTTTGGCTAAGAAATGATGTTTTTTTGTTCCTATGGATAAATGACATGTTCCAAGCCCAAAATGGGACATTTCATAGAAGGTAATCAGGCACTGTGGTGCAAAAAACCAGAGAAAAGGCTGAACTTTGTGTGGATGTGCAATGCAAACGAAACCACAGCTTTGCCTTCCCCACCCTTGCACCAAAACTATGTTGAGGTTTTGGAAAGTGTGTTCGTATTCTCATTTTCACTCCTCCAAGGTAGGACAAGAAGCAGGATGTGCTGAAACACCACAAAGGGCCGTCTGGTTGGGGTAGGCTTCCAGCAAGCTTCTGCAGAGATCAGGGTGG
This sequence comes from Melopsittacus undulatus, assembly GCF_012275295.1. NCBI lineage: Eukaryota > Metazoa > Chordata > Aves > Psittaciformes > Psittaculidae > Melopsittacus > Melopsittacus undulatus. The sequence goes on from NC_047531.1 coordinate 859,543, forward strand.
ATCTTGTTAGTGAGGGGGCTTGGAGGTGGGGCTGAAACCATTACCCAGACATGACACCTGAAGGGTAAAAACTGAGTCTTCCTTGTGGGTGACTGAGAATGATCCTGGGTTATAGATGTAAAAAGGGAAGGAGAAAGTCTTCACTATTGAACTAATCTTACAGTTGAGCCCTATCACCACTCAAGCCCCTATGGAGGCTGCAAAAACCTCTGCCTTCATTGAAATCAGGGTGATGTGGTTGAGTGGTGAGCATTGCATTCCTTGGGTGATGGTTGGACCTAAAGGTCTTTTCCAGCCTTGTTGACTCTATGATTCTGTGATAGGCTGAATTTTACCCCTACCTTGAAACAGAGCAGAGGTTGTCCATCAGACAGGGACTGGCAGTCATGGAGAATATAGCAAGATTATTTAATAGGAGAATTGCAGTCTTTTATTTGCATTGTTTCTTTTCCTTAGCTCCAAGCTTTGCATAAAGCTTTGTTAAAACATCATGTTGGAATATGGTATTAGATTGACAAAAAGGCATTTATGTCAGGGTTTAATGCAGCCCAGAAACAAGGTATAGTTGCTATAAATGAAAATGAAGGGTAGGCAGCCTCCTGAGAGCCTTGAAGTTTAAACACATTACAAGAAGTATTTCTCAGGTGAAATTGGAAAGGGTGCTCTGTGATGCAGAAGAGTGGCCATGAGTCCTCTGTGTTCACACCTCCTTGGGTATTGTAAGGAGCTTTCTTGTGAAACTGTTTGCCAAACCAGAAGGCCTAAATTGAAATGTGTTGACAGAAAGAATCGTACTACTTATTTATAATTTAAATACATCTTGAGGCAGGCTATGAGATGATGTGGGTAAGTCATAATCCACCCTCCTTCCTTCTCCCCCGTGTCCTGGAACTCCTTCCAGCACTGGCCAGGGCTGCCAGGGTGTTTTTGGGTGCTGATACTGATGGGCATCATCCCTTCGCCCTGCATTTCAGAGCGGGTGGAAAGGGTGCTGGGAACTTGGCAGGATCGGGCCCTTCACCTCATGCAATCCTATGACCCTGAGGGAGCCCACACACAGATTTGTTCCATAACACATAACAAACAACTTCGTTTTACTTAAAGGGAAGGAGATGAGCACTTTGAACAAATGATGCATTAAATCAGGGCTGCCAACTGCACCTTGATGCGAGTGCTTAATGCCAAGATCTGTCTATCTATCTATATAATCTTTTATATTCCCAGCAATTCCTGCTCATCTATCTATGCATCTCTCTTTCTCTCTGTATGTATCTTCCTTATTTCAAACTTTCTGTCTATCTGTCAGTTAATCTACTTATTTTGATGGCTGTCATCAGAATAGCATCTATTATGGTGTTTTAACTGTGCTGGCAAAGGACTCTTTACAATTCCCTTGACAAAATTACAGCTGCATGGAAATCAGGCCCCAGTTTAACTTGACTGAAATCAAGGGAAAACAGCAGGTTTTATTGTCCAGTAGTCAGAGTCTGAGGCTGGGGTTTAGGGGCTGTAGGATCTGAGGTCTGCAGGTCTGCTGTGGGATCATCTCCTTGCAATCTTGTTCCTCCCTTCATAAAGTTTTCCCCCTTTTCCCCATTTCTACCATCTCCAGGCCTGCTATGGATGTCATAAAGAAGTTGCTATTTTTTTCACTTAGAAAAGTACTATGGGCTTTGTGGCATGTGCAGATTGGTGCTTAGGGGCATGGTTTAGTGGGATTTATCAGTGTTAGGTTTATGATTAGGCTTAATGATTTTAAAGGTCTTTTCCAACCTAAACCATCCTATGATTCTGTGATCTCAAGGTGCATCTGAAAAGAAATAGCACCTTGTTTTCCCCATGCTCTGCCCTCACATGTGAGAAGTACCCTACTCATCTAGGGGGGGAGCTGTCATTTTGCATTTTAGCTCAGTGCAGGTAACTATTTGTACTCTCTCCTCTAAAAACCAATAAAATTGAAAGCTTTTTTTTCCCCTCTATTTATTTTTCTTTTATCTAAAAAAATGAATCTGACCCTTTCCCTTCTCCCCTCATCCTTTCTTTCTCTCTTGTCCCCATGTTTTACTCTCTGTGTATAGTAAAACACATGCTTAGCTTACTTGGATTGTATTCACATGCATTAACCTCTACAGCCTGCAGCTAACAATGAAAACCCATCTTAGCAGGGAAATAACAGTAGCTGTGCATTGGCTGGTAGAGGCAGAGGAAGAGTTTCAATGTACACAAGGAAATCGAACCTCTGATTTGCATAAGACTAGACTGTACTAATTTGTTAAGTGAATAGATAGATGAGAAACAAAAACATGCCTTAAAGCATCCATGGGTAGTTACTGCAGAAACCAGTACCCAAAATGGGCCAGATCCAAAAGGGAAGCCGGCAGAGCCCACTGGCTGCTGCTGGAGTTGGTCTTGATCAAAGGGTGAATAAAAAGCAAATATTCATGTTCTCCATGAAACCGCAGCCCTTGCCTTTGAAAGGCAGCGCGGAGCCACCTGGCTCTAAGGGATGCTCCAGATGCAATGGTGTATCCAGGGATGTGTGCAGGGATTTCCAGGTCTCCCAGAAACATAGGATTATGGTTTGTTTCAGGAGTTAACATCCACATCAGCCTTCCCAGAGTCTGGCAGAGACATCTTGGTGGAGAAGCATGGAGTAAGGCAGATGGGAACACAGTCTCATTTCCTCTCCTTTCCCAGTGAAGTGTTTGCCACTCTTGCAGTCAAAACTTAGATTTCCCAAGGGAAATTAAACCAGTGGAAGTCTCTGGGACTTTCCCTCTTTGTTACCTATGAAAGAGACAGTCTTTAGGTCTGCACTCAAGAAACATGATCACCTCCAGCAGCAGAGAGAGACTCAGTATTAGTCATTGCATGAATGTGCACGCACTTATGACATATATACGTATGTATATACGTATATGTATATATATGTGTGTGTGTATATATAGTATATACGTATATGTATATATATGTGTGTATATATATACATATATATATATATAAATCCAGCTGAGTAGGTTTTCCATGTAGAATAAATACCTGGGATCCCCAGGATCAGACAGTTTGACAAAATACACTTTTGTTAAGCATTTGCTATTTTCTCCACCAATTTGATTTATTTAAGTAACAATAAGGAGTGATCTCTGAGCAAGAACAAAAACAATCATTTCTAGACGCAAAAAAGCTCTAAAATCATAAATGCCAAGAACACGCTGAGATGAAAGACCTGAGGTGGTTGTTCTGGAGGAAGAGAAGCTGCTTTGTGGAAGTGCAATAATATTTTCCTTGCCTTAAGACTATGAAGGCTTTTCTGTTCAAGGTTTCCCCTGGAGCTTTAGTAGGATACGGCTGTGTTATTACACCTTTGATAGCGCACAGCCGGGTGATAGATGCATTAGCAGGTGTGTTAGGGTTTGTAGTGAAACTTTACAGTCAGGGCTTGTTTTCAGGAATCCATTCGATTATGTCTTTAAAACAGCACAGCTACATGGCAAGAGACCACAGCAAACCCGTCCCTGTAGACAAGGTCCTGGGTGGCTCAGAAACATTGCAATGATCCTGCCTGGAGGTTATGTGAGCCTCCAGGTTGTTGAGCTGGGTATCTATGAGGGCTGTTGCCTTTGCTGCCTGCCTTTGGCTTGTTTCTGGGTGATGCCACTGAAGGGGGAAATGCTGGTTATGATTCTTCCAGCATTACTGAAAGGTGTCTGAAGACCTCCAGAGAGAGGTGGTATTGGGACCTGTAGAGAGCAGAATGGAAGTAAGTATAATGTTTCCCTAAAAAAGTAGTGAATGCAGTCCATGGCTTGACTTCTCAAACGAAGATATGGAAAGGGCTTTACCCACACTTACTACAAGTAAATAGCATGGGAAGGAACCTCAGGGGTGAGAAAAGTCAGTCTCTTGCTCTGATCCCAAGGTTTCTGCAGGCAGGTTCAACTCTGTTCCTTATGGGCTGATATTTGTCAGCGGTTCTTAAAACTTCCTGCGATTAATGCACTCACCATTAGGAATAATTTCTCTTGTCTTGTCTAATGTCTCCAAGGAAAAAGCCAAGACTTCACAGTATCCCTAAACCACCAATTACTTATTAGTTAGATGGTAAGCCCAGAAGAGTACAAGTTGCCCCTCGGGCAAACAGCCGTTACCCATTATGGAGAATAACAATCTGATTTTTGGATAACTGAAAGGGGAGGATCATGATCGGGGCGCTCAATATGTCAGGGAGCTGCCAACCATTTTATAGCTGGGAATGGTATCTCTTTAGCTGGCAAAACACACAAGGGAAAAATATGCAGCTATCAAATGGGTTCATGAACCTAGATACACCACTGGGGTTGTTGTTTTTCCACTGGGCATTGGCAGCTCTCTGGTATTCTACTGTATGGGATATCTGATGAGGGCCAATGAGATGGCTCTGAATGTGGGTGTTGGCTGAGTGAGGACTTGGATCTTCAATGGGAAGAACTATAAGACTGCCCTGTTGACAGGTCTATGGATATTTAGACATTTCACAATCATTCACAAAATATATAGAAATTTAGACTTTTCACAATCATTTTTATCAAATTTACTCAAATTTATATCAAATAACTATGTAAAAGAGGCTAACAGGCATCTTTGCTCCTGCAGACCCATGTTATCCAAGAGCTATGAGTGCCTCCCATTTTGTGACTTTCTGCATATCCCTTCTGCCCAGGACCTCCCAAGGAGAGGTGGCTTGTCCACTTGCTTGTTTTTCTCCTGGATGTGATGGTGGTGTATTGTCCTCCTCACCATGATATGAACATGTGCAATGGGAAAACCCAAATCAACTGATTTTAACATATTACATGGATATCCCTGTTGACATTTCTGATTCTTTGGAATAATTCCTAAATTAAGTACTAATGAATGCAGCAGGACTCAGTAGAGTTGTAACCCCTTTTATAGCATATTATCCAAAATCCCCTTCAAGTCTCAAGGGAAGTCCTTGATGGCTCTGGATGGGAGCCTGTGTCTCTGCAAGGCCTGTTTCTCATTAAGGGATGACCCTGCTTAGCTCTGATTAGACTGTATCTTCACTGCCTTTCTTCTGTTCCCCCGTCCACCTCTTCAGCTGAATTGTTTATCCTTCTTTGAGTGCTCCTATTCCCCTTTGTGCAGCCTTCCTTTCCTTTGTGACAGAAAGCCACTGATGATTCCTAGCAGTGTGAAAAATGTAGCTGTGTATTTATGGGAGTATTTTGAATCAGAGTTTTTGTGCATTAACTGGCTTCATCATGGGATGCCCACTCCGGGTTTTGTTGCTAAGCTGTATCTGTGGTGAATGAATGTGCAAGAGACAATGAGTTCTTGTGGCCATGGTCACTTCTTGTCTGTCCATCCGCCTAGTCCTTGTCGCACTGTCTCGGAAACCCCAATGGGTCAAATGCCCAAATAACTGAGATCCTACTGCACCAACCATCCTGCCGACTCCAGTCTCCCCCAGGCTCTTGCTACAGCACCGAGATTGGCAAAGTCCTGCAACCCATTTTGTAGATCTTAACGATTGTACAGTCCTCATTTTAAAGGCTCCCCAGTGTTTGTTTCAGGTATGCCAAAAAGAGAGGGTGCGGTACAGGCTTTGGTGAGTTGGCACCCACTGACTTGAGTCAGTAATTTCAAGCCCTCAGTTTTGCAGATGGTGGAACCTGGAGCACTGGCTCTGCTCATAGTCTTCCTCCTTCTCCTCCTTCTTCCTCTCTTCATCTGGAAGCTGGTGCATGCAAGCATGGAGTGCTGATGGGAGCCATAGTGATTTAGACTGTCTTGGTTGGCAGGGTGAGATACAAGTGAGACATTCAGATAGCAAGAAGAACTCAGTGCTCTTCACAGCATTGGGATGGCCACTGGGTCATGCAAGGCCCTCAACTTTGAGAGGACATAGTGGGCTTGAATTGTATCACTTGACTAGAAGGTATTGCCACTTTCCAAGGGTGACATGATAACCATCTAGAGCTGTCTACATGTGCAGGGTTTTCTTTGGCAATACAAAGTGTGGAACCAACAGCAGTGAGATAACTGTCATGGCTATGTTTAAAACAACTATGGATGGGGCAGAGTTGAGCTCAGGTTAAACTTGCATGTCAGAAAGCACCTTCTTTGCTGTGAGAGCTTATGGGCAGTGAGGCAGTTATCATAGAACACTGAGGACTATGTCATATAGAGTGCTTAAGGCTGGGAACATACCAATCCCACCTCATTGGTCTGCCTGACCCAGCATGCCTTTTCCCTTTTTCTAACATATTAACTCATCTGAGATCACCCAGATCTCAGTGACAGTAGATTGGGGAGGCCATGCAACCTTGGCCTCCAACCAAAGCAAGATTCTTCCACCTGCCCTACCTATACCACACACAACAAAGAGATGGCTGCTAGTTCAGTCATTCCCCCCTTCCCTCCCTAGTTTTTAATCCTGAAGTAAACATGATGCAGTTACAGGAGGGGTGGTATGCAGACACCGGGCCAGGGCTGGCTTCCACCATGGTGGTAGGAACGGGAATTTCACTGCAGGCTAAGGGGAAGGGAGAGCCCTCCAAGCTAACGTGATGTGGGAGGTCTAATTCCTACCATCCCAGGCCTGATTTGTAGGCAACAGATTATTTCATTGGCTTTCACGATGGTTTTTATACCTTAGGTTTGTTTTTTGGGGGGATTTTTTTCTTTCTTTTTTACATGAAAGCAGGAGCGTGTGGATTTTTGCAGGGAAATTATAATGAAAGCTGATGGGTGCTTGTGTAGGCTTGTAGAGGGTTTGCACACAGAAAGCAAGCAGGGGCTGGAGGGAATAGCTGAATGCCCAGGAAAGGTTTAATTAACATATAGAGAAAAATCTAAAGGTTATACCTAGCCCCAATTCAGTGAAAGACAAAACCCGACTGTTCTCAGAACATACCTCAGCAGCAAACCCTGTCGCACCTGATGCAATGCTTCCCTTCTGGGCCACCCACCTCCAAGACATGATTATGCAGTGAGAAAGGAGCAGCGCTTTGCACTTTCTGTTATCATGGTCTTTCTTAATTATACATGCGTAAGCGTTCAGACACGGCCACAACGAGCATGGTACACATCCAGGGGAAGTGAGGTTCATCTGAGAATCTCCTACTGCTTGGCAAGCACTTCTTAACTCAGCTTCCCAACACCCCCGTGAGGAAAAATGTGTCGAAACCCATTTTCAGTATTAATTTAAAGAAACAAAAAGCCCAACAAACTTAAGCAAGCAAAGTGATTTGCTCAAAGCCAAACAGCAGGTTGGTGTGAAACAGCTTGCCTTAAAAACCCAGAATAAGGGATTTTGCCCTTCGTCTCTTCACACGAAGCCATGTTCCCACGTTGCTCTGTTTCTACAGAAACTACAACAGGGGGGTCCCAGTCTGTGACTCAGGGGCTTGGTTCAGATCCAGAGAGTAGTGTTTCCATGATTACTCCTCCTTTATGTAAAATGGCCCTTGTATGGGCTCATCTTGCTCAGCTGTTTGGCGCTGTTCCTGGGCTTGACTGCTACCATGGGGTAGGACTGCAGGATCGCATTTCCATTTTGTTAGGAGATGCACTTTCTCAGGATGTGTGGAGGCCTGGCTAATTTCAATAGGAAGTCTGCTTGAACCAGAGCTGCAAGCTTAGAACTACTGCGCTATTATTATTAACATTAATATTCATTGCAGTAGTGCGTTGGATTCCTGATTAGTGAGCAGAGCTAGGAAACAGTAATTGTCCTTAGAGATTTCAGGTCTAGATTCACCAGAGTTTAACTTCTAATTGCTTACTAATGTCCATAGGGTTTTTATTGAAGAAGCTCTAAGTTTGGGACAAAACTACTTTTGCAGGCCTTGGCTGAAATCTCTGCAGTGCAACACCCTTAACATCCTGATGCAAAACTGTTCTCCAGTGAAGAGCAGTGAGAACCCGTCATCCTGTGTGTGCTTCATATGGCAGGATCAAGGTCTCTATTAATAACAAGGCTTGACAATGGGATGAGACCTGCAAAGACAGGGAGCAGAAGGTGCCGAGGGTTTCTTGCTGTTAGTGTGTGTTTCTCCACCATGCACCAAAAAGGGAAAGAAAACCAGCTAGACTACAACAGGCATCTTTGTGCAGCCTCCAAATTGCAGCGTCATTTATAGTCTCACTTGGAAACCCTCGCAAAGTTTTATTAACATCTGCTCCTCCATGAATAGTGATGTTTTATGCACAGAAACTCAGCTTCACCTCCCTCTTCTACCTTCTCCTTTCTTGTGTGTATGCTGATTCTGTCCTTTTTTCTTCCCCTCTTTTTTTCTTCATGGTTGCCTAGTAGCTCGCAGTTGCATTCTGCCTTATCAGATTGTGCCGAGTTACAATCTTTCTCTATGTGCCGAGGGCAACCCACCATAAGAACATATGGAATATTTTAGTGTGCATTGTTGTTTTTTTTTTCTCTTTCCTTTTTTATTTATTTTTTTAATTTGAATAAACTTCAGTTTTGTTCCCAGTTTTGTTGACATTCATATTGTCTTTTGTCTCCGGTAAAAGCTGACATCCACAACCTGGGAGCTATCAAAAGTATGAGGTGAACTGAGGAAGGTTGTAAGGCTTGAGGCCTTTGAGGCCCTTTTCAGATGAAAAAAACCAACAAACCACATTCTGAGCTGGATTTAACACTCCCTCCTTCTGACCTCTGACTGGGAAGCCTGTGTTCAGCCCATGTAATACCTAAATTGCCTTTTGGAGGTGCCTACATTGCTCCTAACTGAAAACAGAGAGAGCCTCCAAAACACAGCCACATGAACAGCAAAAAACCACACATTCAGCATGCTCTTCCAGTTCTGTTTTACTATGCTGGTTTTGCTGGATGGGACAAAAAGGGAAAGTCAATGACACCTCTTGATTCAATCTAGACTCTTCCTTGAGCAGTGACAAAGGAAAGCATGCTGCCTTTGGAAAGGCATGACGCAAGGGCTAAATGAGGGTTGTTGGGCTGCCTGTTGCTGGGCTCTTTGCAAAGTCCAGTTTTCCGTGTGGGTGTAGATCAGTGTTTTACATGGGATGCAAGCAAGGGGGAGTTAGCCACATTGCTCTCCTTAAATCTCCTTTCCAATGGAAATCTGGCTCATGCTTTATGTCTATATGTGTGCGCCTTATTGTGTGTCTGTCTGCCTGGTAACTTCGGAAGCCATTAGCCAAATTCAATCACATTTGACAACAGGAACAGAGATTTAAAGATATGCAGCTCCTGTAAGTTGTAGGAAACAGGGAACAGACTTGAGCTGGAGGTTTCGTTGAAAGGCAGCAATGTGAGGTCCGCCCTTGTTAGATGCTAGAGAATCCCCACACAAAAGACGTTTTGAATGCCCTACCTGCAGGAACAGCTTTAATCAGTTTATGCCCAATCAAACACCACAGAAATCCCTGCCTGCTTCTGTTTCTCTGTGGCATCTAAGAAGTCACAAACAGATGCTTAAGCTTTCCTTTCCTTTCCTTTCCTTTCCTTTCCTTTCCTTTCCTTTCCTTTCCTTTCCTTTCCTTTCCTTTCCTTTCCTTTCCTTTCCTTTCCTTTCCTTTCCTTTCCTTTTTCTTACTTTCTTTTCTTTCTCTCCTATGACTAATAAGGGAGCTCCTGCTGCAACCTTAGTTCTACCCTATTAGAAGTTAATCAGTCATCAGATAGAAATCATTTGGAGACAAGTTCCTTGAGACCTGCTGTCCACTTGCTATTTTTTCCCTCTTCCTTGTCTTAGAAAAGGAGTTCCAGAAGCTGGAAGAGACACTTACTAGCTTATTATTTGAGGTAAATCTAATCAACAGGTGATTTATCATAATGACATTTCTCTGAACATAAGAGGAGAAAAAGCCTGGGGACATAGTGGTGATAAGTTTCCCACCCAAGACAAACCAAGGTGAGCCCTACTGGGTCAGAGCGTGACTGATCACTGTGGTCGTACCCTGTCGCATATCTTGTAAGGAAGCTCACATCTTCTTGTGGGTAGGTTAGTACTGTTTCTCATTATTAATATGGCTCTGTAGGTGTGCCAGGCCTTTTCCAGACTAATTAAATAAAAGGTCTCTGCCCCAAGGAACTAACCCAGCAAGGGATGACAATAAACAACAAGAGGAAGAGGGTTTCGCAAGTGAAAGATCACGAGATACATCTCATGTTGTACCAGTATGTTGGGCCAAATCCTCAAGTAATTACATAAAGCCCAGTTTTGCCAAGTTGTTCATTGTTAAGTTACTCCACCCTCATATAAGAAATCCCACTGAATTCACTTAATAAGAAAAAGACATGGAGCTGTACTGAGAGGTGAACAATCACACCTTGCAACCCAAGAGAGTGGATCTGGTTGTGAAGAAAGGGCCCATGCATCAGGTGACAAAGTGTACAACTGAGTTTTAAGCTGTTATCTGCTCAAAATATGGATATTTTGTTTCATTAAGCACTGCAACAAGGTAGAACAAATTTCCCTTGAAATGAATTCTTTGTCGTTTCAGTCATTATGACTGGATCCTACGAAGTACTTAGGAATCAGTGGTAAACGAGAGCCCTTGAGAACCTACCTTCATATCATTAAAACTGGATCTTCTGCATCATCTATCAATTCCTATCTCTCCCTCAGAAAAACCTTGTCTGAGAGGTTCCCTCCTTCCTGAAGCCACAATGACTCACACTTACAGTTGACATTCAAGGAACAAAGAAGTCTTCAGCATCTATCTTGATGTTCATTTGGGCCAAGATGGCAAGTCACAATCTGCTTTGCTTTGAGCTTGGAAAGAGAGGGGCTGATGCTATAAAGATCAAAGGAGGTCCAGATTCCCCTGACGTTATTCTGCTTAAATGAAAGGTTTAGGGATAATTCCCAGTGCTAGTTCCAGGGAAACCTCTTAACTTTCAGCTGCAAGTCTCGGTCTATCAAGGAAGCGAACGTTCCTGTTCCGAAAGAATCCAGGTCTATGGCAAACAATGGCACTGGTGCTGGGAGATCTTTTTTTCCGCGCTGGATCCAGGCCATCTACAGCTGGAATATAATTCTGAGAAGTGGGCAAACAACTGCAGGGAGGGAATAGCTGGGAGTGGGACCGTGTTCAGATACGTAGGTTGAAGGCAAAGTAAACTTTGTATATGTTGGCTCTGAAGCCATGTGAGGTAGAGGGTGGTACAGAGAAGAACTCAGACAGTAGCTCACCTCCTTCTTCCCCTGGAGGCAAATGCCTTCTTTTCAGTTAGGAATGGATACACAATAAAAGAGCCAGCTCTGTAGCAGTCATGATGCAGAACCTGGCAGTGCCTGTTTCAGAATGCTGGCTTAAGCATAAACAAGACCACATGAGAACAGGGAGAATGATGATGGACCCAAAATGTGTTAAACTGCTTGTAGAGCGCACGTCTTTCCCATGCTTTGATAATCAGGCCTCTCCCAGAGCTTCCTTGGGTCCATGTGTTCCTATGGGACTTGCTGCTCTCACTCAGCAAAGTGAGAAGGATGCTGTAGTTGCATTGTTCCCTTTTGGCCAGGGCCAGCTGGCAAAGAAAGAGCAGGACACCAGGGATCCTAGCAAGAACATCAAGCTAATGTGGTACCCTGTGAAAAGTAGGGACTTGCATTTGTCAGACCACTGTCACCACTTGTCCCTGCTCCTGACCAATGCTGTTCAGCCACATCCAGCCCTGACAGAGTATATATATGTGTTCCCAGGAAGCGCAGATGGATGTCTGCTCACAGCATCAGGGACTTGAGTTACCCTAGTCTCCTGTTTGTGCTGCCTGTCAGAAATGAAATAACACGATGTTTCAGGCAGGCTACTCGGAAAGGAAACCGATACAGAACAGTTAATACAACACCAGTCCTTTACACTGAGGATGAGCCAGTCACTTCTGAGCAACATAAGAAACCCACTCCAGCTGAAGAGCATATGTTTCTTTTCTCTTTACAGCAAAGCTCCCGTTTCAGGCACAGGTATCATTTGTTCCTTGAAATCCCCTTTCCTGTGTCTGCTTCACTGACCCGATCATCTGAGAGCCCTGAGAGTGGTAGTTATCCCTTCCTGCTATTGTTTGCTCCCCAGACGAGTTTGGAAGTGCTGTGTGCATGTGTGTTTGCTTTGTTTCTCTTGTCAGTTGTTGAGTTTTTTTTCTTTCTCTTTTCTCCAGGCTTAGATGTACACAAATGCAACAAAGGAATCAGAAGCAGGAGGACCGTGGCATGCAAATCTGTCAGTGTGCTATTCAATTAGTGTATTGTTACAAGTGAAACACCAGCAGCCTAGTGAGAAAAAGGAAGTACCAGGTGCTAAAAGGACAACCATGAAGTCTTCTGTATAACATACCAGACAGGTTTTTCCCTCTTCAGAAAGTTTACTTCTTCTTTCTCTCATACAGACCTGTAATACTGGAGGGCATCTCTTGAGTCTGTAAGTCCTGTCTCTTCTCCTGCTTAATCTCTTCCGTGAGCTGAAAAGAGTTCAAGGAAGTTTCTTGCCTGTGTTTTTGCTAAGTGGAAGTTGAAGATGCTTCACCCTAGTCTTTCTTCCACTAGCCTGTGTTTATTTACTTTCAATTTGTGCCATTTACTTTCAATGGTGCCCATGCTGTTTTTTAGTTTAAATAGTTTTTTCCTCCCTCCTCTCCTGATATATGTATATAAATCAGCACTGTCATCTCAGTCTTCACTTTGTTCAGCCAAACGAGCCAAGACGTATATTCTTTTCCCATGATATGGGTTCACCATTTCCTGAGGCATCGCAGTACTTCAGCTTTGTACTCTAAGTTCACCTCTCCTAAATATAGATAACCAGGTTTTTCTCTACCCTGCAATTGTCCTGGTGCTTTGGAAATTGTCTGTTTTGTGGAGATAAAGACATTTCCCTGTCCATACTGGAAATACCTTGTTAGATGAGTTTCTGACAGCCATGTCACATGTCCTCTTTTGATGGTTGATCCAGTTCTGTTTAACATCTTTATTAACTATGTGGATGAGGGGATCAACTGCAGCCGCAGTCAGTTTGCAGATGATATCAAATTGGGTGGGAGTATTGATCTGCTAGAAGGTAGGAAGGTCCTGCAGAGGGATCAGGACAGACTGGATCAATGGCCTGAAGCCAGGGGTATGAGGTTTATCAAGGCTCAGTGCTGGGTCCTGCACTTGAGCTACAGCAACCCCATGCAATGCTACAGGCTTGGGGAAGAGTGGCTGGAAAGCTGCTCTGCAGAAAAGGACCTGGGAGCGCTGGCTGATAACTGCTTGAACGTGGGCAGCTTGTGCCCAGGCAGCCAAGAAGCCTCCAGCATCCTGGCCTGTATCAGCACCAGTGTGGCAGAAGGATCAGGGCAGTGACTATACCCCTGTACTGGGCACTGTTGAGGTTGCACCTCAAATCCTATGTTCAGTTGTGGGCCCCTCACTACAAGAGAGACATTGAGGGGCTGGAGAGGGGCCAGAGAAGGGCAATGGAGCTGGTGCAGGGCCTGGAGCACAAGAGAGATGGGGAAGGGCTGAGGGAGCTGTGGGGTTCAGATGGAGAAGAGAAGGCTCAAGTGGGACCTCTACAACTACCTGAAAGGAAGTTGTATTGATGTGTGAGTCAGTCTCTTCTCCCAGGTAACAAGTGATAGGACAAGGGGAAATGGCCTCAAGTTGTGCAAGGGGAGATTTAGATTGTATATTAGGAAAAATTTCTTCCCCATAGGGTTGTCATGGATTGTACAGGCTGCCCAGGGCAGTGGTTGAGTCACAATGCCAGGAGGTATTTAAAAGACGTGTAGATGTGGCACTTAGGGACATGGTATAATGGTGGAAGTGGCAGTGCTGGGTTAGTGGTTGCACTCAATGATCTTAAACGTCTTTTCCTACTTAAGCAGTTCTATGATTCTATGATACATATATCCGACTTTTCAGACCTTTTTTTAATGGAATAGCTTCAAAAACTCTCATTAGTATCTAATCTGTTAAAGCACCCATTCAGTGCCCGTCTTGAATGTCTGCAGGGTTGTCTAGCTTAGGCTGGTTTAACGGTTGCCTACGGTTGGTCTATAGACACAGGAGAGAAAACAGGTATCATATCTTACTACAGGTGTCTAAAAACAACACCCTCAGAGGCTGATTTCCTTACTTACATCTTTACTTGACTATAGCAGGAATTTAGACAGCTACCTTGGACTACATGTTCAACACAGCTGAAGTTAGGTGAGATGCATCACTCCTTCAGTACTGAACCTCTGGTTCTCAAGAACATGCTATTCATCTTATGTGATAGCTTCATGCTGTTAGGTACTGACAGTAGTACCTTCTGATTTTCTGTTAGCAGCAAATTTTAATAACACTGCCCACTCTTTGTGATAATGGCATTTGGCAATATAGTAATAAAAATCAGTCCCCAAACTGATTTCTGAAGAACTGCAGTCATGACTTCCTTCTAGATCAATATTTCCTCTCTCAACACTACCTGTTGACATTTCCGCTATAGTCTCTCCTTTTTCCATCTTAAAATTCTTCTCCTAATCTCCATACTCTGCTGCTTAATAATTTCCCATGAGGTATCATAACAAATGCTTTTCTGAAGTCCAGAGAGATTAGATCTACTGCATTTCCTTTCATTAGAAAATCAGTGATCTTATCAAGGCAAAATATTGGGTGAGTTCAGAATGATCTCTCTTTGTCAGAAAACGTGCTGTGTTTTATTACAAACTTCTTTTACATCCATGTCTTCAATTATTCTTTACTGCTGAAGGTGTTCCAGTCCCACTTTTTGCTGATGTCAGTCCACACTTTCTGGATCAACTTCTTCAACCTAGGACTTGATGGACCTCTTAAAACTGTTCACAGTCAGACTTTACGCCTGTTTCTAGAAAAGTAAATAAAGTGGTCCAAGGCTTATTCTCTGATTCCAAAGGCAACTGACATGGCACAGCTTGAGATGGTACAGCATCTACCTCTCCACCGAAAAAGAGTGGTCCCATGGGTAGTGTGTATGAGGAATGCTGTCTGGCACATGATGTCTGCTGAACCATGCCTCAGCATGCCAGGACAAAACTGGCTAGGAACTCAGCTAAGAGCAGGGCAATCACATGCCATGGCCTCATTTAATATACCAGTATAGGCAAAACTAACATTTCTCTGTGCATTTTGTCTCAGACCTCTGTAGGGAGATTATTTAGTTTTCCCTTGAGCTGATGGCAGTTTCAAGGAGATGCTTCCTATTCCCATCCACTCTTTCCTATTAGCCTTTATGCCTCTAAGCCCATGTTCAGTATTCACATTGTTCGCTGGAAACTTTTGTGATTTGTTTGAATTTCCTTTGCAAATACTAAGTTGTTTGATTTGTGGCAATTCTCCCACTTAATGCATTTGTTTCAGCCATCAGTGCCCAATCTGAGATGGCACAAAGCTGTCTCCACAGTGCATGGATGACGTGAAACACATCAATTCCAATACTTCCATTCCGATCCCTTAAAAGTTGGGTAAGTCTCATCCTATGAAACTTCTCTCTTTATCTCTCTCACTTTTATTGTTGCTACAATCAACTAACCAGAATATTTAACATTATAGGTAAGGTCTTCAGTGCCCGTAAATCTAAAACCAGCTCTGTTGGCTCAATGGTGAGACCTGTGCCCGCAGCCTTCCCTGGTGAACCAGGGCGAGGACGGTTTGATGCCATTTTTTCCTACACAAGTCAGACACAAACGGGATTGTTGCTCCCATGCAGTTTTTTCCTCCCCACCCCTGTGACGTGAAACGTAAGGCTGCACATTTCAGCTATTTTTTGGATGGAGGCAATAATTTCTTAATTTGCCCTGAAGGGGCACGCGCATAAATGGGGAGGAAAAAAAAAGAGCTGGAATTGATTGGAGCAGAGATGCATCTTGTTCAAACTAGAAGTGAAAATATATTCCAAAGAAGAAATCATTAGCATTTTCATTAAATGCCAAAGAGTGTGACTATTAGACCTACCTCAGGCAACCCTGGGGTTGAAAACTTTTCAACAAGATTTAATTGATCCAGATGGGTTGAGGTTGTTTGTGTTTTTACCGCTTTCCACCCTTCTACCCCCTGCCTCAATCTCTGCGCTCCATCATATGTGAGAAAACCCCAAACCCAACCAAATTAAAATAAATAAACAACGCCTTCAGCCCACGCCCTGGAATGAAAACTGCAGTGTAATATGAAATGTGTCCTGATCGTCTTGTTATGGAGCCTGGTGACTCACCAACTGCTACAATTGGGGTTAGATAAAATAAAGGCATTATAATTAAGGAGGCAGCAGGAGGATGTTAACTGGGCAGTCGGATGGAAGAAGGCCCATTGCAGATCCAGGTGTGCTGGGGTTTGGCTTGGCCTTTGTGGAGGGCTGCCAGGCATGCGTGGACATGCGGCTTGGCTGGGTGATATGCTGCAGAGGGTCTGCTTGAAAACACATAAGAGGGGCAAGTTTGGCTGAGCCAATCCAGCATATGAGGAAGAAGATCCCCAGGTCTCATTTAGTGTTCTGTAGGTGTCCCCCCCCAATGCCCAGTTCCTGGCTAATGTGAAGATGGGATGTGAAGTACTCATTTGTCAGTCCTGGTCAAAGGAAGCCATGAGCCTCTTGCTGCAGTTGTGTGAAGACTGGACAGTTTATGGGCAGTATTTAGACCATGAACCTTGATGTAGGATCCTCTTTGCCCTGACAAGAAATCTGAACTAGCCCTCTGGACGCAGCACTGACTATCAGTAGGGCCATTGCAGGCACCATCCTCCATGGCAGCAGGGAGCAGAGGGCTTTGCTTGTGACAGGGAGAAAACAACAGCTTGGTGACACATTAGTATTAGGATTAGAACAAACTTGGCACAGTGATGGTAGTATTTTAACCCGTTGGATACAAGGTCATTCAGCAAGTAGACAGGTTGAGTCTTCCAATGTTTATCATATCAATAGAGCTGTTTTTCCTCTTCATCTTCCCAACTTGCTTTGCTGCTTCTTTGCCTCCTGAAGGAAAGTTACTGCAGAAATAATTCTGTTAAGATCTCCTGTGTATTCAGCATCTTACTCCCAGCAGCTGAGTGAACTGGCCTCTATGTCCCATTGACAGGTGGATCATACAATGGTGTTTCACATGTCAGCATGCCAGAGCAGTGCCACAAACAACCTATGGCCAGTGAAAATGCATCTTAGGTAAGCCCATGCAAACCATTTGCAGGGGTGCGAATCACCTAATGTTTCAGTTTGGGTTAGCTTAATACATCCAGTAATTATCTGAAGGAGTCCTGAACATTATAATGGTTAACTATCAGGTTGGAACTGGACTTTGAGATGGAATCTGTGCAAAAGCAATCATGTTTGGAAAGGGCTGGAGGAGTCATCTGGGCCTGTGACTGCACTATCAGAGTATCTTGGAAGGAAAGCTGCAATGACTTCTCTAGTGAAAGCTATACTGGCAGCTTTGTTAGGATGCTTTGTATTATTCTGCAGCAGGTAGATTTGCCAGAACATGGGAATTCATGTGCTGAACACAATGTTTCCCCAATGGAGTCAATAGAAGGTTAAGCCCAAAGCTGTGCTCTAAACCTTTACCCCTGGATCAGCCACACATCTGTCCCTGTTTCCTCATACTCCTCTGTCTGTCCCTATCTTTCTGTTGTCACTCATCTGACAATTGTACTGGAAATGCCCTGGGGCTGGCATCCCCTTTTTGTTCTGAGCTGTGCCTCTTGCACAATGAGCCCTGTGGTAATACGGCCAAACAATTGTTAAGGGTGAAACATCCCTAGGTTATAGATGGCAAACCAGTCCACAGGACTGGCTGTGTAATAGAATAACAACAACAAATTCACAGTAATAATGGCAGGAATAATGAATGAGTATATTCAAATATTAGTTAGCTAGAGCTCACCACTTGCCATTTCTGCAGCTCTTATTCTCCTTGCTGAACATGTATTTGCCTGCACTGCCAATGTGCTAATTCTGCTCCTCACCATTTTTCCATCTGCCTTGCTGTATCTTTCTCAGTTTAAAAAAAGAAATAAAAATCAAATCACATGGCATCAAAGAGCTGCATCAGGAGGTCATTGCATCAAATGCTGCCGCTAGTTTAATAAAGGAACTGACTAATATACTCATTAGTGGTGCTTGTTGCTAATGCCCAATCAGATAATGAAATTGAAATATCATGTTTTAGGGTGTAATCAGGATCCCTGCAGGTGCTGGGATGGAATTGCCCCATAGGTACAGCATTACACAGTTAACTAGGTGTGTTACTCGACGGGGGTGTTTCAGCTTCCCAAGCCTGCGGGTAGGAAGAGATGAGCAGGTCTGTCAGCTAGTGAGAATGGGGAATGGGGCTGGAAACAAGGGAAAAAAGCTGAGGTGACCTGGGTTGAAGGGGATGGAGGCAGATGGGAGCAAATAGTAAGTATCAAACCACGTATGAAACCAGTCAGGATCAGGTGGATGTGTGGAGGCAATGGTGCTGGGCCATTGGGAGGACATGTCATTCTGCCTGTGGATGAGGAGGTCCCTGGGTTGGCTAAGCACTGCGGGTGTGTGCAGAGAAGAGCACTGAAGCAGGGCTCCTGGGAACATCAAAGGCTTTGGAATGTAGAGAAGAGAAGACTAGTGTTGGTGCAAAAGAGACAGGCTTGGAGTTAGAGGTAGAGGGGACCTCTTAGGTCACCCCTGAATAGGGATGTAGAGATGTTTTTAGCACTGGCTGTAGCCTAAGTGCAAAGCCCTTGTTTAGGAGGGATGCACCTTGCTTCCCTGTCTGAAGTGTCACATACACAAAGCTTTTAATCCCCAGATTCCTGGGGGAGCAGTAGTTGCACTTTCATTGTCCCAGTATAACAGAAGAGCATATCAGAAGCTTAGCACCAACTTTCTCTTCCTCAACTCAAACATCTGCCTTCTATGTTTTCCAGCAAGTGACTAAGTCCAAAGAAGTTAGCAGCTCTCTTTAAAATTGCCTTTTTATTTTAGTATTAAAAATGAAAACACATTAAAAAACTCAGACCTAAGCCCAGCCTAATCAATGCTACCAGACTTTGGG
Source organism: Melopsittacus undulatus (assembly GCF_012275295.1). Classification (NCBI taxonomy): domain Eukaryota; kingdom Metazoa; phylum Chordata; class Aves; order Psittaciformes; family Psittaculidae; genus Melopsittacus; species Melopsittacus undulatus. The sequence continues at coordinate 878,555 of NC_047531.1, forward strand.
TAACCAGGGCTGAAGGATGTGAGTTTTCCAGAGGAATTTGCTCTGTGTGGAAGTTAACTTTAAATGCTTTTCTTCACTGCCAGATGATTTAATACTGGATGAGCCAATGAAAGAAAAAAGAGACGCTCAGATTACTTCCCAAGTTGCTCACAGAATATGTTCTGCTGAGACAACACCAGGCTAGAGACTTCAGTGGGATTAGCAGTAAAGCAAAGTTTTGCTTCACTGCAGTGTTTTATATTGTCTTCCAATCTTTATTTCTCTTGTATTTTCTACCTCCTGCTCCAAATTGCTTAATAATGATACTCACTTATATGTCAATAAGAAGCCTTCCTGGCTAAGTGCCTCTCAACACTTTCTATTTGTCCTCTTCTTCCTTCCAGACCTTCCTCCTTCCACTTTTTTGCATGCACTTTCCAGGAATGACATTTCAAATGCTTTCAGAAGGAGTGAGCTCACCCAGTACTTACACATCCACTGTGAGGCCCTTCAGAACAGGGATAAAAGAGGTGGGGAACAGGAAACTCCTGCCCCTTTCTTAAGATTTTGAGAGAAAAAACTTTGCTTAACTCCAGGAGAGGGGTCAGGGCCATTTATCCTCTGGGAAGGGGATGTCCTTTAGCCGCATGGAGTATGGTACCTGCATCCTAAAGGGAGGCAGGAACTGAAACATATCATTTTTACTCTTTTCCCTTTGCTGTTCCCTATTGGTTAGTTTAGGCAGTCTTCTGAACCATGCACAGACTGCTATGAAACCTGTTTTCTAAGGGGAGATCCATGGGAATTAGGTACCTAAATAATTACACTTAAACACCTAAAGCTATAGCTGTGTCAATAAACTAAACAAGGCCAGGGCTCAGTCCCAGGTACTGGCACATGTTCTCCCAAACTATCCAACCCTTAGCATCCCTGGCAATGGTTTTGTCCTGTTCCAACTAGCACTCTTCCAGACAATGCCTGGGCATGGTCCAGGGACAGCCCAGGCCAAGGAGCATCACCACAGGCAGTTCAGATGCAGCCCCCTGGTTTTGGAAGCAAAGACGCTTATCAGCACGGACGTGGGTTGATCCACGCCAATTGGCCTCTGGGCCCAAGAACAGCCCCATGCATGTTTTATTTACTAGAATAGATGAAGTTAAATGCTTTCAAGAATGTAGCCTGAGATGCTAAACAGGGACTTAGGAGCATAGCTGGGATCCTAGTGCTGAGAAAGAAAGGGGGATAAAAGTGGTGCTTGTTTTATCCAACTATTAACTCATTCCTTCCACAGATCTGCTTTGCACAACTTTGTTTCCAGAAGACCCAGAAGGGACCAGATTCCTCATTGCCCTTTTCTGCTGCTGTTATTATCTTGAACATCCATAATCCACTTGTGGTCACTTCTCAGATCTCCCAACAATATGAAAGTCTTGAAGATGAACAACTAGGGCAGCAAGTCAGTGTTATTTCCTATTGGAATGGAATTGAAGCTTTTAGCAGGAACAAGGTGTTCTGGAGTTTCCCTTAGGTAATTGTCTGATGTCTGTGTCATAACTTGGTGGATCGACATTTTTCTCTCCCTCTAGTCTGTGCCTGTGCAATATTTGGTGGAAGGTGTTAATGAGACTTCAGCATTTATGGCTGGTGAGAATAAATCAGTGGAGATGACGCTGTCCTGTTCTCACAGCACAGAATGAAAGCTGGTATATCTGTATCCCTTGCCACGAGCACTCAGCCGTCTGGCTGAACAATAGAGCCTGTGTTTGTGCAGCACCTCGTGGAGGGGTGTCCTTCTCCACAGCCAGCTCACCAAGCAACATGATACTGCAAGCATTAAAACCCAGCAGAGCATCCACATGCTTCAAACCGGGGGGCTCTGGACATGCTGCTTGAAAATGTTTGTGGCAGTTGTCTTGGCATTAACATTTAGGGTTGGTTTGCAGCCCACTGATATTTTGCTGAGTTGGACAAAATAGCTACGAAAGGGGAAAAATATTTTAAATAGAAGGTTTTAAATTCTGACTTTGAAACATATTTTGACTTAATGCACTTCAATCTCTGCCTATAGAAAATCTCAGTTTCTTGCATTAGAAATTAGATGTCTATTATACATGCCCATATGTGTATGAATTACAAGCAGAGGTATGTGTAATAGATACGTATGTGCATTCTTTAACCCTGGATGGATAATTAATGTTATAATCCCTGATTCCTGTGGCAATTGACACCCTGTATAAAATCATGGTCCTGCTGGGCTAGATGCTGCTCAGAGACTAGTGCCCAGGTGTCAGCAGCCATCTAGCCTGAGGGGTGAAGGATTAGTCTCACGGTCTCTTCTCATGGATCCTGCTTCCTCATGGACATTTCACATTGGTATATCTGAACTATATATAGTGTGTATATATCACACTAGGATGTCTGAAGGCAAAGTTCCCACTCCTGTATGTGTCATTTGGGTGTCTGGAGGTGACAAGGCTAAGGCTGGGGAAGAGGTGTGTGGTAGACTTCAGCTAAATCCAGCCTGCTGGAGTTATTGGTTGTGATCTTAACTAGAAGGTCCTTTTTCTGCTCACTTACCCTTGCACACACGCACATAATTGCAGTGTGAATTCATAATATAAACCATGATGTAATAGACACCAACTCAACTCAACTTAATTAGTGTACAAATGAACAACAACTTAAATCACAAGCAGAGTCCCATTAAAAGTAATCAGATCCTGGGTGGGGAGATGGTTAAAGGTGGTGTTTGAACTCCAAAGAAAAATATGCTCTTGTTTGGACATAATTGGGTTTCTTTTTTATTGCTATTTTTTCTTACATGGTGTATTTTTGCTCTCTCTCCCTGGCGCTCTCTCATTTTAATTTTTTCAACCTTTTCCTGATAAACCAAACTAGTCTAGACATATCTTTTGAGAGCAAATGTTCTCTAAGCTATGTTCATTCCTTGTGAGTTTGTACGTTAATCATTAAATATAATTAATTAGAACATCTTGTAATTAACTTGGAAAGCGAAATTATACAAGGGAATGAGTTTGTAACCACATCACATTTGAAATAAAAATAAAACTTTGACTAAAAGGAATAACTGCTCTTTGGAATTAGATGAGTAACAACGTTGGATTGGCTCCCCCGAAGCTGTAATGTTGGCTCTGAACTCATTCATATATATTAACCATATATCACATTGATTCATGTGTGTGCACACATACATGTGCACACACACCATAGGGCCATAGTGTAGAGTTAGCCCATTACAAGGATGCTTTAAGCCACCTCTCTGTCTTCTTGTCTTTCTGTACTGCAGAGGCCACCTTAGATTCAGCAAACGTGCCATCAAGCAGCCATAGGGTTGCTCTGACTTGCCCTGACTAGTTGTGATGGTGCTTCAGGTATGATGCTGGCTGGAAATAGTGGCATTTCATGGCAGCCTTTCCTGCCAAGGCAGGAGGTAGCAGACAGCTGGCCATGGGGCTACCCCACAGCTGGGGATTCCTGGTCCAAAGGAATCCTCACATATGTGCTGGGACCAGTTCTCAGGTCCACCACTTCCCTTAAAAGGAGGTTCTGGGCTGACCCGTGGAGCACAGCTAATGAATGAATCCAAAACAGAGGGGGAATAAAGTTTATTTATTAGAGTTTATCTTCTTGCCAAGCAATTGCTCCCATCAAAAAGTTAAACACCACAGCAATTCCCTTATGTGTGTGAAGGGTTCTACCACCCTGGCTTGACTAAGTCGAGGGTGTCCTAAGAGTCAGGACACCATGTCCAACAGGAACACGTGCTCATATCTGGCGCTACATCCCATTGTGAGATATTGGACTTGGTGGTTTTGGCTCAAGAAACTCTTGAGATCTGTAGGAACAACACTACTGGGTATTCCCCAGCTGACTGCTTAGGGGGTACTGGGGTCTAGCAGGGACTATACAGCAGCTCCAGGTGCTTTTCTGGGTTCTGCCTGTTGCCATGTAGCATAGGGCACTTAATTTTGCCTGTTTCTGCTTTCTTTCTGCTCTCATTGTGTTGGTGGGGAGGTCACCCCCATCTCTATGAATTGGTCAGACACTGCACCTAGCCAAAATGGCTCTTTCGCCCTTATGACATTCCCAGTTGGGACGGTGGTTTCCCCAGCAGCCGATGTTGGCTCAAACCAGCTGGAGGACTTCATTGCTCTGAGCTCACTCTGTTGAATTTCGCCTTTCACTCTTTTGGCAGCAGGAATCACTAATCCTCTCTCCAATTAAGTTCCTACCCTCCGCAGCCAGACAATCGCTCGGCTGTGTTGTTCATCACCACCTAGGCACAGAAACTTCCCTCGCATTCTTGTGGTTGGTGTTCAGGCCGATGGGAGGAGAGGTAGATGGGGAGGAGGGGGGCTAAGGTGGAGAAGAGAGGAGGTGGAAAGAAAGGCTCTTTAGAAGATGGGGGAGATGAAATATGGGTTTGCCTGGAAGTCCCAATGCTGGGATGGGAGATCCTAGTGAGTGGACAGACATCATAGGAGACTGCAATGAGTCTTGTCTTCTTCTGGGATCATGAGCTGAGTGACCAAAGGACTTGGAAATGTGGCTTTGGGTATCCCTTTGCATTCACCAGGGTATCCTTGCTTTGAGATGAGCTGTCAAACCATACATTCACTCACTTAGTCTGGAAATCAGCTAAAAATCAACCCCTCAGCTAAAATTGGCTCAGGTTGTGGAGGATGAATTAATTTCAAGAGGCTCAAAAACACAATCCCCCCATTTTGATGAGCAGATGAAACAGGGTGTGGATGTGCAGGGCTGGGTGGAGAGGGGGAGGCATTAGGAGCATAACTGTGCTTTCCCTGCCTCTTGCCTTCTCCCTGCCCATGCAGCTGGGGCAGGCATTAAGGGTGGGATGCAGCTTGCCTTGTGTTGAGCAGGTTGATGTCAGACATATGGGGTAAACTAGATAGGTTGTAGCATCTTCTCCAGGCAGAGAGGAGGGACAGGCACTCTGTTGCAACAGGGGGCTAAGATCATAGAATCATGGAATAGTTAGGGTTGGAAAGGACCCTAAGATGATCTAGTCCCAACCCTCCTGCCATGGGCAGGGACACTTCACACTAAACCATGCCACTGAAAGCTCTGTCCAACCTGGCCTTGAGATCCACCCAGTATAGATACTCGGGATGACAAATGAAGTGCTCATCTTACTTTTCAACACTGACACGAACCCTGCACCCAAAAGAGGAACTGGGCTTGGAATTATCTCCCTGGAGAGGAGTTTTCTTCTGCTTTCTACACCCATTACTCCCACTTTTCTACCTTCATCTTAGCTGTATTTCTCCTTCCCGGCCTGTTCTCTTTGGCAAAACTCGCATTCCAGAGCAAGATAAGATGGGCCTGATCCTGACATGTAAGAAAGGGTCCGCTTTATGTGGGACAGGACATCTGCCCACATTTATTGCATTGCAGATACGGAGCACCGTGAATAAATAAGGGCACATGCATATTCCCAAGGAACAACAGGAGCGAGCGACAATAAAAGAAAATCTAAAAGAGATGTGACAGTAGTTTTGAATAGGGCTGACACTGAGCAAACACTTCACACAATGTGGAGGGTGATATAATACCCTGCCCTTTCAGAGTGTCACTGTGACATGTATTTAACATTCATTGGCAGCAGCAGCCTGGCTTCATCTTCATGCTGCAAGGTGTTGTGCACATATCTAGGAAAAATAAAGAAGATAGGAAAGAGATGCACCCAGTTATCTGCCCTTTGTTATGTGGGTGTGAATCTGCCTCTGTGGAACCCATGGGAGCTTTACTACTGACTTCAGTCCCTATTAACCTCCCTGATGAGTAGTAGGAAATTAGGCATGCGTGGAGGGAAGGGTGTTTATGAAAAGCAAGGTCTAATGAGAACCCGGTTTCAGAGTTAATTATGGAACAGCTCTTGCCGCTCCCTAACCCAATACTGTGCCTGATTCTGATCTTGCTGCATGGGAAATCGAGATACTTTATACCCATGGGGGCTCTTGAGCTGCATATGGCTCTTGAGCAATTTAAGTGCATTTATGCTGGGGTGATATCATGTGATCAGCAGTGGGACTGCACCAATGCGGGGCTGCTGGGTAATCTGTGGGATGAAGCAAATCAGCAAGACTTGCCAGGTCATGCCCAGCCCCATCCCATCCCATCCCACAGTGGTGCAGAGAGACGGAGGAGAGCTGTTGTTATCTCCTTGGTGAACCACTCCTGCTGCTCTCCCTCCCTTCCCTCTCTGATGTGCCTGATACGTGTCTTCTGTCTCTCGGCTGAATGAAAGGTGTTGGTAGATGGTTTGTAAGGTCAGCAAGATGGGCCAGCGTTGGGATCAATGGAGTTGTGCCTGCGTGTGTATGTAATCAGGATCTGGCCCTCTGTTAATTAAAAAGCTTAAACAAACGCATGCAAATGAGACAGATATGAACACGCAGGTGGATTGCTGGAAACACCACCCTCCGCTCCTCCAATCGAGGGGGCAGCTTGTCCCAGCACTCCCTTTTGTTTTGTTGTTTCCACAAAAAAGCTGCCTCTGTTGTGGGGAAGTTTCCCCTTGGTTGAGTTCAGCGCGTATGGTCCTGGGGCATAAACAGTTTCTTGTCCCATGACACATGCTTGCCCTGAGATTACACACAGCTTGTCAGAGATGGTGCAAAGCACTTCGCTGGGGGTGTAAAGGAAAAGCCACTTTCCCATCTCTCTTGGCCTTGCATTTAATGGTCTGGCAGCCTTTTCTAGAATGAATCTCAGGTGGTTCATGGCATGTGACAGATTTTTCTGTCTCTGATTCTCTTTTCCGTAAGGTCATCTCACCCTGGGAAAACCTTCTGGGAAAGATACATTTCCTGCTAGGAGAATGGTGCATAAAAGAGGTCCAGAGGTGACAGCTCTGGACCCATTAAACCTAAATCAAGATGTAACTGATCAGATTTTTCAAGGTGAACCAGATTCCAGGCTAAATTTTATAAATACAGTGTTCTTGTCACTGCACTTCCAGAGTCCTTAGAGAACAGGGATTTTTCCCACTAACACAAATGGTCCTTTGATAATGGCAAATTTGCCTGAGCAAAGGCTGACTGTTTAAGGCTGTGGTTTAGTCATTGCTTTAATCTGGCATAGCTCTTGAAAAGTCTGCTAGAAAGAGTTACTGGAAGGGTCATTTAAGTCCCCTTTTCCCTACAGCCACTCATTCTCTTTGAGCTTGCACTAATGTTCATGAATCTGCATGGTGATCCAGATCAGGGAAACGATCTGGCCATAAACTAACTTGGCCAAAAAAACCCAAAAAAAAAGAGGAAAAAGTAAAATAAAAAGCTTGTTTTTTTCAGCAATGTGTCAGCATGAGATCCACTGTTAGTCAGAGGGGGATGGTGGGAATGAGAGGAGGTCATGGGTATGATTGAGGTGAGCCCTGTCCATTGTACACACTCAACAGAAAAGTTGAGTGGGACCATGCAGCACACTGTGCTGAAGAGCACCCTCCAACCCACTTTCCAGTTTATATACAGGATAGCTAATATCTGCTACATGCATGAGATAACCAGCAAAACTCACACTTAAAATGACCCACACTGGGCTGTGCATCAAGGCTGGTCACCTAGGAGTGGGGCATATAATTCTCAAGTTTAATCCAGCAAAGGTAATTTGGCAAAAAACAAAGTTGGTGTGAAATCTACTCAATACACAATCCATGTTTTGTATGGTCTTTACCTTCTTGGATGATTTTGTTACCTCTGTTGAGTCCGTGCTATATTTTACTTTGGGTAGCACTGAATGTGAAAGAACTTTAAATCTTTAACTCTCCCTTTGGAAATGACTCTCAGATATCTTCAGTATTGTCTTCTCACTGCACTGCCATGTAAAGGATCATTGTGCCAAAAAAAAGAGTCCGACTTGACCTGGGTGCATGACATTCTATTTGATTTCATGCATTTTAACTCTCAGTAGAACTTAGGCTACTCTAAATCTCTGTCTAATATTCACAGGCTGGGGGTTCGGCAGAGACGGGCAAAGCGGTGTATTAATTTGCTTGGCATAGCCTTGTCATGTGGGTTTTCATTTTGCAACTCCACAACCAAAATGAAGGGTAGCTGAGATCAAAGTCATTTGCTGTTTAAACTCTAATGCTCAGGGGAAGGTAGAGGTGCTATTTCAGATAGGAAGAAGTCTCTGATTTCATGTCATTAAAACCGTATGTCTCAGTTCCTGAAAGCACATAAATACACTTTTAGTTGAGCTTAAAGACAGGAGCATATGTAAATACTTTGATAAAGCAGAGGTAGAATTACATGAAGTGCTTCTCTCTTGTGTTGACTTACTTGAGTTGGCTAATTCAGGCAAAAAAATGCCATATAGGCATAATAACTTTGTTTTTAACTAGGTTAAAGTTAGAAGGAACAGATTAAAGCATAGAGGGGGTTTGGATGCCGAACATGAATCACTTTTTAAAGTTGATCTCAAAATGCTCTTATCTTTGATCAGTTCAGAATTAGAAGTAGATTCACACAGAGAATTCCAGGTCATATTGGAAGCCTTCACCAAGAAGGGCATGTGACAATCACTCTCCTACAGACAGTGTAGAGATGGAGCTGCTTTGTTTCCAGGGTTTGTTTCCTGGAGTGTCTAGAGCCAACAGTTTTTCATGTTGCTTTACTGAATCAGGTTGGCCAGATGCAAGAATTTTCTTCTTCCTTTATTCCCACTGAAAATAGACCTTGGGATGTCGATTCAGTGTAAAGTTTTGGCTGAAATCCTTGTTCCAAGACCTTGGTGTCAACAACAGATTCCTGTTTACTTTAATGGCCTTTGCTTTTAGCCACAAGTAAAGATTGCAAAACTCAAAGGCGTGGAATGGTCATCCTCTGCTTCCAGTTGTGGGTCTGCATTGCTCTTTATTTCAGCCCCACTTGGGCTTCTTATGCGAATGTGTTTTTGAAAGCACTTGAATTGGGAATTCTGTTTTCCAGTGGGGACCTAAATTTAGGATCCCAAATCCATATTTAGAAATGGATAAAAATAATAAAAAGGTTCTTAGTGCTCTTCTCTGTGGATACATCTTGGCCCTGGGAATTTTCAGGAATTTGGTTGTGGAATATCATATTTATCAGCATAAAGACTGTCCAAACCTTTCCAATCATAATCTACAGCAGAAACAGCAATTTTTCTTGTTTACATATTGCTCAATGCCTCTCAGTGAATATGCTCATGTCTTGTGGACACAATTTGTGTCCTAGGAATGCAAAAGAATATTACAAATGACCTGATTTTCTAAAGCAGAGCATTCACTGGTACCTCCCAATGTCATGGCTGAAGTTAACTTGTAGAAGAGTTATCTGATCTGCCCTTGGACCATCCTTTATACCTGAGAGTGTTTTGTGCTGGTACTTCCTAAAGTGCTCAGTATTGGCTGAACACTGTCAAATGTACTGGCAGTGATTATCAATGATTCATTAGGAGCAGAGCAATGCCAGAAACTGAAGCCTCTGAGGAAGTCCACAGTGAGATCCTGTCCTGAGGTTCCCATCTCCTGAAGATCTCCTCCTGGGTCTTTTTATTGGTGGCTCTAAAGAGAAAGGACCCCAGAAAACAGGAACAATGCACCTTGATGGGAAAACTAATGCTACTGCCATGAATCTTTTGCATGTGAAGAGGAAGAAACTCTGGGGGAGTTATGAGAAGTCCTTCTTACTGCCCATATCAAGCCACCTGGGAGCTAGTTTCTCCATGCACCCTGCCCTGGCTGGTAGACCTGGTATCTCTCTCACTCTGTGGTTTGGTAATGTTTCTTCTTTCCACAGAAAGGGGTGTGATGGACAGGAGGTGTGAATGTGTATGTCCATCTGTGCCCTTGGTGTGATCTGAAAGATGGAAAAACTTCCCTGTCAAAATCCTTCAGGAACTGTGAAACAACAGAAAACCCCAGTGCAGGTTGGAGACCTGCAGCCAAGGGTGTTCAGAGCAACAATGAAAATAAGCTATCAATCATGTTGGCTATCTCCCTTATTTTCTATAATTCTCACCAGGCTTCTTTCAGCCTCCTCCTCCTCCTCCTCACTTCATGATCCCAGTTCTTTTATCCTGGATGATGGTGGTAGTAAGAGATAGCACGTTTGGACATATTTGCCCTCATGTGGCTTGTCCTTCTCACCCCACCCATACTCTTGCTATGATGATGCATATTTATGGGAGTCAGTGGGAGATCTTTTCACAAACACTCACTGTGTGTTGTGTCTCTTGTGGGCAGAGATGTTGCTGTGTTAGCCATCATTATTTGATCTGCCTCTCTGACAAGATTGCTTTAAAGCTTAAATGTTTGTTTCTGTTCTTAGCTGGGAACATGCTATAGTTATAGTTCTAGTTATAGCTTTGCCTGTGTGGCCAAGTCCAGTTCTTCAGCTATGTTGGGATCACCTGGTACTGTGGAATGGAAACTGTGGAGAACAAAATCTGTGACAAGGAGTGTTGCATGAAATAAAGGGAATACTTTACTGGAGTACTTTGGGAACAATATTGCTATTTTTTGTCCCAAAATACTCTTTAGTTGTAGCTGGAAATACCCACCGAAGTCAATGGGATTTCAGAGTGCTGGGTGGGAGAGGTGGAGAAGTATTGATTTTACCTTCAAGTGATAGAGATGGAGTCTAAATTCAGATTGTAAGTGATGCTGCCTTTTGTGCCATGAGTTTCTGTTTTGCCTATTCCACACAAAACAGCAATTTCTGTAGTTTTCAGTGAGGATCAGCACTGGAAATTTCCCTTGCTCACCAAACTCAAAAGCTGGAACAGAAGCTCACCAGCATTCATCATGGTCTTAGAGTGCCTTCAGCCACGAAAAGCAAGTACCTACTGAGGTGGTAGTTATCTCCTGATCCCTCCATTGTCAATGGATTGAAAGAGTCACTCAATAAAACTAAGATCTAAACCACCCTCCAGTGTGAACTCCCTCTGTTGCTCCTAACTGAGGTATCACTCTTAGGACATGAAAATTGAATGGGATAACTTGAGTTAGAGTACCTCTTTACCAAGATGCTTCTTCCCAAAAGAAGAACAGGGGACATGGGTAAACATGGCTGAGTGAGGGTGAAGCAGGGAGAAGAGTATCCTCTTTGGGACAGAAAACACTTTCTCCTGGAGAGCTGAATAGGAGCACAGGGGGATGAGATTCCCCAGGGCAAGACTTTTCCTTGGTATTTCTTTAAACATGAGTATATTTCATAAGATTTCTACAGTGCTTACGGCCAATTACCCATCGTTGGCCCAGAATACTATCCTGAGATCAGCTCCAGTCTTTGATGAATGTGGACATGAACAGTTTTCTAATCACCATTAAAGAAACTTCAATGAAAGCTGTCAATGGATCCTCAAGGGCCTGGCCCTACTCTTGCAGAAGGCAGTCGAAAGGGTCCTGCATACTTCGAGAAATGTAGATTTGATGGCCTTTCTACACAGATGAGCTTTCTGAATGGACTGAGAAGGAAAGAGGACTGAAAACCAGTGCACTGGAGTAGCTGAGTGAGGCTGGAGAGAGGACAGTGAAAAAACAGAGGAAGCATTCAATTTTTCTGCAGCTGTTTTATGCATTGTAAGGCCTGTGATGGCATAGTAAGGTCTGTACGTGTCAGAGAATGAAGGTTACAGAAGTGAGAAGAAAAACCCTGACCAGTGTGAACTTGGCCAAGGAGGGTGCCATGCAGCTGAATGCTGGATGCAGAAACCTGTGTTTGCCTATAGTGCAGAGCAGGAGCCCTTCTGGGAAAAAAAAGAGGAGTTATTGCATCCAGGGATTTCAAAATACTGTTCTGTGTGTGGGGAACTGTGGGAATGATGTACTGAAAAACTGGGATATAAGAATCAGAAAGGACACTGTGACCTGGCTGGGGGTTTGAGTGGGGTTTAGTATGCTGCTCTCATCTCATCACAATGCAAGACCAGCTGCCTTACAGGCAGCAGAGCTAGGTGTAGAAACAACAGAGATCAGAATATACCCCCTAGCAATTCTGGGGGTAACAGCTATTCTGTGAGTGACATACTGGGAACAGCCAGGGGGAAGTCAGAGAGAGATAAGATAGATGTGCTGTGTTCCTCTGACCAGTGTCCTCAGCCAGTTTGCAGGATTGCAGATTAGGTCCTTTTCTCTGGTCCCTCTTGCTGATCTCTCTGTGCAAGTGCCACAGGGCTGTGATAAGGAAGAGGTCAGAATGGTGCTCTAACTACACGGTGCTCTAACTCTAACTGCAGCGGGATATGCTCATTGGAAGCAAATATGCCTGATTATTTCCTCTACTTGTGGCTTTTCCCATCCAGCAAAGCTGGGATATGAGGATGTTCACCAGGGTCTACGAGGGTCTATGGGAGGGCTATGAAAAGGCATTTGGTGCCCTCTATGCCAAAAATCCTCCCTCCACTTCCAGCACAGGTCTGCATTTTGGATTCTGCTGCCCTAGTGTGACCAATCCACCCCCATTGTGCCTTGTGCTTCTCCATCCATCCATCCATCTATCCATCCATCCCTTCCTGTCTGCATGGAGCACAGCAAGGATCACCTAGCTTCCTGGGGGGCACCACCATGGGTGCAGGTAGCTGCAAGCAGCTGAACAGAGACACCAGATTGCCATTTCTTTGTCCTACTCACTTTGGTGACAACCCTGTATGACCTGCTGGCCAAAACCATCCATGTGGGTGCTTCCTGAGTGAGGCTGGTGTAGGCAGCTTAAATAGTAGGTGTTATCCAGGCTGCCATGGGTGAGGGTGTTCACAGTCAGAGAACTGAAGGAGGAAACACCCATAGAACAGGGGGACTGTGAAAAGCCAAGATGGGCATGGACAATTCCTTTCTAACCAGCATGAGCTGGTCTGGAACTGATCCTGCAGCCAGAATTGCCCATCCTTAAGGAGCAGCCTTATACCTCTCAGTGTTCAAGGCCAGGCTGGATGGAGTCTTGAGTAACATTGTCTAGTGTGTGGTGTCCCTGCCCATAGTAGGGGATTGGAACTGGATGATCTTACCGTCCTTTCCAACCCAAAGCATTCTATTGTCCTATGACCCCAGTCCCGTGTTGAAGGCAGAAAACGCAGACTCTTCACTTTGCTGAGAGAGGGAGGAGCAGGGCAGGTTTCTGCCTGGGAACCCAGTCACCCTGGCAGCACAGGGGTCGGGGGTGGCCTTCATGATGCTTCTTGCAATGTTGAGTCAGGGCTATGATGAACTAGCCTTGCATAAGCAGGAATGCCATCGCCAGTGGTAAGCTGAAAAACGCCGAGCTCTGTTTTCAAAGACAGCTCAGAGGTTATTTATGTACGGAAATGCTCCTTATCTCTTAATTCCCAGACTGATGGGTGGAAGATATGCAAAGAGTGACTTCTGTCAGAGACGAGCTCACCAGCACTGCTACTGCCTTGGCAAGGAGGGGAGGGCTCTCTCTGCCTTCCCTGGTAGCAATGCTGACTAAGTGCCATAGGAATCTGGCCCAGAGATGGCAAGCCAGGCTATCTGATGGGCTGGCTGGCTGACAGTTAATATCCTGTTACAGAGAAGCCAGTATTCATGATATAGCATTTTTTTCCTTTCTTTTCTTTTACCTGCAAGACCAGATTAGGAAGACACAAAAAATGCTCCATTTTGTGCTTAAACATCACATCAGTCTTGAAAGAGCCTAGCTCAGACCCATTCTTTATCTTTCAAAGACTGCGTCAAAACTCCTTGGTACCAAGAATGTTATTTTATTCACCATTATTAGTGTCAGAGATTCAGGCTGGAATCTGAAATTCAATCCCATTTCCTTGTGGTTTGAACATTATTAGTAGGTAGAAATTTGCAACTGGAAATTAGCTAATGATTCCTCTGTAAGCACAGCAGAGAGATGGAAATCCAGCTTCTTTGCCCTGGCTGCTCTGGCACTGGCATGCTAACTGAAAGCAGTAAAACATTTATTAATGAGAGGGGTAGGGAAAAGGGAAAAGAAAACCTAGAGCAATGAACACAGGTAATAGGGTGTCATTATTAAGGAGCCATCTGCCAGAGTAGGGTATGCATAAGAATTAGAAAAATGCTGTGAAAAAATCTCTCTACTTCTGTTTGATGGAATCAAATTTCAATTTCCATGAACTTTTCACAGACTAAATGTATTTGTGTCTAAAGAAATAATATCCCTTAATAGACAGTAATGACAACCTCATTTACACTGAGTGACATTTCTTTACCGGTTGGGCCAGAAAGAAGAGATTCTTTTCCTAGTGCAGGGACAAGAAATACGTCACTGCATGTGAAGAGTAGAAACGAAAGCTATTGCATAGGATTCATGGTGGGTTTATAACATAGACAATAAAAGAAGCTTTTTATGTTCATTGGAGGGGATTTCCTAACGTATCCTTTTTGGGAGAACTGGATGGAAGGTTCTGGTTTGCTGCTGCCTGACTCCTGAGAGGAACCTTGCAGGCACGGAGGCTTTGCTTGCACTCAGCCTCTGTTCGCTCTCCCTGCTTCAGGCTGCCAGGCAGTGAGGAAGCAGAGCAATCGGTCATTGCAAGAGCAGAGGGGGCTGGGCAGCTTCAGAGGGAAGATGAGGAAGTAGCAGGGTCACAACTCCCTGCGTTCTGTGCTGTCGGGATCAGGTCAGCTTCCACAGCAGAGCTGGGGAGGAATGATATGATGTCCTGGGGAAACAGTGTGAGAGGCTTGCTCCTTGCATTCCACCTGAAAGCCTTGAAAATGGTAACTGAGGCTGTTTCTGGGTTTATGATAAACATTAATTCCCTTTCCTTTCCTTTCCTTTCCTTTCCTTTCCTTTCCTTTCCTTTCCTTTCCTTTCCTTTCCTTTCCTTTCCTTTCCTTTCCTTTCCTTTCTTCCATTGTTGCAACCCACAGAAGTGCATTTCCCAATGAAAAATCCTTCAGACAGCAGGTTCCCAAATTAGCCCAAATCACTACATGTTGTCCACAGGCCTCTTGATCCCAAGGGAACAGCCAGTGCAGTAAGGAGCTGATGTGTGTGACTCAAGGTGACCAAATTAAGCCCTCTGTATGAATAGTGTTCAGGTGCTGATGCATCGTTTCTTTTCTGTAGTGAGAAATTGGATGAGAAGGTTCACATGAGCTCATTCGGTCTTTATGGGCCTGAACCAGCTTCCATTGGAGTCAATAGGAATCTTACCATTGACTTTAATGAGAGCTAGATTGGATCCTAAATTAGTACCTTCATCCTTCAAATTGTTTTGCAGTGCCTATCCCCATCCATAATTAACATAAACTGGCTGTGATAGCCATCAACGGGAAAATTACACCGAAATGTCCTCAGTAGGTTTATTCCTGCTCTCACTGAAGATGATAGGAGACTCACAATTAACTTCAAACAGGACGGGCTATCTGCGTATCGTGATTATAAAATACCTTGATATATTTGTAAGGGAGAGTTCAATTTGAGCAACTTCTTAATTGCACGTCAAGACTAAAAGGGTTGGCTGTGACCAAAGACGGCAGCATTGGAAAATCAAGCAGTATTAAGGAGCATGGTTTGACTTTGTGGCTACATAAATCAGTATTTTCAGCTTCTCATTTGGTATTCACTGAAACACAAACATAATCTGAGTTAATTGCTCTTCCCCAAGGTGCCTTGTTGCGCAATGTTTTATAAAATTAAAGCCTGTTAAGTACACACGAAGAAACACACTTTAGATGCAGAACATAAAATACTAGCACCTCTAATTCTACTGTCATGTACGGTTGATTAACCTGGTACAACAGAAGCCTTGGGGAGAGTTTCTGTGCTGTTAGAAAACATATTTCCACTTAAGGGAATTTAGACAGCAAAGGGATCTCACAAATCCCATTGTGAGAGGCTAGGCTGACATTCAGGACATCTGAGTTTTCTGACAAAGCCGTGAAAGACCAGGGAAAAAGCAACCTTTATCCCACTTATGGATAGTTATCCGTCATCCCAGTGCCTTCCACAGCACTTAACTGTTAATCAAGCCCTATATCCCTCACTCAGGAAATGTTCCTTGTTGTCTCCAGTGGGAATTTTGCCTGGGCTTGGTGTGAGTGTGGGGTGAAGAGCAGGGAATGACATGGGCAGCAGAGTGATGCTCTCTCAGGCACTTGCAGATAGAAACAGGAAGGTCACTGTGCTGCTGTGCTCTGGATGGGGATGCTGTAACTAACCCACCTCTGAGAAGAAATGAAACTCAAAGGTTTGAATTTCCTGAGCCCCTCAAATGCACAGATATAAATCAACTGGAGAAGAGCCACATGGGGCCGAGCTGGAGATCAGCATGGGGATATGTTCAGGGAGGATGTGGTGGTCTAGAAGGACCAGAAGAAATGCTATAAGGAGACCTCCCCATCTCCATCTGCTCTGGATTCCACTCACCACTTGCAGATGCCTCCCCAGGGCAGGCAGGGAGCTGTGGAGGGCAGATGGAGCACATTGGCAGCTGCCTGTCGGACCAGAAGCTGCTTGGGAGCATGTGGGAAGATCAGGAAGGGCTTATCAGATAGTTTGCAGCAGCAAAACTGCCTCATAAGGCATAGTGTGGGAGATGGGGGTACCCGCGTGAAGACCAAGCTGGGAGCGTGCCAGGTGAGTGTGGTTTGAGTTAGTGAATTGAATCTTCTCCCAGGATGAAAGTGTCTTCTAATGAAACCAGCTGGTGTTTCAGGTTGCTGCCTGATTCTGCTCCTGACCTGCCCTGTCTCAGCTGCCCTCATGGCTGGCACAGTAGCCTGTAGCTCACTCTAAACTGGACCAGATCCTCATGAGGAGAAGACGGAGGTGAGATAAGGGTTAGGGTTCTCTGGGTGGTTATAAACCCTGTGATCCTTTTTGTTTTCCCTAGCACTGTCCTTACACACTACATGGAGAAAGCTGTTGCAATAAACTAAATGGGGCCACAACACTTGAGACCCACCATCTGTGGTGTTCGTTGGATATGTTTGGCCCGCGCCAGCAATGCCCAGGCTGGTGAATGCAAAAGTGTTCTCTGAGATGTGCCCAAATCCTTTCTGTGCTGTGTGTCAGCACATCTGTTTTCAGCCTTTGCATGGAGTGGGGTTTCCCATTTCTTCAGCCTCACTAAGCTGCAGCCAACACGCAATGAAGAATGATAGAGGAAACCTGAGGAATGCCAGCAGGTACCTGGTACCTAACTTGTGTAGTCTGTGGATGAGCTGCCTACATTCCAGTCTTCTGGAGAAAGATAAAGTGCAGTGTCCCCTATCTGTTCTAGGTAAAGAAGGGAAAGGGCAGGGAATTGGATCCTTCATGACTATTTAGGGCAGCTAACTGAAACTCTACAAACTGACCTTTGATTCTTTACCTTGTGGTCACCTTTAAAAGTGACCACAACTGGTAATATGTTTAGACCATTAACTGGTAACATGTTTAGAGCAAAGCAGAGAAATTTATACTATCAATGAAGGAAGAGGATTTTTCTTTGGGGGAGCTTCATAGAATGCGACTATCCCTGTCGTGGTTTAGACAATCCCCTTGACACCTGCATAAACAGCCTTTGAACCTCTGCCAGGAACTTTCTGAAAGCCTTATGTAGAAAAATACCATATCTTCTAAAGGATGTTAGAGCTTTAGCAGCTATCCCAGCCTATGGAGTTTTCCCAGACGTCCTAAAAACCTTTCGGTCATAGTTCAAAAAGTTCTTTAGCTTGTTGCTGTAAGCTTTAAGCTTGATATTCCTGGGGTAGGTGTCCAGGCCTGCTTAAACAGAATGCTCTTAAATTCAGCAGATGCTGCCTCACCCCTGTCTCTCCTGCTATTTACTATTCCACCCACTATACGTCAGAGCTGCTGCAGGTGTCTGAGGCTGGAACATTCATCTGCTTCCTTTGCCATCCCTGAGCTGGGAGCAATGGGGAATCCAACCTGTAAGTCAAACATGACATTTACTGGTTGTATGCAACATAACCTGCAGCATCATTTGGCCCTCTGAGCTGGAATCTGTCTGCCTTAATTATGGGTGACTGTAAGAAACCAAGAAAGATGCAAGAAATGAGATTCCACAAGCCCTTCTAGTGGTTCTGCCTGGCCTTAAGCGCTTGGAAACCTCTTGAATATGTTGGCTAATGCTCCAACACTCACTATCCTACGTGACCTCTGTGAATATCCTACATGTGGCTACAGTAATTCTGACATTAAGTAATGTCTCCAGTCAAGAGCTGTACAAATTTCAAGCGAACTTTCATACGCCTCTGCTAGCAAAGATCACCTACACATTTGCACAACGATTCTAGCTTTAAGCTATGGTGAAAATGTGCTGGTATATAAATTCTGCCATTCCGACTCTTTGAACATGAATGCTATCAGTTTTCAAAGTTAGCCAGATAGGACAAATATGTTCCTTTGCAGGATCCTTTCTTTTGATCACTGGGAGTATATCAACACCTGGTAATTCTCTGAGGCCTGGTATGGTGGAGCCTGTCTTTCTCCAAAGACTATGGAAAAAGTCCAGGAAGATGGTTTTTCTAGGCCAAAATTAATGTAAATAATGTGAATACTCTCATCCTCCTAACCCTGTATTTCACACACAAGAAAACAGCAATAGCATGGCTTATTCAATAGACCCCAGCACTGAACTCAAGAATTCTTGGCTCACAGCCCTGTGCTCAAACCCTTTCTCCTCCAGCACTCAAATAAGGGCCCAGTATGTTCTCAGTAATAATATCCAGTGATTTGTGCAAGTGTAATAGAACAATGCCATATGCTTAGGTTCCTAGGCCAAATTCTCCTTTTGGCATGACTCCATTGACTGTAATAAAACAAGGCCAGTGAGAACATTTGACCCGGCATGTTTCCACTCTGTAGGGACTATAGAGGTGGTCTTATGATTTTAACATGGAACTGCTCTGCTGGGATGGTTTGGTCTTTATTTCAAGCATGGAAAGTTTCAGAGAGAAGTAGTTGCTTGTGCTGTACTGGAAGCTTCATGGGGTCTACTCAGAGGAAATGTTGACATCATTTTCATCAATGCCTACTTAGCTATGATGTTCCAGTTGCTTATATCTACAGATCTAGGAATGTGTAATGTTGTTTTGGTTCTGTATTTATTGAAAGGATTTTTAGTATTATTGGTCATCCCATCTGTAAGAGGGTCTGATCTGGATTATCCTAACTAATAAACCTAACCAAGAATGGTAGAGAAATCAACTATCTCACATAGGGAACTGTAAATTTCCCCCCTCCAAAATTCCAAAGCAACAATAAATCTGGACTGTTTAAGCCTGTTGAGTAGGCATTATTCAAACCCTTTATACATTGAATACAGCTCATTAACTGATCTATTAGAAACCACTGAAAGTGAAGGTAGAGACAAAAATATAGGTTGACATTTGTCTTTTTAAAATGAAGTTGGAAGAAATTTGGAACTTTGATTCCCAAGGAAATTGTGATGTTTCAGTGGTAGCAAACTTCAGAAGATCATTTCAATGGGAAATCCTTGAAAAGCTCAAATCCAAAACAGTCACGTTTTTCACCACTAGAATACTTGAGCAAACTGCTTACTTCAGTTTCCAAGGAGCACCAAAGAGTGCTTATCCTCATTTTATAAAAGGACAGGCAAGATAAATGGACACAAAAATGTCTGTGGTGAGGCTGAAAATGGACCCTCCATCCACAGCATGCTGGCTTGATGCCACAGTGTTCTCCTGGAAGGTACTGTAGAGCTAAATTTCCTCATCATTTATATATTGCTGCTTATTGAACTCTGATTTTTCTTGTTTATTGGTTTTCATTTTGTCTTGAGGAGCCCAAAGACAGGAAACTAGTGTCCTTAAAAGTGTGTTCTATAAATTTAGGGCAATAGTCTTTAGGAAGGGCTTACAAGTCTTTGTATTAAAAAAACCAAAATGGAATATATATATTTTCTCAATCAGAACTGCATTCTTACTGTGATACTTCACTCTTCCCTCTCTGCACTAAACCTTGACATTTATCTTGAAATACATCAGCATACTAAATGAAATATATTCATGAAAGAAGAATAATAAAAAGTTTCATAATGTCCAAGAAGTCCTCAGGGAACTTTAGTTTTGCTACTGAATTTAGGGCAAGAAAATATTTTAAGAGTTGGTGAAAATATTGATCTTTAAGAGGCAGAGAAAGATAAGCTGAAAATGGGGAAGAAATGCCATGTTGGACTAAACATTACATGGAATGTATGTTATCCTCCAGGTTTTGCTCCAAACTTACACTAATAAAGCAGAGCTCTTTAAATGTGTTCATGACTTAGGGAAGAAGGGGAAGTGATTTGTAGAGGTGTACATGTCTAATCAAGCTTTCTGAACCAGGCACAGCACTGAGGTGGGATGTAATTTATGACAAAGGGTTTTAAAGGTCACTTGAAACAAGAGAGTATCTTTGATGAGTGACATTCTAGCCCAGTGGAAATAAACTAGCAGTTCTGGAGACTTTTTGTTTCAGTTTCAAACACTTTAACTCAATGGAAAAATAGAAATATTTTCCAACTATTTTCCAAATATTACAACAGATATTACTGTATTTTCTCTAAAACTACAAAAAAGAAGAAAAGCAGTGGAAAACAGAAACTAGATATGGATTCATGATAATGAGCTGTAGCTCTTTAGCTTAATATTGAACTTTTAGACAGCTAGACTGAGGAGGGAGAGGCTCCATCCCAGGTAAAACTCGTGTTCCTTTAAGGTAAACGACATCAATTACAGTGACGTAGATGGATGTCACTGCACTGTCTTTCATTAATATTTTATTTGTGTGACTCCTTTAATCAGGATACTGCTAATCTAAGATATTTTAAGTCAGCAAAGAAAGAGGAACTGGAACCAACTCAGCTGACTTAAAATATTTACTGTGTAGAGGTCCTCATCTGAGCTCATCACGCTCAGATTCTTTATATAGACTGGATTAAAAATAGTAATTTTTAGAGCTTGATTCATATCACTAATTTTAGATTTCTCATTTAGGATGATGAAAAGAATTGCAGCCTGAAGTGCCTAATTCTATTCATTAAATTACAGTCTAGACACTCTAGACGCTCTAGATCAGCTGTAGATATCAATTGCATAGACCTTTTCCTTTTGGTCACATGAAGCCTACTTCTGATCTTAGCCCTTTTAATTCATGTTTCAGGGTCTTTTGACACCTTTATCTTTCTGCCTTGATATCAAAATGAATATGTACTATCCAGGATACTTTCACATATGAGCTTACTCCACTTTAGTCAGCAAAACTTGACCAATATTTGAGTAAGATACATCATAATGTAAGTAGCTATTTTTTTCCTAATCTCTTTAAGCAATGGTAAGAGAAATTTTACACCTACCTTTGAATAGTCTTGATGGCACATAAAATGAAAGTGTTTTATTGATCCAGGGTCTTTTCCTAAAGGATAAGTAATCCAGAAGAAAACCCAAAACATTAAAATGCCCTGTTTTACCTACTTCTAAGTTCTGCCTTGCATAGTCTTCAGTCTGAAAGGAAAATATTCCATTAGGTTTACACCCATTCCAAGTCCTTCTTACAGACATATGCCAAAGAGGTATATAGTATGAATGATAACTGAGCCCGGAGTTTGTAGTATAGGTGGAAATAGGCTATAATAATTCTATTTGGAATCTTTCTGTGGAAGAAGGTCAATCAGAAGCTTCTTTCTATGACTTTTCTCAGAGAGGATTAAAAATATAGGTAAAAGGTTAATTATAAGCTCTGAAACTGTAAGCAATTTCTGCTTATATATATTGTTGAGGGGAAATACATATTTTGGCAGGCATCAAGTGAATATTAATACTGAGTCTTAGCTTACAACAGGCAAGCAGTAATACTCCTTAAATCATAAAACCATAGAATGGTTAGGGTTGGAAAGGACCTTAAGATCATCTAGTTCCAAAACTGACAAGAGTCTGATCTGGACTTCTGCAGAGCTTGCATCTGTTGAGCTTTGTATCTGGGATTTTAGTTTTCTGTTTCTTGAGGCAAAGTTGGTTCCTCTGTGAAATTCAGAGCTGCATTTAGATACAAGTCTTGCGATATGATGGGAATTTATATTCAGGTTCCACCTTGAAACTGATTTTTGTAACTCAAGAATAAATATCTTGGAGTGATATTTTGATTGACCAGATCAATGCTTGATAGAGGTAAAAAAGGAAACTAGGTTTTGGTACCTACTAAGAAATAAATTGTGAAAAAACTAGAAAACATCACTATATCTCTAAATAAATATATACTGCTCCCTCACTTTTAATACCGTATGCAGTGCTGGTTTTCCTTGTTTCAAAGAAGGCATGATAGACTGGAAAGAGTACATAGAAGGTCAGGGAATGGTTTCTGTGTTAGGAATGACAAACTAAAACCGTTCACCCTTCAGAAAAGATGATTTGACAGAGGTCACTTCTCCATTCATGGAGAAGGCAATTAGGGAATGTTTTCTCTTTCTTTTTCTAATAAAAGCAGTAGAGTGCATCAAATGAAACAAGTTGTCCCAGTCATAAGGCAAACAAAAAGAGAAGGCTACTCTTAAAACATGCGGCTAAACTATGAGTGTCTCTTCCACAGGCCCTTGCAGATGGTAGCTACAGAAACTGACCATAGACAAATCTTCTGAAGTTATTTAACACAAAGATCTCATTGCTATTCAGGAACACCCTCAAACCATGGTTTGTTAGAAGCATAGAAGCCAGTCTTCTAAGAATATAGGGCTTTGCTTTTCATGTTCCTATGCCCTTATCTTGAGCATGGCAGTCACTGTTGAGCTTTGCTGAAGACAAGGTCAACATTCTTATGTTCTTGGCTTTGCCTTCAACAAGACTTTTTTCTTGTGTACACAAGCTGAAATAAAACCAACTCTTATAACCCTAAACAACACATATTATTTTGTCTTCATCTCTTCCAGGGAGCCTGCTTGTACAGTGTGCCTATCTGAGCTGTTAATGAATACAGTAAATCCCCTGGATGATTATCAACGTTTTAAACACCATGAAGTCTAATCTGATTGAGGTCTATGGAGGACAGGTGCTCTTTGACTGTGAGTCTACAGCTATTATACACAAAGAAGCACCAAGGACAGAAGATGTATGGCTGATGTGGGAACATAGATACTTAGTGGTCTTTTGGTAGTTTACTTACAACCTTTTCTTTGTTGTTTTGGCAAGAAGTTGGTTTTGAAGGTTCCAGCTTTTTTTTTCTCCACTGCTTGAAAAGTCTTTTGTTCCCTTTAAACTTCCCTTATAAGGACTCTTATGTCACCACTGTGTTGATGGAATGGCTTTGATGGCAAAGTTTCAAACCCCAGTCACCTTTGTCAATCAGCCATTGAGTTAATAACAAAACAAGGACTGTTACAGGTATACCTAGGCAAAGCAGAACTGGAATTAGAGGAGAATAACTTCTTGAAGTGCCCAAGGGAAAGCTGAATAAACAAGGGCTTCCAGCCTGTTCAAAAATGTGTCAAAATGACATCTGCAAAATGTAATAATGGCTTAACAGAAACTCAGGCCATACATTGTCCTGTAAAATATGAATGTAAACGTTTGGAAAATTGTACTCCTACCTAACAAGCTGTTTTGGAATCCCATATTTAACTTGGATTTCATGGAGTATATGATGTTTAATGTGAAGGACTGATTCTCCTCATTATTCCAGTTTACCTTTTTATTTTCTCAATGTGTTCATATCATGATGGCATTTGGTATTTCTCAGCTTTCATTTTGTGTTCAGTGTGAGACCTGGGTTAATCCCTCAGCTGATGTAACCCCTGCACACTTCATTAGCACTAGGCAGATTTACATCAGAGGAGGATGTGATTTTGGGCTATTTTTACCCACAATTATTTTTCTTCTTTTATTTCTTTTTTGCTTTCTGTTCCATATTTTGTCTAGCTAAAGAAGAAATTCTGTTAGGCATATGTTGGGATCTACATGGAAACTTCAGACTGAAGACAGAGTGATGTGTCTCCTTACAACTCAAAACATTTGCTTTTTATTTAATGAGAAGCTCAAATTTTAAAGGACAAAATGAAACTGAGTTGAAAGTTGTATACAAGAATTTTCTTTGACTGTGGTTTTAAAACCTATCAGAGGCATATTTGATGTTTTTGCAGCTGTATGGCTCTTATACAACCTAAAGACCACTTATTGGAATTTTTGAGTGAACTTTTGTTTTTATAGGTGTGTAAATGTGTTATCGAAGATATTTTGGCATTTTAACCAAAGACTTAAATTTTGTCGACTTTAGTTGAAAAAGTAATTCCCTTTTTTTTTACTCTTCAGAAAACCCCTTTGGTTGACAGGTGCTGTTGGTTCCACAGTGAGCCTTTCAATGCGTCTATTTTACCAAGAACTGGTTTGGATTAAAAAATAATAACACAATGAGTTAAATCCAGTCCTCAGTTACACCACTGTAAACCTGGAATAAAGTCATGAAAATTAAGAGAATGTTTCAGCATTTGCATCTGTTTGTATGAAAGCAGGAGGTTCCCTTTGGGAAGAAACAAAACCTGTGATGACACTTTGCATTAAATCTGAGCTTTCCTGGTTTTCATTGGACTGTTGTGTTTTTCATTTTAGGAATGTACTTTTAGTTTTATTTTATCTTTTTAGTTTGACACATTGAAGAATTTTGCTCACGATCTGAAACCAGGAACTTTTCAGGTACAAATTGATGCCTCTCAGGTTTTGATATGGTGATGTTACTCTAATGGCAACATGCTCCTCACTCATTCACTGGTGATCCTAGATCCTCTAGATATTTCAATAACATAAGCTTTTTTCTGCTGCCAAGGAAGACTGAGGTGAGTGTGAGATGACCTTTTGCTTCATCTCATTGAATGCCATTCAGTTTTATGATGGAACAAAAGGATAATTGGAAGGAATGAACAAAGTGCCTGGTGGAAACAAAAGCACTATTTTTTGGGTCAAGAGGAATGTAATTGTTACCACTAAATCAAAAAATACAACTGTTTCAATTTGTTTTCTTTTTTCCCCCTGCTTGATATGCTCCTAGTGTAGCCTGCTTTCCTGACTGCCAGTGTGCTGGTTTTGGATGACAATCCAAACCACTTCAGTGAGAAGTAGGCATTTTATTTATACATATACACACCACTTGTATAATAAATATATACGCACCACTCAGCAAAGTGTTAACAAAAATTACTCTTCTATTCTAATTAAAGAGATTTAAAGCCTAGTTCCTTGCCACTTCAGTCAGTGCGAGCTTTGCCATTGACATCATTAGGAGAAAGATTGACTTGATCGTTCCCAGAAGTCCTGCAGAATAGTTTCCCAGTCCTGATTTATCCTTAGTTTTGGCTGGGCTGAATCCATAAGATTGGTCTAGTTTGATGGAATGGAAGGATAGGCAAACCTGGGTTAGATTTCAAGTATGACACTGGCTGTAGTTTACAAAGTTTGCTTCCTGAAAAGTCCTCTGGGAAGCAGGGGGAAGTAGATGAGTTCCCCATTGCTTAGACTATCTGAGCTACTTTATTAAATCCAAGCTCAAACATGTACTTATTGCTCCATGTCACAACTATAGGGGCAATAGGTGAGATGAGATAACCTCTCTTAGTATGTAGAAACTCAGCCCCATTGGTTTTTCTTAACTTTCTCTTAGCTTTTAACCTCGTTGTTCTCCTTTTGACTCACTATTTTTAAGGACTGATGCTCAGCTTGAACACATAAGTCCAAGTCTAGCATCCCAAGTATTGTTTCACAGTTTGTTTCTCTAAGTTGCACACAACACACATATTGATACCCAGAAAAACGTTTATTCTTTTCTGCTACAGTATCAGGTTACTGGCATCTCAGTCTGTGAGCTGACCTCTCTTCTTAGCCTTGCATAGCTGACAGCCGGGCAAACTGAATTCCAGCCTAAGAGATCACTGTACAAGTTTTGGCTCCCACAAACAGACCATACCAAACAGACTGTCAATGGCAGTGCATTCTGGCCACACTAAGTTGTGATTGATCAGTTTGGTTGCTCAAGACAAAGCCTGAAATGCCATGAGGTGCACTGATTCAGAGCTGACCACTTTGTGCCATTCTTTTGACATTGCTGCCTTCAGGATGGCCAGAACTGGCCTTGGTTCTCCATTTACTTCAAGCAGTGACACCCCTTCTTGACCACCTTTTAATCTTCTTCTTCTGCTGCTGTATCAGAGCTGACAGTCAAGCTGGATGCTGAAGAATCAAAGCTTGGTGGAACCCCAAACCCATATTTGTGCATCATAAATTCAGACCCTGAATGAACACACATGTCGCAGCAGACGGGTACCAGGTGGGTGTTGGAAATGTGGGATGTGAATTCATTCAAAGGATGCTGGGGCTGTAATTTACGACCTCCTGGTGTATGTTATTTTTAAACACTTGATTCATTAACACTTCTCTAGATGTTAAAAGAGGTTCATAAATCGATTGGTAGCCAGGAAAAATGAGCAGCAATGAGGTAATTTTAGTCGGAATGGGCTCATTACCATGCCAACTGTCAAAACTTTTTGAAGCCAGACTTATTCCTTCTCCCCTTTTTCAAGCAGTCCATACAGGCTAAGGGTCCTTTGGTTTGATTGTTTCTGATAGAATAGGAAGAAATAAAAGAAAATAATCAAAGATAGGTAAAGCAGATTTTCTTTGACAGCTAAAAAGTGTTTGAAGTAGAGATGCTCCCAGATCTTGGATCTGTTTTGATCCAAGACTGGACAGAATAACCTATAGGTTTGTCCTTTAGGAGCTGCACACAAAGATAAGGATTAGCTCCATTCTTTTGAAGTTGTGGCAGGGAAAACATCGGTGTAAGAACAAGCTAAAGAAGTGAAATCACCACCACCTCCATATATCTGAGATCTTTCTTTCTCAATCCGACTAACAGCCCAATGAGGCTGGATCATAAATGAAATCTGTGTAAAGTGTAAATTAATCAAGTTATGAAGCAGAAAGTCAGGGACTAGATCTACAAGTGGTTGTAATTTGTAGTGTTCACACTTGCTAAGATGGGCTTTGATAAGTCTGGTCAGCTCAGGGGAACCCCAGCTCTGATCTATCAATAGAGATATGAACATATTCCTGAGAACAAATAGAGTCTTTCCCTCAAGACCAGTTTGGGCAAATAGAAAGTAAGATATCTCTGGGCTAGTGGAAGATTATGAATCCCTCCTCTGGTGTGTTTCTTTCTGATCAGGTAACACACAATTACTCTGTCCTTCCTGTTCATCCGCTCTTGCCCTTCTTATCTGTCATTTTGTGATAGTGGTTGAATAGCTTGATCAAAGGAAGCTCTGACTGGGATTTATCTCAGCTAACTGTAGGCAACCAATATATAGACAGGTAAGTCTGAATTAGTCACTCTAGGCTCCTTTTATTGTCAATAGAGATAAACAGGTATCTCCAGAGAGCACTTAATCTGATACTTGTTTGATATCTAGATTAGGATGAGATGAATCACCTTCTCTAGGTGCCTCTTCCTCTCTGTTGACTGTAAAGGGAACTGAGGATGACTAGCCTAGATGTAGGTGTATGCGTTACACATGCTTCAAGGTAAGGAGACAAATCCAACCTCAAGGGAACCCCAGTCCTGAAAGTCCAAATGGGTAATGATTCTAGCAAACTTGTTGCAGAAGCAATAATAATGGTTGAAAAGAAATGAAGATGTCTTAGCATGGAACATTCAGCATTTCATTATGAACTCCCAGAAATCCCAATCAACACACATGGAAAATATCAGTGGGTATATTTGAGACACTGGTGTAGTATATTGCCGTAAGAGGGTGTGTTTCATGCACTGCTTACTCTGCAGTAATGATTTCTGTCAGTTCACCACCTTTGTGCAGGTGACAAAAACTGTGTTTTTCATACTTATATCTGCCTCTAATTAACTAATTCAAGTTAGAGGACCCATGAAATACAGATTTAAACCACAGGATTCGGGCTCTAGTTTTGAACCAGTGTCTTCCTAGTCTCTGGTTACACAAACTTCTTCAAGAGCATTTGCCTCTCACAGTAAAGCTCTTCAGCAGGGAGATTGATCTTCTGTATTCAGACACTTCAGGAGGGAAATTCTCCTTGTGGAAAACACCTACTGATAGCACAAATGACCTTTGCTATAGACAGAATTCACACAATTGATTTTGACTAGATAACTAAATTCTAGTTAAACCAAAGACTAAATCTTACATGTAATGTCCATTTTCTCATCTACCTTATAAAAAGCACCAGAAGGGACATACAATGGGAAATGTGTATGCAGAGAAGGAGGCAAATTTCTGCTGGAGAAGTAAGAAAGATGTTATGATCAGAGGTGCCAGCTTTTCATTAAGGCTCTGGTGAGTACAAAGGGATCACACTTCACCAGTTCTGCTGCTGGTATTGTTTCCACCATCTCTGGTTAACCAAGGTGCTATGGATATTAAAGTAGAGAAAGATCATTTGCTGGTAGCTTGCCTTGTTGATAGTTATGTTTCTTTTTATCAGACAGGAGATAAGAGCCAAGATAATGCGAGCTTCATTCTCCCCTCGTTTGTATAGCCTCAGTTGACACTAATGGTAGTTACATATCAGTGTTACCTTACAGTTGCCATTGTCTCTGGTTTTGGCAGGCTATTTTAAGAAATTGAGGTCAGATGAACCCTTACTACACAGCCAAGACTCATTAGGGAATAAGAGTTATTCCAAGTGATTGTGTTAACATTACTCTGTACCGAATCCAGTCTTTAAGACCCAAATATTTATTCTTTCTTAGTAATTTCATAGCAAAAAAATCAAAAAGTATCTACTTTAGTTTCTTATAGCTGAATTAAGTGTGACTCTTTAAATCTTTGCCAGTATGTATTTATGACTCAGAAACTAATAAGTATTGAGTAAGGACACTTCTCTGCTATTTACTGATTTCCAGAATCATTTTTTTTTGTCATTTGGTAAGAAGGAAATAGCATTTTTTGTAGGTGTCAATATAAATAACCATATTCTTTTTCTCATGCATTAACACCATATGACAAAAGACCAAGCAAATACTCTTCTGTTTTATGTAGGCAACCCAGAATTGTTGCACGTGTGCTTAGACAGAACTTGTGAAGAAGGTGAATTTTTGAGGCAGGAAATGCTTATTTGTCCTGGGATTCCTTTTCTGGAGGTATGCATGTCATCATTTCCTCTTTTCTTTGTTACTCAGAATTAAAAGTCACACACACACACACAAAGACAGAAAAATGTAAAGAGGTTTTGTTCCTTAGGTTGACTGGAAGACAGTCAGGAGAACAGAAGCTGTCCAGTTTTCCTTGGGGGATATGTATTTGATATACATAAACAGCTAGACAAATACAGGTGGAGTTTAATTACCTCCTTCTAACCCTGGCATAAAATTAAACTACTTCCAGAGTAGGCAATAGAGCTCCATTAGGGCTAAATTTTAAACAGATAAGCTGAAGAGCAAAGGCTCCCTCATCCTATGGGTGGGGAGATGAGACCCACAGAGATTAAAGTCTGGAGCAACAGAGGATTTAGATTGAACATTAAGGTCCCTGGCTCTGAAGGAGGCACAGAAGCCAAGACTAGCCAGGCTCCTGGGATTGTTTTCCTACTTCAAATTACTCATAGTCCAATTCTGTATAAGCTTATGTGAAGTACACAGAGAACTGGCTCCAGGATGCAGCTATCTCAGGGTGCCCTGGGGAGACTGAGTCCTTCACACTGCAAAGTGGCATTTGGGAATTGGTTTGCAGGGCAGGAATCTAGGTATAGATCCTTTGCTTATCACATAGATATTTCTCTTATTCCCTGGGAAAGCTGGTCCATCCAGGGCTTACATCTCTAATCTCAGGACCCCTCTGTGTTTCTGGCAGATGCAATCCAACCAGAGCTGAGTTACTCACATTTCAGTGCTTCTGCTTTGACCAGAAATACAAGTCGCCATCTGAAATACTTTCTTTTGAAAACAAAAGGCCTATAGGTCATTTCTTGGCTCTTGTACTAAATCACTGGGTGGTGTGGCAGAGGACAGAGCTGAAACCACTGCCTCCTGTGTCTCAGTGGAAAACAATTGTGCATCCAATAATGAACCTTGTAGAACTACATCAGTGGATGCCATTACTTTGTTGGTCAACTAGTGTTTAACTCTCACAGGAGTTTTCCTTTCCTCAGATATCACTTCCCTCCTTATTTTTCCCAATCCTTTGTTTCCAGAGATGCTCAGGTCCTACTCATATTTCCAAACCCCTGACACTGTAGGAGAATGAAATGAATGAGTTTCACCTTCATTAGCAGTAAGCAGGTCTTGATTTTAAGCTTTTGTTTCATTGGGCCGTTATCACACAGCTTTCATCCCTTTCCTGACACACAGGCCACCAACCTAATAGCTTCATGCTCTCAATTGCACACTCCAGGAATGACATAGAAATCATAGGATATGTAACTGGGACACGTGTTCCACAGAAGCAGTAGCAGAAAGAACATACTTGTCCCTTATTATTAGTTCTTCCAGGACTAATTAAGTTTTCTTTTTCTTAAAGCTTCAAGGAAGCATTATACTTCTATCATAGGTACTGCACCACATTTCTGGGAATCCTAAGTGGGCCTATTCTTTCCTCTTTTCCCAGCCCAGGCATTTGTCCTCAAAACACCAAACTGTAATGAAGTGACTCCATCAAAACATGGTGGGATTCCTGCATTCTGGAGACATTGATGTTGTGTCTCAGAATGATAACACATTCTGGAGGTAAATTCAAATTACATACTTATATGTACATTACAGGGGTGATTGTGTGTTACAGGCATCCAGACTTCATATATAATAGCCATGTCTTGTATTATACATATATGTACTATTGTATGTATTAGTGTGTATCTATAATATATCCACAGAGATCACAAAAGGTGATATTTTCAATAGACAATGCAAAATCTGTAGTTCATTGCATAGTGTTTTGCACAGTGGCCAGTTTATTTAACGTAAGAGGACTTTGTACAACGTCTTATACAAGGTGTATTCCTAACAGAGGTCTTTGACATCTCAAAACTCTCTTCCTTCCTTCCTTTGAAACTCTCATTGCCTCCACCTCTCAGCTACTTTCTGTGCACGTTCTACACCCCTTCTAAATACTTTTAAGGATGTTCCTGCTTCAGTCTTCTTGTGGCCACCTTGATGTTCCTGAGTGAACCTTGCTTGCTGCTCTAATCACAGCTGTTTTCCTCGCTTGCATTCAAGCTGGAAAGGTAAGCTTTATTTTTCTGCATGGAAAACGTTTCCTCATTCTAGATAACAATTTTGCCAAGGGAAGCCCTCAAAGGTTGGGAATATAGTCTGGAAAATCCTCAGAGGTTGGGAAGATTCTTTATGGGAAGAGAAAAGAGATGCCAGGGAACAATATTAGTGATTATTACTTTGATTAGCAGTGAGTCTGAAATGATCTTGACAAAGGTTCAAGTCCCTGTCACAAAACTGGGGAAACTACAGCACAGAATGAGTCAGTGACTTGTTAAAAGTCATGCCACAAAGGAAGACAGAAAGCAGATCAGTGCATTGACTGCAAAATCTCACCATCTCCTGTAGTCCTAATCTCTTTGCACAGATATAAATCAGCTTGGGTCAATATGTTGGAATATCGACAGTATTAAATATCTGGTAACCATTATTTCTCTTGCCCACTATCAGGTGTTTATGAATTGAGTGGTGAAATTATCTGATTCTCAGGAAAATGGTGTAAGATAATATCTGGTTTGACTAATATCAGAATTCCTTCAGAATTCATTCTGGGAGGAATAAAATAACATAAACCAAACCAGACATTCCTGACTTTCTGATGGAGAGAGAGTGGGAATGATCCTCTTTTTATATTGACTCACCCTAAACAACATTCCGGAACTTTATGGGAATGTTTCTGTTGGGTGATCTAGAGTGAACACGTAGAATTTCAAGAACCATATCAAACATTTCAGTTAAATCTCAGATTAGGAAGCATAAAGGCTTTATTCATATTGTGTTTGCCTATGCCAATAAATCACATCTCCTCAATGGGAAGACTGTAAAGTGAGATGGAACAAAAGACCTCATGGTACCACAGAGTGAAAAAGAAGTCATATGCCATGGGAGTGACAGTCTTCCAATGGATTCTTTTCACTGAACACTTGGAGGGAATCAAACTTGCCTCTAGCCACTATAATTTACATTGAACCTTGGCCAAGAATGAAAAATTAATGTAACTATACTTCTGCAGTTGCAGTAGCCCTTATCCCAGACCATCAGTCTGGAGAATTTATTCTTAGCAAATCCCCAGGGAAATTTGATTGTAATGCAACAAAATCTAGTTCTAAAGGCATCTGTAATCCAGCAGAGAAATACAGACAGAAAAATCCACAATGGGAAAAGTAAGACTCTTAAATTTCATAGAATCACAGAATGGCTTTGGTTGGAAGGGACCCTGAAGGTCACCCAGTTCCAACCATGCTGCCACAGCCAGGGACACCTTTCACTGGACCAGGTTGCTCCAAGCCCCATCCAGGCTGGCCTTGAGCACTGACAGGGATGGGGCAGCCACAGCTTCTCTGGGCACCCTGTGCCAGCGCCTCAGCACCCTCATAGTGATGAGTTTCTCCCTAATATCTACTCTAGATCTACCCTCTTCCAGCTTGAAGCCATGCCCCCTTATCCTTTTAAAAAGCCCCTCTCCAGGTTTCTTGACAGCCCCTTTAGGCACTGGAGCTGCTCTAAGGTCTCTGCTTAAGGAGCCTTCTCTTCTAGAGGCTGAACCAACCCAGCTCTCTCAGCCTGGCTCCATAGAAGATGTGCTCCAGCCTGCTGGCTTCCTTTGGATTTGGTCCAGCAGGTTCATACTTTTTCTGTGCTGGGAATATTTCCCTTGTATTTTAGTCAGTGAGATCAGCTTCAGGACAAATTAAATTGATGAGTGACTATTTTTTCTTTGTGTGCTTTTCCATAATAGAGTTAGAAACCTTTCTGAAATCCATGCTCCACTTAACCAACCCAAGCTCAGTGCTGAGATGGATTTATCTCAGGTCTATACTGGAAATCAGATAGGGACAATGAAAAGTCCCTTCTACAGTTCAAATGAGTTCATGTGTGTATCTGTTCTATAACAACCTCACTTTTTCTACTTTTCCTACTGCTTCTAAGTGAAAGACAAGCAAACATGTAAAGAGATATATATGGGGGAAATGAATATGGAAAGTGTTTTAATACTACAGAAATCTGAAGCAAAGTTTTATAGTCAGCCTGGGAAAAAAATGCATAGTTAAATATAGGGTGTGCTGTCTTCTATCCAGGTAGATGTTTCATGCTTCTGTCCAGACAGGCAAGATGACATCAGTCCCACTCTGCTCTGAAGTAGGATCTAGGCATACCTAGGTATTTGCTACTGATATCCATCTACCATGGTCTTAAAGGCTGTGGGACAGGATTCCACAACCTTCCTTAATATCCAGACTCTGTGATTATGGGTCTTGTTATTCAGCATGCCCTCTCAAAAGATAACCTTAACCCTTCCTGCTGCAGACTGAACCATTTTCCCTCCTGTCCTATCCTCAGTGCACTGGGGAGCAATGGTTGGTATCATCTCTAAAGCAACATTTCATGCATGGGAGAACAGCTTGATTGTCCTCATTGAGCCTCCTCCTTTCTAGACTAAGCAAATCTCATTTCTGAAACCTGTTGACATAATCTATGTGGACCTGGGCAAAGCGTTTGACACTGTCCCACATGACATCCTTGTCTCTAAATTGGTGAGACATCAGTTTGATAGGTGGACCACTCAGTGGATAAGGAATTGCCTGGATGGTCACATGCAGAGAAGGACATGGAGCTGTCAGAGCAAGTCCAGAGGAGGCCCATGAAGATGATCAAGGGCTGGAGCACCTCCCACATGAAGACAGGCTGAAAACACTGGGTTTGTTCAGCCTGCAGAAGTCTGCGTGGAGACCTCAGAGCAGCTTCCAGTACCTGAAGAGATCTACAAGGATGCTGGAGAGGGATTTTTCTTCAGGGACTGTAGTGATAGGACAAGGGGTGATGGGTTCAAACTTAAACAAGGGAAGTTCAGGTTAGATATAAGGAAGAAATTCTTTCCTGTGAGGGTGCTGAGGCACTGGAATGGGTTGCCCAGGGAGGTTGTGAATGCTCCATCCCTGGCAGTGCTCAAGGCCAGGTTGGATGAAGCCTTGGGTGCCATGGTTTAGTGTGAGGTGTCCCTGCCCATGGCAGGGGGCTGGAACTGGATGATCTTAAAGTTCTTTCCAACCCAAAACATTCCATGATTCTATGATTTCTGATCATTTCTCCAGTTTACCAAGAAAACACAAATCTTTATCTTTTCTGGAGTTTCTGAAAACTCTCTCTTGATAGCATCATATGCTTATTCTATATAGATACTGCCCAGTCTGCCATAGAGTGGTTTTCAACTCTAGAAACATCTCTGCCATAATATACACAGCAAATTCCCCTACTACATCTTCAGGAGTAGCTGATATGTCAATAGGGATTCTTTGAGTATTTTTCAGAAGTAGTCCTAAACCTTCAGTGATCATATGCAGGCTTCAGACGCTCTGTTTACTGATAAGAATGACTTACAGGAGTCTGCTACAAACCTTAGAATAGTTTTGTTATATCAGATTTTCATGTTCCCTCCATCTATTATACCAACTGTCCTGGCATTAAGGAGAATTAGATTGATTTTACATCATCTGCTGTTCACAGACTCATGTTTCATCTTATTACTCCCTGGTTTGCTTACAAATAGTTCATTGAATAATGTGTTCCAGTATGTTTCTAGGCTTCAAAGTGAAACTGGGACTGGCTCATAAATGATGCCTTTTTGTTCTATGCTTCTTTTTGTTCTATGCTTGTCCTTCTGTAGTGCCTATACATTCTCTTGCATTCTCAGACAAGAACTTGTGTTCTCAGATGCCATTTCATAAACAAAGGCCTGTGAGGCTCATAACCACATAAATGTCCAGCTTCATTTCTTGTCCCAGCCAAAGCCAGAGCTCATAGTGTTCTGGCACAACTGTGATCTCCCTTCATCCTTGAACCAAAGGCTTGTTCCACCAGTCAGCTGTATCTGGGTGTCTTTGGCCATGGGTTCAAACAGTCACCCCTCTCCAGGGGTGCTTTGACATAGGATTCTACTTTCTCCTATCTGTGTCTCCTCTTTCATGCCATGACCTCTATGGTTGCATAGTCCTGGACGTTATCCGCTCATGCACCCTCATCCATCTGTTAAGGACCAGATGCAAGCACACTCACTGGGTGCTGGAGTACCACAATGAGCTGGATTACCATCCTCACACAGTAAAACAAGGGTACTTTCAGCAAAAAAAGATCAGAAAGTATACAATAGATCAAAGAAAATGTATTCTCTACAGTATATTGTCATATGATATCAATGTGATTGGATAGATGTTGGCCTTATCTCACCCCTATTCCTCCAGGAGACAAAGATCCAGGATCACAAAGACCAGGATCCTAGAAGGATTAAGAAGAAAACTAAATGCCATCAAGAAATAATTATTTGGTAAAATAGTCTTTAACCAGGTTGTGTTTAAATTCCACAAATCTCATCAGCTAATGTCAGAAATTAAGAAGCCTCAGCTGAGGTGGAAAGTGTAACAGGCCTGTGAACAGTATTAGGTGATTTAAAGGGGAAAGAAATAGGACTGTTTTGAGGGACAAGATCTCAGTTAATGTGACATTAACTCAGTGGGGAAATGGTAACTATCAGCTAAGGAATGATAGCTTCTTACAAAGCACTCCACATTATTGTCTGGAACAAGGTGAACATACATTTAGGTGGACACGGAATAGATTTAGGAAGATTATATAAATTCATGGCATAAGCAACTGTCTACTTAAAGATTTCTGGACAAATCACGATTATTTGCATCCATTGTCAAATTGTTTGTTCCTATTAAAATCACAAATTATTCCTGTTCACATCTCAAACAGGATACAGAAATAATTACATGAGTGGTCTGATCAGAGTAACTGACTGTTAAACAGACTTCTTTCCTTATAGTCTGTTCTGGCCTCCTTTTATCACCCTGCTCAGCTCTGGGTTTACAGACTGGAAATGATTTTTCTTCCTTTACTGAAATCATAGTTGTGTTGCTTCTTCAGTATGCAGACCCAGAGGGAAACAGCGCTACCAGTACTGTAAGAGATGGAAAGAAGAAGCACCAGAGAAGGAAACATCTGATTATGATCTTGTCTGGTAGTAGTTTACAGACAGCTTTCCTAGAAGTAGATGGTACAGATACCCAGGGTAAAGATTGTGGCTTCTAAAACCTCCAGAAATTTTTACCAAAAATGTATGAATAAAGGATTTTGGGTAGGAGGGGGTGAATAAGATAAAATATTTTAAGAATCACCTTCAGTTGATCTGAAACAAAAACCTTTCAGTGCTTTTTGTCAATGAGATAAAAGGAAGTGAAAAGAAAAAGTGCATGGCTGCTCAACCCACAGACGTGCAATTTGAGCACGAGGAAACTTCTCATTGTATTCATACTAAATAGCTGAATACTAAATTTAATAGCAGTCACAAATAAATATCTGAGTCCAGTCTGAAAGCAAAACCCCATCTGAGAATGAAAAAGAACAACAAAATGACAACCCTTTGAAATGATGATTTTCCAATTTGAATCTGAGCCTTTGGGGCTGCCTGGTTTTGACAAATTTGAAGGCATTTTACCCAGCCCTTGTTCTTTGTTCAACCTCTTTCATGCTTCAGCTCTCGGTTTCCTTGCTGGTTTCCTCATGTTGTCACAGCTCCCTCACTGTCTTTCTCCTCTCCCAGCCATGGTGATATTTCATGCAGAAGGTGCTGCATTGTTCGCAGGCAAATCAGGTGTCAGAGCTTTTACTAGGCACGACTTCCTCTTGAACACAAAACTGCACTTCCAGCAATACATCATTGCCATTGTACAGGTTGGTTTGCAAGGAATTTTCTGAGGTCAGCATCCTTCGCTGCGCAAGGCCAGACCTCCAGTTATTACCTTGCTTATAATGAGGGAAATGTACAGCTGGCTGTGGGGGCTGGTGGATAATGTGTCTCTGCTGCTGGGAACAGCTTTGGCATAGTGGTGAATAGTAAGGAGATGTGTAGGAGCTCTCCTGGAGGAAGAAAATGATGTATTCCATGTATTCCCCCTTCTTATCTGTTTTGTTTTTCAACTGGTACAAGGTGCAACAGCCTTCTTGCTCTTTTGTTGTGTACCTGGATATAGTCTGATCCATGACTAGGGAGAATGTAAAGTTACAGTGGGTACATTTGTCTATGGGGACATCAGGGCAGTTTGGGTAAGTCTGAGGTCTTGGCAAAGATCAGCTGGTCACTAGCCCTACTGCAAGAGCACACACCAAGAGGTCTAAGAGGCACTTTGGATGTTGGGATATTGCAAGATCAAGGTGTTTGTCTCCAGACAGCACAGCTTCCTCTCCACCCTGTGCAGAGGATTGATACAGGTAATAAACTAGTGCTTGATCATCTGAATTTGCTAGGTGGGAGAGGAACTATGCTATGGTCCTATGCTATGTTTCTGCAGTGTGTTTCCATATGATACTAGCAAACCTAGTCCACTAATAAAGGCTCAACTTTAATCTGGCAGCAGTTTCATGTGGCTTTGAATTGCTACAAACATCATTTCAGGGCTTGTCAACACTGAAATTAAAAGAGAGCCCATGCCAGAGGAGTTTAATTGCACTGAAATTTCCCCATCAGTTAGAAACTGAACAGATTGGCAGCATTCAGTCCAACAAACCACTTTTTCCCCTTCTCCCCACTTTCCAAGCAGGAAGGGTTGTAGCAAGAGTAGAGGATGTCAGATGCTGTGGACCTGAGCCAAAGCAGAGAGGATGTGTAAAGCTGGTAGAACGGGTAAGAGAGAGGAAGAATGAGTTAGCCTTTTTCACTTGTGTGGGTGGGAGAAAGGTAGTGCTATTAAACACTGTTCAGCTCCAAAGCAATGAAGAAAGGTTTTATATGACAGGCTGTGAAACTTCCTGTGAATCTGACTCATTGCTTGAGCTAATATTACCTTTCAGTGACTGGAGTGGCAACAGGTAGTCAGCTGGCAATGCATCGCCAGAAAGGGCAGTGAGGGAGCTGTATCAGAAAGGTTCATCTTGCTTTTAGGATATCTTACTTATCTGTGGTTGCACAAACAACGCGCTAAGCATGCAGCAGTCAGAGCATCAGTCAGTCAACAGTGCCATGTTCCCTACCTGTATGCAATAGGAAGCTATAAGATCAGCTTTAACATGAAAATGTCAGGGGTTGTTTAGGATAGCAGGTTGCCATAACTGACAAAATGGCCATGAGCCTGCAAACTACTTTGGCTATGCAAAAGCAGGTTGGCAAAGGAAAGGCAAGAACGCATGAATGTTACAGCCTCTGGAAAAGACAGACACCTCCTGAAGCTACAGGAACTGCTAACCCCCAGGCTCTCCTTCTAGCCCCTCTCCTTCCATGAGGAGCTCTTTCTCCTCAGGTTACTAGGGACAAGCTCAGTGTTGCTTCTGCAGACAATAAAAGAAGGAAAGAAGCATCAGAGGGCTCTGTTTCTAGCTCAGTGTGATTGATTGTAGGCCTGTTTCCAAGGCTGCTTCGGTCAATGTGTCCTTCAGGGAAGGCTGTCTAGGACCATCTTCATATGAGTGGATTTTAAGGAGCACATTCTGTGGAATAATGATGTGTTTACTAGTGCTTGAAGATGGTGATGATACTTTGGAGGCAGGTCATCAGATGTAATGACCACAACAGCTCCTTCAAAGCTGAGCAGGTGTTCCTTGGGTTAGGTATTTTCCATGGATGTTTAGGGTGAAACCAAAAGGCGAGACGTGGATGTGGACTGGTGATAAGAGCCTTGGCCATGGGTGCATTCGTACTGGGTAATAGCCTTGGCCAGCCTTGAGTAAGCCTCAAGCAGGGGAGGTCCCTCTTTACCTCTGTGGTGAGTGATGGTCACTCTGTTCCAAGCGATGGGGTGTAAGGAGTAAGCTCTGCAGCTCCTGCCTGTGTCCAAGTAGCATGGTTGCAGTCCATCCCTGCCCCTCAACTCTTCCAAACACCAGAGGGTGCCTACCTGCTGCCTGGAAAGGTAGGAGGAGATTTGAGGTGTACTGATATGAAATGTGTCTGGTTTCTTTGCCCTTGCCTTTGAATATAGTTTACTTTTTCTGATACTTTTAAGGAAAACTCTAACGTACAAATGGTGGATGGTTGCCAAGGAGCATCATGCCAGGGTTAATTTTACAAGGTTGAAGTGTGGTTCGAAGTGTCATATCCATGTCCTTTGTATGCAAACCCATGTCCTCTTGAAGACATCAAAAGATTTCTCCACATCTATGCTTTGGCCCTTGCTGTTCAACCAAGAACAGTGGGGAAATGCAGTCCTTCTGCTCCTCTAGGCTGGATGATGTCTGTGTTGTAGGTGTCTCCTTCAGGGCTACTCCATGCAGGGGTACCACATGCAATTGCTGATGGGTCTGGGACAGATTAAGGGGGATAGTGTCTGCATGATTTACCATACAGGCACCTGGCCACTAGGAAGTGTGCTGAGACCACCATATGGGATTCATCTCCTCCACCAATCAGCCGGGAGAATCGCAGCCCTTAATTCCTTTGCTTTAGGCTGAGTGCTCTGAATTGGGTTACTTTTGAAGTCGTGTGCCCCTCTCCTCCTCCCCTCCCTGTCCCACACATGCACCCTCTGCTTCCATCCGAGGGAACTGCTGCCTCATAACGCTGCGGGCAAGAAAGAGGGATGACTGACACCAGATTTACTTGAAAGGTGCTTTTAAAGCATCAGCCTTGGACGCTGTGGGAAGTCTGGCCCCAGGAGGTGAGGGGTAGCTCAGGAGTCAGAAGAAGGTGGAGCAGGGGCAGCCAAAGCCAGGTTAAGCCAGCTCTTCTGTTCTTAGCTTTTAAAGTTTAAATCCTCCTGCCCTCAGCTAATCTATCATCTGCTTGTCATCTCACTATTGATTTTACATGTAGGTAGTATCATGTCTCAGTGCAAAGCATTTATATGCACACACATCAAATAATAAGTGGATTAAAGAATAGGTAGATAGGTAGGTAGGTAGGTAGATAGATAAATAGATAGATAGATAGATAGATAGATAGATAGATAGACAGACAGATAGACAGATGAATTGATACTTCATGCTCCCATACTGTACTGAGCACTGGTGTAATATTACTTCAGTGAAAATCAATAAATAGCAAACCGGATGATAAACAAACTGGAAGAAGAACCTTGTGTCTGTCTATCCATCTACCTACCAACCTACCTGGCTTCTACCTTGTCCTGAAGGGTCTCTTAAACCCATAAGCCATCTTGCTGATTTGGGGGCAATTACTTTATTATTAAACACATACAAAAGCCTTTTTTCCACCCAGTATAAGAACCTTTGTGTTTCACTCAAAGCCCAGTGAAATAAACTGGACTTGGAGAGGCTTTGATCCTGGCTTTTGGTAGTATAAGGCACATTTGAAGAATATTATCTGGAGCAGATTTTGATTACTCTATGTGGTGGCTGGCATAGTCAGGTATGTACAGATACCAGTTAGAGGTCTCACAGGCAAAAAGTCCCTGCTATTGCAGCTGGAATGTATTACTCTTTAGATTTATGTGGTTGCTTATATGTATGTATTTCTATACAATATATATATCTACATTATATATACATACGTTATCTACATCTATATAGCTATATGTTATAAATGTGCGTGTGTAGCATGTCTCTGTGCATTAGAAAGCACTGTGTCTATTTGGAAAAATCCTGTGTTGTATAATGCAGACAGGCAGTCAAACACTCCTCAAGGATACCAGGCGGCATGAAGGTAAGTTGAGTGAAAATGTTTATGTGAATGTTCAAAGCTGGGGAAGTTTGAATCTCACACAATACAATTAAAATGTGTATTTTAGTGATAACTGAATCAGAAATAAACACAAAGAAAATACGAGAGAAGAAAGGAGGAAAAAATTACGCACTGCCGACATGCTCTGAATTAATTTGCTAGGTAGAAACTATGATGTTGATGTAGATACTCTATCTGCAGCTAGCTCCACAGTGAGAGGAATAACCTCTATCTAATACTGTCTTGATATGAAGGACTTTGACACAGTTTGAAAACACGAGTGATACATTAGAGCTAAAAACCCAGCATTTCTGCATTATACGGCCCAAAATAAATAATTTATGCTGCGGGCTTTTTTGTTCTAGTGATGATTATTTTATGGGAAATAGGGTTTGATTTCTAAACTTAGCCATGCTGCCCACAAACGGCACTTTCTGGGGATTAACGATTGATCTTTCCATTTCTCAGCTTTCTTGGTTCTCTTCACATCTTCTCCTTCCCAATGTGTGTGTGTGTGTGTGTAAGCTCTGCAGCCAAATGCAGAGTAGTCATCTGGCAGAAGCAGTAAGCCACTGGAATACAGACATAGTTCTGTCTCCAAATTTTACCATGGCTTCAGTCTAAAGGCAGAGGATGGCAGAAAGGTTAAAGTTTGACATTTATCTGTTGTCTACTGAAGGGAAAAGGGAATTCCCTTCCTTTGGTGGTTTGAAACTGTAGTATAGACAGTAGAGGGCTGAAGGCAGAATCGAGGCAAAACGTTTGCTGATTTGAAAAGAGGGGCTGTCAGAGCAAAGGTTTCAGAACTAGAAAGTCAGCTCAGAGGTGTGAACAAGCACATGCTGAAATCTGCCCTTGATGATGGAACTAATACTCTTTGCAATCTAGGATGGGAATTTGCATGTGTTTTATTTCTCTCTGGCCCAAGGTCATTTCACAGGTTAGTAGCAAACCATCAATAAATCTTTCAGGTGAGCAAAACTGGTTGTGCAATTGCTAGTGAACTGCCAAACAGTTACTATTCCTGGTTATCTAGGAACTGATTGTGCCATTATACATTTATTACCCCATCTTCTCCATTTCAACCTATTTGTGCAACACATGTGGGGTGAACATCTATATGGTAGACAGTCTCCAAAGGACGGCTACTGTATATATATTACATAAAAACAATTATCAGGCTGCAGAGTCCTTTGCTGGAGCTGACTGAATGCAGCAGAACAGCCCTTGTTAAAACTAATCTTTCTAAACCCAAATTAACTTCTTCAGACTTCAGATTCTTACTAGAGCTGCTTCATTTGGCAGCATGATGCATGGTCACTTTATGTTTCCTCTATAGTCAACAGAGCTCAATAGTCACCTGCTGAGGGTGATTCACATCATTTCATATCTGAATTGTTCTGCAGTTATTACTATCTTACCTCAAGGGCAACTACTTGCCTAAATTAGGTGATCCTGTTAGTGCCTTAGGTGGGAGAAACTGGTCCTGGGCTTGAATCTATGGGATATCTTAATGGGTTTTATTAGCACAGAAAAAAAGAAGAAAGAAAAGAAAGGGAAGGTTCTGTACCTCTGACCAGTAGGTTAACATCTGTTACCATAAGCTACTGGGCCAATTTATTTCTAACAACAGATGCATTCTTAGAAATTGAGTGTGATTATAGAAAAACAAAGATTAATGACTGAATAATTCTGTATTGGTGTATTATCTGAATCGGTTCAGATAGTTCAAATTATCAATAAGACTTTAGACAGCATATGCATCACATGGTCTCTGTAGCCAGTGACCTCACAGTGGGCTGAGGAACCTACAATCACATCCAGCCACTTTGACTGCATGAGCTGGGTCACTGAATACCTGCCTGGGTCTGGGAAGGGTGTGGGTGGCCTTTGTAACACATCTAGAATGAGACTTAATCATACATTGCATGCCTCCAGGCAGACACTTCTTCAGCAAATAAGCACCTATAAAGCTGTACCAATACCGTAAATGTGATCAATAATAGAACAGAATATTCTTTATAGGAGCACTCCCATCTGAGATATTCCTTCTTGTTCTGGGAACTAGAGAAATACAAATAATTCTGAGGTTTTATGACTTGTTCCTGCTTCTATTTCACAACCCACTTTTCTTCACTGTTTCGAGAAAGTTATTGTTAAGCACTGATGACCTCTGCACCTTAAGCTCTGTGCTAATCCTGATATACTCCTTTGCATTTCAGTTTGCCACATACCTTAACATGAGACCGGCGTGTTTTGTGCTGCAGAAAGGAATTTCAGGCTCAAAACCTGTATTTCATGGAAACATGTTCTGCTAGTGGAAGCACCAGTGGTTCAGGTATATCTTAGTTTTTGACACTGTGGAAAAGAAATGCTTGAAATGAGGCAACTTGAATGTTTTCTCCCCTTTGTAGATGCTTTGGGAAAGAAAGAAAAATTGGAACAGTAGTGGCTGGGAGAAAGTCATCATCTGTTTTTCTGCTATTGCTTGTGATTAAATAGCAGGGTCAGATTTGGCTTTTTGGATAGCTGCCGGGTCTTTGTTACTGCTCTTTTTTTGGCTACACTTATTTTGTATCTCAGGAAATAAGTCAGAAAGCAAACTGAAGTTGCCAACCCTCCAGTAACCTAACTTTGGGATCTCAAGATGCCTTTATGCAATGTAGCATGCCAACTGTTCAGGATGCCTACAGATCCCATCTGCACATGGTCCAGGGTCCCCCCTGGAACTCAGATCATTTGATTTGAGTGTCTTCAGTTGTATGACTTTGCCATGGGAC
Source organism: Melopsittacus undulatus (assembly GCF_012275295.1). Taxonomy (NCBI): domain Eukaryota; kingdom Metazoa; phylum Chordata; class Aves; order Psittaciformes; family Psittaculidae; genus Melopsittacus; species Melopsittacus undulatus. Next base: position 922,147 of record NC_047531.1, read on the forward strand.
AATTGGAACAATTTGTGCCCATCATGTCTGTACTACAGACATGTGCTGCTGATTAAACTTGGGCCAGGAAGCAAGTCTCAAGATGTTCACAGTAGAAGGGGTTTGGCTTCAGATTCAGGCATTTATTATTTATATACAGATGGACTTTGAAGAGTGACTCAGCTGTGCCTGTTGCATGGTGTCCTCTTTGTTGCACTCTCTGCATCTTTACTCGATGTCTGTGACAATAGCACTGTGAAATCCCTTTGTGGGCCCATGCAATATTGAATCAACCAAGGTTTCTATGTGTCTTTGCTCTTTTGGGTACAGAAAAACAGGAATAGAAACTCACAATGGGAAATGGGCATCTGGGCATCTCTGACTGGGATGTCAGAGGACCAATTATCCAAAGAGTTACAACATTGAGGGAGGGAGGCAGGAAGGAAGGAAGGAAGGAAGGAAGGAAGGAAGGAAGGAAGGAAGGAAGAAAAGGAAAAAGTATTCAGATAAATAAATATACAAATAATAGGATCAGAAAAATAAATAAAACAGAAGAGCAAGCAATTCTCTTCAGAAAAGTAGCTGCAGTTCATTGAACCTTGTCTTCCTTTTGCTTCCCTGATCTTAGGTAAACATTTGAATGAAGTCCAAACCAAAGACACACACCGAAATAGCATAAGGGTGTAAATGATACAATCTCCAGGGCTAATAGAAAAGGCTACTTTGAAAGGGGAAGGGACAGACCTTTTCCTAGAACAACTGTTGCTTGTAGGTGAAGACTATTGTCCCTTTGACTGTACAATGGGAATTAATTATTTCCTATAGCAAGTGTAACAAGGTGTCCTGTGTTAGAAATGTGGCTGTTGCTGAGGTGGTAGAGGAGCTCTAAATGCTCTAAAAGTAACCTTTTAGAGTGTCATTTTATGATGTCCTGAAGTCCCTCATAAATATTTTGACCCCACATTTTGGAGTAATTTGTCCACCTTTTCTATGCAGTAATAACTTTTCTTTTCTAACTTTCTGTGGTTGCTATGTGCATGCTGTGGGGAGAAGGTGAGGATGAAAGGCTGTGTATAAGCAGATAGGAGAAATCTAAGCCATAGAAGTCAATTCAAGCCCATCTACAAGGCCCATTGCATAGCTCTATGAGCACAGCTAAGTCCAAGGTTTAGAAGCAACAGAGAAGACCAGAAGGACAGTTGGGTGGAGATAACCTTGATCATTTAAATGTCTAAAGTTAGTTGTGAGAAGGCTGAGCCATTCATCATTTCATGTCAACTGCTTTGATGGGAGCATCACACCTAATATGTGTGTAAGATGTCCTCACATGTCTAATGTGTCTAGACTTACCAGCCTTTGATATCATGCAATCTGGAGGTGATAGGAGGCACAGAGGAGGTCAAAGCCTGTGTTGCACTTTCACTGGTGTCAATGAGTGCAAAACCACCCGTGGTGAGAGCTGTGTGCATTTAGACCAGGTGAAAAGCTGGGTCCTTGCCAGTGTTGGCTGTTACAGGAGGTATAAAAGGTCTTTATAGGAGGAGATATGGAAGGGAGCGGTGGTTTTACTAAGATAGGGCTGAGCCTGCCTTTGGGACAAGTCTGTGTAGCTGTTTAGGATACAGCAAAAACTGAGCCCAATGCACCTGGCACATGATTTCTGGGGATTAAAAAGGATCTTTGACTTCTTTTGCTGTTCTCAGCACAGGTTGTCCCTTGCTTGTGCCATACACAGCTCCCACCATTGCTTTGTGCTGGGTACAAAACGTTCCTCTCTGGAGGGCCTGTCATCTTCTGGGAGTGTTGCTGCTGGCTGTTAAAAGGCTGCTGCATTTGCCCCAGAGGAGAGGAGGGGTATGGATGCACATCAGATTTCCACATTGTGTGAAAAGAGCCTTATAATTATCTTATACATTACAGTTGGGAGCCTTAGGCAAAGGGTAGGCTCCTTGTGCTTTCTCTTGACCCATTGTGTGAAGTTCCATGTGATGCGGGGTGGGGACGTGGCTGCTTTTAGACATCTTTGTCGTGTAATGGTAGTCATTACGTGACAAATGGGGCTGGGACAGCCTGCCTGGGAATGGGTCGAGGTTGGATGGTGTGGCTGAGGGACATGTTGGGTACTGTAGTGGAGAAGGGGCTGGGACATCACTGGGAGCTTGGATCTGTGTGGGCCATGCTCCTGTGTGTCCATGTAGCATCCTCATTTCTCTTCTGAATATGGAGCCTATGGGTTGTGTGTGGTCTAAGTTTAACCCTGCTACCTGCCACCACTCGCTTCAAGAAGATGACCTGCTTCCATCATCCTTTCCTTTCTCATACTCTGACAAAGTCTTACCTGCATCTTGTCCCTTTGACCTGGCCTAGTTTAGCACCTTTCTGCACCTCCCAGGTTTGTCTCCACCATAAGGACCATCAGGAGCTGGCGTATCTTGCAGAGCCACCTTCTGCATGCTGGTTTGGGATCCTTTTGGAAAATGAAGTATGGGACAAGACAGGGAATTATTGACCTCTGTATGAACAGACTGTACTTAGAATAGGAGAGGATTTGCTCTTGTGAGAAGGGATGGATGCACTGTAATCCCCCTCAGCCTGGTCCAGCACACCATGTGTGGTCTGGCCACTGAGGTGCTGTTGCAGATGAACTGACTTGTTCATACAGCCAAAATTAATTCCAGGATTAATGCTTGAGCTGACTGTGGAGAGGCTGCTAATCTCACAGCAATGTTGCAGTTGTTGAACAAATGGAACAGTCACCTCTCAGAAAAGGATGCAACCAAATTCGCACAAAATTTCCCCAAAATAAAAAAAATGAGATTTTGTTAGGGTTTTGATGTAACAAAAATTATTCCTTTTGTGCCAACTTTCTTGTTTGAATAAATACTTTTATCTATCTGAATCTGATTTTCTTTTCACTGGAGTCAAGTCCAACAGCAAAAGCACAAACCTGGTCTTTAACACATTGAAGTGAAACGCTTTGATTGCTATGAGAGGTTTCCCATCAATTCTTGAAGCCCATCAACTTGCTTAAATGGACCTTGGGCTGTGGGCAGGGTCGGCTTCCAGGAGCTGAGAAAATCAAGGTTTCATGAGAGAATTCCCAGTCTGTGGCACACCCCAGCACCCCACCCAGGGGAGACGGATTATGGGAACTCCTATCACACAGAGATCAAGCTTCAGTTTAATCATCCCTTGTTAATGCCTCTCTTATATTGGATTTTAATACATTTTTAATCTGTTTTTCATTCTTCATGTTTTATCACCTGGGTGATCTGAGCAAACAGGAATGAACCTGATGCTGGGACCGAAAAGCTACAGGGGAGGTGTAAAAGCAGAAGCAGAATTTCCCAGGATGGATGTAAGCTGAGGAGTGATCAGGCAGAAAAGCTCTAAACTGGGACTGAGGTGGCTGATGTGACCTTGAGTCCCTCCAGCCATTTGGTTGCCAATTCAGTTCTATTCTCCTTTATTAAGTAATTCTTTATGTACATCACCAAGCACACTGAAAACTTCCTCCCAGTTACATCTTCTAAATAATGCCACAAACACAAAAAAAGGAAAAACACTGAAAACTTAAGCTAATGAGACAGAGAACCTGTCAAACCCCCCTTCATCCATCCCCCTCCATGCTGAACTTATTCTTCCTTCAGTTCAAAAAGACCCTTATCAACGTTTCAATCTTTCCATGTAAATACACTGACAAGTGTCAGGCCCTGGCAAACCTATAATTAAGGCTGAACACAATTTGCTAATAAAAGCTAAGAAACTCTGGGTTGAGTTTACTTACATTATCCCCACTGGGCACTTTCCATCAGGATCTTTTATCTGCCTCTGCAAATGCCACATTGACATTATTTTTACCAAATCAATCACAAGCGGACACTGTGCGTGTTCCCCCCTTGCCAAGAAGATGCTCCGGCTTCAGGAATAAAGATTGTTGTTGTTATCATTGTTATTGTTGTTATTGTTATTGTTGTTATTATTGTTGTTGTTATCATTCTGTGACTCATAAAGCACAGTGAGCCTCTGGAAGGAGAGAAAGAATGGGAAAAACAGAGGAGGAGAGAGAAAGAGGGAGAATTGGAGAGGGAGAGAGGAAAACATGAGCCAGAGATTGTGGCAGGCTTTACAAATTGGCACAGCCTTATCAACAGCATTTCATGGTTTTCTGGAAGTCTTTCAAAGAGAACTTGCCTTTGTGTGCACTGGCTTAAGCTTTACTAATATTTAAAGCTATATTTAAAAGTTTATGAAAATTACTTCTGAGTTCCTCTGTCTCTTACAATTGCTGAGGCCAATGTTTGTGTCCCACTGTTATCCTGCTCACCCCCCTTCTCCCAACCTTTCTGTGGTTTTCCCATCCTCTGCATCCTTCCTTGGCAGGATCTGTGCCTCTCCCTTTCCCTCCCCATTTGCTGTGCTCCCCTGTCCCTATTTCTATGGGTTTTGTTTGGTGGATCTGTTTGTAATGGGTGAGGTCCAGCTTTCAGCAGCTCTGCTCTCCACTACATCAGTATGTAAGTAAATACATCTATCATGCTCTTTCTCTTGGCTCCCTGCTTGGGCAGAAGGTCATCTGGCTTTTCTCCTTGATCCCCCCTCTGCCCAGCTAGGGCTGGGTCAGTAGAGCATAGTCTGAGACCTCTAGCAACCCATGGTGGCATCTACACCCTAAAACAGATGTTGAAGTAGCTCAGGTGATCCTTAGTGCAGACACACAACACTTTTAATGAGGTTCAAGAGAAGAAATCATCCCAGCTTCCCACTGATGGGTTGAAGGACTGGTGCAAGCCCCAGACTGCATCCAGACTTGCTGACAGCCCATTGTTATTTGTGTGCAGGTAGGCACTCAGATACATAAGCTCATCTACCTGAGCACCAAGGCTGTCTGAAAGAAGAAAGTCTAAACAGGTTCAACATCTTGGTCTGCAGATTTGCCCTTGTTCTGGGCATGCATGGAAGGAGGATATATGGAGAGAAGAGTTGTCCAGCACAGACGTCTAGCAGCCCATTCCTGGGTGTAGCTCTTCCAAAGGTGACTCTTGGAGTTGGGTTTGCCTGTCTCCTGTGTGATGGCTGTGCCTGAGTCACTCACCCTTTTTAGAGCATCATGATAACACAGACATCTGCAGAGGAATTGCCTCTTAAAAATGCCCATTTTTGATCCAGGGCTGCTGATGCAGCTGGAGGTAGCTGTATCAGCTATGTAACATTTACATCTTAGAGGACTAAATAAAGGTAAGATGAATCTTTTCTAGGATAAATGACTTCAAGAAGTTCAAAGATGATAGATCCCACTTAATACAGTCTAAAGGACTTGTCACATTAGAGTTTTACTTGTATCATAAGAAAATCATGTTAGCATCTGTAGTCTTAAACATGGTGTTTGCAACAGTGGCCATATTAGGTAAAGCCAGAGGGCCCTTCTAGTCCAGCATTCTATTTACAGCAACAGTCAAGAGTAAATGGTTAAAAGGAAGAATAAACTACTCACAGAAGAGAAAAGAAAGTCTCTATGCCTCCCAGCAATCACTGATGTAGGCGTCTTCACACTACATTTATACAACCAGATTTAATAGCCCCCAGTGTGCCTATCTGTTGAAGTTTCACCCTTTTATTTGTTTGTTTTTAAACCAAAACCTTATAGTTTGGTTATCCAGCAGAAATGTCATGCTTTCCTGGTCTAGACCCAGCTGATGGAGCCATAGGTGATTCTTTGTCCTTCCAGTGCCTTGGAAAGTGCCTGTACTGCACCTGGGGCTATTTGGTGGAGTTAGGCTTGCTTCAGACAGGATCATCTTCTACGACTTTGCTGTGACTTCAAAAGAGCTAGGCAAATGCTCCCAATCTGAGGATGTGACCCCCTCCTTTGCCTTATTCTGTGGCATTAAAAAAGCAGCTTTGGTGTAGGAGGATGTCAAGCAATGTTCTCATCTCTCAGTGCTTTAAAGTACATAGGAATGAGCTACAAGGAAAAGCTATAAATGACTTCTACATCCCATAGTGTATCAGTTATAAGCAAATCCTTTATATACATTAACCCCAGATCCTTTAGATTCCCTTTGAGGGAATCTTGTCCTCTGGCAGTTGGAATTGCAGTGGTGGGTGCAACAGAGGTAGTGACTGGGAGACATGGCTGTCTGCTGGAGATAGGATCAATGCTCCTTCAAGGGACAACTGCAAATCTGGTGTAACAGTCAGATTATAAATTCCCTTAGATTTTACTGGTGTTTTTGGAGAGAGAAGGAAGCTACATATAGAAAAATATGGCATATGTACATATAAATATTTATAAAGCTTGTTTATAGATAGTAATGCCATTTTATGTAGTAGAAGGTATAGTATGCTTTAATGCATTAATCAACACAGGACCGATGGAGTGTGTATGCTCGTCTCTGTTTTACAAGGCAGGGGAAGGTTAAGTAAGTGATTTGCCCAAGGCCAGAGAATAAATCAGTGTCCCAGATGGTATGAGAGAGGAAAAGGCTCCAGTTCAGTGTGGTTTCTTAACAGAACAGACAATACCAGAAAGAAACAAGGCATAAGCAAAGGGCAGTGGTGGCTTGTCACTCCAGTGTCCATCATTATGCCAAGATGTGCTGCTAGGGAGGAATGTTCTCTGCCCCCTCTTCTCTTTTCTCCTTAGACAGCAGCCAAGGCTCTCTTTCCATTTGCTACACCCCATACTCACATGTGTCTCTTTTCCACACTTTCTGTGTATGTGCTGGAAAACTATCTTATTTTCTGGCATCAGACATCTCAGTGTGGGAAGTTCATACCCTGGGCTCAGTTACTCTGCAACAAGGAACACTGGGCCAGGCTGATCCTGTCATCATAGCTCCCACTTGTGAAAACACATGTGTCTATTAAAAAGCAATGATCACACACACAAAATAATTAGTGTCATTATTAGTACTGTGGAGTAACCTGCAGGACCCAGTCAAGGTCTGAACCTTATCAATCCAGGCTGGAGAAACATATGTCAATGCACAGTTTTGGCTTTGAAGATTCTGCATTCTTAATGAGTGGAATTCAGAATGGGAAAAAGGAACTTATTCTCCCTAGCTTGCAGGTGGAGCATTGGGACCTGGAGGTATGAAGTGAGTTGCCCAAGGTCACACAGGCCGTGTTGAAGACAGAGGCTTAACTTGTGTTACTGCGTCCTGATCAAGAAGAACTTAGAGAAGGAGCTTATAACTATGATGAGTCTTTAATACATCAGGGAAAGTAATAAACAGAAGAAAGAGCTTGGGAAGAAGGAGGGAGGGATGTGTGTGATTGTGTCTCTGTCAGCCAGGCTCTTCAACAACTAATAACAACTGGTTTTAACTGAGATGCTCTGGGGGATGTGTTATTTCATCCCAAGCCACTTAAAGAGCCAGTTCATTTTAGAAACTCTGAGCCTATAATCTAATGCACAAATAACAACATTTGCTATTAAATCACTGTAAGGAGAACATGTATATATATGCGTTTGTATATTTACAAATATATACACATGAAGTGTTTAAGTTATTTAACCTACATCTATATGTATGTATGATAACACATGCACACACACACCCTGCCCTGACTTAAAATAATACGAATAAATTAAGAGTGGACCTAGCACCACGGCCTGAAAAGAGATGATTTAGAAAGTGTTGTTAACACGTTTAACCAAAAATTGTTTAATTGAAGTTCATGTTTTGAAAAGGTTTGCTCAGAGTAAAGCACTTAAACTATGGCAGAATGCCCCATTCAATGTACAGAATAAAATACTGTTAACTTGTTTTTCTTTCAAAACAAAATGTATTTTTTGCATGACTTTTTTGGTGATATTTGGGGTTGATACCAAATATAAAATATTTCAAAGTTTTAAATTTTAAAATTTTAAATTTAAGCTGTGGGATGAAAAATTTTAATGAATATAATGATAAAGTTTGTATTCTAGGCAGAAAAAAAAGTCAAAAACCACCTGATGAAATGGAAAATTTGGTTCCCTTAGCTGGGAAATAAAGTTCCCTCTGTCTCTGTGGTTCAGCTACTTGTGATAACTGCATATATAAAGATATAATGCACTTTCCTTTCCACAAACTGTGTCTTTTATTGCATGAGAGAGACCTGCTGCAGTGAAGAGTGGGGTCAGGCAATGGGAGACAGGTTTAATATGCAGCCCTTGTGGGTATCAGGGGCTCCTGCACTGCAGATGTGGATTCTGGCTCTGCCTCTGGCAAAGGTTTCCAGCCAAATCATTTTGTATTGGTTTGGTACAAGTAACCAGTTGTTGCCAGTTTCCCATCTTGGAGGGGACCTGGAGATGCTGAGCTTCTTCCACCAAATGGCTCAGTTTTGTCCTCAGAAGAGATGCTGGGAAGGAGCTTTCTCCTTGCCACAGAGTGGGCACCTTAACACTTCACCTCAACAGTTCTGTTCTTCAGTCTCTGAAGAAGTGAGGCCAAGAAAACCCTCTCAACACACAGAGGCATTACAGACAGAAAAGCATAAATATCAGCAGCGCCTTCAAGCGTTAAAGTAATGGGCACTGAGGAAAAGCCCATGTGCAAAATGTCTTGGGGCAAAACCATGCAAACATGCAAAAAATATTGTCTTGAGGGTCATGAACCACACAGGGAAGAAAGTAACATTCAGAAGAGCTTTTATGACTATGGGAGCTCTGTCCAGCCTCTGCAGAGATTATGGCCTTATAGGAAGAGAAAAAAGTGAGTGTGTATTTGCATTTCTTTTGCAGGATGGATGTGTGCAGAACAGCAGCTTTAATCCTGGAACTTCCAAAGTGTCAGATGCTTGACTTGGAGATCTGAGCTGAAGTTGTTTGATGTACTTCTGCTTTATGCATCTCTTTACGCAGACACATTAGATAGGCAGCACGTATTTACATTCTGGGTTTATGAAGTTGTAGCTGGATGTTTTTCTAAATTACTGTGAAACTAACACTTTTCATATCCTGTTCAGTCATTTTGGGCATCCTCATTTGCACCTCAGCGGGCGCAGTTGTAGCTTTGACTTCATTTCTCTCTTTCTGCTACATTGGAGGCTCTTTCCCCTTTTCATATACTTCCATCTCCTGGTTGAAGTGACCTTTCCCATTCACCCTGAAAGTTCCACCCAACCGAAAAACTAGTCCTGCCTCCAGGCCTGTAACTGTGGCCTCTGTATCCCTGGACAATGGGGTGAGGAAGGCAAGAAAAGGGGCATTCCTGCAGGTCCTCCGTGTGTGGATAACAAACAGGGCACAAGAGGTGGGCATGTAAATCAGAAATCACTCCATTAGCTTGTTAAGCATTTTGGAGTGACACCAGGTACATTAGGAGCTGGCAGCCACAATGGAGGGATCCTGGCCATTTGATATTCATGAGATGAAGAAGGTTTAAGAAGAGAAAAGGAAGGGGGAGGGAGGGATGTGGGCTTTCTAATGTAAACACCATTATCATTTGAAAATCAATTAGCTCCTTGCACCGAGGGAATGACGAGACTTAAGGCCCTTTTCTGAACTGCTATTGTGAGCCTGGGTTATTTACTTTAATTAAGAGGAGACAGAGTGGATTATTGTCTCAAACTAAGGAGTTGGGAAGAGTCAGAAAATTACACTCTACCTCACTGCACAACAAAGCCAGAGTAAGAGACAGGCTCCAAACCCAGCAAAGGCAGAAAGAAATTTGCCTTTAATCTGGATTTGTCCTACATAAGGAGCAATCAAAAGGAAGCAAGCTTGGGAGCCTTCTTGCTAAGCACCAGGCATGATATTGCAGTGGCTGTCACTGCCAGCACTTGTGTTGAAGCTGAATGTTGGGACTGGAAAGGGATTTTGCCCTTGAAGGGGTAAAGTTTGAGAGCAAAGATTTGCTTTGGCCTAAAATGTGACACAGTGAATTGTCAGGTATGGGGCTGCATTTCCTCCTGCCCCCTCCAACACAACGATGGAGCAATGCATTGCTTTAGAAATGGTAACTAGTGATGCAAAGATGTCTCTCCTGGATGAAGATGCTTATATTTCCTTGGCTCTTATTTAATTCAAACAGCTTGGATTAAAAAATTAGAGAAAAAAAAAGAAGAAGGAAGAAAAAAAGGAAAGGAATTTGGCAAGTGACTAATCCACAATATTTTCTAATTTGGCATATGGAGAAACACCCCCCTGAGGTATCTAATACTGAGATGTTTCAGCTCTGCTTTGCATTGCCCACTCTTACTCTGCATACTCTAAATATGTATTAAGTCAGTCGAGCATGGCAGCTGCTGAAGGAGTTGCCACAGCTTACTGGGTAAATAATGATCACTTTTTAAATCACCTAAGTGCACGTCTACCCCAAAGACCATGGCAGTGGCTTATGGGAATGCTGATTTGCACTTTAACAATTTCTTTGGATGCATTTGCTATTGCTGTGCCTCCCCTCTGATCGCTGCATGCTCCAGTGTTAAGTCTGGGGCCTGATTCTGCTCTCGGTTAGGGATGGATGACTATAGAGTGTCGCCACTGAAATCAGTAACGTGAAGTCAAACTGAGGAACCATTCTGCTCAATGAGTTTTGCAAGGAGTGAAATTTAGCACCAAGGGTTTTTTTTGTTGTTTTACAACTATAAAATAAATCCCTGAGAACTGAGGAGCACCTTTTGGGGGAGCTGTATGTGGGAGAGATAAGCCAAAGATGAGCTGTTGTCCTGCCTTTATGTTGAAGTAGGGCACAACCAGATCACCCATAAGCAATTCCAGTCAGGCTCTACTACACCTCTAGAAAACATCTGTCCATTATGGGACTTTGGGGTATATATATGTCTTTTTTGGCCCATAGAGGGAAATAGTATCTTTTTTGGAACTCTTGACATACATCCAAGCTCATCAGCTCCTAACTTTTTGCAAAACCAGGACCATTCTCTGTGTTTTATGGTCAGAGACACCTTGGCCTACAGTGAAACCAGAAACACAGAGCTCTATAGACAAATGGATGCGAAGGCTTTTCCAAAGGCCATGGGGAACAAAACACTCATTACTTTGGGTGTCACAAAGAAAACATGTACTTTTACATATAGCTGGTCAGAATTCTCACAGGCATCAGGGTTTCTTTCCTTCAGACTCTTCCTCTCCTTTGCAGCTGGATTCCTTCTTATTCATTTGGTCCTGCAATTAAACTGGATCTTTTCCTGTGACAGCCATTCCATCTTTTCTGCTTGTTTCTCATGGACAAGTGTCTATCCATGCTCTACAGGTCTTGTTGAAACGCCTGTTCTAGTTCTGGAGTTCAGCAGAACAGATGTGTGTCTGTGTCCCAGATGAGTTTTGACCCATCTCTTTCACTTCTCATGAGTCTGTACCTTTTCCAAGCTGGGTAACTAGGCCAGACCTAGTGACCTGCACACTGGATCTGGTTCTTGACTCCTCCATCACCTCTTCTTGCTCTACTGGGGAAGGTCTACCCTGCCCATGAGGTACACAGACCTCCAGGTGAGGTCACATTTGCATGGTCAAAGGGTGGGTGTTTTTATGACTCGGTATTAACACTGAATTCAGTTATTCCCCTTTGGTGTGTGTGTGTGTGTCAGTTGTCTCCCCATTCACTAATGGAAAGAACATTTCCCTTATGAATGACAGAGCTAAGCAAGGTTCACCTCTTTCTACGTTCACTGACCCTGCAAGCCAAGGCACCATCACTAGATGTCACATGGCAGTGGAATTAGAAGTACAAACACACATAAGTGAGAACCAGGGCCCAGGTGGGAAATGAGAATTACATAGAAGAGAGGGCCCTAATAGCCATGAACCATCCAAGCTCAGAAACTCTTGGAGATGAAGAGCAGGACACAGTGATGCCCTTAAATGAAGCATCACCATAAAAAGCTGAAGACTGTGCTGTTGGTGTCACATACTGGAGGACCTGGGGAAGGGTAACATAAGACAGATGCTGCATTTTTGCTCTTTTTCTCTGGCAGGGTACAGCTTTTAATACTTAGCAACAATGGGCACAGATAATGCATTAATTCCAGTCTTAGCTCTGTAGTTGTTGGATTAAAGTGAGTTCTTTATGTATATATTGTCTGGTTATTGTACTATTATTTTGTGATCTTTAATATCCTTAACTGTATTAGAAATGGTGCACTGGAACATTTTCCATCATTATTAATATGAAAAAAAAGGAGGATTTTTTTCTTCCCAGGAGTAAATAAAATCCTCAACTAGATTTCAGGGTCAATAGACCCACAGGGCTGAGCTGCAGGCTGCAGACAGCATGCATGTGTGTGCATAGATGACTACACACAAGTGTGCCACCTATATTTGCATTCCTACAGCTGTTCATTATTTGTATCTATTATCCAGAGTAGAGAGCACAAATGTATGCAATTGAGACACAATAATGCAGGGATATGAAAGCAACAATCCATCAGCTCAAGTGTGTTTTGGTTTAAGAAGAACTGATAAATTCACTGATTTATTCTCACTAGCTCTCGCTGTATTCTGTTGCAGCCCCTGAGCCACTGGAGCTGCTGGAGCTGACAGTGATTTGTATCAGCTGCAAGATGTGGCCTGGAGCTTTTAAGTATATGTCAAGCACCTCCAGCACTTTATGAATCTTTCTGGATGGAGTTTTCCAAATCAAAATCTCAGGGAAAGGCAAATCCATTAAGGAAGCGAGCACATGCTTGGCTGTGTTTCATGTTTAGGGATTCTTATCATGCTTATCGAGGTCCTGTTCAGTTTTGACTCTCCAGCTGTTCAGAGTCATGGGCTATAGCCTCGAACAGCAACCATGGTCTCATTTCAGAAGAATCAAACCCTCCCTAAACACTGGTTGGGTTGAATTGAGGAGCCCAGTAAGGAGATGACAATAAAGTTGTTAGTGGCAATCTCCTGTTCTTATAGCCAGGCCATAGAGCTGTCTTGACTGCTTTTAGAGCTGTGTGGAGCAACATCTTCCTGGATGCTCCAGTGCCATTACATGGCAGAACACTGGAAAGCCCATCTAAAGAGCCAGAACACTTGACCATAGACATTTTGGGTTGTGCACTATCACTTAATTATAAGCTTAAAAACATAGAGATATGAGACATAACATGACATACCCAGGACTGCACCAAGATAAGGGTAAAGGAGGTGAGAGAAAACAAGCCAGCAGTAAGGTGGAGGGTACAGAGGGCTGGGACCCAGGGGCTGCATTCCTGCCTGTGCTGGGGACTGGGGTAATTCCCTTCTTGTCTCTGTTTCCCGTCTGCCTTTTGTGAAGTTAATTATAATCTCACTGCAGCAAAGGGTAGGGGCTCTTTCAGGACCCATGAAGACAGTTGACCCTATTTGCTAGGATAAGTAGGTAAAAGTAATGGGAATGAGCCCTGGGGGAAGGTAGGGGCTGAGGGAGGAGGGGGGAGATGGGCTGGTTCCCAGATCACAGATTGAGAAGTATTCCAGCTCAGGAAGGTGAAGGAGGGCTCAGACAGGAGCTACTTGGCATATGAAGGAGCTGTTCCCCTGAGGGGTCCAGCTGCCTAATTTGCAGGAGGGCAGAATTGTTTTCTTTTGGGTGGAGCTGCCTTATTCTTATTGGAAAATAAAGCTAATTTTGGGTAGTAAGAGCCTAAACTGCTCTGGCCAACAGGAAGGTTACTGGCACGAGTCACTGTCAGCCTGCAGGATATCTGCACTGTATGGTGGGTGCTGAGCATCCATAGATTTTGCTATTGCCATGATTTAATACTAATCAGGACTCTGCGCTGCATTCTTTGTTTTCTCCTAGATGGCTTCATTATAAAGGCAACTTGCTAAATTTTAGCACTGTTATAAAGTCTGTGAACTTAAAACAGCAAAGACCTAACACTTTCTTACAGGTCAAAGGCAGATCTTATCAGGAAACAATTTACTATGGGTTTAATTCCACTCCGTGGACTCTATAAGCAAGGAATTCACGCTGGCATCTGAGCCAACAAACTGGTGAGAGATGGTGAATAACATCATGCCTCCAGAGCTGTGTGAAGCTGATGCTGGGTTAGGTGGAGGAAGGCATGTGATGAAGCATGGTGTTCAAACTGAATAGAAGCGACAAATCCAGCTTCTGGTCCTGCAGAAATGCTGAAGGAAGAAGGATTCCTGTGTAAGAGCTCCTTTGAGGTTTGTTCCCTGCTGGTAAGGCTGCAGGACATCACAGTGAAAGGCTGGCCTCTCTGCAGAGACCTTGTGCCTCTGCAGTAACAGCTTTCCCAGAGCTGCTGCCCTGTTTTCCCCATTTCATGCCAGAATTCCATGCCTCCAAGGATGTTGGTCTGGCAGGGTGCCTGGCAACCAATTGCCCTTGGTCCTCCCTGGATCATAGGACCATAGGATTACTTAGTTTGGAAGGGACCTCAGGATGTCTCTATCTGAACTCCTCCTCCACACAGGGTCAGCTATGGATTCAGATCAGCTTGCTTAGGGCTGCTTACGAGCTGCTGGGTATTTGTCTGCATTACACAGGAATTGCTGCTCTCCTGTACTGGCCTTTGACACCCTGGGCTCTATGGTTCATGTGTGGCCAGGTCTACACCCAGCAGCTTCCAGTCTTCCAGCCTGCTGAGGATGCAGAAGCCATGCTGCCAAGTTAGGCTGCCCCCAAGTTTCATGTTATTTGTTCCCAAACAGGATTTGTTTCTTCTCCTTCTGCATCCTTCTTTCCTCCAAACAAGCCTTTCTCTCTCCCTCTTACTTTCTTTGTATATAGTCAAAATTGACCCAAATCAGAATAAATGTCATTTTTTTCCCTGTTGGTGTGAAATATTTAGGATATGAATGGTTTGGTGACTGACATTTCTCAAGATGTGGGGAAAATGGTTGCTTAGGTTCAGGGTCTGATATCACAGAACAAATACCAACTCAACCATTGATTTCTCCTAAAACAAGGGGGAAAGTCACTTAAACTAGGGAATTCTTTGCTGCAGGATTTTATGGATACTGATACAGATCTGAGTCTGCTAGGATAAATTCATGGAAGAAAACCCACAGAGGTTTCTCCATGGCTCAAGAAATGCACAAGCCACCACATACTGCTCTTGTTTGTAGGAAAATGACTGCATTTCCTTTTTCTTACACTTTACTCATTTTAAGGGGTTGTCTTAGATGGAACATGGGGCAGGAGGAATATTGTTATGTTCTCTTGTTGGGCTTTATCTTGATTTGCCCCATGGGATGAGTTGCCATATGCCCCTGGATCTTGGCTTCCCAATTGCCTGTGCACAGTGTGATTGCTTCTGGAACATGGGCTTGAGCTTCTTTCCTATTGAAATGATGTATTGCATGTGGCTGGTGCATCTCTGGTATGCTGTATATGTGTAGCTGAATTGTGGGTACATGCAGACTCAGAAGCTCAGAATCACCCCTACGTCCATAATGCCTTTATTTCTGTGTACAACCCTCAAACACTCTAGTTCCTTTAATAGAGCAATGATCATCCTTTTTGTTGCCCCATAGGTCTCTATATCATTAATATTCTATTGACTTGACTTAGGATCAAGAAATGCCCATGCGTGCTTGTGAGTGTGTGTGGAGTTCATTCAGGTTGGGTTCACACAGAAGCCTCTTTCATGCCATACCACACATTTCCTCCCAGCCCTTTTTTGACTGACTACTTGTGCATTTCCTCCTCCCTCTCCCTTTTCCCTTCAGGGAAACCTTTAAATGAAACCTTTCCCAGACTGTCATTTGCCTCTAGTGCACTGTTGAAAACCTGCAGTTGCATTGTTCAAACAGCAACTGGGTCGCCCTTATACCACTCAGCAGCACGTTTGGTCTTAGTCTCCTTACACTGCTCCATGGAGAGAGGGGACAAATAATGAATTGAAGCACATGCCATAGTGGGGGAGCTGGGGTTTGAGATCCACAGGATTAGGTGTGTTAGCAATGCTATATGTAACACTGACATGCAATCAGCAAAGTAAAATATTCATTTTATTCATATGACATGACTGTCAGCTGAAGACTATTTCAATTATTCTGGCATTTCAATGGGTGAAGAAGCCCTTTAGGCTGGCTCATGAGATTAGACTTAAAGGCTCTGTAAATTAAGAAAGTTGCAATCAGTATATTATCTGACAGGCAGCTGTGGAATATACTACAAGAGGGAGGGGAAGGAAGAAAGGAAAAAAAGAGACAAATTGCTATATTCAGGTTGTGGTTTTGATATATCAATTTGCAGCTTTAATATATGCATTTGTGAAATAATTGTTTTGCATTACTTAAATCAGCTTTAACAGCATCGGTGTGAAGTTTCCAGCTCCTGTAGCTTGAAAGGTCAGTTTTTCTTTTGCCTCACGCTTTCTTTGAAAGACTCGTTTTGCTTACAGGAGGGGAAATATTAAGCGTTGCTGGAAGAACAAATCTTTCTGAAAGTGATTCAAATGTTATTCTCTATGGCTGTTGATCATAAAATGCCATTGAGGCAACATTTGTAATGTCCCCCAGGTTAATTCTTATATGATCTCAGCCTCCTTTTGCTAGATATGCACGGATGTGGTAATTTATCGCCTTATATGGCCTTTACTACTCCTGTCTGACGTGTTAAGGAGAGTAATTTATATCACCATGGCTTGCATTTTGAGAGCTTTTATCTCCGAGTTTCCCAAACTGTTTCAACATCTTTACCAACAGCAGTGCAGAACCTGTTTTCTTCCCGCAGTTATATGACTCCACATGGTCAGAAATGCTGAGGGCTGAAAAATGGGTAAATTTCAGGCACTTCTGGTGAAGAACCAGTATAATTTAGTAACAGAATATGCATGTTCTCATGGTTTTGAGTTATATCCTTCAGGAACACTATATAGAAAAGGCAGATTTGTCTCAGGAAGGGAACAGATGAGTTGTGACCTAGAGTACTTGATGAAAAACAACAGTTAGGTTGTAACAATGAGGACTTGAGTGAAGGTGATGACTGGGAAGGTCTCACTGAAGGTTGGGTCATGTTCCTCATCACTGCTGCCACCCCAGCTAACTATGCTGAGGAGCTGCATTTACCATAGAACACCCTACAGCCACACTATGTACATGTAAAAGTGATTACAGCCCAATGAGGCAGTTTATATACCTCTAAGTTACCTTTAGTGATGTCCACTCTGCATTTTAAGGGTATGTGCCCAGCTGTTGACCCTCAATCTTGCTAAAAAGAGTAGTTTTGCATGACTAGTGTCATGCAAAAATGTCAAGGGGAGACTAAAGAGGCTGAGTTTATGAATGCACTTGAAGGCATATTCTTCTGTGGTGCAGATGAGATTCACGTCTTAAGAGACTCTTTCCACTTCTTGCTATTGTCTTTCCTTCTCTGGTACACATGACACAAGAAGGTGAGTGGTTTCCTCTGCAAATAGTTGTATGACTGCTCCACAGAGGCTGTTAAATCCTGAATTTTTAGTTTTTAAGGAACTTTTATGCTAGTTTTCTTTTATATATTAATGAAATAATGTACTGGAAGCAAGATCTCACCCTTTTTCTCTCTTGCTTGAGACCGGTACCAGGCCTGATACTGCACAGGATTCATCTTACCCATGTTTTCAACATGGAGGGAAGTATCTTAAATCCACACTGTAGTCACTAAGGAGAAAGAGACTTCAGGAGACCAGACTTTCATCCTAAGGTTGATACCTCACTTCAGGCAGGGGAATCATGATCTAGAAGTTCCTGTTTCTCTCCAGTATCTCTAAAGGAAACCTTGATTACTAACTCATATGCACATGTTTAAAGCTAGGTGAGATAAACACCACCCATTTCTTTGCCTGCAGAATGGTTAAACCATACAGCCTTCAGTACAGAGATTGTGTCTTGCCATGGATGTGTAAAGTAGAAATTACAGTGTTGGTAGATCTTGGCTGGAACCGCTAGAGGTGATGACAACAGTGATAACCATGATAGCAGCAGTGACAACAGACATAAATCTGGTGCTAGGGTCCATCAAATATAAGACTTCCACTACCAGTAGTCCTTAATAACTTTCACTTACCAACCTAATTTTAATCTAATCAGTTTTAGTAGAGACTTCATTCACTTCTGTGGAGCTATTTTCAAATGACAGCAATATAAATATGACTTTGATGTGTAGATCATGTGATACCAAGAAGACTGGTGTCTGCAGGGTTTTACTTCCAGGTTGTGACCTGTTTCTGGATGAATCAAATTATGTAAGTAGCATCTTGGAAGTTACACTTTGTATGTTGGAATACAAAGGTTTTCATTTCCAAGCACAACCACTGATTCCCAGAGTCTCTGCTTGTGACTGGCTTGAACTTAGATGCCTTCATGAACTTGATTTCTGAGTTTTGAGTGCCCCCTTTCTGAAGCCCAGGCTCTGATAAAAGGCCTTCGGTTGCCAACGTACCATCAGACACCCCAAATCTCTGACTATCAGAAATCCTTGTCAAGGGTCATCCAATCAGCATCTTGTAAACTACACACTTTTGTTTCTTTTTAAAGTGAGATTTTGACCTATATTTGAAAAATAAATAATATTGGAATTTGAGACCAGTATTTTTTACTGATTCTTCTGGAATATTCAGCATTGCTTGTGTGTGTTGTTCCTCTCTTCCCCCCTTCCCGACTTTGGCTAGCAAAGCTGTAAACAGATCCTTAGAAAAATAAAACCCTCACTAGCAATTTCCCCCACAGTTATGCATCTTTCTGCTTTGGAGAACATTTAGCTAAAATTAGATGACAGCTCCATACCCTTAGAACCAGTGTTATGTTTTTCCTCCATTTCTGATCTACATAATTCAAAACAAGGAAATGTTAGCAGGTAAAACTGCAGGGTAAAACCTTTGGCTGCTGGAAATATTTGCATTTATTAGGCTAACAACTGTAAAGCAGATATGCGCATCTTTAGACTTCCTCATTCTTGCCTTATTAAAAAAGATCTTTGAAATTCAAAAGCTTCCATGTAAATGTTGTGGAGGGTTTTTTTCCCCCCCCCTTCCCCTGATGCAGATGATTGTACTTGGGTGGCTTAAGAAAACAGAACCTGGAACCAAGCACCTTAACACGTCACTGCTGGTTAGAATCCAGACCTGGTCTGGAGCTAAAATTTGGCAATGGCTAAAAGAGGGTCCCCACCATTTCCTTCAGCCTCATGCGTTTGAAAGTTTCCATAGTACACAAGCTTGTTAAGGAAGACTGGCTTGTTTTGGTCCATTTGTGTGGAGGTAATTGAGAATTGCTCACTGGTCTTTTTCCAGCTCTGTGCTGTGTGTTGCATAGCAGCTGACCTCTCCATCTGATGCAGAGAGCATTAGTGCTGGAGGACAGGCCACCATATCCACCCCTGCATACACTGGAAAGCAGATTTCCCCAGGTGCAGGCTACCATAGTTGCTCCTGATGAGTATTCTTTGCTTTGGGAGACAGGGCATCTAAAGCGTGCTTCAGTCTGTCTGGATCAGAGCTTGACACCTTCTCCAGGAATGGTGTCCATTAAAGACTTGTGTAGACTACCAGGTCTGCAAAGGTATCTTATTCAAGGACATTTTGCCATATGAGGAACTCAGACAGTTGAGCATGTTGATGGTGAACACCAATGAACTCTCTGTTAGCTGTTGAATCAGGGCAAAAGCCAGCTCAACCTTCAGCACAAAGAGGACTGGATTTCCATGCCTCTGTCCGTATTTTTCCATGTTGCGTACAAGATATGTCACGCAAGATCATCCTTGAATCACAATTACAAATGCTTAATCAGTAACTCCAACTAATAAAGTATCCCTTGCGGCCTTTTCAAGAAGCTATCGATCAATAACAGAGAATTAAACAAAACAAAACACAGAAGAATGCTTCCCCTCCTATTTACAGAAGAAAATGACTCACAAGGGACAGTTTCTTGTCTTTTCACAATACAAGGGTAATGCCCTCCATGGCAAACACTGGAGCTTGAGCCCAGGCTTTTATAGACGTTGTGTTGATGTATTTTCTCATGGGAAACACTGGACTAGTCCAGACAAGTGTCTGTGATTTCTAAGTGGACTAAGGCAAGGCTGAGGAGTTTCAAAAGGACACCCTAACTGAGTTTTAATGCTTCATGGGTTAACACCAAGTGACAGTCTTCAAAGGACTTGTTAGAAGTTACTCTTATTTTGAAGATGAAGGGAACTAATTCCAGAGTTTGACAATAGAAGAGTGGACTAACTTTATTAATCCAACTTAGGGCTTCTTTTTCCCTACTTCTTTCCTTTCCTTGGATTGGTTTCACTGAACCAGTTAAATTGCAAGAGCTCACTTCAATATGGCTAATGCTCTAAAAGTCTGAGTTTTATACTAATTAGTGCCAATCCACTATCATTTTTTCTCTGCAGTGTGAAGACTACTGCCCACAGTTACTCACTGAAACTTAACATAAAAGCAAGCTAAAACAATTAAAGTGGGAGAATATTTGATGAAGTAGCTCATTGATTTATTGTGGAGTAAATTGAAATTGATGAGACAGGGAAGTTCTTTTTTAGTAGCGGCCATATATTATGTTCATTATCAGAATCTTTGGGCTCTTTGTGCTTTTGTGATTAAAAAACCGCAGTTTAGGGATAGTAACTCTGGTATTTATTACTCTTGCATTTTTAAGGCTTTTTTTCTCTGCTTTGCTTTTTCTGCTTCCTGTGGTAAGATATTAAGGCCACATTGAAAAATCATATGGAGTAAATATATCGCTAACCAACCAGTGGCTGTTTGACATCATTTAAACAGCATTAATCCTGACAGCTACGCAGGGTGAAAAAACAAACACTCCAGAGTTTTGTTTTGGTGACAGGGATTAAACCTCTCCTCGGGGAGGTTTCAGCACTGAAGCAGGAGCTTGCTGGGGGGGAGGCTCATGTACTGGAACTCTGTGCTGGGGACTGGGAAAACCCATCACGCAGTGGGGAGAAGGGGATGAGGTCACTCTATAGGCACCACCAGAACAAGGAACATCCTCAAAACTGGTGAGCCTCAGGCTGTTGGTTTATCCACTAGATTCTGTAGGTGTCAGGTAGTGCTTATTTCTGATAGCAGGGATGGGGTGAGGAAAGGGGTTATTCCCCCTCTTCCCATGCCCTGAAGGGTGTTTTACAGCCCTCCTCATGGCCTAGTGTGAGTTGTCCCTGCCCATCGCAGACTGAATGATCTTAATGTCCTTTCCAACCCAAACCATCCTGTGATTCTATGATTCTATGCTTGCAAATGAGAGAGAGAAGAAGAGCAAAGCTCCAATGCACAGAGATATTGAGGTGTCATCTTATGAAATGCAAATGTTAAGAGAATTGCCCAAGGATGCAGAGAAAATCAGCTGGAGAATGAGTGAGCCAACTACAGATAGGTCATCATTGAAGAGTACTCTGCAACCCACAGGTACATGCATCCTACCAGCGTGCCCTGTATACTCCCCATACATCTGCCTAAGGCTTCCTTGCAACCTTTTCGTGTGGCTCAAACAAAAAACTGGAGTAGAGGGGAAAAATCAGACTCAGTCTCCTGTAAATGTTTAACTGTTTGAATAAGGGAGGGGTGGTTTTATCCGTCTCCACACGCATCACATATACGTACATTTTCACTCTCAGGCTTACAGCGATGCCTGCTTAGACTCCTGTGCAGGATGATTTCAGAACGAAAACACATGCAATGATCCAGGCTATTTTCTTGCAGCTGATCAAGGAGAAACAAAAGAAATAAATAGGAAATAAGCTAATGAACATAAACCTTGTTGTTAGGAATTTGTTTAAAGAAGTATTGCACTTGCCAGCAAAGGAGGTGGTGAAGGCAGAAACCCAAGGCAAAGATATACAGCTTGTCCAGATAGAGCTGATGAAATCAGCTCCTTTTTTCCCCTTAGCGTTCGTTCTGCTGCCAAGCGTCCTCACCATGGAGTTGGGAGACTCCAGGGCCATCTGTTCAGCCTTTCAGAAACCTCCTTTTCAATAGTGGGGCTCTGTTTTGTGGCATTTCTTCCCAGAGTATTACCTTTTTTAGCGAGGACATCTGCTTGAAGGTCAGCTCAAACAAAAGTATTGCCTTTCACAAGAGAAGCAAACCCGTGCCAGGAGTGGGGCTGGGTGGGGAGAGAGAAGGACAAGAAGACACATTTGTCACTCATTTGGTTTGTACCCTACCAGTCCCTCCCCTCTTTCCTTGAGGCATGTTTCAGGGCTGTGACATCCAGAGGAACTTGAATGCACCTCTTACTTCCAGTCCTGCTCACCCCAGGGGTCCAGAAATCACAAGTCAAGCTCTTCAAAATTACAAGCTTGGGTTAAAAGCCATGAAACTGCTGTAAAAATTACATTTCAAGGATCTTTCTCTTTGCCTTCTGTCTTCAGACACTTAACGCTTGTGTCCTGATTCCTCTGCAGGAAAAGATGGTTGAAAAATGCAACATTATTCATTTGAGTGTGAGACAGTTATGTGGGGAGGAGAGATGAAACTTCATGTAAAATGCTCTTACTACAAGGTAAGCAGTGGTGTCTGCAACCCAGTTTTTGCTCAGCGTTGAGGATGAGGCAACCTTAGGGCTCAGTCTTAGAGGATGCTGAGGATACCCCTGCAAATGCAAAATGGGGATGCTCAGCTCATCTTTATCCTAAGTGTTCTTTAGAGGCAAAAGAACTTGATATAGCAGCTGAAAGAATAAAGTGGCTTTTAGGGGACCTAAGATCTGCTCAGCAGTTCCCATGGCATGGTAGGACTCATCTTAAGTCATAGCTACCTGGAAGGTTGATGTGTGACTTTAGGATACCTGCACAGACAGGTACTTACACAGGGTGCTTCCTGCCTTGCTAGACACCAGCGCTGGTAGATTGGGTTGCCCTCTGCAAGTGTTTGTTCCAGTGATCACAGAGGAAACCTCAAAGCTACTTAAGTTTAGGCTCTCACCTACTTGTGGCTAAAATTAACAATATCTAGTCTGATGTCTTGCAGTCAATGTGGGTATAATGCTCTCTCCGGACACTATGATTGTCTGGTCCTTATGGCTCTGTGTCTGTATTGATCTTTTCATGAACAGAAAGACCATGATAGAAAAACCATGATGCTAGTGCCAGAGATGCCCTGGCCATGGGGGAAAGCTGCTGCTTTCAATAGGGCTGTTGTCAACCCCTGGATATAGGAATGCAGTAGCAGCAGGGACTTGTTCAGGTCCAGGAAAGAATCATAAGGTTATTTTTCTTACTAATATAGATGAAAAATAACATTCAGATATATCATGCTAACCATAGGGCTGTGTGTTTGTGGCTGTATGTATGCACGCAGGCAAGCACACACACACAAAACCCCCTCCATACACATATCTATGTAGTTAGAATTAAAATGTATGTTATCATACTACTATACATTATGCATACAGACACAGACAGAATAGTTCAGCCATACCAGCATGTCTTGGGTTTGGGACAAACAGAAAATGATAATATTGAGACTTTGCTGTACCAGGGGAATTATAATTCCCTTCTGCAGTCATGGTTGGGAAAAGATTACTGTGCTGGTAACAAGTTTCCAGCCCTCGGCTCCCTGGCCAAGGCATAGAGGGATCTGGAGCTGGGGAGTAGAAGGAAGGAAATATGTGGAGGAGGGATTTCAGGGCAGCCTTGAAGTATTTAATCCAGCATGAGTGCCTGGAGAACAGTGGTGGTTATCATTGGTGGGGTTTACCTAGGGGAACCTGCAGCACAGTGAGAACCTCAGTGAGGAGGGAGAATGGGATGATGTTTTGGGAAGGGAGGGGGGAGGCAGGAATAAGACGCTCCATGGCAGAGAGCAGCCAGGGAAAATCATTACATTTGATGAATAGGTTTGAAATGCCACTTCGGTGCTGGTTTAAACAGTAATTTGGGCATTGCACTGAGCCTATTGCTGGGGCCTGACCCCTCCAGCCTGTCTCAGCTAACTCTGACAAATCTGTTTCAAACTGGTCAGGTCTATGCAGAGGGGAAGGATGCAGTGATAGTAGTAAGGGAAAGCTCGGGCACACAACCAGTAAAGACACAGAATAGGCTATGCCACAGTCCACTGGCTCCCACCTTAATATCAGCTCTCCCTAAGTGCAGTATTGAAGCACACCTGGGCTGTTAGAGCTTTACACCAAAAGGTAAAGATTGCAAGGTATTTAGGTCCTCGATTGCAAGGTATTTAGGTCCTCTTGGTTGTCCTCATCTCATAATCACAGTTTTGCTTGACTTATGGAAGATGGACTATAGCCCAGGCAGGGACAGGATCTGGGATGTGATGGGATTTCCCTGATCAGATTTCCTGGCTGTATCTTGATGGCATCATATGGCTGTGCTGTCCCAAGGTGCAATTTTCTTCACAGCCTGAAGCAGTGAGGAACAAGGTTGGGTGATATCTGAATGGGAGTCCACTGAGGAAGCAGAGCCAAAGAGTTCCAAGAAAAGGGGCTGTTTGCAGAACTTTTGTCCTGCAAGACACTATCTGTCTGAAGAGAGATTAAAGTAAATAGCTGTGGTCTTCACTTTCTGTGCAGATGCTCTGCAGATGACTCTGTTTTCTACCAGCCTCATTGTCAGGTTAAAACAAGGTGAAATCCCAAACTTTGCTCTAGAATAGGTGCACCCACACTCTGGTTTTCCTGCTGTGGCAATATAGGAATAGCAGGTAGGATTTCCCACACCAGCACAATTTGTTGACCCAATGCCATTGGAAAAAGAAGCTTTCTACTGAAATCCTCACTGGGTTTTTTGGGGGCAAGGCTTCTGCTTTCCAATCTGGCCTCTTTGCAAACCTAGCTGTGCTCAGTACTTGGGCATACATGACATCTGCCAATACAACTCCTGTTGGTTGTATGCACAAATGACAATGGACTCCTGTTAAGGAGATGTGTGTTTGGTTTTGGTTTTGTTGTTCTAATTTTTGGTACCAGTGGAAGAAAGTGAGAAGCTGAAGGGACAGAAGGAAAGAAGGAAAAGAGTAGAAAACAGAGGAAGGTAAGGAAATACAGCTGTAGGAATCAATCTCACTGATGAGAAGGCTTGAGTTTTACTTGGGGTCATGATGCTAGGACATTGGGCATCTGTGGCTTTTCCATTATTACATTGTAATGTCACATCTTGACAGTGGAGGACTCTGCAAAGTGCAATGGTATAACACAGATGAGTCCACACCACAAAGGAAACATGCTTTGTTGGGACAGGACTGGCTGTGGATATTTGAAGGAGAGGGTATAGGATTTAACATTGATTATATATTACTATATATTATTACTATATATATAAAATATATATTACTATATAATATATATTATATATATTACTATATAATATATATATTGCTATATATTATTACTATATATTACTATATATTATTATATATAGCCCTCATAAGGGTTGGAGACTGGTGTTTTTGACACAGGTGTCTCTTCAAACAGGTCCCACCTCAGCCCCACACAGTGTTATCACACACATTCCTGTTCCTAATTCCTCTTACTACTCTTCAGCTGAATGTTCACTGAGGATCCCTTCTCTTCTCTTTTATCCACATCCTACATATGTCTCCTGAGCTCCAAACTCCTTGCAACCCAACACTGTGTGTTGCAAGTGGACAGGAGGTAACAAGAAAATAGGGAACTTTGGGATCTGCTCCTCAGATCCCAAAGACTTAGTTTCTTCTATCTTCTTAATTTAAGATGCTCTAGGGAGACCAGCTGAGACAATAACCTTGTAAATACCTTTCTTTGGTCAGATAAATACCATTCCTGAAGTTCCAGTGAACAAATTGCTGCTTACTTTGATGCAAGAAGATCTGCTGTGCTCTTAAGCAGCCTCTCAGCACAATTGAAACTGTCTTAGGAGCACAGGCATCCTTGGTGTCTACTCACCTTTCTTGGGATGAGTGATGGTGCAAGCAAAGAAACAGAAGTCCTCAAAGGCTCTGAAAACCATCTCTAGAAGATCTAGATGAGATAAACAACACCCTCTTTATTGCCCATTCTTATTCCCATTGAGCTATCCAGGGAATGTGCCTAAGCCCAAAGAGGAGATCACATCTGTACTCCAGCAAACACAATTGTTTCTTTGCAATCCTTATTACAACCTTTCTACTTTCTCACATTTGGATGACTTCAGACTCCTATACATTACTTAGTTACCAGTTCCAGACAGTCCAGGTTGAAAACACTGGTTTTCCTCAGCAGGTGGCTGCTCTGTTGTCCATGTATGTCCCATTTCAATGAACTGTGCCAGATACTTTTTCTGGCATGTCTTACAGTCTGTGTCTGAAAATAGCCAGGAAACCCCATATCCAAAGAGAATTTGCAATCAGAGAGACACACACATAGTTACTGTGGCTTTGCCAAGCATATCACACACTGAAGGATGGAATAAAAGCTGGTAGGTCCATGGTATAGCCCCGCTCTTTTCTCTCTGTGCCTGAGCTGGCTTTCCTTCTTTTATTCATAGAATCATAGAATCAGCTAGGTTGGAAAAGACCTTTAAGATCAAGCCTAACCTTTACCCCCGCATTGCCAAGTCCATACACTAAGGGCCTCATCTATACATTTCTTGAACACTTATAGCATGTTTCCTCCCAGCATTTCACCCTGGCATGGTGCACATCCTAGTATGTCTTCTCATTTCAATTTCAAGTGGTACATTTTGGGTGCTGAACACCCTGAAAGTTTGATTAGGCTGTTAAGAAACCCCATGTTGTTTTAGCATCACACAAGAGCAGTTAAAACCAAGTAAGAATATCACATAAGAATTGTTTTGTTTTACACTCTGACCTACAAAAGACACATCCAGATTGGAGCAGTGTTACCCTCTAACCAGTCAAGCCTCACTGAACAGCCTAATACTGAGTCTAGGGACTGCTGTGTTTTGAAGGAGTAATCTCTGTAAAAGAAAGAAGGAAGATGTCAGTTTTAGACTGCAATACCACAGGGTATTAGTCACCAGAGAAAGGATTTTGCTTCTCAGATTCCCCTGGGTCTAGATGTGGAGCTGGATGCACACTTCTGGCTGGGTATCCCCTTCTCACAGACAAGACCCTGAAGGCTAAATTATCTTTCCTGGCTAAAGACATAGGAAGGAGAGTGGGAAGAGGATCTAAAAGATGATTCCTCCTGGACTTACATGCTGCCAAAATAGTCTTTTGGGGATTAATGAGCTCCAAGCCAAGCTAGAGTCATCCTCTTTCAGGACGTTTAGCCCAAGCAGTGGGCTGTGATGCAGTGGGTGAAGGAGCTGCAACCAGCTCCATGGTGGTCTCCAAGCTACAGGCCTGGAAGGATCTGATTTGTTATGTCCTCTCCTTTTAGCTCTGTTTTTCATTGGTATTAGCAACCACATCAGAGTTAGCTGAGTTTTCAAATGATATCAAGGAGTATCATGATTGATCTTTAGCTTCTATAGAAATCTGCTGGGCTGCATTTGCTCCCATCAGGGGGGAATTCAGACCTCTTGCTCACCCAGTGCTTCAGCTTTGTGGGCCAAGCTCAACTTTGAAGTCAACAGCTTTAGAACAATTCCTTTGGCTGTTGAAGTTCATAGAGCACATCTGATTTACACTAATGTGGAGAATCTGGCATCTCACTCCTGCTAGAGCGAATGGCATTAGCCCAAGTCTGAATTTGGCCTTTTGACTTTCAAAAATTGGCTGCAAAATGAGGGATCCTTGTCAGCTTTAAGATTGATGCTGTATGACTCCAAGCACGTTTGTCATCTGTTTGCAAAGTGAAAATAAGCCTACAGTTGTTGACAGTAAATGAAGTAATATTTACATAATACAGTCATACCTGTTTCCTGGTAAAGAGATCAATGCATATTTCTTTTTGCAATAACACATTCATGCTGTATATCTTTACAGAGACAATAATATTTGAAGTGAAACATTCATCCAGCTATATAATTACTTCTATTGTTTTCCATTTGCTTTTTGTTCCCTAATAGTTTATTACTAGTGGCCAATAGTCAAAACCAATCCAGATGGATGCAAAACAGCCCCATTTTCCAGGTCCTTTTGAAGATACCTTGGTTATTAAAACTACTGTCATTAAGATTGGTGCTCAGAGTCTGCTCCCAAAACTGAGGCCCCATTGCTCCAGGTGATGGATGCAATCGCAGTAAAAAGCATTGCCTGCCCACAGGAACTTACACCTGGAAAAAGGCACAGGAGGGACACCATATAGAGGATCAGAAACAAAACTGCCATTAGGTGTCCTGCATCTTTCCCACCTTCTTCCTGGATGTTGACTTTTGCATTCACCTTTACAGGCAAATTAGATATGGTAAAGTGGGTGGTGAGGAGAGGGGATGGGGTGGTCTCCACATAATAGGAAGCCAGTGTCATAGTGGTCTGATAGACCCTGCTATGTGGCTTTCTTGCAGTCAGCTCTGGCACAACAAATGTATTGCGCTACCTGCACTGGAAGACTAAGGATGCAGCATGGGTCACAGGAGTCATTCCTTGGAGTATCTCTCCTAGACTTTAATAGGCTGGAGAGCAGGTGAGATGAGACCCAACCCTTGTGTTTCTCTCAGCTCTCCTTTAGCTGAGAAAGTTTTATCCTTCTGTCCTATAGCACCTTCCAGATGACATGGTTCCTAAATCACTTCACGTAAATCAATAACAGCAAATAAATACCAAGGTGCCTCCACTATTAAGATGCTTGTGTGGCCTATCTTGTGTAAATACTGACGATAGCAATCACAATTTAGTAATTATTTCCCCCTCTTTCCACCTCCATAGCCCTCTATGAACACAGAGCTTCTAAAGAAAACCCTACAGCTATTTTTTCCCCCCACACAACAGTATGAACATAACAAACTCTTCAGTCAGGCAAGTTCCCCTCTCAGCCCTCCAGCTGCCCTTAAATCTTCACCCTGGTGCAGAATGATGCTCTGAGTCAACTGGATACTCTCCTCCACCTACTCAAGAGCAGCTGTATTTCATGCTGCCTCTGTTACTCTGGGTGTCATGCAAATGGGGAGCAGCAGAGGTACATCCCTAGCATGGAACAGTGTGGCTCTTTGCATCCGTGTGGCTTTATTTGTTCTTAAAATCGAGAGTTAATTTGCCTTAGTGCAAGAAAGTTTTATGCTGTTCTTGCATACCCAGTCTGGACTGGCCACTGGGTAGAAGAGGAAGCAAAGAAAGGTTTCTTAGCAGGAGTAAAGGCAACAAAGGAGGGTTTCCTGGTAGGCAATGCTAAAGGAAACACTGGTTTCCAATTCCACCCAGTAAAACTGATTCAAATGCCTTGGACTTTGGCTGTATTATCAGGATTTAACCATCAGAAGATGAACAGTGGGCAAGCTAGCCCTGCAGTCTGGACCTCTGAGTTTGGTTCCACAGCCATAGACATCTTCTTGGTCAACTCAATGGTGCTGAAGAAAAACTCAGGTTAGATCATTTACCAACCCCTTTCTAACAGATGAGTCTTCTTGGCTCACCTGAACAAGAGGCGACGTGATGATGGGGGAAATGCCTTTAGGATGTGCAGATGCTGTGTTATCCAGGTTTGAAAGCTGACCTGATCTCATTCTCCCTGACATATCTCTAGCTATACCTTTCAAGGTTTGAAAGCCCCTCTTGCCTTTGGTAATGGAGAAGCTTCCATGCAAGTGGGATCTGCAAACCATGCAAGGCTGTGTATTTGAAGATACAGAGTTAACTAGACCTTTTCTCAAGTCCTGAGCATCAGATAATGGACATGATGACCTCTCACCATGTGCCAGCTCATCTTACATTGGGCTGTAAAAACGAGAGACCTTCTTCTGAGTGATGAGGATAGTAGTACTTTTGATTCTATGTCCCTTTCCTCTTCCACCTCCTCTCCTACATCCCTCCCTATGCTTGCCTCCTGGGGATGAAACACACCATATCTAGTCCAAGGCTACCCCAACTGCTGTGCAGTGGAAGGACTCATTTAGGACTTGTCTTCTTGCCTCCTGCTTTGCTGTGGGGTAAATCTCAGAAGCTCTCTCCATCATCCTCATTCCTTTGCCAGGCCCTATAGGACTAGCTACAACCACAACACTGAGAGGGTGAAAAGTGAGGTCACCTCTCCCCATCGCATGAGGTGCAACACATGTGATGAGCTGCAACTGATATGCTCTGAAGCAACTGTCTTGGCTCTTGAGTGGCTTTGCTCAAGGGCTTAATAAATCCATCAGAGGCTGCTTCAGTTCCCAAGTGTTTGCATCTCAGAGGAGGAAAAGTATGACTTATTTTTGCTTTTCATTATGAGAAATGGAGTATAGAGAAGAGGCATTCCTGAAGTTACATCCCTGACCATATCTTTATGCCAGAGCTAGGAAATAAGCATCTGAATATCTTGCATTTATATTGATGTATGAAATACCTTTGGGTCAGACATACTCTGTGTGTTTTTACAGCACCTAGCACAGTAAGGCTCATATCCTGAACAAACACTGATAATACACTATAAGCAATCCTCAGTGATGGTGTTGAGATTAATGTGGACTATTTCTCAGCTCTTGACCCTGCTATCTGTGAATGTCTCATCACATGTATTTATCTAATATTTGACTTCAGTTAATTTCTGTTAGGGGAAAGGTCATTCTTGGGTAGAATTCCCTTTTGGGTGTAAAGCATTTAAGAGCTTGTTTCCCAGTGCATCTTGATGGGTTTAATGTACTCCTAAATCATTCTGGATGCTCTTGTCAATCTACAGGGTGGATCATCCACTTCACGTAGATTCTGTATATGGTTGAAATGATCTTCTTGTGAAGGGCCCCTCTATTTCTTTTAACCATGGACTTTCTTCTGGTTCTTTGTTTCATTGTTAGTCATAATACTTGCAGTTAGTTGTACCACTTGTCAAGTAGGTACTTTTAAAGAACAGTGCAGCTCTCCCATTACTTCCCTGAGCCTTTTCTATACAGCATCCTCCTTCTGGAGCTCCACCGTATAGTTCATGCTCAATGTGTACACAAGCATTTTAAAAGACTGCTCCAATCATGCTTTATTTTGTTCATTTTCTATTTTACTTTGAGAAGCTGAGGAAGGTAGCCATGAAAAAGGGAAGGGAAAGAGATTGCAGCAGCATCCCTGAGCTGCTCTGCAAAACCTTGCTTTTAATTTCCTTACATTGGCAAAGCAAAAGCTCGGAGCAAGTGTCAGCTTTTGGCCACCAGCTGGAAGCATTAGTAGTGATGAGTACCATGGGCATCAAATGCTGCCACCCAGGATTGAAGGGCAAACATCTGTGGCTGTCAGCTTATTCCCATTCAGCCTTTAAACTGCCCAGCAGAGATTTGTGGATGTGTGTGTGAGGGTCCTTTCCTTATCAAAGAATATCCTTGTAATGTGTTTGGGGCTGGGTAATAATAGGCAGGATCGATGAATGATGTTTCATTATATTTTTTTAAGTGCATGTCTTCTAGTGGGTGATTCATCAGCTGCTGTTACAAGAAAGTATGTTGGGAAGCTTGCAGCTGTGTGCTCAGACTGCAGTTTCTGTGTCGTTGCTAGGGATTCTGCATTAAATATCCCAATTCTCTGCGCTTAAAACTAGGAAAAATTGACATTCTGACTTCCCATAAGAGAATGGAATACGTGATTCACAGCCCTTCTTCTGCAACATTAATCAGGCCCTGTTTACAGGGAAAAGAGCCAAGGGGGGTGGTTAGAGCCAAAGAGGTATGCTCAGAAAGCCAAATGGTGATGTCATCTGGGGCAAAACAGTAACGGCAAGCCACTTAACTGGCTGAGATGGCTTGTAGTGGGAGCAAATCCCAGTTAAAAGATGGAGATGCATTAGGGTTTCTTGGCTGTGCCATTGACTGCTCTGGTTTTACTACGGGTTGTTTATGGAGGAGGATAACAGAGCCATCAGTGAGCACTTAGAGTTCAAGTTGGGCAGCTGAGTCCTGCAGATCTGTTGTGAGTGGGGGATGAGAAGTTCATAGTGCTGGGCTTTGAATCCCCAGCAACTTCTATGTGTTGTGTGGAGTAGGTTTGGGGGGGCTCTTTCCATAAGAGTGCAATGCTCTGGTTTTGTTCTTGTGCCATATCCTGTCAATATGTGGGTTATTTCTCGAGCTGCCATGGTGCTGGGTAATGTCCATGTGTGTAAGGGATTGCATCTTGGTCATTGTCAACCCCCATGGAAAAGGGGAGAGTTGTGATTACCTTTTTACATACAGATGGACTAAGGGAAATGAAGAGGGATTTCCTTGGACACACAGGAAAACACCAGCATGCCTCTGCTGGCAGAGGACACAGCTTTCCATAGTAAGTTTTAACTGGAGATGGTTCACCTGACATAATGTGAAACCTCTTTTACACACAGGAAACACAAATCATTTTGCAAGCTGAACAAAGGTTGGACAAATCAGTTTCTGTTGCCTCTTCATTTAGACAAAATGCTGGGGATGAATGTGTCAAGGTTTTCATGGTGATACTACATGGGCAAGAAAAACGTGAAGGGTGATCCCCATCCAATCACTGCAATGGACTTGCAGGAAGGCTCCTTGTTCTCAGGCATCCTTCTTGCAGAGTGGATCCTGACTGTCTACTTACAGAGATGTAGAAAGGAACCTTAGGAAGATGATTTAGAAAGCCTGATTGGCCCACCTGCATTCTTTGTGTGCCATGGAGATCTCCAGGTAAGCCAGCAGCAAGATGTTTGGGAGATGAGAAGCATTTCTGAACATCACAAATTGTCTTACTAGAAACTGTTCTCCTGGGCACTGATTAAAAATTAAGCTGTGGGAGAACCAGTCTGATAAAGAAGGGAAGTTTCTTGGTTGGACCAGTGGAAGTTCTCTATTCTAAGTCAGACCTTTTGTTTAATCTTGTTCTTACAGAGAGAGAGAACAAAGAGCAAGCCAACCAGCATTTGGGATGATATGATATAATCAGTATCTGTGCTTTTTCATACATCATATTTCATACATCTATTTCATCTATTTCATGCTATTTCATACATCTGACCCTAATAAATGATATAATCTGCTTCTGTGCCTAAGTGGTGAGAACTCACATACTTGGGACATAGGATTGAGGAGCCAAAATAAACTGTAGAGCTTGGCTTGCGAGAGGAAGATGTTAGCATACGTCATCCATTTCAAAGCTGTAGCTCTAGAATCTAACCCAGCATGGATATGTTTCTTCATATGATACCAAAGAGGCTGGCCATTGGTGGTGCAGTACAAGCTGAGAATACTGTGAATGGTGTGTTTAGCAGTGGCAGCAGTAGATGGTTTTTTACAGCTCAGAGGCTGATTGTTTCCTCTGTTGTAAATCTGAAAGAAATCTGTAGGCTTCTTAGGAGGTAATAATAAGATAATAATGATGGGAAATAATAACTGATGAATGAAAGAGAAGAACACAGAAAAGGAAACAGTGTATGGACTGGCTGAATGCCCCAGGAACACAGGCAGGAGGGAGGTCTCTGTCCTGTGCTAACTCCTTTTATGCTTTTGGTCCATTATTTAAGTCTGTCATATTTCAGTTTTTCTTTCATTCATGGCACAAGTAAATAGTGAGTGGGGAAATTTAGTGGGTAACAACAGGGCATTTTGGGGTTTTGTGTAGCACAAGATGCCACTACGAAGCCAGGTCCTCGGCTGGAGGTGAAGACAGTGATTTACACAAGCTGATGATCTGACTCCCCCTTTTCTAGTATGTCAATACACATTCATCCTTACGCCAGCAGCATGCAGGCCCCCATTGCAATCATTTAATAAGTTTAAGGAAGTTCCTGTTTTGATCTTTTGTTATAATCAGTGTGATTACGAATGCAAACAATAACCAGAACAATTGTAGTCATCAATGGAGCTATTGGTGAAGAATACAGGGCTTTCCTGCTTAGACACAACTATGAAGAGGACTGTTTACTTAGCTAGCCTGTCCTTTTATAGTTACCAACAGGAAATGTTTGCAATGTTTGTGTAAGAAGGAGACTCCAAATTATCCCACATGATCTCTTCAAAGGGATGTGAGAACAGAATGTATGTTTTAAATAAAGTCTCACAGCCTTTTTTTTGCCTGAAGAGTGAGCACATATGGTTTTGATGGACTTGCTAACCTCTTGTCTCTGTCTTTCCAGCTCAGGTTTGTCACATTCTCACCTCTACATGGAAAAGTTTTGGATTAAAACTCTTTTCTTATTTTTGGTTCCCATGGAATTGCTTTAAACATTGGTAGACAGTATGATAAGGCCAACTTGACTGAAACAGCCTCTATTATTGGATGTCCAGATGTTTGCCATACTGAAGACCAACACATCTTCACAGTGGATGACTGAAGTGGGATTGTCTGGAGTGAGAAGAAGTGACACCCATGATTGTATAGGAACAAAAGCATGAAACAGCATCTTTTTGGTCATCTATAGGAGCAGAGTGCTGGGAACTCACTGGACTGTTAACAGATTAACCAGGGTGTCTTCTTTATAAACAATAAGCTACTGTTGCAAGTGTAAATTAGGGCTTAGTTTTGTCTTGGTCTTGTTTCTTGTTACAGAGACTTATACAACAAATAAACCACAGTTCAAAAAGCATCTCAGGCTCCACCTCAGTAAACCAGTGATGCACACAGAGCAAATATCAGACCCCCTTTGATCAACAGGGCTTTGGCATTTAAAGCTACAGAATTACCTGTTAATACCCATTAATACATGGGTGGTGGATGGAAATGTAACCTAGATAATAGAAAACGTTTATGAACACTAGAGCTGGGAGTCCTGTTAGCTTATCACAGACAGGTAAGGAAAGTTTGATCCACACCTGTGACTATTCCCTTGTTGTACAGGGGCATTTGTATGTCAGTTTAAGGTTTGAATCCCATTAAGAGTGGGAACTATTTTATCCACATTTTACACATGGGGGAAGGGAGGCAGAGAGAGAGATTAAGGGGCTTGCCCAAGGTCACACAGGAAGCCTGTGCTAGAACCAGGATATGAACAGAGATTTCCTGAGCCTCCATTTGCTGCATTAACCACAAGCTCTTCCTTCCTCCTTCATTTGGGAGAAATAACAAGTTTTCTTTAAGAGGTGCCCTGCAGGGAACTTGGCTACATGGTTCTTCTTTGGGTGTGGAGAAGACTCTACAGGCAAGTGACATCCTTGCACTGAAGCACAAGTATTTGTGTGTTTGTACCAGAAGGAACAAGTCACCCATACAAGTATCTATCCCTTTCTCTATGGCACTGAGTTTTGCTGGTGTAGAACTGCTTTGGGGTCGTAGGGCTGTGCAATTTGATGACTATGGCCATGACTGTGAAGAGCACAGACTCTGGGAAGTGGTTTTTACCTACTGGCCCATACATAGACATCGTCATTGCAGATCTGAACTGATTGCTCAAGGGCCAGTTAAAGAAAGAACAATAGGTTAAGTTGGAGACATGCGTAAGTGAAGATGCCCTTGTCCCTGTTAGACTTAATACCAGCTTCAGGACATGGGCAAAATCTTATCTTGTAATTTCATTAGTTACTTGCTCAGTGAATTCCTTTCTTTCCAGATATGGCAGAAGTCAGACTTTCTCTTCCAGGTATGAGTGGAAAATTGTCCTGCAGGATGAACAACAGGGACTAGAAAAGGTTCATGATGTATGAACACATTGGGTGTCAATGGGTAGGAATGTCACTTCAGCATCTCATGATGAAAAGCCCCATCTCTTCCATCAGGAACATGCTGGGGAAAAATGGGCCAGAGATAACTTATCACCAGTTCTACATAATTTTTGTGAGGTGGATACTTCTTTTAAGTGATTTTGCTAATTGATCTCTCTTGATTTACAAGGGACAGATACTGTTCCTCTGGGATTTACTGCCATCATTGTATAGGATAACCAGGATGAGGTAAGCAGCAGCTTGAGCTTCCTCTACCTGCTTGTGTAACCAAACCACCATTCAGAAGAGGGACTTTTTAATTCACACACACATATACAAAATTAGTAATGTTGTCAGTGGCGTCACCTCTGATTACAAATGACAATACAGTTCTATGGTATTTTCTTGTGCAGGTTGAATGAAAAGGACATTCCCAAATAAGTTTTTGTGGTTATTTTTTGAGGTCACCTACTCCCCTTCCTATCATATTCCCTCAGGATCAACACAGATCAGAGAGAGGCCACATGCCTTTTATTCTCTTAGGCACATTGATAACTTGTCACCATCTCACCTCCGAATTCACCAGGGCAAGGACCCAGCTGCTCATCTTAGACTACTTTTGTGCTGAGCACAGGATCTATTTGCTCATGGGGCAAACAGAAACTTCCCCATCTCACCACAATATCATCGCTCCCTATCTATCCCTGCATTTGGTAACCAACCACAGGGATTTTCCTTCAGGAGAGATGTTGGCTGAAGACTACAGTTCCCCAGCAAGGACTGGGATGGGGTGCAATCACCCAGCTTAACCCCAGGCTGCAGTGGCAGAATGAGGGCAACAAGGATAGTCTAATGGGTAGCCTAAAAGATGTGCTGCCTTTGTTTCACTGCTTTATCATTAGCTGGTCCCAGGTAAGATGCTTCTATCTGAAATATTGAGACCAGTATTTCTGCTCAGTTAATGACAACATCCTGATACAGTCTCATAAGTTTAGCATATGCTAAGAAAGTGCAAGCAGGGAAGTTGTGGATAGTGCTGGAATAGATTCTGGAGGTAGAAGGAATATCAGGCATCCTGTTAAAAATTAATCTGCAGGGTTTTGGCAGCACACTGTAAGCAGTGTTTCACATACAGTTACCTGTCTCACAGACACTCCCCATTACTATATCTTTTATTGAGCTAAAAAAGATGTACACGGATACAGGGAAAAAGATACTATTGAAAGTGTATCCTTCTCTAGCCAGATGTTTGTCTTCCTTTGGTCAAATGTAGCTTCTTCACCCCCCGTTTTTTTCTTTTTCTTATAGTTTCCATTATGTCAGAAAGACATCAAAAATATTCCTTGAGAATTTTTATGTATTTAGGATCTTATGTGAGTCAAAAGTTCAATTTTATGACAAATTAATATACTTCAGGGTAAATGTGTGATTTGGGACTCTTGAAAGTGAGTACAGAGAACTAAATTTGCTGCTAGAAATTCCAATGAATAACCGTGATAGCCTTCCTCTTTTGTCATTCTTAGTGTTACTCTCAGTTACATTTCAGATCTAGAATTCTAGTACTGGTGTCTTCAGAGGGATGTCCTTGTGGATTTTAATATTACTAACATGTGTAAGCATTGTAGACTGTATCTCATCCTAACTGATAACTGTTTTTCAGAGAGCTGCCAATGTGCTCTTGCTGAGTCCCCAAAGTTTATTGTATTTCCTTATAACTGTGTCCTATTCAAAAAGTATATGTCTATGCATTTGCCATTAGCCATGATGCTTAAAGGATTTGGTCAGCCCGTCATGGTTACGTATAGTGTGACACAGAGACCACACAGGTTGCAAACATTGGTCAGTGTATCCTGTTTTTAAACAAAGCCAGGAGCCAAATCATTGGTGAGTGTTTGTGACTAGCTTGGAAAGACGAAATCAGGACTTGCTTGAGTTAACAAAATGAAAAGATCAAAACCCATCTGTGCATTGTGGCAGTATAGGACATGCTGGGCTGTGTTTATGCAAATTCCCATGAACCCCCATGCACTAAAACCTAATAGACATCTTCTGGTATTACTAGATACGAGGTCAGCTGCCTCACACTGACCATCCAGATGTGCAGATATATCTGAAATGAGAAACAGGGGATTTTACCAGTGGGATACTTCACCTGAGACCACAAAGTCTAAGGCTTCAGATTCACTGACCTGAAAATGAGAGTAGGGCTGTAGCCAGAGAAAGGTCTTCTGTTTTAGGATGAGTGTGGACAACTGAGGGCTCTGGACCAGTATGAAGCTTGAATAGCTGAGATGTTCTCTCATGAAGGGTTATAGAACTTGATGGCAGCAATTGGTACCTGGAGGGGAGTGATATGTGTGCTGCTTTCAGCTGTGAAGGTTGCAATGTGACAGTGTCCCTGGGCTACCATTTTAGACATCTAAAGATGTCTCATTTAAGATGAAAGAGG
Organism: Melopsittacus undulatus; assembly: GCF_012275295.1. Taxonomy (NCBI): domain Eukaryota; kingdom Metazoa; phylum Chordata; class Aves; order Psittaciformes; family Psittaculidae; genus Melopsittacus; species Melopsittacus undulatus. The sequence continues at coordinate 960,043 of NC_047531.1, forward strand.
AATCACCATGAGTCAGTTAAGATGAATCTCATCTGTTGAATTCATATTTTTTGGTGGATATGTGCACAGAAATCTATGGAAATATATGAAAATATAGATTAGAGTTACTTGGATCCTGGAAAAGGTATTCCTGTGGGAACATGGGATTTGACCGTAATAAAGAGGAAAACAAGTACATGGAGCTCTGCTCCTTTCAGCTAGTGCTGTGTTCTGCAGACATACCTGGTGCTTTTGTGGATTTCTGGTTGTATATATGATAATATAGAAATAAGAATTATGAAGGCAATTTCCATTCTCTCCACCTTCTTTACAACCCATGACAGCAAGTCAGGCTTTGCCTTTTGAAAGGAGAAGTTATTTTTATTCACGTTGCAGAAGGTTTTCCAAACTCCACATATATTGTTATGTCTCTCAAATGCATTACATCACAGGACCCTTCTGAAAGGTGTCCAAATCCTGCATTAAAATGCTTATGGGAAAAGTTGAAAAAAAAATAAATGGTTTATGTTATATGGTATTTGGAAAAGGGAATGAAATGCATTGCACTGATATGGTGCAAAGGTAACGTACTAATGGATGCTTTGGTTTTGAATTAAGTGTTACGCTCTCCCTCATTAAACTCCATTCTGAAGTTATGTGAACTTACATATGCCTCCCCCTCTTTCCTTCTTTTATACTGGATAACGTGTAAGAGAAGAGTACTAAAGTATGAACTCTCTGAACATTATGTTGTGAAGAATGTAACCAAAGCAGGTGGTTTTATGTTAAATTAGGAGAGAATCTGATCTGCCCATATTTCAAACAGTGACTTGGAGAACTCTGGAAAACAGCAGACTCAACTTGTGCCTCGTAGCTTGATGGGACCTATACTGCGTGCCTTAAAAAGCCATTGCTGCTTCAGTTCACGCTGAGAGGAAGAACAGCATTTGGAATTTCCCTCAGCACATTCTTGTTGAGTGTGGTGGACTTTGGCCAGTGAAGTTTGGGTACTATTGATGTTAAAGATCTTTATTAGTACTTTTGCTCTACAAAGGTTTATCCACATTGTGCTTTTATGGTGTTCCCACAGGCCAAATATTCTGACTGTTTGCATTGGGATACCCTGGGAACACCATGCAAGCCTTGCTTGTATGCCATGAAGGGAAATTTAGGGCCTCTTGGCCTTCACAACGTCCTCTAGGAACACTTTTCTGGACTACTCCAAATTTGGAAAGCTGTCTGAGCATCCAGAGCCTTTAAACACATACCCCATGGATAGCTCTCTCAGCACTCCTCAGTGCCCAGTATTCCAAAGGTTTGGAGACAAACCTGGCACATATCCAGCTTTTTCTCAGGATCAGTTAAGTCCAGAGATCATGGGATGACTGCCTGACTTCACATCCCATCCCAACCAAGCATATGACAAAAGTATTCTGCTGGCCTCCCTTGGACCATCTCCAAAGCCAGGCTCCCAGAGGTCTTGTAGTGGTGGGAACATACCAATACCTTCTGAACAGTGATGGTGGCTGAGGAGAGGCTTAGGGGCACCAAAGAGGATTTTGGTTCACTTTTCATAGTGCAAAGTTCTCTTTAAGGGCTGGATTGTGCTGACTTTGAGAAAGAAATCAATGACTGCATTTTATGAGGGGTCCTATACTTGTGAACATGATTCACATACTCAGGGGATCAGCATCTTCAGGGGATCTCTCTTTGCTCTCTCCACTTTCAGGTTTTGATATGTTTTAGTCTCCTCATTACTCAGGCTGGACAACTCTGACAAAGCTGTTTGGTAAGGTGAGTCATCCTCGGAAGGTATCTATATCCCAAGTGATGGTTGGATGGCCAACATAGATGAGATGCATAACTCAGGTGGGTCAAGATAAATGATACCCCACACTTATCTACCTGGTACTTAGCTGTCTGGGAACTCAAAGTATACAGGGATCAAAAAATAGTAGGTACCAATCCAAGCTTGTGCTACTGCAAGTTCATAAACATTATTAGCTGCTTCTATTAATTCCTTTACTTACTAATTGAGAAATATTAGTATTAGAAGGAGATGGGCTCCTTCATTTAGTACCATTAGTGCTGTTCACACTGAGAGCAGAGGTTGAGGATCAGGACAGCTGTCTCATAGCCTCAGCAGCCTCCTCCTCTTCCCTCACCATGAAGACCTCAATGTCTTCAGGAGAATGATAAGAAGACTGAACTTAAGAAAACCCCTTCAGAATAATGTTGTAAAGGCCCAAATGAGCTAATTTTCACACTGTTATTGGGCCTTCTCTATGAGACACACCAGGGAGGATAGAGGGTATATGAAGATGCTGGAGATATCAGCTTTCCCAGATGATTTTCGGCGGCAGCTGCTCAGAGTTGGTCATATTAGAAAAGGCTGAGTACTGTCTGCAGAAACTGGGAGAATTCCCTTGGATTTATTTCCATTTCTGTATTTAAGTTCATTTTTCATTCCAGAACTATTTCCCCACATAGCAGCAGCTGCTACTGAGAGCCCACAAGGCACCTGGGGAGGTCAAAAAGATGGACATTTTAAAGAAACCAGACAACAGTTTCCTTTTCTTTTATCTTGTAAACACATTTGCAGTCTAGTTAAAACAACAAAGCAAGACATTTCATACATTCAGTTCCTTAATTGAATGATAGACCAGAGCCTCGGCTGGTGTGATTCTGTATCCTTCCCTTGCAATCCATTTAGTACCATGGGAAATTCACTTCCAAAACCCATTTTTCATAGTGAACACAGGAACTTTTCATGTAGTTTCTATCAAGGCTTTTACCACTGCTGCTGCTAACGTCATCCCATTGCTTGCAGGATGCCCAGCTCCTACAGAGTCTTTTGCCATTGTGCCTTTGGGTGCCCTGCTACTGATCTCACTATGACTGAGACACACTAACTTCATTAGTCATGTACCATGAAAAGCTTTCCACTAAGGAAGGCTCAGGCCAGTCTTAGGTTTGCCAGGCCACTTGACTGCCATGCAGATGATGTTAACAATTTTTTTATACTAAAAGGGTAATTTAAACACTTATAATACTTTATATATAAGTCTCATAATGTATAACACTTATAATATGTAACACTTACAATGTCATATAATGGCTTTACAATAACCCAGCTGAGCCAAGCACTTCTTCATTCTTTTAAAGACACCTAACTCACTTTTTAAAGGAAGTTAACATGGTTACCTGGGTCATTTTGCAAGTTTTTCAGTGATATAGTCTTGTTCATGAATGTACACATTTCCTTTAAAGACAATATATACCTAAACCACAGTGCATGGACATGAGTCAATATAGAAGCAAGTCTTGTAAGTTTATATGCATTGGTACTGTTTGTTAAAAATAGGCTATGGCAACAGAACTTCATGACAGGATTCTGCCATCTGAAAACATGAACTGCTGTATAACACCCGTATATAACATTGGATCAGTGAGGAAAGTGGTAAACCAAGTCTAAATGGGCTGTGTCTGTACTTGAACTTCAGAATGTCACTGGGTTTTCAATTGTCAGTAAAATAATCAAATAGAATCCTTCTCCCCCTCTTTTTAACCTCACATTTGTAGCAGGAAGTCAAAGGTTTCTGTGGATCTTTGCAATTTGCACACCTGTGCAGAGATAGGAAAGGGAGGGAGGGGGTGAGAAAAACCTCACAGTTATTTTCTCTCCAGTTATTTTCTCTCCTGTTCTTATGCAACTGTTGGTATCCTCATACAGGTCTTCAGGCAGCTTGAGTGTGTTTTACACAGTCCAGCCTGGCAGACAACTTAAGGAAAACGCACCTTTTGACATAAAAGCTAAATTCCAGGGTAACTTCAAAGGTTTCTTGATGGCTGATTTTGCCCCATGCCAGGACTATGCGATGCACTGGCTATATGAAAATTAGAAGGAGAAATTGAATCATAGAATCAACTAGGTTGGAAAAGACCTTTAAGATTAAAAACAAAAGAAGAAGAAAAAAGAAAAGAAGGAAAAAATAAAGAAAAAGGGGAAAAACATAATTTGAAGCCTAAAATCGTGCCAAGGAGGGCACGTTCTGCAGGCTGATGTAGGACAGAGCAATCAGAGCTCTCACTACAGTCAGCGGAAAGCAGAGCAGCTGCACTGTTTTACCTCTTTGAAACTTGTAACAGGAAGCAGCCCTGACGTGAGGCAGGGAACCAGTCCTTCAAACGCTGGAAGGCTCTTAGTGTTCTCAGCACTTTGCAAGAGGCACCCACAACTTCTCCAGTGCCCAGCTTACAGAGGGTCCATTCTGCTGCAGCCTCTGCAGATCCTGATTTCCTCTCTCAGCTTCCCCAGTGCTGGCCCAAAGGAGACAGTTATACCTTCTGCCAAGCCTACCCCATGTCCAAGGCCAGTCTTCCTCCTAATACACTTTGGGGGCTTAAATTGCACAATAGAACAAGCACAGGAGCCTCTTTGCCATGAACAGGAGTATTGTGAACGTCTATATAATACCAGGCAGATGTTAATGATGCCAACTCACACTGCAGCACATACAAGTTGAGATGTGAAATTCAGGGCAGCCAAGTGGATTTTTAAGCATCCCAAAGGTCAAATTATAAGGGCTGCTTGAAGCTCCATTTGCATGAGCAGAAACCTTGCTGCATTCAAACACGTATGCAGACACCCTTATACATGCAGGCTTACATGTAAAAAGAACTCTTTTTTCTTCTCTTTTTCTTCTTGATATGCATGTTGTGGAAAATGTGTGTCTCTGTGGGTCTGGTGACATGCAAATGTTTATGTGGGTGTTAAAAAGAAAATGGAGAAGGTGTGAAGCATATATTCAGAGAGCCAGAAGCCACACACAGGCTTCTATTTATAGCACCCCCGTGGTGAAATAGAGAAAACGAACTGCAGCTTCTATCTGCTGCTCCCAACTGCAGTTTGACAAGGGCAGATAAAACCTTTTAGGGTCTCTTTGTAGTTGTAACTGACAACAAAAAGTGATGAGTTAGCTGTTTCCTTTGCGACCCTCTTAAGCAGGTGAAGAAGTCAACCGCTGCGTGAGTGGAACAAGCTGACGCTGCCTTCGTGCTTGAAAGTGAACTCCTTCTCATGCAGATCTCTGGTCAAAACCCAGAAATAGCTCTTGTTATGAGCACAACTGCCTCCCAACCTGGATTCCCAGCCCCAGGTGAAGAATTCATGATCCAGACACCTTGGGGTGCATCAATCTTTCCATTTCTTTCTAGTTACATCTGTTAGAAAGAGAAGGACAGAGAACCAGGGTCCTAGTATCAGAGCTGAGATCAGAGGTTATGATTCAAACCCACTGATGATTTCTTATGCCAATAATAGAATGACTGCAGTTCTGCTCTCGCTTTTTTCTTGGATAGATTCCTCTCAAATGGGATTGACTACAATGTGATCCTGCTGCTGCATAGCATCCTTTCTTTCACCTTTTACACCTTGCTTTCCTGAGGGCACTAATTCAAGTATTTTCCTGCTTAAAGCTCATAGATTCAGTGAGTGAGTAGGCATCTCACTACCCACCTCTTTCCTCTATGAAGGCTGGTCTTTGCAGTACATGTTGTTGGCTACTCTTGTCTCTTATGCTAGTGTAGGACATAGAATCATAGAATCATAGGTTAGGGTTGGGAAGGACCTTAAGATCACCTAGTTCCAATCCCCCATATCTTTCTCATCTCCTCATTCCATGACACCTTCAGATCACAGCCCTCCATTTTTCTTTTTGTTTGGGTGGTAGAAGTGGGTTTTGCACTTGGAAAATGACAGTGCTGGGAGCTGAATACCGAGATCCTGCCTTAGGTCTGCACTTTGGCCTAGTGATGGTGGAAAAACTAACTTAAATCTGAGCTGGTTTTAATCCCCATTGTTATTCTTTTTATTTTATAAAATATAAAGAACACAACTGGATAGAAATATTTTGTGACTTGGTGTTTCTTACAGCACACACTTATCTCAGAAACAAAAATCCTGAATTATTAAATAATTATTAAATAGCCACAAACCTCCATTTCCACGTTCTAAAAAGAAGTATGTTGGTATTGTTCTTTTAAAAGGCAGTTTTAATTCGTAATTTGTGTGCGTGTAGTTTCAAACAACAATGTCTAAAATCCTGAGATAAAATATGCACCTGTATGAAATTTGAATGGATTGAAATTCATCTGGAATTGCTGTCAAAGCAGTTAAGTTGAAGTTCTCTTTCATTCTAATGTTTATTTGTTTCATTCATTCCATATTGAAACTGCTTTGATTGACCAAACTGGTCACATGGGGCATTGTCTGTTCCTTGACTGGAACAGAACATATCTCTTAGGGATGATCAACCCTGAGGTCTGTTTTTAGAAGCAGGTATGTTAAGTGAGTTCTTCCATGGCTAATATCATTGCTGGGTTTAGACCAATGCCTTTCTCTGTGGGGTAATATCTCGATGAGAGCACTGTTCTGGCAAACTCTCTTCTCAGATGTGGGCCTTGCCTCCTGGTCCAAGCATTACTACTAATACATTCACTACTAAGAATTTCTTGCATTTTCTCCAGTGAATGCTCCTTAGTATTTGCTTGAATTTGTGTGTTTTCTTCTCTCTCAATAAGCCACTTTCACAGGTGTTGATAGGGAGAGATCACAGCGAGCGACAAACATTGCTAAGATGCTTTTCTTTCAAGCAATAACTGAAAAAGCACCATCTCTTTGGAAAATTTTTGTTTAATCTTGGTCACTTTTAATTCTGTTCTTTTTGTGTTGTTTTCCTGGTGATAAAGATAGAGTAAATGTCCCTTTAGAAACAAACCAACCAACCAGAACTTACTTAAAAAGCACAGGTTCTACATAAACCCCAGCAGTCAAACACCCTCTGGCATAGAGGAAACCAGCCAGGTCTTTGCAAAGTAAAGTTGGAACATGTTCTTCACTCCTGCTTTGCTCACGTACTTAAACCAAAAGTCAACGTGAAAAGCTGGCTTTGCACTCACCTACAAGTCAACAAGGGCAAACAAATTAAGTCCCTAACGTATGTCAAACCACTGCTGTGAGTGTGGGTGTGTCACTGGAGGACACTGATTTGCTTCAGTTACCCAATTGTCTTCTTGGGTAATGTGCTCCAGTGCAATAGGATGAGAAGCCTTGCTCAAGGTTCTGCTTGCTATGAGACATTGTCCTTGCCCTAGAGAGCTTTCAGCTGAAGGGACAAAGGCAGCAAGAGGGGAAAATAATGAAGAAACTATTGCCAAGGGTAATAAAACAGGTCATTGCTGGAAAAAACACATTTCTCTCTCCTTCTACAGTGCCCATGGTGGTGTTGATGGAGACATGTCTAGTCCTGGGGGTTTTAGGCACATTTCTGTATTTGTTATTTTAGCATAGTTATGAAGTTTTAGATCAGGCACTGCATAACTGCTGGTTCTAAGCCTAAGGTAAAACACTTCTTGGTGTCCTCAGGACTTTAAACTTGCGTTAGGTGAAGCATGTTAAAGCACAGCTCAGCTGCTTCAGCTCACTAGTCAGGGTAAAAAAGAGGGGAGAGAGAGGTCCTTCAGTTTAGCCGCAGGGCAAACTCATGGTGTGGTGGGGTTCAGGGATGAAGGACTGACCTCAGCAAATTCACCTCAGTCAAAATGAAATGCTTTCTCTTCATTATAGTTTTACCTCAGGATAACTCAGGCACTTCAGTCATTCTGAGGTGAAGAAAGAAACCCCAAACCCAGCTTTTTCAAGCAGCAAAGACAAGCCCTAACTGTAGACTTAGCTGAAGGGCTCACCCTCGCTTGGGATGCTTGGTAGATCAGCACTGCCAACTAGTTAAATACATTGCAGTAATAACTGGGTGTTCCTTCAGAGCCCACCCACCTTTTCTCTTTTTTACCTTTATTTTAAATGAGCAAGGATTTAGCCAATGTATTGAGGGAGAAGGGAAGGTAGTAGCTCCCTAAAGAAGCTGCCAATAATTAGGAGCATATATTCTAAAGCTACTCATGCATGTTGGTCTCTGAACTGTCTCTATAACAGAAGCAAGAAGGTTTAATTGGAAACAACAGTTCTACAGTCTTTGGGTGCAGCTTTTGGACTTCTTTATCCCTTTTCTCCAATCCAAAAAGATACCCTGCTTCATCCCCCCCCACCTTATACTAAATTGAACCAAACCTAAGCAAAAAGATGGGGCTGGCAAAGCTCCAGCCGAGTGCAGAGGGTATGCTCAAAAGCAGGAAGCTGTGGCAAAGCTGAGTCGCTGAAAAGCTACTGGAGCTAATATATTGTGGTCATGGGGATAGGCAGCAGCATCTGTGTAGTGATGGGAAGACTCAAAAGTACCTTCAAAACAGGCTTGTAAAATACTGCTGATTTTTGCACTTTGACTGGGCTTTTGTGCTTGAAGCATTTAAAACACCTTTTGCGTCGATGAGCAGGAGCGTGTAGTTTATCCCTATGTGCAACGTGTGCCTTTCAGAAGCCTCATTTGCTGCCCGTGCACTGAAATGCAGAGGTAGGCTTTGAAGGTGAAAGGGATGCGTAGGATTGGGCTCATCTGGCAGCATTTGTGACGGCATCTGAAGCTAAAGCAGGTTGTAAACACTCGCTGGTGAATAGCTGCCTTCCCCTGTTCTTTCCACGGCAGTGTGAAAAGCCAGGCGTGCACTTGTGGATTGACTAATTCTTTTATGGGGTGGAAAAAAAAGGTACTGGCTGTGAAGCTCATAAAAAACACCAGGTGGTCAAGATATCATGGAGGCCTATTGTTCTAAGAGATTGTTTCATTTATTAATATGGACTGTGATGATGAGAACAGGATGCATAATACTGCCATCTGAGATAGGGAGTGAGGAGATGTGTGGGTGAGGTAAGATGTCCTTTTCCTTCTCTGGCTGCCCTTAGGAGGCAGGAAGGAGTGGCTATGTTTCAGATCTGGAGAACCAATGCAAGCTGAGATAAAGGGAGGACTTACACCAGTATCTCAGTGGCTGCTACCTTAAGATGCCACAGTTCGTTAGAGAGCTGCAGCCAGCACACATAGAGGGAAGGAGAAGCTCCAGTCCCCATTCTTGAGCTCTCTGCTCTTCTAGACGCCTGTAGGTACCTGCCCTTGTAGCTGTATAGGTTTTGGTTAGGGCCTCAGAGACTGTTTCATGTGTTTCTTGATGCCTGGACTGGGCATAAGGAACCACTTGTGCCTGATGGAGGCACAGATATAATTTCTGTGGTCCTTACTCTACTGAGAGCCAGAAAATACACATCCAGGACACCACTGACTTGTGGAGCCTGGAAAAACCAACCAGGAATTACTGATAACCTGCATGCTGGTTTTATGTGGTTTTGGGGCTTTCCAGCTTTTCAGCCCTGCTCTCAGGTGGAAGAAACTGTGAGAATGTGTCAAGTGGGTTAGTGGAGCTGTGTCAAAACCCACTCAGATCATGCTCACTGCTTGCCCATCATCTGGTGTATAAACCTAAGGCCTAACCTGTCTAACCATAAGTGCATAAAAGAAGGATTTGGTTGAAGGGCAGAGGTAGGTGCTCAGCCAAGTTGAGTGGGATGGGTCTGGACCTCCTGGCGACCTCAGAGCTCTGTGAAAGATGATGTTTTGAGTGTTCTTTGCATTCTAGTGTGGACCCTGTTAGGATGAAAGAGAAAAATAGAGATGGATGTCACCACCAGCTTCAAGCTGGGGCTTTTTTGGGTGGTTAGGTCCTTTGTGCAAACTGCAGCCAGCAAAGTGACCAAGGAGCATTTATTGATGAAGCTGGTATCATCAAGCCTGCTCTTACATCCCAATACAGAAGCCAAACAGAGTGCATAACGCATTCCCTGGTCCAAAATATCTTCCATGCTGTATCTCTGCTGTGGGATCACATTCAGGGATGAAATACTCTGCTGTGGGATCACATACTCAGCTCTACTCTCAGATGGTGAGTAGAAGAGACAAAGAAATGAAGAGCAAAAGCCTTTCTTTTTCCTAGAGAGTATGCTCTGTACCTACTATGGTGGAACCAGAGTTAAAGAAAATAATTTATGTTGGCCTGAGCTGTGGTTTGGAAAGAGAAAAGGAGAAAAGAAACAAAACAAAAACACTGGCCCACAAAGAAGAGAAAACAGGAAAGGAAAAGAACAAAACATCCTGTACCCAGCAGCCAGACAGTCGAGGAGGGAGGGTCCATGTCATCTGCATTCCTCTGCTGAAGTGGGCACAGGCAGCCTTCATCAGGTCTGTGCTGCTCAAACCTTTCCTTTCCTTTCCTTAGCTTTTCAGGTCATCCGATCGTGTGATGTCTCTTGTTTATCCCTGAGCTGGATCAGCAGGACCAAAGGTGGTTTCAGACATTTCCTCCTCTCTCAATGCCACTCCATGATGAGTGAGAGCATCTGCAGACTGTACCATTCCCAGCTCCTCTCCTGAGATGGGTATCAGAGAGCCCCACTGAACGCTGACAGTTGTAAACTCACCTTGTCCTGCTCCAAGGTGAAGGACAAGCATCAAGCATGATAGTGTGCCATGCAGTCAGCACTGTACTGTGGATGAGCTAACAACAGCCTGAACTGGACCTGGTTCTGAGCTTAGGCTGAGAAACTCGAGGCTCTCTGCATTTGACTGTGTGAAAATGCCTCTTGTTCTTCATCACAACAGCTAACAGAGAATGAAACCAGTGTGGAGACCTTGTTGTTGTCTCTGCTCAAGAGTCAGTTTTCAGGGTGGGGTGGCTGGGATGGTTTGTAGGGGGAAGCTTAAACCCATGCTGTTTATTCTGAGGTGAAAACGCAGTGAATCAGATCTGCTAATACAGCAGCTTTTGTGAGCCTGAAAGATGTGTAAAAACAGTCATTTTGATTGAGGGAAACCTCTCCTTTAATATCATTTACTAAGCCCAGCTAAACACTAGTCAGGTGCCTCTCTCCTGGTCATCATTTGTGTGGTCTTGCTGAAATGGATGTGATTTCCTCCAAACCCTATAAATGTCACTTCTTAATCTGTTCCAGAGTTACTGCCTCCTTCTCCAAGCAGACTGCTCAGACTCACTGAGCTGCTGCAGTTAATCCCCTCCCCTGACTTTCCTTCTGGAGAGGGTAGAATTAGTTTTTGAGATGGACAGGATGCTTCTAACCTGTGGTCTCATGGTTGGGAAGTCAGATGCACTACTTCTGCCCCATTACAGGCAGAAAGGGAGGATGGACACTTCATGTACCAGCAAGAGGTGAAGCCTGAATGAAGTCTCTAAAAGCTGATACTGATAACATGGTCCTTGAGGTCAGCTGAACTGTCATGAAAATGCACACAGCTTCTGCTTAGCTTCACTAAATGATGAAGGCAGCCTATGAGAGGAGATTGGACATTCAGCTTCTCCCATGCATTTTGTCTTGGCTCTACCACTAAAAGTATGCCAGGAGAATTTTTTCCCCTCTGTTTTTCCTGTTGAAATTCTCCCTATCAAAAGCTTAGAGACAACATGTACATTTAAGACCAGATGTAGCCGATGCAATTTGAAGAACTTCCCCATTTCCCAACATCCTGTAAACTTGGAGAATGATCATTTTTTATAATGATGTATTAGTTATTTAGGTGCTTTAAGAGGTGCTGCCTTCATAAAATATCATTTACCATAACTGTTATTACCATAAAATACCATTTACCTAACTCCCTTGTCCTCTCATTTTCACCCCCTGCCATCCCATACCTTCTCTTTTCCAGCTTGTTTATTTTAGAGTGCAAAGCTACTTAGAATTATTTATTTTTGGATCAGCTACTGATTCACTTAGTGACTAACTCATTTCATCACTCGATGCCTCACTTTACCTATACATTAAGAAGGATTAATAGTACCTGCTTTTCAGGGCTGTTAGCAGTCAAAATTAATTCCTGCTTAAAATGTTTATAAAGAGATTTGAGATCCTTGGTTACTGGAGGCTAGGGAGCTGCAAAGTATCTTATTTTGACTTAATGGTGGGGTTTTTTGTGTGTAACTTTGCATTATAAAAGTACAAGAAGCCTGCAATTAGTTGGAGAGTCTATTATTCCCAGTACTTAGTTTAAATTCCAGTTCAGATACAAGTGTTTTGTCTGCATATTTTTTTCCCCTGATGTTTCAGTCAGACTGAATGTCCTGATCTCCTTTACTGAGAAATGCTGGATGAGGGAAATGTGGCAATGAGTATCACAGGGTGGATAATATTGCTCTGCAATGTTGTTTGGTGCCCTTAAAAAGCCTGATGTGCTCTTCTTCAGAGGTGACTGCATCTTGTTGTTACTACAGCAAAATATGTAGCCAGAAAGCCAAAAAGTTAGGCTGTCACAATATTAGTTTGTGCATTATTGTGCATTGAGTAGAAACATGTTCTTGGCACTGTGGGAGGTGGCCATGAGTCTATCAGGAAGAAGGAAAGGACAGCAAACCAGAAGGCACAAGGGGAGTGTGCCTGAATAAAACCTGAAATCAGTTTGCAATTATTTCATGCTTATTGAGTAATCTAATAAATGATAGTGCCAGTGATCACATTTGCTACTGATAGCACATTGCTATGCAAATATTACTTAGAGGAGGGGTGTATTTGGACTTGAATATGAGTACGTGAGCAGATCATACTGGCTAGGTTGGTCGGGGCTTGGGACACCCTTGTCTAGTGGAAGGTGTCCCTACCCATGGCAGGGGATTGCAACTGGAAGAGCTTTAAGGTCCTTTCCCACTCAAACCATTCTGTGATTCTATGACTATCAATCAGTTTGGTTATGCTAAAAATCGCTGTACCGATATTAGTAAAGACTCCTTATTCTGTTGCCTTATCCCTTACAAATGACTGGTTTGTGTAATGCAGTTTTGGGGAAAATAACACAGCAAATGTGGACCACTGGCCTTGCCCTCAGCCCTGTCTGTGGGAATGGTAGGAATTGTTTCCACAGTGGCTATCGCCACTCAAGTTCTTCCTCTGATGGAAGAATTGATGAGCTTTATTATTGCATGCATTCAACATCACAAAACATAGTAGCCAGAATACAGCCCAGAACAAGGCCTCTCTTTGACAATAACTTTATTTTCTGGTCTTAGCCTGTTAGCTGCTGCCCTTTCTTTCCATCTTGGCAGACTGCAATAATTATCCAGATGACATATATAGGGAGGCCACGAATTATTAACAATTAACCCAGCTCTGGAGTCACTGCCAAGTATTTGTTGGTTCGTAAAGGAAGTCTAAGTGAGTAAACCATGCTGAGTGACAATAGCTCCGCTTCCCAGCCAGACTGAACAGCTCGTAATGTAACTCAAATGTTTCCTCTTGCTTATAAAAGAGCAGACAAGGAAAGGGCAAAAAGGACATTTAGAGGAACGCGAGACTGGAAAAACAACCACTGATGTAATGACTTTCTAAACTAAACATAAAGCATGCGCTGAGGCAGCAATTGAAATAATGATTAAAAAGAAAAGCTTTGTCTTCTTAGTTCTGAGCACTGAAAGAAAAAGTGTGAGCAATTCTATGTTGGATGCTTGGACATATTTTGCTTGTACAGACATCTGTGCCCCTGGTAAAGAAGAACACAAAACGTAGAGATGGAGGGCATAGAACTGTGCATGAGAACCAGAGCACAAAACAGAGAGGAACAATGGAAATATAGACCTCTAGTAATCACCTGTGTTGTCCTACAAGGCTCAGATTAGCAAGATGCTCATCATTGTGGAAAGACATGGTAAAAGGTCTGGGTTTTGGAAAGAGCTTACAAGTTGAATCAATAGGATGGTGAAAGGAGGGTTAATTTACAACTACATTTCACAGAAGGGTAACTAAAGTATGGACAGATCAAAGCCTCTTTGCTGCCTGCTCTTTTCCATATGTCTAATGTGGCCCATTCACTGACACCACTTCTGATAACAGAGTTAAGTAGGTGCATTGGTGTTTTCAGGACTGGGACCTATGTGACTTGCCCAAAATCACAGAGGAAGTGTGTAGGAATAATACCCAGATCTCTTGAGTCCCGCATCACTCTCTCAACCACAAAACCATCCTTCCTGTCTCTGCATAAAGACAGAGCTGAGAGAAGTGATTTTATGTATACATGCACATATGCAGAGTGCCTTATAAGGCGTATAGGCACACTAAGGTGAAAGTTTCATTAGAAATCACATAAATTCAGAGTTTTGGGGGTTTTTTTTTGTTTTATAAAGCACCCATGATTCTCTTTCTCTTTTCTCCCTCAGCTTTCCTTCATTTCAAGCATCACAACAGCAGTTACTTACATGAGGTTTCTGAATGCATTTTATGGAATGAAAGAAAAATTACATGAATCTGAGCTGGAGCAAAGCCATAGAGCTTGATTTCATAATGCAAATCATTACAATTTTGGTGCATCTGGTATGAGTCTATGAATTTCTTTGTATATCATGTGAACCTTTTTCTCTGGGAGGATCTAAAATAGAAACAATGAGAAATTTATCCTCCTTCTGTCCTGAATGCTCAGGTTCAACACAAATAATGACAGAGTTTGACAAAGTTACCCAGTAGATTTGGCTACAGTTAGTAGAGAAATTCTGCATTAAACTAGCACACAGCTGGGCTGTGTTTTCAAGTGTTTTTACTACAGATTGGTAGGTGACAAGTTCAAAACATGCAAAAGGAATTCATGCCATGTTGTTAAGCAGCAGAATTCCTTGCTGCTGTGAATGGTCTGGATACTAAGAAATTTACATGGAGTAGATAAGAAACTGCACAAATCTGTGTAAGAAAAGATCATTTAGGGCTGTGGGTTACAAAGACCCATTGCTGGATCAAGGAACCTCTCAAATACAAGTTTTTGGATGAAGGAAAGAAGACTACATTAGTGAATTCCAAGATATTAGAGGTGATATTCCCAGAAATGCTCAGACTTGGGCTGTCTTTTCACTGTTAGTAAATGCTCATACCAGTGAAAGTAAAGAGAAGCCAGTGGATAGGGTGGGCTGCTCAGTCATCTAAGAGTCAGGCAATACATTTAAATCTGGTTGGGTAGGCTTACTCTTCCTTCAGTGGGGAGATACAGGCACCTCTGGAGGCTGATTAATCCCATCCTAAGGCAGAAGTCCAAGATAAGTGGGGTCAATCACCCACTGTCTCACTTCATGACTTTAATAGAAGCCAATGTAAATAATTTATTTGGGTTGTCTAGGGCAGGATGCAGTTAGAGACTGGAATTTTGGAAGTGTGCATGTGAGGTAGGTGCTTTATCTCGCTTAAGAGGAAATGGAGACATAGTAAAGACAGTCTGTGGAGCCTATGTTTCATTTTACTCTGCAGCAGACAAATTAGGTCAGCTGCATGCCTCTAGGTTTAAAGATTACTTGGTGGTGATTACTGTCTGAGCTATCATAGTGGATTTGGCCTCACCTCCAGCAGATACCCTGGAGTACCATGCGAATACCATGTCACACATGTCACACCTGCCATATGGAAATCTTGGACATATTAGGTCATCTCAGATGATGCCTAAGCAGCTGAATCAAATCCCTGCACTCCATTTACTACAGTGAATTTAAACATGCTTCAATTCACCTGCCCCAGCATGGTGCCTAGTACACTCTGAAGTGCCCTGTAGCATTTATTTTCTGTTGTTGTTTTTGAGCACCTCTCCAGAAAGGCCTGGGCTTCCCATAGCATTCCCATATCATGTCTACCAAATAAATTGATAACTTGGGTAGCTGACTTCTAAAATTATAATGGACATCCAGATACGAGCAACTGAATTAATTTACATATAAACATTTACACACAGACCTGTATATTTGGGTGTCTCTGTCTGGAGCTGAATCCCATCTTCTAGATGACCAAACTGAAGTAAGATGCCCATGGCAGGGGGGTTGGAACTAGATGATCTTAAGGTCCTTTCCAACCCTAACTATTCTATGATTCTATGATTCTATGAATGACTCCACCTTAAGAACGGCAGGAGCACAACAGTTTATAGGAGCACTCAGCATCTTCAATAAGGAGCTCTTCCTTTTCTATCTCTTCTCCCCAGAACTTCTTCCTCCAAAACCTTTGCTTGACAGCAGGTGTAGAGCTCCAACACCTGAATGAGAGAGACCCTTGTTCACAAAGGGCCCTTCCAGAATTAGTTATAAAAGCCTCATGCCTACAAGTAACAGTTTTTACTTTTAGGAATGAATAACCCATAAAGATTTTTTTTTAATTTTTTTAATTTTTCCCCCAGAATTTAGTGTTTCATAATAGTGAAAAAAAAGGCTTCTTAAATTTGTAACACAATGAAAAAAGCCAGCTGCTACTTCACACCAGCTCTCGATACAGTAAACGGAAAGTGGCTTTTAATGGCTGGATGGCCATTAGTTTGACAGAGCCTCTTCATCACAAACCACAAGTCACTCTTACACATGGAAGCAATTTTGGTTTTTCTCAGGAAGAGAAAAATCCCTGCTGCTTCCAAAACCTTTGACAGTTAGGATGGCTTAGCTCAAAGCTTCTCGGTCAGGGCGCATTGACATAGATGGGCACAAGTGGATGAATCTCACTTCGCCTACACTTCAAGTTGGCTGGATATAGGCCAGCTCTGAAATGGAAGCCAGAAATCATGTTAGAATGGAGCTTTGCCCAAGCTAATATGAGCTGTTGGAAGCACATGCTGAGAAGTAAGACATTAGTTTGGGCAAAGCATCATTTTCATACAGCTACAAAACTTCCACACAGGAGTTCCTGATCCTGGGTACCCATGTCTAGGTGCATTCACTAATGGGGGTCTCCAGGAGAAAGAAACATTAAAATTAGCCCAAATTTCACCAAAAACTTCTGATGATGCATTGAATGTTGGATCAGGCCCACAGTCAAAAGGGGTTGTTCTTAGAACAATTTATAGCTAGGGCTTAAAGGAAAACATAATTTTAGAGCTCCCTACCTAGCAAATTTTGCTTTATAGCTATTGATTATTTCTATTTACTCTCCAAGTGGCTCATAGCACCAGGCTGTAGGAGACTAGCTGGTGATCAGGGCAGCCTACCTGTTCTTGATATCACATGTAGAGATAACAGTGCCATTTGTATGCCACAACATACAAATGAGTGATTAGTTTATCACTCATTTATCACTGAATGATAAGCTAATACAAAGCCCTGGAGATTTCTCTTCAAGCATAATATGAAGGATGCTGCATGGTCTTTCACATGAAACATATTCGCCTACATGCTTTTTTCATGCATTGCAAGGTAGGATGTAGAATGTTCTATATCCTTGTAGAATTTTCTATATCCTTGTGCATACTTGAAGCCTTCAGTACTGTAGAAACCAAAGACCAGCTGTGTGAGCAACCCTTCCAAGCTTATCAAATACTCTTACTTCACCTGGTATCCAACCATTTGGACTTTCCAGGTCCTCAGAGTCCTCACAGAAAATGTTTTAAACTGCATGTCACGTTTTAGTAATGGAACTAGTTCAAGGACTGAAGGACAGCAAGAAGGATTGTACACATGGGGTCTTTTTACTCTCCAAATATTGGTCTAATCAAAACAAAGGCTTGAAAACAAATATCCCTTTGAAGGTAATTATGGCCCTGAGGTCACAGTTAAGTAGCAGGACATCAACAGTTAACAGTAAAGAACCTGGTTCTTCCTAAACTGGTGTGAATTGATAGTAAAGCCAGAGACGTCAAATGCATGATGCTGATGTGAAGCCAGCATGAGTGAGAGTAGAATCAAACCTCTGGTGAATTACCATTACTCTGAATTTCTCTGATTTCTGGCAGGTTTATGGCAAGTTCCTTACAATATTTTAACTCAGTGTTTTTGCATGTGTGTGTTTAACGTCCTGTCTATTTGAATGCTGCATAACCACAGCGTGTTCCCCAGGGGCATCCCTCCTACATATACATGAAGTTCTGCTTAATGTTTCACTTGGATTTATTTGAATCTTTTGTTATTACAGTACTGAATGAATTCTTGCATTAAAAACATTTGTCCCAGTGATTTCACCAAAAGTTGGAGGTTTTTCTTTCTCAATTACTTCATCACATGGAGGCATTGACGCTGTAGATACAACTCATTGCTGCAGAGATTCTGAAAAGCTACCCATAAGACGTTTAATAGTCTAATTAAACACATATAAAACCAAGTGTTGTCAGATCCTACATGAACATTTTTTAGCTTGTATGGATTAAATTTGGGAGAAAAAAGTCTTTTGAAACATCTTTTCTGATGGACCAACTTTCTGAATGGAAATGGAGTTTCTGAAAAATGTGACAAGATTGGAAGATCTAAAACATTTATAGTGTTTAGCACCTCACAAATCAGAAGTTTTTGTATATTTTTTTCCCCAGCTTTGCATAGAAAACATAACTACACTAATTTTCAGGTCAATTTAGGTTATTGGAAAGGACTACATGTCTGCTCTCAATTCCATAGATTTGATCAATTAAAATAATTGACCAAATTTAACTAATTTCATCTATTCTGTGTAGGTAAAACCTGTGTATAGATGAGGGACAGAAGTCTTCTGCTGGATCTCTGAATGCTTCTGGGAGGTATTATGATACCTACTGGCAGTTTCCATCAGTACTGACAAAAATGACAGGTCAGGACATTCTTCTGCATGTTAGAGTCATTGATTTGGCTCATTGTTCCATTTTTCCCCATCACAGCCAACACAAGCCTGTGATTCCTGCACTGCCATGAGGCATGTACACATGGCTAACCAGGTAGCAAGCTAATTGAGTCTGCGGTTTGTAAATCAAGTTGGCAAATCTGAAAGGTTTCATTTAACAAACTGGGTTTCTCTCATGTGTTTTTTTTATTCCTGTTACAGGTCTTTTTTCAATTGGGGAAAAATAAAAAAGTCTAGTTTCATAAGAAAACACAAATTAGTCAATTTTACTGTAATTAAGTAGCCTGCTAATTTAAATTAAACTGAGGGATGGGAGGAGGGAAGAGGAGAAGTAACTCAAAGATGTTACCTTCCTACAATATCTGAGAAAAGAGTTTGACAAATCAGTGTTCTCATCAAGATTACCCCAAAGAGAAAGGCATTGCTCTAAACTCAGCAACTATAATATACATGGAAGAGCTCATATAAGTAGTAGGAAACCAGATTAGCATGTTTTTTAGCTTTCACTGGCCTAGAAAGTGCAGTATTCTTAGCCCAAGGAAAGTACATAAGGACTAAAGCTTTTTGCATCACTTTTAACCACCTGCTTTTGTTCACTATTGCAGAGCAAAATGATGGTTTTGCCTCAGTTCGTTGACACTATCACAAAGATAACATCAAGTCACATTTTAGAGTTCCTGCGTCTTTCCAGGTTGAAGTTTATGTCATGCTGAATGTCCAGATCCTCTCTATAATCTGTTAGGGTGGTGAGGTACTGGAATGGGTTGCCCAGGGAGGTGGTGAATGCTCCATCCCTGGCAGTGTTCAAGACCAGCTTGAATGAAGCCTTGGGTGATATGGTTTAGTGTGAGATGTCCCTGCCCATGGCAGGGGGGTTGGAACTGGATGATCTTAAGGTCCTTTCCAACCCTAACTATTCTATGATTCTATGATAACCAACAGAGAGCAACAAGTACTTCCCCAGGATGATTATTCCATCTTAAATGAAACGGCTGAAAGAGATAGGCTGACTAACCTTTCAGGTGTACCATGTTGTCCGCTGGGTATAGAGGGATCCTGTGTTGCTAGCCTATCCATGGAAGCAACAATTGAGAGGAACCACATGGTAGTTGATACCAGACCCATGGATAGTTCTGCCCAGGACACTACCAAAAACCCTGGCAGGAGGTGACCTGAACTGTTGCACCACAGTGGGTATGATAGATAAATAAACCAGTGTTAACTGGGCTTTTTTTGTTTAGAACTGGGCAAAGTCCCAGCATCCTGGGAAGAAAAGAGCTGTTCTTGTCCAGCCTGGTCTAGATACCCAGGGAGAGGTTTCATTAGGCATTAGGTTTTCAATAGGCAGAGGGAACTTGAAGTGCATTTTGAACAGGCCATTTTCCACTCCAAACTCCAGGTCTCCGCTCAGCCTGTTGTTGGATTTCCCAGCTGCTCTACTAAAAATAAATGGATGAAAATGAAAACTTTCTCTTGGCAAGGATTTTGACAAGCGCCTAATGTAGACCTGTGCTGATGCAGTCAATGAGTAATAATAGCAGTGTAGCCAGTTATGGGAGAGGTTTATATTTTCCTTACTCTTTTTCCTTAGGAAGGGGGAGGGCTGCACTGTAGCACATTATTTACAGTACAACATGATTCAATTGCCAGAGGGGGAAAAAAAGTCAGCCCATTGTTTGAGGACTATACACGGATTGAACATTAAGAAGTAGATTTCCCTGCCTGAAAAATGTAACTCCTCCCCTTTTCCTTTGGCACAGATTCATCTGGAAGCTTTACATCTGAAGCTTGGTTTCCAAAGGCAGATCAAAATCCCTGCTCAGGTCAGACAGAAATTAAGGCCATTCCTGTTGCACCCTAAAGAAGGTATTTTCCTGCCTTATGGAGTATGAATGCTGCAAGAGGAATTGAAACACTACTGGGTCAGTGTGAAGGCAAAGGAGACCAGCTACCTGCAGTGTGATGGGATGTGCTCGGCCTCATTATTACCATCACATCCTGTGCCAAGGCCTCTCGGAGCTGCACTCTCTACTAACTACTGAGATACACAGCTCTACAGGCTTGGGTAGTCATCCTTACAAGTGTTAAAAGTGGCAACCATGAAATAATAAATACAAAAAGTAACTTAAAAGCCTGGAAATATCTGACAAGCCTCAGAGTTCTCATCTTGTGAGAACATGCACCAGCGTGTGCTGAGGACAGACAGAATGAGATCTCTTCTGTCATTCTGAAACCATTTCGGAGGATGAGGACAAAAGTGTTAGAAAACCTTTGTTATACAGCTTTCAAAATCAAATGATGACTTACTTGTGGCATACTTTGTTCTATGAAGTAGCATAATAGCTGAGTAATTAGTTGGAAGAAAATACTTCTTTTTTCCATCAGTTTAGAGACAGTGTTGAGTCTGCCAAGATGACTGAAGCATCATATGCAAATGTGGATGCAGTGTTGAAATACAGCTTGCTGAGCCTGGTTGCAAGTTCCCAGAGAGTGCTGATAAAGTATCTGTCTAGAAAAGTCCAGCTCTTGCAGTAATATCTCATTTGGTATTGCCTGTCATAATCACTATTCACAGAAAACGGCTGCATGAAGGAAGCATTTGTGTTTTACATAGCCATTAATGAACATTTCCGGATTCATTTTACTCAGTGTTGCTTTCTCTAACTGAATTACAAGTGCAAAAACAAGATTGTGGTCATATCATGTTTAAACAGGGAAAGTTTCAAACATGAAGCCACATCTATTATTCAGCACCATCTTCTACAAACATTTAAAGATACCCTTTTGAACTTTTGTGGTTATTTTTGACAAAAGACAAAGCTTCTTCAGGTTGAATTTTGTTCTGAAACCAGGGTGTGAGTAACGATTGTATTGCTTTGTGTGTGGTGTAGTGTTACTGCTTGCTGATCTAACAGTTCAGCACTAGTGGAAGCAGTAATTGCATTCTCTTTTTCCTCCTCTCCCTTTGCTTCCTTCCTCTCATCCTTGAGCACCACAAGACAATCCATCCCCTTCACTTGCTCAAACACACTGGACTTTTGCTGAGCTACTGCTCTTCTGTATGTATTCTGGTATAAAACAACCCAGTTTTACCACAGTATTAGTTTCTGTCAGTTGAGAGAGCATATCTGTCTCAGAAAGGGACCTGAAGTGCCACAGGAGCAGATGGTGGTGGTGGAAGGATGTAGGTAAAAGTAAAGGAGGAGGAAGGGAGGGAGGGCTGAGACCACCCCAGCTACAGCCCTTAAATTAATTCAGCTGTCCTATCTACCTGTGTACTATGTGCAGCTATGCAGAGATTTGACTGAGAAGGTCTTCTCTGCAGTCATGTTAGAAATGAATGAAAGAAAAGATGCACTTAAAATAAGGGTTAAGAGGTTACACTGTTTGCATCTTTAGGCATTTAAGAACCTTGGAAATCTGTCTGGATTCGATTAACTTTAATTTCAGACTCATGTTCAACCTTAAGTAAGAGTGTAGTCTCCCAGAGTCCAGTGAATCTGCTAATCTGCTTCCATTTTAATGCATACTTATGTTCTTTGCTCAGAATGGGGAGAGGAAAGGACCTGATAAAAAATTAATAAACACAGATTAGCTGTGTGCACCAATTCTTTTCTGTGCTGTCTCAGCAACCCTGCCTCACAGTCTTCCTATCCATTATCAAACCAGGTTTTCTCTAGACTATGAGATAGATATGGATTCAGAGATGAAACTTAAAGGTTGGTAAAAAGCCTGAAAGAAGCTTTAGGGAGTTAAAACTATTCTGAATAATTATTTCTCTAGGACTATCCCAAATATATGTAAAGGTGCAGAAGTCACTCTCCTTATCTGTAAGGACAAGAGTTCAGCTGATGGGAATAGGAGCTGAAAACTGTACAGGAGTAAAGCAGTGGGAAGTCAGGATTATTGTACCATGGGGATTCCAAGTCATGATACTTTCTTCTGTGTCCCATTGGTAAGGAAATGAAAAAACCCACCTGCCCAGCCAAAGTATTGAACTGTGCATGGTAAGTGGAATTGACAATTACACTTTGACTTCATTTATTTGAATTGTCTGTTTTGATTTAGAATGTAAACCTGGAGTAGCATAGAAATGTTTTAAATATGGCAACAATACCTGAGACATTTTCATTGTATTTAGATTTTTGTTGCAATTATTTTTTGTTTTTTAAAAATATTGATAAGATGAAATCACTATTTTCTGCAGGAATAACATTGATAATCCCAACTAAAACATTTGGCTTGAATTGTCTCTGACTTGCATTTACCTAATTTAGGAATGTGCCATAAAGCCACCTGGGATAAAATCTTGCAGCTAAGAAGGGAATATGTGAAGAGAAATGATCTCTTAACTGTACCTACTTGTATTGATTGGCTCTTGGTCTTGCAAGAGAGGCAGTAAAAGTCTTGACCTATCAGCAGTTATTTCTTGTCTTAACTTCTGAAGTGGTGGCTTTCACCATTCTATACCTTTCAAAAGTTCTTCTATTTGCTTAAATAGACCTTAGTGTTCCTCCCCCCAGTGCTGTGAGTGACAGAAGGAAGAAATAGCTGCAATTTCTAAGAATGTGATCACCAGTTCTACCACATGGCACAAAATAAATTCTTCTTTCCCCTCTCTTTTATTTGTTGTACTTTTTGGGTTGGTTTTTTCCTGTTTTTCAGGGTTTTCTCTGCTCACACATGTGGCTAGTACAGAATATTTTAAGGGCTACAGTTGCTGATCCATACAAAGACTAGAAGTAAGAAAACATCAGAAGAACTGGCTTTCTTTGACCAACTGAACTAGCGAACACAGAATGACCAATTGCCAATACTCCAGTATTATCCATCACTGGCCATGCTCAGGAGGAAGAGGATATTCATTTTTACTGGCAGAACCATCTGCAGCATTCCAGGTTTATGAATGAGGCTCACCTGAATATAAAGAAAAAGGTCAGATTCCATCACCTACAAGACAGGCAATCTGAGTACCTTATTTTGGAGAATTCCATTGGATTGTAAATAACCATCCAGAAATAGAGGTACAGAATGAACTAGAGGCATGCAAAAGAAGTAAAACTAAGTTCCTTCTCAGTGGCTCCTTGGCATATAAATAGCATTTACCAAGCACGGAGATTAGCACCTCGCTGAGGCCACTGCTGGGGTGCAGATGTGATGCTTTCACTGTTGCCTGCTCAGAGGGAGGTAGAATGAGCAGCAGCATCTTGGTAAGCTCATTTTACCACATCTCATACATCTTTCACAGTAGGTCTGCAAGTGCTTTTTTAAAGGCTAGTCTGCTCCTCAGCTTCAAATGCAATGAAAAAAGAAGAGAAAACATTTGATTGAAGACCTGTGACATGTGGATGCTCCCAAATTTCCTCACAGTCTCTTTTTAATTGCTTACAAACATTTTTTCTTGCAGAAAGAAAGTTTAAGGCATTCACTTTTGCCTTTGTGCCCTTCTGTGCCCCTTTAACACTCTCTTCTCAGCACCAGCCTTTTTAAACCATGCTTGTTCAAGTGTCTCAGAACTTACACATCTATACTGGCTTTGTAAAGATAAACAGCCAGGTAAGAGAGAAAGATCCCACAAGACTGTCCCCATAACATTATAAAATATCAGAGGATTCACGTGTTGTGAGAGATATGTAACCAATGTCTAAACCATGCTGAAAGTCCTGATCAGCACCCATACCTCTGGAGATGTCCATCAGTCAGTAAGCCAGTTTTAGTCTTCCTGGCTCTGTTCACTTATGCAAATAAAGCTGATTTGCATTTCATGAAGCAATAGAATCACAGAATCATTTAGGTTGGAAAAGACCTTTAAGATCATTAAGTCCAACCTGGTCTGCCCTGGTGCCTGAACATGAAAAATCCACTAAGGAGATGAGCTTATCTAGTTAGGACCATCAGTTTTAGTCTGATGGGGACAAATGTGGAATAATAACGCTAGGCTTATGATCTGACAAAAGCTCTTTGTCTATTTTTCCATAAGTTCAAGCAAAAATCCATTGCTCAATGCACAAAAGGGCTAAATATTTGGACATTCATTTAACTTGAGGGGAAAACCTACTTGCAATGTGTCATTCAGCGCTGGATTTCCATATTCAGCATGAGACCATCAGTGAGGGTTGCTTCCATGTAGGTTAGTGTGGTCTTACTGAATGAGATTTGCCAGCTAAAGAGCATCTTATGGAAGAACATACTGTTGATATCTGTCTTAGAATCTCCGTGGGATTCAAGTACCTATCTATGTGCTTACACAAAGCTCTTACTTTGTGTGCAGAGTCACAAAGCCATATCCCACATGAAGCACTTGGGGCCGTCCCCCCTTCCTCTGCCAAGTTTCCACTTCCTCCGGAAACATAAAACCCACGTTCCTTACAAACAAGATCTGAAGGAACAACGCTGATGAGTGTCCAGGTATGCCAGTGCCCATGGTGTCAAATAAGCATGGAATCATGATTTTGGATTAAAAGCTGCATCTACCTAAGGAGGGCTCAGGAGAGATGTTAACTGTACAGTACATGGGAGACTTCTGCAAACTACATTTGCAGACAATTAAAGGTCACATTGTTTAGCTAAGTCTTAATCCATCACTGTGAACAAGGCATTGATTACTGCCCTGGACTACATTCATTTTTAATTCCATTAGTGGTATAAATGACAGTTTCTCTATTTGCCTCTTCTCTTGATACATAGCAATGAGAATGGCAAATTACCTCTGGATTCAAAGTAACTGAACAGATAAGTTTCTTTCCATGCTCTTTGGTGAGAAACATCCTTCCTAGCCTTAACTAACCAGTGAACATCCTGACAAACTCCTGAAATTATGTAGTAATGGCCCAGAACAGGGTTGGGCATCTAGTTTAAACTCCTTGGCCTCAGCCATAGCAAGCTTGCAAAAAGACATTGGCACCTCAAAAGGCAGCCTGTGTCCCCCATTTCCAGCCTTACACTGCTCAGTTGTGCTAATGCTGGTGCATGGAGGAGCCTAAAACCATGCAGGCTTAAGGACTTGTTGCTTTTTGAATCTCATTCACTGGTCATTAAGGTGTACTCCTTCTCCGTGTCCCCTGAGTGAGTTGGAAATATGGGATAAAAGTGGGAATGAGTCACTGGTGAAAGAAGTTGATTCTGGTTTTAACCCCTGATGCAGGAATTTTAGCAGTTTTAGCTGCCTGAACTGTGTGAAATTAATTCCATGCTAAGCAATGTAGAGCTAATTGCATGGGGATAGACACCAGAAATCAGTCCAAAACTGCCTCATTAGTCCTGCAAGCATCATTGTTTACCTCCTCTTCTATACTCAGACTACAGACTCTGGTTTTAGGGCAGTGTGAGGCATATTGCCACCTTCAGCTGGACGCCACAGGAGTATGCAAGGGATGAATCACTCAGTGTTTAGTCAGTAGCTGTCTAGCAGGATCTGTATGTGGACTCAAGTGCTCTCTTGACTCTCAGGGGCAGTTAAATGCCCAAGGCACTTTTTAAGACTCCATTAGTGCCTAGTGGCACATGTAGTTACCTGAATACCTCAATAAATCTCTTTGTAAATTAGAAGAAAATGATAATCAAATTCATTAACATTTGCAAAACATTTTATGTCCGATAGGTGCATCAACTATTATTACCTTGAAGGCAGAGCTGCTCTTTATCACTGCTGCCAGTATCTAGGCTGGTTTTACTTGGCAGGATTTAAACGTAACGGTTCTTATCATGAAAAGAGAAAGAAAGTGTCATCAGAACTGATTGAACTATATATTGGCTACGTTATGTTGTAATGGCTGTCAGAGATAAACGCAGGGGTGGCTTATCTTGTTTCCTAATCGTCTTCAGGTGTAATGTTGTCATTCATTTTGTAAACTCTCTCTTTGTATTTAAACCCAGGGGAGACCACAAACTGAAAAATGTGCTTTCGGTCTATTTCTGCTTTCTATTGGTCTGCTTGTGGGAATAATCGTTTCAAACTCAGTGACCACAAATGAGATGATGTTTATACAAAACTTCCTGTGAAAGAGCGGAGGGGACCCGTCACCCACTGCTGATGGGTTAACAGCATCTGCTGCTGCTCACCCTACATTGGGTCTGGTCTTGTGTAAGCCTGAACTGCCTTTGCTTCTCCCAGATCTCTGCAGGCTCATGGGAGCTTGTCCTGTGGATCTGCTTAGCTTAATCATCCTGGGCACCCAAATAAGATCCACCCTGGCACTTCATGTGTAGATAAGGAGACAGTCTTCCAGTTGTTACAGTAATGTTCCCATATCCATCAGTGGGAAGGGAGGTAAAAGGGGCTGCTCCAGCTCTGCTGCATCAGTGATCATTGGCTTCAATGGACAAGCTGGTCCTGAAGAGAGGGCAGCAAACTTGGTGGGTTAAACACAAAACAAAGAAGGAATCTCCACTATTCTCTATTTTGATTCCCCAGAGCAGTGCTGCTTCCAGATAGTTCCTAACCTTGCCCTAATAATATGAAAGAAACTCTCAGTTAGGTTTATCCTAACAGCAACCCTGTGACAGAAAGAAGTAAACTCAGTATTCCCATTGTATAAGTAGGGAACTGAGGCTCAAAAAGCGGGGTGTATCTCATCTATTTTTTATGCATTTGAGCTTTTGGTCTAAGCTGGTTGTTTGGGCTCCCTCTGTAGCTGATGGAGGAAGGTAGGCAATTCTAGATAGTAAATATCCCATTTCTTCTTAGCCACTTAATTTAGCAGTGGGAGAGTTGGCCTTTCCCTAATCCCTTCTGGGATCATGGGCTAGGTGGAGAAGGACTTTGGTTTCTGGCTGTGTGGGTGTTCTCAGAGTCTGCCTAAAATATTCTAATAGGATCACGGCCCTCACAAAATGCTGGTTTAGCTGCTTTGCTTTGAAACCCCAGCCAGTGGTTATTATTATCGCCCTCGCTTAATAACCCACTGGTTTGAACAGTCATTTAGGAAGTGAAAACTCACGGTTCAGCCCCGAGAGAGCCTGGTTTTATCCCTCCTAGAAACATGACCTAGATACCTTACAGCTCTGCTGGGTAGAGATGTGCTACCACATGAATCACAGAGCAGTTTGAGAGTGGTGGCAGAGTCCTTGGGGGATAAGGAGCAAGATGGGGCACTCCCAAATCCACATTACCGTAAACAGAAGAGAAGAAGCTGTGTCTCTCCAAGCTCATTCTTCCATAGAGAGGAGGGAGGTACCATAGGGAAAGAAGATCACTGGAGGTAATTTTTAGCATCAGGGTTTTTGTCAGCCAGTTCTGCTGCCCTAAACAGGCTGGATAACCACTGAGGCTATCAGAGCTTTCAGGCTGATTCATACAGCATGGTCTCAACAACTTGGTTTCTTGGATTTATTTTCTCTTCCTCTTCTGCTGGTTATCTTTTGATGGTTAAAGCAATTGTTGAAGAAAATGGAAGAGGTAAAATAAAATAAATGAAAAGAGAAAAGAAAAGAAGAGGAAAAGAAAAGTAAAAGAAGAAGAAAAGGGAAAAGAAAATAGAAAATAGAAAAGAAAGGAGAAAAAGAAAGAGGAAAAACCTGCAGCTATTAAATGGAAGGTCACATAAAGAAAAGAATTCTAACTGGACTGATAACCGTGTCCCTTAAATTAATACTGAATAATTGGAAATGATAATTTGCAAGTGACATTTCCTGCATGGTTAACCATGGTATAGGCTTTATTGTTATATTGTTAAAAATGAATAAGTTGCTGCACAACTGCTAATAACATTTGTAGCTATTGAAGATAAGGCAACAGTAAGGGGTAATCAAACCACATTCTACCAAGTATAAAATGACTATGTAAAATGACATCTGTAAATCAAACCTTAATTAGCCTGGTGTCATTTACAATAACTGGCCAGCCCAAGTTTTCCTCTGGAACACTGCCCTGATGTAGCTGATGGCATAGTCAGATTGGATGTTCTGGCTGTAGCTTGGATACAAAGCTGCTGCTGTGCCCCTGAAAATGCCTGTTGCACCTTCATTTCTGCTTCCATAACTGCTCATGACATTGCTTTCTTACCCTGGTATCTGTCTGTAATATTGGGGCTTAAAAAGCTTGTCTAAGCATGAACCTTTTGGAAGAATCCCTTTCCATAGGTCAGGAGGTTGAATGTCCCCTAGGTCAGATTTGTGCAGGTGGTGTGGTTGAGGGCTGTAAGTGGGGAAGGGGCACAGAAGAGAAGCTCTGAAAGAATTAGAGGCTTGGAGGAAATGCCTGATGGTGTAAGAAATGAAGAACTCGATTTATTTAGCCTGTATGAAAGAAGACAGCAATGCTTTGATTACACTGCATAATAGAGAAAGCGCAAGATACGAAAGGGCAGTTTAATCTGTCAGAAAGCAGATAACAAGAACCATGGATATGAAAGCTAGACGTGTTCATCTTGGAAATAAGGCACATATCTTTTTAACAATGAGGCTGATTAAGAAACTGCAGAAAAGAATGATGAAGTTTCCATTTCCTGATGCGTGCTACTTAATTTAAATTGAGTCACCTTTCAGGGAGAAATATGTTAGTCCAACACAAGTTACTGGCTTATACAAGACTAACTGGATGAGACGGAACAGACGTGGTTTACTTTTTAATAATACCTTTAAAATATAAGAATTAAAAAACCACTGTCCTGTGGTTACTACTGAAAAGTTAGTACTACAGAAGAAATCCTTTTGATCTCATCTTATCTTATCTCATCTTTCATTGCACCCTAATTTAGGATAAAAATATATGATTCCAGTAGGTAATCCAGGTTTCTCTCCCCTATTTTATAGCTATACAATTGGGAGTGTTTTTATTATTATCACCATTAAGGCTTAAGCATACGTTTAATGTGCACTTAAACACTTTTTTTCAACTTGCAGCCTTAATCATCGTAGTGTAATAAGAAGTGAATCATTAAAGTGCAGCAGATTAGTTCTCAGAGCTTCTGCACCTTAGGCAGTGATGCCATTAATTCATATAAACCAAGCAACGCTGGGCCTGGCAGGTATTTGGAAAGGAGACCTCCAATGCAAATGTATGCTGTTTAAATTAACTTCTGTTGAGGCTACACATGTACTTACTAAATGTGTGCACTGCATTTAAACAGAGATGGAGCATAAGCTACCAAGAAGGTAGGAGGACAGTGATTTAATAGGTGCAACACATAGAATATAGGAAATAGGTGCGAAATGAATGATGGCATGAGAGATAATGCGCAAGGTATGAATCAGATTTCATATGAACCTGCAGTATAAGTGCATTTTTCATATATTCTTCAATCCCTCTGATTTTTCCATCTAAATACTGCAGAAATTATTTTGTCTGCCTACGTCAAATTCATTCCATGAAAATGACATTTGTTGAACCAAAATATCTGTATGTTTTCAGAACTATGCAGAGCTTAGTTTAGTTCAACCTTTACCATCAGCTGCATACTCTCTAACTGGGCTGAAACAGAAAGGTTACATCTGAAATGTCTCTAAGATCATGCTTGTACTATCAGCATGCAACAAACCAGAGGAACAACTTGTTACCAAACATTACTAAGCATGGGTTTTAAAGAGGTTATAAAATAAGCAGCTAAACAGACTTAAAGAAGGCTCTGTGGATTTAGTTTCCCAGGCATATTCTTCAGTATATTATAAAGTGTTAATGTTGGTCAAATCTTTGTCATATTTAGACCTTTATGAAGTTTTCCTTGTTTTCCTTCTGTGCAGGTTTCCCTGCATCATTCATTCAATGGTGACTGTTCTGCTTTCAGGCTACTCTTACCATCAAACTTTTCAGGGCTTAATAACTTGGTATCTCTGCTTCTCTGTCAAATATGGGTGAAACTGGCCTAGACTAAGGGGTGCTCACTGTGGAACAGGTAGAGAGATGCAAAGGCACAGACAGTGTCATCTCATGTACTTTGTCCCCTAAGGAAACCATATTCAAAAAGGGATTGGCCATTTATACAGATACCAAGGGTAACAATACAAACTATAATTTAAAACAATTAAACTATTGGAAGGTATATTAAACCTTGGACTTCAGAACTTAAGCTAAACTCTAGCTGTTGGAGAGGATTATAGCTCTATATTAGAGCAAATAATTGATATTCTGGGTCACTTCACATTCACTACCAAAAAAAACCTACAAACCAGAAACATAAAAAAGCATCAATTTGTTTTTCTTCCCCCTGTTCTTCACATTTTTCTGACTAGAACAGTTTTACAACAGTAACCAGTTTCTCAAAATCATTGAGGGTGTCTAAACTTGTTCTTTTGTGTAGCAAAATGATTTAATACAGAATTATTTCATCCATCTTTCACTGAGAAGCAAGGTGTGAGTCACAGAATACTTAACTGATGGCTGCTGTGAAGCTTTTTACTTCTTCCTCATGGTGTCTGTCTTCATCTTAAGATTTGGCTGGAGGTGGATACTTGGCTCGGGGAATGGATTGGGGTCTGGCCTAGGCAAGTAATGTCCATGTTCCACATATAGGACACCACAAGGCCTGGAGACCTTCCTTACCTATAATAACTGATGGTTTGACTGAGATGTGACTTTCTCCACTGACTATAAGAGCAATGAGGGTTTGACAGCCCTGGTGGTAGGTGATCTAAATTGCTCACCAGTCTCTTGACCTTACATCCCTAAGAGATGAGATACTTAAATAAGGGTCTCATGTTGGGCAGTGTGAATATGTGAATTTATAACCGAGGTAACATTCTCCAGGATGAGGGTTATGTTTGCTGGAGAGAAAATTCTTGTTGCTGAGGCAACACCTCTTTGGCAGTCCACCAACACCTCCTTCTCCTGTGATTAAGGGTCCTGTGACAAGTGTTTACTTCCTTGCAATTGCATTTGATTCAATGGTTTTATTTGGAAATGACTGTCAGTTCTTCTGGGAAATTACTATAGGAGACTGATGTGGGGTTTGCTTGTCAGGTAGCATTGGACTGTGCTACTATCTTCTGTCTCCCTGTGCATCATCTATCTGGGAAATGGGGCTAAAACTTACTAATGTCATAGCACCTGTGAGATACTAGTGATTATGTCTGTAAAAATACCAATTCATATTGAACTTCAGGTACAAGTGATATGGTGTCAGCAGGGTTAGATGCTTTCAGTACCCTTGAGGCTCTGAGCTTGGCTCTACTGGGAGGCAGTAAGAGAAGCATTTGAGGTTGCAGAATATCATTTAGGCTGGTACTGGTGTATCAGAGTGAGAGAAACTCTAATGGCTCAGCTGTATCATGGACTGAGTGGTGCTTTGAGGCTT
Organism: Melopsittacus undulatus; assembly: GCF_012275295.1. Lineage (NCBI taxonomy): Eukaryota > Metazoa > Chordata > Aves > Psittaciformes > Psittaculidae > Melopsittacus > Melopsittacus undulatus. Next base: position 991,786 of record NC_047531.1, read on the forward strand.
TGTAGCGTTGCTGTAGCTCAACTGTTCAGTACCTGTGCTTTTCAAGGAGGCATATTCTGAATCCCACCTTCCCATTGCATCTCCAGCCAGTGTGATGTGCCCGTGGTGCACAGCACCCTGACAGCTGTGGGTAATGCTTGTGGCCATGAATTTATCCCAGCCTGACAGTTGTACCCCAGCATGATGCTTAGTAGTAGGTTCCTGTCTGCTGCTTCCTTATCTGTGACAGCTGTGGGCCCTGCAGCTATCCTGAGGTCTCCTTTTGCCCCTGCTCCTCCTGGGAGAGGTTTGAACAGGCACTGTTAACTACATAGGAGGTACTTTTGACCTCTGATCTCTCTTTCCTGATGTGTGCTTCCAAGTCTCACTTCTGCTACTATCACATTTCTGAGATGCAATTTTTCTCCCTTCATTCACACTCAGTTCTCCAAAGCCAACCTGCAGATAAGAAGGAAAGTTCAAGGTCCTTTCCCTATGGAAGAGGTCTGGTTCCTTTGGCACAACTCCCACCTGTTGAGGATCCCAGCAGTACCTTCACCGAGACATGAGACAGAAGTGGATCACAGGAGTGAGCATTGTATGACATGCAGAACCACTGAGGGTGGCTACAGCCCTGCAAGTAATTCATGGCAATACCTCACTGCACTAAAATACATGAAGCCTGGCCCAAGCCCTCACTCTGGAAAGCTAAGGTAAGGTGTCAGGAGACAGAGGGTAACCCACTGAATGCTAGAGCAGCATTTCTTCCTTGCCACGTGGCTTTCCCAGGGGTTTGCATGGAGTTTATGGATAGGTTTATGTATGAAAAATGTCCCTAGCACAAGCAGAATCATGTTCTGAGCAACTATAGTATACATATTTACACAGAAAGCAGTCAAATCATATTTATTGGATTCAGGAATATTAAGTGGACATTTTATAGTGGCATTTTACAGCCACCCCTAAAAACCCCCAATTTCTATACAACAATTTAAAGGCACAGGCACTGAATAACAACAAGAAACCAAAAGTTCTGTTGCTGCAGTTTGTGCTTCCTCTTCACCCATCCACACAGCACATCTGACACTCAAGCTTCCAATAAAGGATCTTGCAGCTCTAACCATGGCTGATTAATACACTTCCACCTCCACCCATCCCTTCCATGGCAGGCATAGTATGAGCTGACTGCGTAACCCACTCAGATGCTTCATGCAGTGTCCAAAACTCATTGCAATGAGTCTGGATGCCAGTAGGTTGGTGGCTCATCTGCACAGTGGTGGCAAGAGTTTGCCTTGTGTTTCTGTGCTGTTACACACATGCATGACTATGGAAGCCATAATTTACAGAAAACCCCAAAAGCCATTTATTCTACAGGAAAATGGATATGCAGGAATACATACAGCTCATTTCATCTGATGTAGTTCTGGCAGTCAGAAGTAACTGCATTGAAATCAATGGGTTACTCTCAAACACAGAGGAAATAGGAAACACTTTCTTTAATAAAAGAAAATAATAGGAGAGAGCAGACAACCAGTAATCCCAGTAAATTACTTCCTTGGCACTAGTGATGCCAAATTGACTGATTGCAACAGAGAATTTGGCCAACACTATGACCAGATCTTATTACAGCAAACACTGCTCAGGGCATCCTCATGTGTAACTGGAATATACCTGAGCAGAATAAACAGACAAACTGCTTGAAGCAGGTTACAGTTCTGTTTGGTGATAAAATGGTTTTATGAAAGAGGAGTTCAGGGCATGGTACTACAAAACCATCACTGATGCAGAACCAAATGCCTAAGCTGAGGGACACTACAAGTTCTTCATCATGCTTTCTGCTATGCTTTGGCCTCTTGCCATATCCAAAGAGCAGGGACAGTGTGGAGGTGTTTTGCTTCCTCATATTCCATAGGTCCAGAAGCTTTTAATCTTCACTATTAGACTAGAATAAATACATTAAAAAAATCCCAAAACAAACCCAAAACCTGATTTTTTGTTCTCTTTTGTGGATGAAAGATGACAGGAACGCTGGTTTTGCTGCAGCTCTCCATATTTGAAACCCAGTGGGAAATTTTGGTACAAGAGCTTAATTTGGTCTTGTTGGGAACCCAGTTTGCTAGTTTAAGTCACTGTTGGCTAATACAGCTTGAAACTGTTCCACAATAAAACACTACATTCAGCCGTGAGCCTTATCGCTGGGACTCATCTGACCTTTTCCAGGTAAGCTGGAATTGCTTAACACCGTGGCTACCCCAAAACTAATAGAACCTTTCAGCATGGCTTAGGCTATCACTTCACTTTCCTGACATCAATTTCTAAAATGAAATAGAAGGCTAATTGGTAAATCAGGTGAGTATTTCTTCCCCCCACCCCCCCAAGATGTAATGGTCAAATACATTTCCAAATCTAAGCTACCAACAGTACAAAGGTACAATTTGAACACAAAAATAAAAGGGGAAGCTCAGCAGGAAAATGAAAGTTCAACTAGAATTACCAGGCCAAATATATTACCATTTGTGGGGATGGGACTTGATGCCTGAGGTGGTGTGGCCAACTTTAATCAGCATGGTTGGAAACTTCAGGGGGGAAATGGATATGCAGGAAATGGAGCATAACTCCCAGGCTTCTGAGACCCCAAATCATTTTTGTCTCATCATATCATGCTATAACACTGAAATTCCTTTAGAGAAATGCAAGACCACATAGGCTGACTAAAGCACGAGTTCTTCAAGAACTACCTGGCATGTGGTTATGAAGCTGAAGATAGACCCTAATAGGATGCTTAACATATTTTGCTGGATATAGAGAAGTGAAGCAAAGCCAGAAGGAGCAACAGGAGATGATCCAGGTGGGTCAAAGGCTGGACTGTACCCATTGCTCCTTAGCAGGAAGGTTTTCTATAAGAAGCAGGAGGTGATGTGAATGATGGGTGTGAAAAAGGCTCTTCAAGCTGTCAGAGGAATTTAAGATGTAAAAAGAGAGGTGAAGGAGTGAGAATATTAGTCAGGCTCCTTGGTTCAAATCTCTACTGAATGTCCTGAAGACATGAACTCTACCTAAACTACAAAGGATGCATCAGAGCCCAGACTGTAACATGTTCCAACAACCTGTCTGAGTATATGGAAACTATCAAGAGGTGTAAAGAAAGGAGGGAAGAATTATAACGTGAAGGACTTTTGCACTTGTACATTTGACAGCAGTTGGGACTGTGAGCACCAGCCTTGAGGCACAGTCCCATACTGCTGCTTTCTGCACTAAACACAGATGAAAAAAACGAGAGTTCCTGCCACAAACCACTTCTAATCTCAGTATAAGGCACAAATATCCTCTAATCACCACCCATGATGTATGAGCTGGGGAACTCCTGTCTACTCTAAAGAAGTGCACCTCTTGGCAGCATCAGCACCAGGCTCATGGTGATGACCAGCAGGGACATTCCCTTTATGGGCCTCTGACAAAGATGATACCCTGTGGTAGGAAACAGGATGAAGCCAGAGGCACCTAGGAGCTCCCTGGCTGAGGACTCCCCAGGAATGCTGTACATGGAGCTTCCTCCAGAGCTTGGCCAGTGCACAGGAATCCGATGTTTAGAAAGCCATTTTCCTGTCCGTATAAACAATTTGACCACAATAGCCCAATTCCTGGCTCTGAGGCCTCATTTAAATGTTGGTCAGTCGAGGCCCACAATTAACATTTAATTAGTAAACTCATTACAAAGGCAGGAAGTCTCAGACTTTCCCTTCATTCTCTTTCAGGCCTCCGAAGGGAAGGACCAGACCCGTCTTTGGCTTTCGATTCAGCAGACGGGTAGGGCTGTTTTTTGCTCCCTCTCCTGACTTCCCTTTGCTTGCAGAACAGTTTCTTTCCCTGAAGCAGACAGGCACGACCTGAATACGTTGAATGTTTGGCTGGAAATAATAGAATCATAGAATAGTTAGGATTGCAAAGGACCTCAAGATCATCCAGTTCCAACCCCCTGCCATGGGCAGGGACACCTCACTTAACATAAATACTTAACATAAATATTCCTATCTAAATTCTGCCCTGGATGGTTTCCTCAGTGTTCTCAAGGGGCTGGAGTGGCTTTCAGGGATGAGGTGTTGAGGATCCTGGCTGCCTGCACTCATAAGTGGTAGAGGAACAGCCAAAACTGTCTGATTCAGTGTGCGATGCTGGGAGGTTATGTCAATTGTCTGTGACAACCAGGAGAAAAGCAGCTTCTTGACAAAAATAAGGGAGAATAGTCAGGGTTAAAATCAAGAGAAAACACAAACACAGAGGATGGAAGTGGACTATGCTTGTGATGGAACAGGTACAATGGCCTTTTCCCTAGCATGGGAGAGGAACCACTAGTTAATACTGTAGATTACCTGGTGGGATGTTGCTCATCCATCCATGGGGTATAGGACCCCACCTTTGGCAACCCAGTTGCTTTTCATGTGATTATTCATTGAATATGAACTACAAGTAAAACTTGTTTTTAAACAATGCTAAAAAAGTCTGAACTCGCTTATTTGGAGGATGACAAGACAGCCCATAGCACAGATGCTTTTCCAGCACTTATACTGCTCTATGGAAATGTATTCACCTGATCATGCCCTGGAGTAGAGAGAAAAGTAAAGAAGTCAACACAAAAAATAATAATTGTAAAACAGGTTTTAAAAAATAACTTATTTCTTTTTTTCCTCAGTATCTCTTTTCCATTGCAGCACAAAGTAGAGTTTAAAAAGTGCTGTCTGGAATGGTACATTTTACATTTTTTTGCAATTTTGAGGAGATATTCTCAAAGTAAACTCTGTATTTCTCTCAAAATGGAGAGCTGTAGTGCTGGCTGTACCATCAGTCATACAGGGGTTGTATCCTTTTGCAAAGAGGGACTATGAGAAGCAGAAGACACTTGAGTTGTGAGTCCTGTTGTCTTCCCTATCTTGTCTGCCTTTTGTCAGAGATGAGGAGATTGCAAGAATTGATTATTTCATAATATTAATACCCAAAATCATCATCATCCTTTCTGTGCAAGGCAGGGAGGTTGGAACCTGATGATCTTAAGGTCCTTTCCAACCCAAAGCATTCTATGATTCCATGTTGTGATCTGGCCATTGAAGCAGCAAATTGGCTTTGCATTCATTGTTTTATCCCATATTATATCTTTAATTCATTGTTTTGTCAATGTTACATCTTTAACATTTTTTTCTCTTGTGTCCACAGAACTGGAAAGCGCTGACTTGCAGTGATTTATGGGAGCGCTTAGCCTTGGTTTGTTTTGGTTTTGCACAAGTGTTAAAAAGCATCTATTATCAGGCAATGAACTTCTATGTGCTAGGACAAGGGCTCGAAAAAATCTGTTCCTTAAGGGCCTTTCACAGGTCTGTGAGTATGGACAAGTTATTGAGGCTATATTTTTTCGTTAGGTATCTAGGTCAATAGTTAGCAGATTTTTGTTGGAACATCCTGTTTCCTCTACATTTCTTCTGCAGAGAGAGATAAGCTGCTGCACTCATTTAGCCAAGGCTTTTACCCCCAGTATAATCCACATCAATTCCACTTACTTGGTTAGATCATGGGGTGAGCAGAGGCACAACTTATACCTCCCATTGGTGCTTTGAAATTTATTCCAAGCAGTAGTTTTGACAGTCATCCAAAGGATGTGGAGACAAATATGGCTGGACCTTACAGTGCTTTGTGACCCTGTGTTAGCTACCTGATCAGAAGTACTCATCTGTAAAGCAGATATCCATGCTTAAGAAATCACCTTGGATCTCTTGCTAGAAAATGGAGAAAAAACAAAGAGTAGGGTGTGATTTACCTCCTTCAAAGTGAAGAAATCAGAGGTTTTCCTCCAATGACTAGATCTTCTCAGACCATAATGGTATCCTAGCCATTCACTTGCAGGTAGGATCCTGCATCACAGTCATCTCAACCTAGACAAGCTGCATTCATCCAGTGTGTAATATATCTGAATGCATGTGATTTTGTTATTAGTGTTTATGGTATTGTGTTTGCTGTGATCAGGGCCTCAGGACTCACCAGCAAAAAGAATCATTAAATAGACAGTTCCTGATCGTGAGATTGTGGGTCAGACTGTCCCAAAACCCAGAGAAGTGTTTCAAGACAGGACAGTCTAATTCCCCTTCTTGAGTCTTCATTTCTCTCTACTGACCTCAAAAAGTCTTGTATAGGTAGCTCAGATGTGGATACATCCATGAAATAATACTAGGCATATCCCACCCCTCACCTCAGTGCCTGGATAGTCCAAAGCTTTAAGCACTGGATGGGGATCCATCTACATGCCATTAGGCAGTGTTTCTACTGAGTTGTGCACATGTCCAGTCTACAGTATAGCAGGTCAAAGAAGCAAATATAAATGAACAGTCTGATTCATATAGATTCATATAGAAACCAGAATGATCTGGTTTGTGGATGGTATCCCTGAGAAACTTTGCCACTGCAAGTTGAACTTTCAAACTCCCCAAAAAGTAGTTCTCTTTTCAATTTGATTGTTCTTGGTGCCAGGAGAAAACCAAACCCTGGCACAAGATGATGAGCTATTAGGCTGAGACTGTTGGTTTATAAAACACATGATTCACTGAAACAGTACTTGACTGGCCTCATAACATACGTGCTGCAAGTAAAAGCATAGTCCTAGCTGCATCAGTTCACTTTCCATTTACTATTCTTTCTTTATTTTTTATTATTTATTTATTTTTAGTTTGTTTTAAATTAAAATTAAAATCAGGAATCGAAATAAAACAGACCAGAGTTCATGACCTGTTCAGGAATGCAATTAGCCCATAAAAATCATGACTGGGATTTGTTGCAAGGTAGAAACATGATCCCTTAGAAAAAGTTGCCCTTTTGCAAAGTACCAAACGATGGGGAAGAACAAAATAAGGGAGAGATGAGCGGTTTTCATTTTAACCCCACTTCCCTCCCTCCTCAGACCAGAAAGAGCTGTAAAAGAAAAGACCCATCACCTCCTGTAGTCAAGTTTCACAGCAAACAAGAAGTCCTGAGCAACTCTGTGATTACTTTTATCTCCGTAAGACTAATCCCATGATAAACCTCTTGTTTCCTATACTTGATGTACCACTATTTTACTAGTCCTGAATGCATCAGGCACATTGTGGATGGCTCACTACGAACAAACAGAACCTGACAGTTTCCTTCCTTAAAATAAACAGAAGTGGTACTTAGACACAGTTCAAAGAGTTTAGCACTCCCAGAATGGCTATTATTACCCTTTAGGTGGGCAACTCGACCCAGCTTTTCATGCTAGTGAAGGCATCTTTCTTTAATTTTTCTCCCTTCCCATTTTTTATTGGCCATAAAATCACTATATAATTATCAACCCTTCCTTTTTACAGTCCTCTGCTTCCACTTGCCATGCAAAATGACCTATCTGTTTATGCCATGCAAAGTGACCTCTCTGTTTACGCCACTGTTTGTTTGCTTCCACCTCCTCTTCTGAGAAGAAGTCCTGCCGTTCAGACCTCTCAGAAAGCATTTTATCAGTGCTTCCCTTCATCCTCAAAGCCTCACAGCACTGGGACTGTCAGCCAACAGCAGGAAAGAATGTATTTTAAGAATAATATTACAGTGACCTTTATGAGGCCTTTGATCCAAAGATTTCTGAGGCTTAACAGTTATCAGTGATGTGGAGCGAACCTGTCTACATATTCCACTAGAGGCTTTTACTCGTGAATGGTCACAAACTCTGCAGTTCCTACAGTGGAAATAAGCTTTTTGAGAGACCTTCAGTGCCCTTGTCTATGTGGAGTTCATAAAAGAAGTGCTGTGAAATAGAGTGTAAAATAAAGTGCAATTGGTATTCTGAATGAAACTCTTATTTAGAAACTCTTATAATCATAGAATCATAGAATAGTTAGGATTGGAAAGGACCTCAAGATCATCTAGTTCCAACACTCTTTCATCATTAGGGTCAATTTTCATCCTATTTATTGTAAGGAGCTGCCCAGAGTTTCTAGGATCTCTAGGTTATACACCAAGGGGACAGGTAGAAGGGAATTTATATCCTCTAATATCCAATATCAGCAATTTGATTGATGTACTGGAACAAGCCCAGTGGAGGGTCACCAAGGTGGTGGAGGACAGGAGCACATTAGGAGAAACTGAGGGTCCTGGTTTGACGTAGTTTTAAGGAGTTGCTCTCATGAAACATCACTTGGAGCATTGTGTACAGTTCTGGTGTCTTCAACATAAAGAGGACATGGAACTGTTGGAACAAGTCCAGAGGAGGCCACGAGGATGATCAGGGGCTGGAGCACCTCCTGTATGGAGACAGGCTGAGAAAGTTGGGGCTGTTCAGCCTGGAGAAGAGAAGCTGTGTGGAGACCTCAGAGCAGCCTTCCAGTATCTGAAGGGGGCCTACAGGGATGCTGGGGAGGGACTGTTCATTAGGGACTGTAGTGACAGGACAAGGGGTGATGGGTTGAAACTTAAACAGGAGAGGTTTAGATTGGATCTAAGGAAGAAATTCTTTCCTGTGAGGGTGCTGAGGCACTGGAATGGGTTGCCCAGGGAGGTTGTGAATGCTCCATCCCTGGCAGTGTTCAAGGCCAGGTTGGATGAAGCCTTGGGTGATATGGTTTAGTGTGAGGTGTCCCTGCCCATGGCAGGGGGGTTGGAACTGGATGATCTTAAGGTCCTTTCCAACCCAAACTATTCTATGATTCTAAGAGAAGATTCAAAGTCTCGTATCTTTCAACATGAGGTATAGCAGCTACCTTATGGGGGTGTGTACAACAGATCAACCAGACTCTTCTCAGAGGTGCACAGCAACAGGAGTAAGGCAAAAGTCAGGAGAACTCTGATATTATGGCATGATATTATGGGCATTTTTTCTTTCACCTTGAGGCTGGTCAAACAGTGGAAGAGAGTCCCATAGGGACTGTGAAATCTCAGTCGTTGGAAATATCTTGGCTTTCTCCACAAATTGCATCCCACCATCCTAATAAAGGTATCTAAGGTAGCTGTATTTAATGGTCCTGACGTTTCTGTCTCTCAGGTGGCCGTAAGGTGACTCTAGCCAAGCACCTTAGCCCATTGGATGTGTAAAGTTAACGGAGATGGAACACATTCCTTGTCACCTGAGACTTACCCTGTAATGAATAGAAGTACCTGTTTCTTTGTTACCTACAGTGAGAGCTGAAGACATGCACACTCCTAACACCTCTATTAAACCCAGGGATTGCTCTGTTGCCTTCACATAGGCCCGTGCTTCTTGAGACACCTTGGGTATCTGAGCCATCCCCAGAGACTTGCAAACATGACACGGGGCATCTCAAGTGGCACTTCACTCCCAGCTGTGGGCAATGAAGTCGAGCCCATGCTGTTAGATGGGATAAACTCAGGTTCATGTGTCTTACCATAAGCACATGAAGAAAATGTACTGCCTCAGGCACTCAAGGGCCTAAACACCTGAACAAAGACAGACATTAATATACTATTGTGTACCTTATACATTATTAGTGCCCTGCAGCTCCTATTGTAATGCATGTGAGTAATTTTCCCAGGAAGTGGGTTGCTTTTTATTGCCATGTCTCCTATGGAAAATGTCTTTTTTGCTGTTAAAAAGAAGGAAAAACCACTGAAAAATTACAGTTTTGTTTTCAGGTGGAATGCTTTGAGAGTTTTAAGGCTTTCAGGTTCCTGACAAAAACTCCCTTTTCTTCAGAGAAAGTACATGCCTATTCTGACAAAATTCATGCAAGTCTACAATTGTCACTTTAGAATCACAGCATCATTTAGGTTGGAAAAGATCCTTAAGTCCAGCTGTTAACCTAACACTGCTATGTCCCTAAGCATCATGTGTACACATCCTTTAAGCATCTCCAGGGATGATGACTCAGCTACTTCCCTGTAGTGACAGTCACAAAACAAATGTTTTGGCCATACCTTAAGAACACCCCAAAGAAGAGATCTGTGTAAAGAAGCCCATTCATTTTGAGCTTATAAGTCCCAAAACGAATCCCTTAGATCCCTTAATGAACAGCTCCAGAAGGGTCAAAGGTTCAGAGAGGTGTAAATAGGTAAAGGCTGTAATTCACAGTATGCTTGAAGGAGAAACTGAATGTTTGTTGGTGCTGCTGGGTTTGCCCCAGGTAGGAATGGGGTGAAGTGTGATTGTAGCAGCCCTGTTGACAAACTAACTTGTGCAGAGACTGTGCTTTGTGTTTTCAATGAATGTTGCTGGTTCAGCTCTTTTGGTTAGAGGGTATGAGCAAAACCAACACAAGCAAAAACCCCAAGGTTTAACCAAGAGATGTGCCAGAGATGGTCCCCCCTCTACTGTCTTTTCATCTGCACACACTGCTGTTAACATGGTATGATGGCATCCTCAATGTGTGAAGTGGCATTGTGTCAGGTTTAGTGACACAAGGGACATGCAGGGAAGCTTCAGCTGTGAGGACACCTCCCAGCCAATCTCCCCTGCATTGGGGTCCCATTGGCAGCAGAGCCATGGGAAGCTGTGCTGTGGCCTTTCCTGGGGCTGAAACTCCCTGGCTTTATTAATTTTGGCATATTAATGGTAGGCAGAGGGGATATCAGAGTATGCAATACGCATTTCCCATTGCATGGCTGCATGGGAAAGAAAAGGCATGAATGAATGGTATAAACCATATGTTTAAAATATGATTATCTCTACGAGTTTGTCAGTGCCAGCAAAGATTCACCTGTATAACTCAGCCTTAATTTTTCCCATGTTGCCAAGGCTGGAATACCCTGCAACACTCATTAGGCTGTGGGTGCTTCAGAGCCTTCCTAATGTATGCCGGGGAGGGGGAGGATAGGGGTAATAATCCCCTTTTTATAGCTGGGTAAACTGAGGCACAGGAAGGAGATGCTAACCAATGAGAGTGCTACAGCCTGTGAGAGAAGCCAGCTCTCCTGACTCCTCAGTGCTTGCCTTTTAACCACTAGACCATGAATCCTATTTGCTTTGTTTCCTTGGGTTTTGAGCATGTTTGTTTTCCCCTTTCCTGTACCTAATGATGCTGGTCCATAGCAGGCAGCGGACAGCTGATAGATTACAGGGAGCGCCTGCCTGAAACGGGAGGCAGGATGCTTCACCAGCTCCAGGGCTATTTAACTTTTCTCCTATGGTGTGGGTCTGGGTCCCTCCCACTCATGCTCATATAACATCCCTGGGGCAAGGACAACAATTGCCTAAATGGAAAAAGGAAACATTTCCTGTGCATTTAACTACTTTTAGTGCAGTTTGGCACCTTCAAAGGGAGCAGCGTGCTTAGCTAAGTCAGCCAGCACTCAGCAGCTCTTCAGGAACTTGTGATTTTGGTGGACAAATCCATCAGAAACTACTCTTTGGGAGCATAACTCAGCACTGCCAGGGAGCTGGGAAATGCTTGTTGACCTCTCTGATACCCATGAGCCCAAACTGCATATCAAAGTGGTTTTAAACAGACCACCCCACTCGGGTTGGTTTTCACTGCCACTTAACACAGCGTTATTTTAGGGTCCCCTTACGGCGTTCATTACAATCTATGTGCACAGGTACTGATGAATCATCCTCACTTCCGTCCTTCTCCATCCTTCTACTGAAGGCTCCAGTTCACAGATCAGAGAAAGAGAGAGGCACAGAGAGATGCTGCCACCAGTGCCTGAGGAGCCACTTGCACCTCAAAAGCATCTGCAGAACTGTTAAACCACAGTCGTGCCTAGTTTACTGGCAGGGAGGACTGGTCTAAGCCAGTGAAGCAAAGCTTCCTTGCAACTGCTTAAAGTGTGTGTCTAGGCATTGGGTTTTGGCTTTTTGCCCCACTTTTTTCCCAGCTGGATACTCACATGCTTTTTCCAGTGTTATCCTATCAGGAAACAAAACTGTAATGATTTTATGTACATAAGAAAATGGCTTTGATAACATTGACTGATGTTTTAAATCCTTATATGAAGTTTTTTCCTGCTTTGATGTCTCATGCAGTTGCATATCCACGTATGCAGTGCGTATCACTGGCCTTAGTGCAGATTTGATTTCCACTAATAGTACACTCAGCTGAAAGGTGGACTTTGGGTTCAAAAGGCTGAAATGCCTTAAAAGTTGCAATTACATCAACCCCAGGAAGAAACCTCACTATATTTTAAATACCTTAGAAGTGCTTTCTGGGTGTCTACTATGGTCCAAATTGGTTGTCAAAACTCCACTGTGCTTAGTGTTGTTCAACCCCAGCTCAAAAGCAGTTCCTGCTCCAAAAGGCTGAGTAGCAGTTTTGAATCCAGGCTGTATAAAAGGTATTGAACAGAATGAAAGGTATTGAACAGAATGGTCTTTCCTTGGAGAATAGGACCCCCCCTTCATGCAACATTGATCCCAAAGCTGAGCCCTGGGTTCCCTGCTAAGTCTGCAGAGAGAAAACCTCCTTCAGAGCTTCCTTCACTGACTCATGCTCTGCCCATTACCTTTTGCACATGTAGGCAGTGAGATACATATCCCTGACCATACCTCTTCAGGGGAATGAACTTCTCTTATCACGCTTATTTATGAGGATATTGTGTCTATCAGGTTTAAGGACCTGTAGCTGATGCTGTAGGACAAATAATAACACTAAATGGATGCAGACTAGGGAACACCTGAAATGTCAGTATTATCTCGGATGCCAGAGGCAAAGCACTTTACTGGGATTATTCCCATATTATTTTGCCATTAGAGATTCTAATTAAAATGCAAGCCCTGACTGAGCTGGGCACTGCTAACATACAGCCTCTGATCAAGAAAAGCTATGGTTTTAGGTCCTACTGTATTAAGGAAGGTTGTGCTGCATTTGAACCGGTCTTACTAAAGTCAGAAGGATGAAAAAGAGAGAAAAAGTGGAAAGCCTCTTCCATCTGCTTCACCTCCCCCAAATGAAGTAAGATGTTGTATGGAACATTTGCTCCCCTTTTCATTTTCCCTTTCTTGGGGAAGGGGGAGAAATAAGCAGTTCTCAGTGGTGAGAGATTTCACCATCCCACAAAAGCAAGGCTCTTCGGCTGTCCCTGGGAATGATGCAGTTATCCCTTCCTGAAGCATGTGAATGAGGCCACATGGTAAATGTCATGGGAGCTGCGGGTCTGCTCGGCAGTGGGTGAGAAAGAGCAAGAGTGAGGACAGTCGTGCTGAAAGCAGACCCTGTGAATGAGGTGTGACTGAAGCACGGGGTGGCCCTGAGGCAGCCTCCTGCTATTGAACGGGCAACCCGGGAGATGCACGTGGCTTTTAGCAGCATCAGTGGCATTCTAATCCTTTCACAAGCTCAAGAGAGTTTGGGAATGAGGGAATAAGAAAGCTCTGCTTTATTTTGCTCACTGAATTTTAGCAGCTAACCCTTTTCTCATGTTTTTCTCCATTAAAGTTGTTTGTGCTGACCTCATTTGGCCTTTCAGGCAAGTCCGTCAACCAGCTAGGCTTAAGTGAAGCTGTTTTTGGTGCAAATCCCATCAAATTCTGAATCTTCTTTTTTCTTCCCCTATGTCATATCAGGGGAAATGATATGTTTGAAAGAATCACTGCTTTTGCTGAAGTGCTATACTGTGTCGTATAATGGAAAGAGTCCCCAGTCACTAACAAGTGACTTCTAAAGCTAAAGTTTCTTCACATATGATCTGTCTCTTGCCAGGACTGTTTGGTGTCAAAGGAACAAGAGTCAGCATCCTCCTCGAGTAAGTCCACATAATATATTGTGCCATATCTTCTCTGGGAGAATTTCATACAACCTTGTGGCTGTTTCAGCTCTGAATAAGACTGAGTGAGAAATTTCTGACTGGAGGTGGAAAACACTTATTCATTTAAACTGAGATGTTTTGGGGGAAAAAAACCCCAACAATACACAACCCTATCCCCCCAGAATAAAAGAACAAAAAAACCCAAAAGAAGCTGGTTTGGTTGAATTTCCTACTTCAAAATTTAAAAGAAAAGCTTTCAGAAAACAATTTTGACCTTTCTTTTCCAAAAGACACGTTAAAATGAAAGCAATTTTTGTTTGAGCTGTTTAACCCCAGTATTTCCTTAATACCTAAACCAGTTCTGAGTATGAATCCAGATCCTCAAAAGGACCCAGGTGCTTCTCTTTGCTTTTTAGGGGGAGACAGATGCATCAGGCTTCTGCCTAGCAGGGTTTCAGGGTTATCTGCCTATGGCAGTAACATGTAAAAGTCACCCACTGAACATGGGTTTGAGCCCAGTATTCTCATACCCTATAATAATCACCAATTCACATATGTTTCTTGACCCATGATATGAGGAGGTGTCTGTGAATGGTGGATGTGCCTATCCTGGGGTTCTGCTGTGTGAGGTTTCCAGTGCACCCCAAAGCCTCTGCTCCGCTCCAGAGCCCTTTACCCACCACAGGACTGGATATGCCCATGGACTGTATCCATTAGAATCTGGTCCTGGAGCAGAAGAGAGATGCCAGAATGACAGCAAATGAGATACCTTTTATTCCAGAGGAAGATCAATCAGGGGCAAAGAAATGAAGCTTGTGTGTGATGTATGAAGCTTGGCAGGACCCATTTTGGGAAAGAACACTGCAAAGCTGATATAAAACTATCCAGTATTTTCCAGAGCCAGGAATCCCATCCCATTCAGTGAGCAGCCCTTGGCTGAGCTGCAAACTAGTCCTCTGCTGTCCTATGACATGGGGATGTGCCTGAATCTTCTGTTTTCCACCTTGTTTTTCTGATTCCAACAAATATTTACCCCATCTTAACACAGAGGAGCTCCAAAACACCAAATCAATCCCAGGAATAAATAATACAGAAGTGACTAACAAAGGGTCAGGCTGCTGTCAGCTACAGAAAGCAATGGCAGTGGGAGTCAGACAAGGTGGAGTCTGGGGGTGGAAGCTGTGGTAGAAGAGAAGGTCATTTTGCCAAGGCAGGAGAGATATGACTATTTACACCAGCTGAGGATCTGACTGTCTACAAACAGGAGCGATGCTGATGCTAAAGGTCACATAAGGTTTTCTGGATGGAAACCCTTTTCTTTCCACTACTCACCCAAGTAGAAAGTCAAACAGAGAAACCTGTTATTTCTTGATTTAGTAATCCTGCTGCACAGTCCATCTTCCCTGAGCCCCGTGCTTTGACAATCTCCTTGTGAGCTGTGACCTCTCATTTTGCTCATGTAAGTTTACCAAGAGCATGGAATGAGCAGTAGTTTGAGGTGGATGCTGAATGGGACAGCTTACCTCTCAGATGGAGGATGCAGCATTTGGAATGTAGAGCTGGGAGCACTGAGCTGGTGCTGAATGGTGGGGAGGAAATAGCTGTGATATTAGCATGGTTTATTAGCTTGCATTCAAGTGCACTAATGCCAGGCAGCTTTCCCCTGCTTGAGGCTGATTTCATCTCTGCATTCCCAAATATGCTCATCCAGGTGAGCACTTTCTCTCATGTAAGAGAAAGGTCCCAGTCAAGCCGTTGGCACAGCTGGGACATGCAGGTGTGGTTTACAAGGAGAGGGGAAAGAAGAGGCTTTAGGTCCTCATTAGCCTCCATCTCCTTTCCTTTATGGCCCAAGCTCTTGTGCTCCAAGCCTAGCTATGTGGCTCAGTAGTGCTGTGGTGTGAAAGAGGTGGTGAGAAGAGCAAGAATGGGTTCAATCCCAATGCATGATGTGATAACATTAGGAACAGAAGGGAGTTTCAACTTCTCCCTTGGATGAACATCTCTGTTGTCAGAAACAACCAATATTATACTACCAATATAAGGGATCCAGCATTAAAGAAGAAACTTTTGGCAGACCTGTTTTGATTTTCCCTTTCTGACCTGCCCTGGGTGACATCCCCTCCTCTCTTGTCATCCCCCAAATACACACCAGCTTTTTAAAGGTAATATCTACAGCTTCCTGAAAGTTTGTCATAATATTTAGTGGTTTAAGTCATTGTTGCTCTTTGTTTTTACTTAGCTATTGTCTGCTTTGCATTGCAGCATTGCAGCTGTGCTGCACTGCACCTTATGTCTGAGAATTTGGACTTCTTTGAATGGGATTCCTCAGAAAGAGCCCTTTTGCATCTAGGCTTAATATAGGGGCACGATGAAGACTGGACCTCTCCCTCCACTGAAGAAAACAGGCTGTGGGCAATGCCTAACCAAACAATGGGTTAGCTCTTTCCTGCCCTCTGACACAGCTATTCCCATTGAAGGAGTATTTTATGTTCATCAGGGACTGTAATGATAGGACAAGAGGTAATGGGCTCAAACTTAAACAGGAGAAGTTTAGATTGGTTATAAGGAAGAAGTCCTTCACTGTGAGGGTAGGGAGGCACTGGAACAGGTTGCCCAGAGAAGTGGTAAATGCTCCATCCCTGGCACTATTCAAGGTCAGGTTGGATGGGGCTTGGAGCAACCTGCTCTGGTAGAAGGTGTCCCTGCCCATGGCAGGAGGTTGGAACTGGGTGATCTTAAGGTCCTTTCCAACCTGAAGCATTCTATGATGCTGTGATTCTATGCAGATGTCTTGATGGTGTGGGAGAAAGGGCCAGGACTGTGGAAGCTGCAGCCCAAACCCTTGTCACTATTTAGTATACAGTATCTCTCCTGAAACCTTTCAGGCTGACCCCAATACACCTGACTACTGCAGGTGACTCAAAGCATGAAGAAGTGGGAGCTGGGCAGCAGAAGGTGCTTGTGTTTGGCTTTCCTCCTCCTCACTCATATGCATGAGCAACACTCTAATACTGCTGAACAGCCTGATTTGGGCACTGTTCATCTCTGTGCTGTGCCAGAGAAGCACCAGAAGGGAATTTTCTCCATTCTTTGACTGCATGCTCTCACATCTTGCTTCACACCAAAAAAATGCCCATGCCCTGTACCCTGTGTGCACAAGGAATTTTGGCTGTTGCCCATGAGTATGGGAAATAAAGAAATAAAGCTATAAAATAAAGAAATAAAGCTATAAAATAAAGAAATAAAGCTATAAAATGCACTTGGTTTCTTTGGCCAACACTGTCACTGAAAAATGTGCTGCTGCTTTCTCAATTTTCTTTTTCATTTTCAGATTACGGAGTGATTTCTGTGTTATAATGGAGTCAATTCACAGTTCTAAGCTCCAGAGTTGTGGTTAATTAGTAGCCAGTTTAGGAAATTATGTTATCATTACCTCATCCTTTCTTAGCTTAGCAGCTTTCCTCCTCTTCCACCTCCCCCTGCTTCCCCATCCCCTCCAGCCTTCCCTGCCCAGGGATATTATTTCTGTTAATGACATCTATGTCACACATGCAAACTCAAATCTCTTAAACACACCTCAGCATCTCGGGTCTGCAGTAGTTTGAAAACCCACATGAATTAACATTTTTGGCATGGAGGCTGACTAAATAAAACCAAACCCAAACAAAATAGATGTTGTTCTTCACTTTCCCCTCACCATGTTGGTTTTACACTGGCTCTTGCCCATGCAGCCCTGTATCAGGCACTGCATCTGATGCTGGGCTGACCTCCGTCTGCTGTATTTGTTGATGATGAACACGCTCACTTCCATTCTCTGCCATCCTCCCACATGCAGAAAGCAAAGGGGAAAACAAACAGGAGTGGAGCAAGGAGCAACCAACCAGGTCCCCTCAACAAGTGGTGGCAATGTGCAGGATTAAACAGAAAAACCATGGAGGGGCAGATAAAACCCACAACTTAAAAGGGAATTTTCTAGTGGCATACTCTGAAACCAGACGCTTATTATTAATGGCAGAGGAGGAAGGGAAGTGGGAGTTCAGAGATGGAGACCTTGGGTTTAATGGTCTTATGTTCAGCTCCACACTTATCCAGTCCTCGTCTGGATCTACATAGTGTCTGAGGATGAAAACCTAGGGTCAATGCATGGGAGAAGCACTCATCTATCAAGTTTTGGCCCTCTCTTGTTACTTTCTTCTATCTATCTATCTATCTATCTATCTATCTATCTATCTCTCTATCTCTCTATCATCTATCATCTATCTATCTATCAATCAGGGGACAGGACATTTTAGTTTGTCATTCTTAGTGTGTTGGAGGTCTGTGCTGTCACACATAGCAAGACAAGGAAGGGATGTGGAAACCTCTGGAAGCCCACAGCTCTGAGCTGCCAAAGCTTGAGCTGCAGCTCTGAATCATCTTGTCGATGTGGCCACATATACATCCTCTGTAATTAAGCACCAAGAAACATTTGCATCACCCACCCACCACCTGGTTGCCCTTGGTGTGCAAGACATAAGCACTTAACCAAATGTTGTTTTCGCTCTCCTTTTCTACCTTGGTTGTTTTTTCCCAAGGCTTAGATATAAGGAGGAAGCTCTTTACTGTGAGGGTGCTGAGGCACTGGAATGGGTTGCCCAAGGAAGTTGTGAATGCTCCATCCCAAGGTCAGGCTGGACAGAGACTTGGGTGATATGGTTTAGTGTGAGGTGTCCCTGCTCATGGCAGGGGGGTTGGAACTGGATGATCTTAAGGTCCTTTCCAACCCAAACCATTCTGTGATTCATTGGTTCTGCCTTGTTCTCTCACACCACACAATGAACACCTTTGGGTAGATTTTCTCTGTTGTCTCCTCTAAGAGGAACTAGATCTAGATTGTGACCTTCACGACAGCATCTTGCACATTCTCTCTACCTACCCTATGCCAGTTCCCCCTTGTCTGCAGTGTTCACACCTCTCAGGCATTTACAGACTGGGTGCAGCTGGGTCACAAGTTAGTAATTTCTTCACCAAGGCACTCATGGGTTTTGCAGCTTTTGCCAGCCCTAAAACCTCTCTGCATCCCTCCTACTCAACATGGTTTGAAATGCAGGTGATAACCCACACACACTGTCCCTGCAGCTTGTGGGAGAAGGGCTTTTACTCCCCAGCAGTGATCACAGTATTGAGACAGGCCAAAATCACCCAGGCTTTCCCCGTATCACATTTCAAGGCAGAACTATCTGTTGGCTCCCAGGCAGTCTTTAGGCTGGGGAAATAGGTTGTGTCTGCAAATAAATAAATGCGTTACTGAATTTTAAACAGGAACTTTGCACTGAGGATAAATGAAGCCTCAAATCATAGGAGCTGTCTGGAGCCAGCCCCAGCAGTGGGATGTGTGGGGAAGGCTCATACATTAATTTCTTCCATACGCTTGGTACTAATTCCCATTGAAAATTGTATGCGTTGAAACACGTTATGATTTTCCTGGAAGTACTGTGTGTCTCATTGGACATCTCCTCTCCACAGGTTTGTCCACACTGAATAGTGTATTTCAAAGGCTTTTATCAGTCACTGTGTCTGTTTACTCAGGAGGAATCTCCTTTCTGTCTCTGCTGACCAGGTAGTGTGTCTTGTATGGCTGGAGCTCTGTCCCCACTCCTTGGTTATGGTTATGATGGTCCCAGAAAGAGGACCTGTGGGACTTTATGGGGGGAAGTAGGAAGGGCAATGTTTCCAAACGCTCTGCTTGTCTAGAGTGAGGCATTGAACAATCCATCCATTTCCTACACCCATCCATAATTTAGCTCCCTATGGATGTCAGGTTTCTGGGGATATTTGCTGGCTGAAGGGTGTGGGACTTCTTCCTGGTTGTTCTTACAGTGGTTTTCAGCATTTCTCAACCATTATATAGTCAACAAGGTGGATGGTGAGAGCCAAAAGCAGCACTTAAGCTCTGCAGAGTATTTTACCTGTACCAGTGACAGGACCTACTCCTTTCCCTGTTTCCTGTGAAGTGACAACCATGGGAGTCTCATACAGGCTGGAGGCACAGCAAGATGCCTGCTGGGACCCAGGCTGGGAGCCAGCTCTGAAGAACAGATGGAGCTGGAGGCAATGTCCAGACATGTGGGCTTCTCTTCTGTTAACACACCCAGCTCTGCAGAATCCAACATGCCCCAGGGACAGCGCTGAAAGCTATTGTGAATCCTTGCTATAGACACCCTGTAACTAGTCTAAAGGTTCATTTTGAAAGACTTAATTTGGTGTGGTAGGTTGCCCAATACAATTCAGAGGATGTTTACTCCTGTCTTGATCTGTCCATAAGGAAAGAAAGTTTATGTTGGTCATTCAGTGAGGTAAAACAGGCTCAGTGTTTCCATTGAAGGCAAACCTCCATTGCTTCCCTACCCTCCTGCCTCTTGCAGTGCTATGGAAAGCTTCAGATGCTCCAGACTGGCATCCTGATGCAAAGCAGAGCTATTTATTTGTTCACAGTTCAGCACAGGAATCTCTTCTGGGGGTGTCTATCTTTTAGGATTTAGATTCGAGGGATGCCGCACTGTGGTCTCAGCTTATATCTCACACAGCTGGATGCATTTCAGGGGTGGTGTGCATCAGTGCTTTGAACAGCACTCGACTCCTCAGATAGCCACACCAAAAGTCAAAGGGCATCTTTGCCGAGTGAGGTGTTATTTCCAGGGGGACAGACACATCTACACCCTGGCTCAGCCTGTTTTGTTTTGAATCCCTTATAAATACTCAGCTGCTGCAATGAGCTTATCACCTGAGAATCGACTTCTTCTTTTCCCCTCTTCAGTAAATTAAAAGATCTTTGGATTTTATATTTTGCCTTAGGACTCCTAGGAAGGCTTGTAGTTTTTAACACCTGACAGCTACACCTCGCAGACAAACAGCTTAAAGCACTGATGTCCAGTCCCCTGAGTGAGGCTAAGGCCTGGGGTTTGCAATGCACAGCTCTTTTCTGCTCACGCTCTGAGGGCTGGTTGTAAATGAGTTTAGTTAAAGCAGAAAAGTCTTCCCTGCTGGAGACATTAATAATCTGAAGTAAGTGTCTTGACTAACTCTGTCCCATTCATTTAATTGAACCTCTTGATAAGATGCCTGAGTTAAGCTGACGTGGTGTAAACACCATCCCTCAGGTTGCTTCTCGCTGCTTTCCTGGTGTCACCGTTGGTCAAATATAAACGTGCCATAACTTGCTTGCCCCGTTAGCTAACATTACTGCAAGAGTGTTTAAAAAGAAAAGGAAAGAAGAAAAAAGAAAGAAGGTGACATTAAACCAGCTAAAAAAACCCTCAGAGACCTGTCAATCAAGAAAGATATTTACTGAAGCTTCTATTGACCTATATATGCTCTTATCTAGAAACCTTTATCTTCTAAGACAATGTTGACTAACAGCTTTTCCTTTACTCTTGTTTCTATCTTAAAAGAATAACAAATAAGCTTAATTCTTCACAAAATCTTTAGCAAATGCCTTTTAAGCCTAACACAATGGTAGTTATTTTAAGAAGGATGGCTAAGCACTGCAACACTTTTCTATTTTTCTGTCTTCGTTTTTCATATTGGAGCACTTAATCACAGCTAATCTTTGTGCACAAGGAAGACACATTAACTTTGTTTGTACAGGTCTGATATAAAAGCTTTCAACTCCTCTGTTCCTGTATTCATCTCCCTGGTAAGCCTTACCATTTTAAATAACAGATAAAGGAAATGCTGAAGATTCAGTGATACAGCCTATCCTTGCTCAAATAACTGCAGGGACCAGACTCCGTAAGCAAACTTGCAGCCTAACAGATGAGCCAGCTCAAGCTGAGCATCTGCAAATCCCAATGGAAGGTTTGAGCTGAGGAGAAGGGTATAATTTATAAGGGTGCATCAATACCCATAAGGGTGAGAAGATGCCAGTGCTTAGGGCAGGTGAAAGGAGACCCCTTCCCTGTACAACATTGGGCATTTGTATGTCCCTGCTCTCCACAGACACAAGGGAACTTCATTGCCAGGATTACAGCCATCTCCTGACATTAGTCTGAGTGTCCCTTCTCTGTGTTTTGCTTCAAAGGCTACAGTAATGGCTTGCTAAAGAGTCTTGTTTTGATAAGGTTATATTCTCCAAGGCTGTGAAACTGAGAACTAAATTTCAGCTTCACTGAAGTCAGCGAGCCTGAAATGAATAGAATTTCTTTTGGACTGACTCCGAATTTCACTGTTGAGGGTAATAGTAATTTAAATGCCTTTTATGGCCTCTTTACTCTCTCAGAGCAATAAAAGGGGGCTTAGTCCTTGGCTACACCCAAAAGTTGCCCTGCTTAATTATCTTGGAATGGTTAAAGTAATAAAACCGTTTGCCTTCTCCCTGCCTCCCTCACACCTACCGGAGCAGATCTGCTGGTATAAATGTACCAATGTGGGACATGAAGGGAATTAAACTGCAGTGGCTTGGGGGTGTTGGCTGGAAGGAGACAGCTGTATGTTAATTCATTAAGTGAGACCTGCCTGATTATATAGGTATGAACTTAAACTACTGAACTCAGGAGAAATTCTGGGGTTTTGGGCTGGATGCATGCCACGGCCATGATCCCAGATCAGGGGGAGACTCAGGTGTGCATGGAAACCTCTGTGCTTTTACTTGCAAAGGAAAGAAGCCTGGACATGATGACAAGAGGGAATGATAGTCCCTAATGTTGGCACTTGGGGCATGGAAAGCTGAGCATCCTTGGCTTTCTCTAGGAAAATTAATGGATAAAAAGTAACAGGAAGGAAGAGACCCCATGGCATCTTCAGTAGATGTTAAAACACAACTAGAGATCCTCCTTTGCTGACTCATGTCAATTCTGCATCCTGCTTTGTGTTTGCTAGGATCCAGCAAAATACAAGCAGTAGGTATTGCTCCAAACTTTTCTGTCTCTGTCCAGACATTTCTGGGACCTATTTGCAGAGACCAAACTGAAAAAGATAGAGCAACCTGCTCTAGTGGAAGGTGTCCCTGCCCATGGCATTGGAACTGGATGAGCTTTAAGGTCCTTTCCAACCCAGATCATTTCTACTAAAAACATTATACATGCTTTGGCCAGGAACTATTTTAATTTGCTATGAAGTGCAGTAGTATAAACAAACACATACGTGCAAACAAATGCATAAAGAACATTTGTTTGGTGGTCAGAAGAAGCAAAGCTGTCCTTGCCTTTTCATCCCAAGATGAGAGGACATTAGATCAAACTGATAAGCATGTAGACTGTTGGCTGGGTTTTTTTCCCCCCTTCTTTTCTTTCTGTTATGTTTCAGTTGTACTATTTCATCTTAACAGTAGTTAGGTACAAGAGGGCTGTGTAACCAACATACTAACCGGCCATACAGAGTCAAAAGGTTACACTCAAAGGCCATATCTATGACAACAAATAGACCATGACCCTGAGGGCGAATGCACAAAGTGATTCAACCACAGAGACTCTGTCCCTTGCTGCCACACAGTTCTGCCTCCTCTGCACTGTTCACTTGTCATGTATTTATGTTCTGAGTGTCTTTTGGGGTGCTTTAGGGAATGTTTTCTTGCCTCTTGATGCTGCTTAGGGAACTATGGATCTTCCATAGATCCCAAATCATATCTGGCAATTTGGTGCAAAGAAGTTATGGATACTCCAGGGTTTCACTCCAGGTACTAGGTGTTGGTATGCAGCCAACTGGATGAAGCTCCTCGGAAGTATAGTCACTGCCACTGAGAAAGCTGATTGATGGGCCAGATAAAAGTGTCTGCTTTAATGTGAGCTGAGTAAACTTCTAGAAGCTGCCAGCAACATTGCTAACTCCCCAGTAGCTACAGTGGGACTTCAGAAGTCAATGCGTAAGCACCCGAATTTGGAGGCTTTAATCTGTGAACTAAATCTCATTCCAAATTCCTACTTGAATATATCTAATACCACTTGAAATGCATAATCTCATTTGTGGACCTGACCCTTGATATCTAAGGCTCTATATCTTACCTGCTTTGTAACAATGAAAGAGTAAATACCAGCAAAAAATCCTTAGAAATATGCTTCTGAAGCAGCTTCATGTGCAGTACAGATAAGGCAGAAGAACCCCTTTTTTTCCTATATTCCTCTTCTAAGAGTGCCCTGTTCTGTTCCTCTAGGACAGGCAAGTTTCTCTCCTAGGGAAGTAGGTAGGTGTAATTATACTTTTATTGCAGATATGCTCATTTGTAGCTCCCTGTCCTAATGATCACAACGTGTGTGTCAATTGGTTCTCATTGGCTTTGTTAGAAAAGAATCCCAAACAGTCTTCTTAGGTTTCTTCAGATTCCCAAAGGATGTTTTAGTTCATTGGCTCTGGGTATCATCCTACAGTGTCTGAATACTGGTGCTACTGGTTGGGTCTTGGAAGGGATTCAAAGGCAGCACTGTACAAGAAAACTTCACAGGTCTTGGCATGTTAGATAGTGGTGGGTAGTGGGGTTGCTTAATAAAGCAGTTCAGTTCAAAGTGAAGGTAGAGGGAGTGTAGGCTCATAGATCATAGCACACATGCTAGCCCAGAAATGCCAGGGTATTTCAGTTGTCATTAAAACATGCAGGTACATGAATTATTGGTAGAACTAACCATCCTGAGATGCCTGAGCATGGAGCCAATAGAGGCAAAACACTTCCAATATTTAGCAAGTTTGAATGCTTTGGCAAGTTGTTTAGCTTGGAAGTTACTGAAAGCCATATTCATTTAATTAGCCTTCCAGTGTACTGGCAACAGGTCTAGGAGTTTATCTGTGCTCAGACCCCCTCCACGATAGGTGTTTTTCAGGTCCCACACATTGAATGTTGGAAGCAACGTCAGGAATTATGAACATGAGAGATGGATGGTTCTTGTCTAAGTCAGGGAAGACGTGGGTGGGCTCTTTCCCAGCTAGCTTGCACAGCCAATTCCTATCAGTATCCCCCACATCCCACCTGCCAGCCCAGGGCTGGATTTTCAGTAGGGCACAATAAGGTTTTGATTTAAGACCTGGATGTCTCACACTGAGAATATCATTAAGGGAGTCTCAGTTTTTAGGGCATGAGATGTTCAGCAAAGGACAGACAGAGGCTCTGGGTTCAGTTTTAGACTGCCTTCTGCATGTGCCTATATAACTCAGGACAAGAAACCAATGAGTGGTTTACATTACCCTGATCTCTGCACCCAGAACCATCAGTACTGTGAAGTGCCTACAGTACCCAAATTAGGCATCCCAGCAGGAAGTTTAGAGATTTTTTGACTATATTTAGGTTCTTTGGCACTTGAAAATGGGGACCAAGATTAAAAGACACAGTTTGTTTTTCAGAGGGAAGCAGGGAGGACTTGGACTTTTCCTTGATATTATGATGCCCTTTTTCTACTTTGGGATGTTTGTGAGATAGAAAACCTTTCTACTTCTTTTGTACATGGTAAGAAACTCCCTCCAATGAAAAATAATTAATCTTTCATCATAGCTCATTTACATCTATCTCACTATGAGCCCAGGAATGCTGGTCTAAACAGAGACTATCTCAAAAAACAGACAGGTAGACAGGGGGAGTAGCAACGTGGACTTTATTTTAGACATCAAAGCAGTTGTTAACTGAGCAGTTCTATTTATAATCTTGGTAGATTTTCAATGCACTTTCACAGACTGAGATAGACAATTAAAGAGTGGAGGGTTTATGTCGATGAGTAAGTAAACATTTCATTTCTAAAATGATTTGTCTTAAATTAGTTGCTTAAGGTTCAGTTTATAGTGTCGGAGTGCTTGAGTGCTGTCACACCTCTGTTGGTAACATCTACCCTGAGGGGCTTGAGGGAATAGCATCTGCCTATGTAGGTTTCCCCCCCCAATAACTTGTTAGCACCCTTTGATTCTGATTTGCACTGCACTTATTTGAAAGCAGTGCAGTGTTTTTATTGAGGTCCGTGTTACAAAGAACATCTTAAAGTCCCATATCTTGGCCACAGGACAAAGTCCTGAATGGCAAGATTAAATCTTTTCTCTTGAAATTCTATTTAATATTTACATGGCTTTTTCTTCACTGGACATCAAGGCTTGTGTTTGTGGGGTAACTTGGAGATGGGGAAGTAAGGAGGCTGGGCTTTCATGGTCCAGGGATTGCCAAAGTGAGAAGATGAAAGAGGAAGGACATGATGGGGAGAGAAGGGAGCTGCTCACAGTAAAGCAGCTGAGTCTTGTTCTGGAGAAGAGGGGTTTGCCACCAGGTTTCTTACATGGCACGTTTCCCACCTAGGGAAATGTGATTAGCCCCATATGGGACTAATTAGTCACCTGGTGAAGGAAAACAGGAACTATAAACTGATTTAAGAGTCTTGCCCTCTCTTGCTGTAACATTCATCTAGAGATGACTTCAGACCCACTATGGGGAAAGGGGAGAGCTGCTTACAAGAAACACTTTTGCCTTTGTTTATCCCTAGTGGCCTCAAGGAATGGATCAGGCCAGCCTGGGGCAGCAGCTTTTCCACCCTGATGCTTATTTCTGCTGATACAAGTATACTTATCTCTCCTGTCGCTGAGTGTCATAGGAGATATTTCCAGAGCACCAACTCTTATGATTCCTGAAGAAAAGCTGCTTTTTGTTTTAAGAGACCCTGTCCATCTCTCAGAGTGGTGAAGATGAGTTCAGTAGTGTAACATCCTGTATGGTCTGGATCAGAAAGGAGAAAAGAGAATACAGAATTGCTCCTTGGTGAAGTCTCATGTTGTCCTTAAGGTAATCCCAGAGTCTTCAGAGATGGATTCCCTCTTTTTGAATGGTTGATATCACCACCTCCATCTCAAAGTCTTTCTGTCTGACATTGTAACACAGTATTGGGATGTAGGCTGGTTATTTTAAGGACAGAAAGGGGATCAGATGTATTGACCCTTGTGTGTTGAACACAAGTCTCGCAATATAGCTGAGAAGAATGGGTACTGAGGGGAAGAGAAGCATGTTTTGGCTGTGGCAAACAATAGATATCTTGGGATAATGCTGGGAATAATCATGTAGTGATACTTCCTAAAGCACTCTCCTAGGTGTCAGTAATTTGCATCTGGACCAGAGGGTCTGTGTTTGTATTCAGTAGCCCTTAGGGTTTATTTTCTGCTATGAATTCACATTGGACCTAAATAAGCTGTAAGCAAAGCTCTGTCACTCTTGCCTCTGGAGTCCAACAACACAGCTTCTGTTCCACTGTGTGTTGTCACCTGCTGGATGCTTCTGGTAGGGTTGATCTGGTGTGCACGAAGCAACAGCCTTGGATATGAGCTAATCACAGCAGAGGGATAGGTTTTACTAGAGGGCTTTGCTGTAGCTGGCACATATGACCTGGCAGCACCCTACACCCAGAAGAGGTTGGCTTGAAGATGTTTTAGCAGCAACACCTTGGATATGGGAGACATGGTCTGTGTGATGTCTCTCTGGAGACCAGAAGCACAGCACTAATTATAGAGCCTCATACAGAGTTCTTTTACCACTGCTGTTTAGGGGGCAAATATGAAGCTTGATAGAGGCATGGTTCTTTGGTGAAGTGCCTGCAGTAAGTGTCAATGGACTTTTGTTCTGTGTCCTCCTGCTGCTAAGGCATATATGCCCATTCAGTGTCCAGGGTTAGTGTAATGTGGATCAGACAACGACTTGGACTCTGCTTGACCAAAAGCAGTCACT
Source organism: Melopsittacus undulatus (assembly GCF_012275295.1). Taxonomy (NCBI): domain Eukaryota; kingdom Metazoa; phylum Chordata; class Aves; order Psittaciformes; family Psittaculidae; genus Melopsittacus; species Melopsittacus undulatus. The sequence continues at coordinate 1,019,096 of NC_047531.1, forward strand.
GAGTTTGGAGATTCACATGCCTCTTCTCCTTCCAAAAGCAGCACCAGAGCAGGAATAAGGAATGAAGGACCTGGATGTGGGTAAGCGTGGGTGTTATCCCTAAGAAAACATTTATGGAATCATGATGCTCTTGCTTAATGTCTTCAATGCATTTGGAAAACACATCCAAGATGCTCCCTCCATGTACTTTCTCACCTCCTCATCTTCATGCATGCCTAGCAGGAGCTTGGTGCTGACCTCAGTGATTCACAGCCCTACACAGGGTGACAGTACCATATAAACTCACTCCTCTGAAGCCTTCGTTATATGTGTGCCTTGCTACACTGCAGCCAAAGCAGCTGAGAAGCTCTGCCCAGATCTGGAGGCATTCCCACTTCCTCTCTACCTATCCACTACCCTATGCACCCCTCATGCCCTGATCATCCAAACATCTTGCTTAGATGGGAACAAGATGAGGTTCTACTGGGAGGGCTCTGCACCAATCTCTTGCAAACCCAACTGAAAGGCAAGGAAGGATGCTTCCTACAACAGCCTCTGAGAAGAACGGGTTAACCTGAAAGCCACATGAGAACTACACAGGTGCAGCAACAGTTTTTATTTGGTAAATATCACCTCCACAGCCCAAGAGGAGGCTCATGAAAGAAGATGCCTCTTCTGCAAGTAGGAAGAGTGTGGTTAGGAGCACTTGCCGAGCTAATAAAGGCTGTTGAAGCTTCAGCTTCCGTTGGTGGTTAACCCTGTGACATGGCTCTGCTCCTCTGAAAACAGCACCTGACTGATACACAGCTTAATAGTGTGTCATATAAACACGTTTTTATCACATTAGCCTGCCACTAAGTGCACAACTGGAAGGTGCTGCTTAATCGAGCAGGGGGTAATATGTACCTAACAAGAAGGGGTTGTGTACTGCTGTATAACACAATGCTGGGGTTGGCATGGGTGACCAGGGGTGCCCCTGCCTGGTGAGTATCTGCTGCAGCAGGGTGCATTGCAGGGCAGAGAGCTGTGATGAGATAAGAAAATGATGGCCCCTGCGGTTAAAAACCAAAGCTCACCGACCTATTTCCTAGCAGAAGTATTCATCTTTTTTGCTTTGGTGCTTGTCTCTGCGTCTCAGGGAGGGTTGCTTGGATCTAATGGGCAAGGTGTGCAGCAGTTGGTCTATTGGACTGATTTTTGAGCAGCAAAAAGCTCCCCAGACCTTGTGTCCCCACTCTAAAGCTGCTCCACAAGATCCAGGACTAACTTTTTCCCTACCTATTTTCCTCTAGGAGTAAATAATGTCAGAGTTGGAGCAGGATGTTTACATGGACCTGGGCTCACCACGTGGTAACATCCAAAATCCCCATCACATCCTCTCCTGAGCTGGGAATGGCTGCTCTCTGTCATCCACTGTGCAACCACAAGCAGCTATGTAAGGGGTTTGCCACATTCACTATCCATAAATATATCTCCCCTAAGCACTATTAAACTGCATTTCAGATACAGAGGAAGATGAGGGAAAAGAGCCTGCACTGACAGTCAATTTCACACATGAAATCTATATTCCAGGAGATTCTCCCTCGGCAAATGCAGGCCTCTCTGAAGGTATTATATTTAGGGTAAATATATATATATATATATTTTTCCTTTGGAATTTTATTTGTCTGCAAAGCATCACACACACACCCATGGCTCTGTAGGCACACTATGATTTTAATATTGCTTCAGTTCATGTTTCACTCACTCCACATCAGCAAAGCAGCATGTACAGAGTTGCAGCCCACTTCCAGGCTGGTAAACAGCTCCCCGGAGGTCCTTCTTCATCTGGTCCAGCTCCAACACGAAATGATGAGTTTAAAACTGCCCCCATGGCAACCCAGCAGAGATTTTCTTCTTACTTCACTAGGGTAGGATGGAGCCAAGGCTGTTGTATGCTGCAGCAGATCAGGGCTGATCCTGCTTGACTCTCATTCCTCACACCATCATCTCAGTGCCTCTATCCATCAGCTGTGACACACAACCTTTCCTCACAACCTTCTTCCTCTCTCCCCTGTCCTCCTCTGCACAGCCAAGCTTGTCACAACACTGATTTCTTCAGGCATTAATTTATGAATGGTACAGGCAGTGCTTTGGAAATTTATCCCTTCGTGCCAACTTCCTGCTATGTGGAACACCTGCATTTAACAGCAGAGAAAGAAAACAACCAGCACAGTAAACCCTGAGTAAAACTGGTTTCAATTAGGAGCCTTAATTGCAATGAAACTGAAAGGAAACAAAATGGAATCTTTGCTTATATGAGTTCTCCTTCTCTCCCCCCACAGCACTTTTCATTTCCTCCAGCCTGGGTGAGCAACACCATCTCTTCAATTCCCACACAGGCACTCAGCATCTCCACCAGCAGGCCCAGTACCCAAATCTGAGCCATCTTTATCATTTGCACTCCTTTACAGGGTGAAGCAAAATCTCAGCCACAGACTCTCATAGCTGCAATAGGGATGCTTCAGAGAGTTTGGGATAACTTCTATAACCCAGAATGGTGCCTCTCACCCAGTTACCCTCACACTGAGTCCAGCAACTTGTGTTCAGCTCAATGAAAGACCCAGAGACCTCAACCTCCACCATTATTTCCCTGGGTTTGGGATGTCAGCCATCCCACAGCCAATGTAGCTGACTGAATGGAGCTCAACAGCAGGCTGTGAACATCCACATGTGTTTTTCCCTCCCCTTCTTGCAAATATTCTCCATGCAAGAGGACTGAAAGGTGTAATTTCCCCATTTTAACCCAGATCTGCTCAAGGTGTGGCTATTTTCATATTTCCATCAACACAGTTCCGTGTCTCTTGGCAGAGGGAGCATGTTGCCATATGCGGTATCCCATCCGCAGGTGTTACGGCTGCTGCCACGCTAAGGAGGTGAGAGGAGACGGTTGGGACCTGTCACACCTACATTTCATCATAAAAATGTTAATTGATCATTCCAGAAAGTCTCTGCAATCTTTTCAGCTGCTTTTACTAGATGGACATTCTTGGCACCATCATGGACCATTTGTGCCTCGTTTTTCTGCCTCTGGAGAACCGGAGGTGGGTTACATACGGTGCTTGCTCTCACCTACAAGGGTTTGCAGACTCCAGTTTCCCCAGTCATTAAACTCAGGGCTCAAAAGCATGGTTTTACTGCACTGAGCTGGCAGCACAGGATGTTGGACTTCCCCCTTTACCAGCAGGAGATCCTGGTGATGACGGCCGTGGTGGCAGAGGGAGGTCTATACTTTTCCTGGCTCCATGCATAAGTGGGCTATATGACTACTGGATCCTAGTGGCAACAGGACCTCCCACACATGGAGATGGTTGAGGCTCAGACCTCAGTGATGCCATCACCATGGGTGACCCCAGTGTGCCTGGATTTGTCTTTCTTAGCACTGTGTCTGATGTTGTACCATATGCAAAGATTAATATATAGTAGCCTGATGCGAGAAAGAAACACCCTACATGACTGTGTTTACAGGTGTTATTGTAAGATTGTATGGTTTGCTCAACCGTTATGCTGCCTGTATTCTCCCTTTGTCAGGAACTGAGTCATGTTGTGCTGCTTTGTCCTTAGTGCCTGTTATGTCCTGGTTGCTGCTGTTTGTCAGCATGACCTGGTGAGACCAGAAGTGAAGATGGATATTTGTCATGATGAAGAAGCAAGGGTGTCATTGCTGGAGTGAAACTGGGCTCTTCCTTAGCTGATGTCAATGCAGGGCCATGGAAACAGGTAGAAAAGATCAAGTTCCACCCAGGAGAGATGAGTTTCAGCAAGTCAGGCATGTAAGGAAGGACTATTGGCTTCCAGTAAAGGTTGAGGAGAGGCTAAGTAGCATCCCGGAATTCCCACAGACATTTAAGGGACTGAAGGACTCCTCCACCTCTGCCAATTGATTGCAGTACTGGGGATGGCCCTTTTGGAATTCGGGTGTTGCAGGTGGGTGCTTAGGCTAAGGGATGGAGCTGTTCTCCCTCTCTGGCAAACACACAAGCCATTGAGTGGATTGCAATTCCCAGCTGTGTTTCTTCATGTCTATAGTGCCATTATCTAGAGAAAAGTGCTTTTTTCCCCTCCTGTGCCAACAAACTTTGTTTTCACAGAGGCAAAATGAGCCTTGTGCGAGGTAACCAGGACGAGAGTGCCACCTTTCTTACAGCAAAGCCACCTGTCAAAGCCTTCCTGCTCACGACACAGCATGAAGACAACACAGAGCAGGATGGAGCACTTGCCTGGGCAGAAAGGCTTATCTGCCATTCTCCTGCAGTGCTGGCCACGTGTGGTGAAACCGAAATCCTCCTCAGCACAGCTGAAGGATGTAGCTGTGGTTGTTCTGCACTGAAAGAAGGGATCAGTGCATGTTTGATCTGAGGAAGGTCCTGGTTTGCCTTGCACCATAGCTGATAGGTGCAAGAGATGCAGCTCCCATCCTTGCTATGGCTGGTACATGCTGAGCACCAGCGCACTGGGCAACAGAGGCACATACCCTCCTGGCTATGACCTGTGCTGATGATGGGGAACTGCATCTCGGTTCCTGGCATGGTTAAAGCTATTATCCTTGTTGGCTATGCCACAGCTGCCACCTCTGACCCATCCTTCCATTCTCACAGTTCATTTCCTTATTTGCTTTAGCAAAGGTGGGACACATCATACTGGGTTTTGAACAGAGACATGGTGAGGAGCTGGAAGCCAGCCTGGCATAAGACTTGTATGTGTGTTTTCTTGCAACAGGGACAAGGCAGTGGGCACAGAAAAGGAAATAAAATAGGATTTTCTGCCATCCCTGTTGCAGATTTTTGTGGCAGGTTTGTCCTGTTCTTTCTCCTTGCTGTAAGCCTCAGTCTCTCCACTGGGAAATGAGATGCTTGTATTTTGGGTCAAGCTATGGGTGGCCACTTACTGTTGTGGCTCAGGTTAAGATTACATTGCACATGTCATGGAAATGGAGGAGAAAAACAGAGGGTTGTTATCACTGGGTGAGTGGGCCTTAGCACTCATGTTTTTCATGCATTGAAACCAACCACTTTCTTTCAGAGTACACAGCTTTGCCTTGACGTTACACGCATGGGACAGGAAAGCAATGTTTGGGTCATCAAATTCAGTCCCTTATGTCTGCCAGTCATCATGTCTGCTCATTCTCCTAACAAACTTTTCAGGTTTTCACCAACTTGCACTGCTCTTACCCAAAGCTGTTCCAGACCTACAGTACACTAAAGATTATCCACCTGTTTTCCCACAATTACTTGGGTGTGGAATGAAAGAGAAACAGAACAAGAAAGGCTGAAAGTCATATTTTCATGGGTCTTCTTGGGAGTAAGATGTTTCATATCCAGACAGATGTGGCTGGATTAATTAAGAAACATTAAGAAACAGAAGAGTGTGAAGCTCAAAAAGCAAAGCCAGAGCAGCTACAATAATGCACCAAAGGCATCACTTTTGGTTATGCAAAAAGCCCAGTGCTAGATGACCTTAACGTCTTTTCCAACCCTAAGCATTCTATGATTCCATGTTTTGTTATCTGAGTACGCAGCTGGGTGTGTGTTGCCATTGGGCCACATACAACCATTCGAGAAGAAACTCCTTACAGCCATGCCTGCAATGTGCAAAGCAAAGCAAACCAGTTCCAGGGCTTCAGTATGGGCCCATCCCTTATTCCCACATCAGCAGCAGCTTAGCTCCCCCCTTGCCTGGCCTTTTGCAGCATGTGTTTGCAGGGGCCCTCCAGAAGGTGAATGAGCAAAGGTGTGAAATCAATGTGCACCAGCTAAAGACATTCAGCCCTTGTGGGGATGCTCTCACTCAGGAAAAAGTTGCCTTACATTGCTGTAGGCAATGCTGTAGGCATTTTAATCCCGAATGAGAACATGCACATATGCTTTAATTTATGGGCACTGACTTCACACCTGTAGTTAGCTGACTTTCCTGCATGTCCCTGTGTAGGAAAGCTCTAATGAGATGTAAGTGGAATTTGGGTGATGCTGTGGCTATTAGTTCTCCCTTTGAGGTTTCTGTGGTCTGGGCTTCAGTGCATTCCATGTGTTTTGGGTTAGTTTTTTCACCCTTTTTGGCCTTTTCTGACACCCTTTCAGTTTTTGTGTGTATGCATGTTTGATTAGAAGAATCTCAGATGGAAAAATTGTACTCCTCGAGAAACCCATGCTTTTTGGTTATTAGAAATGTTTTGAAACCTGTTAAAATATGAGGCAGTCTTCACAGTGGCTGAATGAGAGGGGACTTTTCCCTTAAACATATGCTTCTCCTTCATAGATACTCATAAGTCTAAGTGCTCAGTTAATATACTTAAGTTACATAGTTGGGTTCCCAATGCCCTGTCTAGAAACACTGTGAAAAGTAATGTTCTCCTCTCTTTGAAGGAGTCTCTTTGTTAGGTATGTCCTGAGTGTAGAGACCAGGCAGGTCAGAGAGAGACAACAGTTCCATCTGCAGGGCTGCTTTTTTGCTTCCAAAAAGGGACTCAACCATGATATGTGTAAAGGGGAACCAAGGCCACCTACAATGATGTTTTTTCATCAGACATAGCTCTTTCACTCTGAGGTGAGTACACAGAAGAAATGTGGTCAGGATTAGGTTGTGCTAATAGACCAATAGCTTTCCTGGCAGGGAAATCCTGCATTGGCCTTCTAAGAAGACCCAATAACTCTTATTACCCTGAAAGTTACTGTCTGTGGGGACAGGGACTTGGACTCTCTGCTTCTAACCTGATGAATTCATCAGAAGACATTTGTACCTTCAGATGCAGTGGTACCCAACAGTTAGGGTGTTGGTTTAAGACACCAGGACTGGTAAGAAAGGCACATCCCCTCATCCTGCCTTGCTTTGGTTTCCCCAGCTGTGGAATAATAACTATTCTCTGCTTTGAAACTGCTGTTGACGCTTGAGGAATCTAAGGTCCTTCAGGAGTGATGATTTAAAGCAGGAAGTAAGTTCATCTCCTAGATAAGCTTCTCTTGCTCTGTTGAATACACAGGGAACTAAAAGAGACTGACTTGTCTATTTAAACATATTTGCTTTTTAGTGTGATTCTAGCTTAAAAAGTGAATGTTATTAAAATACTGATAATAATATTATTACAATGTGCTCAACATGAAACTTCATTCCCCATATGAAGTAAGTGGATCCCCCTCCTATTTGTTGTTATCATTATTTACTATTTATTCCTGTAGCTACATGTGATTATTGCTCCATAGAGCTGAAAAAGGCAAAGGGGCTTAGGCTGAAATTGCCTCTTGCTCATAATCATTTTCATCTACTAAAAAGAAAGGAAAATAGCCAAGATTCTTTCCTCAAAGGATTGCTTGGTTTTGATTTTGCTGTTGTTGATTACTCTGTGAAGTCTTTACAGCAAACATAAAATGCTCTCACCTACACCCTGATACCTGGAAATCAGTGCAATCTGGCTGACTACTCTGATCTTTTTCAGTAGCTGACCCTCTTCTCAGCAATCTATGTATGAGCTCTTGCCATATTTTAAGCATGTGAATGGCAGCGAGCTTCGCCTATGCTCAAACTGAGGTGAACCCTTTCAAGGATTCAAGGATTGTTTTTTGGAATGTGTTGATGTCTATTTCTAGATGATCAGAAAGTTTGAATCAGATTCTTTGTCTGTAGGTTTCAAGAAGCTCTCTAAAAGCAGTAGAAACACTTAATTTCCATATGAAAACATGTTAAATTACACACCAGAGAAGCAGAAAAACAAATGATCTTTAAACCATGGCAAGATGTAAAGAAACACACTCCCTTCATTAAAAGGTGCCAAAGTACCTTTCAAGTGACCCTCAATATTTAGGGCTGAAAGCTTCCTAGGCCTCAAGGCATTTACATACAGACTTCCCCTGACTTGAAACGTCTGGCACTTTCATTTTAAAGTAAAAATTACATTAATATTTAAAGTAAATTTTAAAGTGGTATGTTGCTATATTGCAGGACAAGCTCCAGTACTGCAGGTGAATGAGAACATGCTGTTGTGAGTATCATTATTCTGTTCTTCCTTATGTTCAGCTTCATCCACTCATTTAAATCATAGAGCTCAGCAGATCTCAAAGCATTTTACAGAAGAATTACAATAAGTTGCACTTATTCCCTTTTCACAGAGGAGTAAACTGAGGCAAAGAGAAATGAAGTAATAACACAAGTTTATGCAGCAGGTCTTCTGCAGAGGCAGGCAGGATTAAGCTCTTTGGGCTACTTGTGGGTATCATAGTATATTGTGCAATGTTACGTTCTAAATGCATATTCTCTCACTGTTATAGACTAAACCCTAAGAAAATAATGAAACATATTAATTCAAACTAATTATACACCTTACCATTCTGAGCAATGCAGGTGCTACTTTAAGACCACTTCATGCTGTAATGAGAAAGATGTTGCAAAGATGCCACAAACTGAGAAAACTCTTTTTTAAAACAACATTTTTTAGATCTTTCAGCAATGTGACTTTAAAGGATTTTCCTGCAACCATAGGACTGGAAATGTCCTGTCTTTTGTTTTGCTTAGGGCCAAGATTTCGTACTACCCTAGGAGTCCCTGAGATGTACCGTGAGATTCATGCTGCCATCAGGCTTCAGGACACAGAAAACAGTTGTTTTCAGCAGCACCAGTGATAAACCTTCTGATTTGGAACAAACCCCCATTTTTTTTCAGTCCTGGACCATGTAAATCTATTTTCTTTCTTTTAAGAAGCCCCCTCAATCCTAATCTCCGTACTCTGTCTATGCCATCTCTTCCCTTTGAGGGGATGAATTCTGCTCTAGCTTCCATAGATGTTTCACAGGGTAAAAATGTGTTTAAAGGGAGGTTCATTTTTTCATGCCCTAGTGAATTTGGCATCCTGGTAGCAAATTCTTCCCTCTGTTATTCTGCTACAAGCTCATGCGCTTTTTATGGGGCAGGGAATGTCCTTCAGTGCATATGAAGGGCTGTGTGCACTGCGGTTCTGGGCCATGGTTTGGTGCTCCTAGGCACTACCACATGCTACATAATTAATATTAGTAATGAATACTAATATTAATAATAATAATAACAACAATAAGGGCTGAATACAAGTGAACCCCATAACCTTGCCCTTGGGTGCCTGAGTAGGAAACATGAGCCAAGGCAGTTCAAGAGACACACCAACAACAGAGTTACTTACAGCAGTCCTGGCAGTTGGTTTTCCTAATAAGCATTATAAATGTGGCTGGGAGGGGGGAGGCAGAGCACAGCAATTTCACATTGCTAGGCTCCACATACAGGGCAGTGTACCATCACCGATGGAGTCATTTCAGTCTCAACTGGAAACCCGGAGGGAATTACTGCTCTGGAACCTTTTCCATTGAAGGGAGAGCAGCCCCAGAAGCAACCTCTGAGAGTGGCACTGGGGTGTAAAATGAATTGCAAACAACTATTGCTTTTATGTCTTCTATACAAATGCTTGAGTGGTGAGACTCAAGCTGTTATGGAAGGTTGCTTCATGGTGCCAGCCAGCTGTCTAACACTGGGATGATTAGCAGCAATACCTGTCACCTCTTCATTCAAATGAATGGGATACACTTTGATTCTGCAGGTTCCTACTGACCCTTAATTTGATGAGAGATACATCCTGAGGGGATGCTGAACATCTCCAGCTTCCAGTGATGACTGCTCTTCTCTCAAAGGAGTATCCCCTTCAGAAATTATAACAAATGGATGACTGGAGTTTATATTTCTTATTCTGCTGTTAATATTACCATTTTGTCTTCATTGCTAGGCCCATTCTTGTGGTTTCAGAAAGCTATTTGATAGCTGGAGAGGAGGAACCTGGTCTTCACATCACTCCTTCAGCATGGTGTTCCTGCTGCATTAAAAAACATCTGATAGTGCAACCTGCTGCTTCACAGCAAAGCTGAGGACGTATACTGGCAGCTTATCAAGTATTTAAGTCTTGTATTAAATAAGAACAGACTGAAGCTTTGCAATCAAAAAGACAAAAGGGTTTGGTCCCATATCCCAGTGATAATGTTTTTCACGGCTTCTGTTTAGCCTGGTGTTTATTGCCTTTTCTAGGAAGCCCCTGCAGCAAAGCAATTGTCAGAGTAAGCAAATATTGTATGGATAAAGGCCTTCAGCATGCCAAGCCAAATCCTGCCCATTTCCAGCCTACTCTAAAGTCAAAGAAGCTCTCTTGACTTTGCTGGCCTTGTGGTGAATGCAAAGCCCAGCTCTTCAGGGCCCTTTGTAGTTGTTCCTGGAAGGGTCAGCCTTTGATGGAATTCACCACACCCCTGCTCTTGCCAGCAACCAGCTCTTAGGTCACAACCATTAACCTACTGCCAGTGCCTTTCAATTAGGTTTCATCCCCAGCTCCTCCCCCATGGAAGGCTTTTCCTGACCTTCACTCCCCTGATGTTTAGAAGTCATCAGATTTCCAGCCTTACGGGCCAGTTTGTTCTTGTGCCAACATTGTCCTTTTGCTTAAATAGCTCATTTCCCTCCATGGCGCTTACCCATCTTCCCCTCCCTGCAATATATTTATAGAGAGCAATCATATTGCCCATTAGGCAGTGCGTGCTCACCTTCCAGTATAGGTCCTTGGCATCTGTCTTGTAGAAACGACTTAAAGTGTTTCCTCTGCGTCTGAAAGCAGAGTTCCCACCCTGTTCCAAACATGGTGCTCGCACACATTGGATGTGGTCCAAACGGCCTCAGGATTGCCTATATACTTAATTTACATGGCAACAAAAATAAATCTCAGCCCAAGCAGCCTCATGGGACAGGCTCTTTGCAAGAAAATGGAGATCTGTGCCTTTCTCCCAGTTCCATCTAACTGGGAAAAAAGGGCAACAGTTGCTGAGGCTGAGCTCCCTTCTCGCCTCATTGATGCTTTCCTTGGGGTCTCACTGGGGACAGGAGCCCCTGCAGTGGTGCTGATAGGACCGGAGCTGTCTGGCTGCCAGGGTGAATCAGAACAGCTCCGTCTCTAACACCCTGCTGCCTGTTAATTAATGCATTAATGAATTGCCTTCTAATTCCTATAATCATCCTTATTTTGGGGGGTGAACGGGATTTCAAGGTTGCAGAGCTTGCCCAAGGCCACGCAACAAGTTAGTGGCAGAGCCAAGAAAGAAACCTGGGTGCTCTTTGGGCTGGGCTGTGCTTACCAGGCAATGACACCCTTCGTGGCTGGGCCAAATTGCTCTCCTTTTGGTAAAACATCCTACGCACCGTTTCTGTTGCTCCAGCAAATGCACTCGATGTGACGAAGCACCTTTTTTATTTGCCTTACAGCAAGACTACATAAAAGCATGTAACAAACTGAGATTTGAAGCTGCCTTCAGCCTCTCATAATCTCTGCAGACGTTATACTCTTTGTGGTAAGGAGCTTGGGAAGCTCTCCCTGCCTCCTTTGTGAAGGCAGATACGTGTAGCTGGCAGGGTATTGTTTTCACTCCTGAGTCGAGCTCGCCTTCTATATGCAGATAAAACTTCCTTCAAAGTCACTAAGAGTTTTGCCAAAGTGCATAAGCGCGATTTGTTTTTAACTTATGTGTTACCTCACTGACATAAACAAGTACAAACTAGTGCTAATGCTTTACGCAGCCAGTGCAGCTACTGCAGAGGGAGCTGAGCTGTGATTTGGTTAGTGCATTGCTGGGGAAACTGTTCAGTTTGGATGACCTGATGTCTGTTTTTCTGTAATTAGTAAGAAATGGATCTTGGGTTTTTTAGTTGTTCATACCAATGTGTTTTTATCTGCACATCTTAAAGTATTATCTGCACCTTAAAAATACCCTCCCAGAACTGCATGTGTTAACACGAGTGGTATTCTCTACAGTATGTTTGATATTATCATTATTACTTATTGTTATTTTACTATCACTATTATTCAGAGCTCATCAGAGAGGTAATATTTTACGACAAATTGGGCAGAATTTATAGAGACCAAATTCATCCTAGAGCTACCACATCGGCTTTGAATTGACTCACCTTGAGATGCTTTCATGGACTTTGTGTATAAAGTGACAATTACCTTCTTCTCAGTTTCCTGTGTAGCTGCTATTCACCAGCACAGCCTTTCTATTCACCAAGCACCAATTTAAATAACAAAAATATGCATGTAGTTTATTATATGGATTCATCCTTCCAACACATTAATGTTTCCTGTGAGAGGTGGAAGGTTCTCAATTTATGCTGATGGTTATGGCTTTTGGGTGGGAAATTTTCCCTTTTGGAAAGAACCTGTTTATTTTATTTTTAATATTCTTTTCCTCTTTGAAAACCTGAAAAATCAGGATTGGCACCAGCATTGCAGAGGGCTTGCCTGCGCTCTGCTTATGACTGACACTCAAAGTCATCTTGATTTCATATTAAAGGTTATACCAAACAACAAAGTTTGACCAGGTTCTACCCTGTGTTGCAGAAGTGGGACTTCAAATATCCTTTATGCAAAGGTAAAACCAGAAGCATAAAGTCCCACCTTCCAAATGGAGAGATTTTAATTGCTCAGCCTGCAGCCTCCTGTCCCAAAAGCACTGGTCTGGGGTGATGGGATGAAAAGTGCTGTTCTTACTGTTCATACTGCTTGCGTGAGAGAAGGCATAAGAAGGTTGCTCGGGATTTATGGAGAAGAGGCTATGGAGTCCTTAAAGAAAGAGATCAGAGGAGGAGGCAGAAGGGAGGCTCCTGCCTGGTGGTATGAAGATTGCTGATTCAGGGCTGCAGCCCTTGCAGGAGTTGGTGTGCTCTGCGATGCGAAGGGAGCCAAGCCACTTATGCAATATTAATATTAATAACTGCTTTGCACTTCTATAGTGCCTTTCATCCGAGGATTTCAAAGCGCTTTACAAACATTAATTAATTAAGGCCCATAACACCCTGTGAGGTAATGCAAGTAGATATTACAGCTCATGCAGAGGCCAGAATTGCCAGCATTACAGGTATAATCCTCTAGCAAGAGTTAACTTCTTCTTGAGCAAGCTTTCTTACTTATAGGCATAAACAGGCTTCCCTTTAACGCTGAGCACATTGGGGCTTTTTCTTCTTCCCCTTGATCCGTCAGTCTTCACACGAGCAAAACTCCCACTACGATGCAGCCAAATGAGGTGAATGAGCAGTACTTCCATCTCCCAGCTCGCTGCTTCCTCTTTGATGGGCTGATAAAATTGGAGGATATTGAAAGGCTGCAGAGTTGTGCCATATATTAGTGTCCTGCTTCTGTGGGGTTTCCCTGCTCTAAATATACTTTGCACTAAGGAGATTAAGAAAGGAAGTGGACTAAAATATGTTTTATGGCACCTGCTTATCAGATGACCTCCCAGCAACCTGCAGACATTAGTTAATGTAGCCCTCATCGCAGCTGGCCATACATGTCATTAATGCCATTTTAGCCAGGGTTTGTTTTAACCATTCCCAGCTCCTGTATTTCAGGGCCAAGGCAGGAGCTGGTGGGGAAAAGGTAGACCTATTAAATACACTCTACTCATTGCAGCCTTTCATTTAATTCCTGTCTTGCATTTTCTCAGCTTAGCATTTGTGCCCATTCTATTTTCAGCCTGCCTTTCCCTCCGTGGGAAGGTGCAGGTCACAGTTGTGGAGTGTTTTACCATCCAGCCCTGTGTGGGGCTAGAAGCAGAGCTGAGCTCAGTGCAGTCCATGCCATACAGCTCTACAAGGGGGTCCTGTCCCAAAACCCAGCATTGAGTGCACACAGAGACCTGGGTTAACACCGCTTGGCCATGCTGAGTCACTTCATGCAATTAAATACCCTGGCGCGTGTCCCTTGGTGCATCCTGGCAGGAGCAGACCTGGCCAAGGGGAAGCTGAGTGGTTGGAAAAGCCACATTTGTGATTTTATATTCCAGTGCTCTCACGTACACCCTGTTTTGCAACATGCAGACAATTGCTGTTTATTGTATGGACAAGAAACACCCATTTTTCTGCCACTAGCCTCCTGTCTCCTTTGTGGGACTGGATGCTCTGTGTAGTCAGGGATGGAGCTGACTTCTGCTCCAACCTCTGCATGTGAGGGGAGTGTTATACCTGCCCTGTTTTGGTAACTGCTTGCTACAGCTGGAGATGAGCAAAGGGACCTTGAGGGGGAATTAGTCTAGAGCACAAGTTCTCCAGGATTTGCCCATTCAATTGCATTCTGAAACTGCACAGACATTAGCTAATTAATGTGGTGAGTTCATTAAACCAATTAATTGCATTTCTTTCTGTGAGTGGGCTGGGCTTATCAGTCATCTTCATAGAGTGCAGTTTAGGATGTTAAAAATATTCTCTTCATCAAATTAAACTTTATTAAATAATAACTCCTTCCAAATTCTAGGCTAGGAATGAACAACGTCACTCTAACCACAAGAGCTGTTTATTGCGCATAAACTTCTTTTACTGCCCTGCCAGCTGTGATAAAACCAATTCAGATGCGTATTCTCAGTACAGTAAGCACTTTCTCCCCTTTCATAGTCTTGCATTAACCCACCCAAAGACTCTGTCCTTTTGTGCAGAACTCCCACTGAAATCAATGGGAATTTTGTGTGTGGAAAGAATGCAAGGTTGGGAAGTTATACGTCCCCATATTGGCTAGTAAAGGCATTGTGCTTGCCACAAGGGGCTTTCTGGCAGGCAACAGAATGTTTTGCAATTTTCAAAGACAGACAGAACTGAAGAAACACCTGAAGGCAAGGAAATAAAAGTTGTCTTTTACTTGGTTTCGATTCTGCTTAATTCTAGAGTCTGCAAATACCTCTTATTTTAAAAGAAAGATTTGTGTTTCAATCCCCCCCTCTTTTTTTTTAAGGTTAAAAATGGTTTCATTTTATTCAACCTCCCAAAACCCATGGGTTTATCTTTTAGAAAGTGTCTTTATCAAGATTTCTCCCCAAATGTTTGTTAAACAGTAGAGTTGGAAGGTGCCAAAATAAAATAAAGAGCTTTTTTTTTCTTTCTTTTTCCCCAAATAATTCAACAAAAATATTTTGGTTTTAAATTTTAATATCTAAATTTATGATTTATAGGTCTAAAAGTTTTTGAGAGCCTTGTTTTTGGCTAAAGGCACCCTGGAAGTTTTCTGTGTTAAGATAGGTTCAGCACCATACAGTGAAAGTCATGTCTGCTTCTTGGCATGGATGTTTGAAAATGAAAACAGCCCAAAATCATCACATCTTAGTAATAGCCTATCCATAATTTCTTCCTTGATCATGTATTTGATTTTGATTTATGGCTTCCCAGGAGCAAGAAAGAGCAAGATTTCCAAAGCTATAGTAAGAGTAAAGGATACAGGTATCTATGTGGCACTGCAGGTGCCTTTATCTTCAGTATCCACTCAGCACTTACCCCCATTGCATGATCCCTGGTGGTCATAGGTCCAAGAACCGGTCCAAGTGATCCTGCAGCATCCCTTGCAAGATGCCACCTCACAGGGGGATAAGGAAGGAGGGACATGTAGTTTCTTTTCTAGGTGAGGAAGGATAAAACCATTCACCTACCTAGCTCAAGCTATATGGAAGCTAACAATGTGCTCAACTCCACATGCACCTACCCATTGAAAAAAACCCCAAATCCCAATTTTTGGCTTCTTGCAACATTAGAAGGAACTGGGGGTAAGAAATCAGTTGGAATATTGTGTCTTTCTCCCATCCCCTTGTTTTCTACAACATGCTCCATATTTGTACAGGAAAGCTTAAAACTGCTCAGCCAGTTAGGCTTTTTGGCTGATCTGTTTTCAGCCAAGCATTTCACCTCCACAGTGACAGCTGAGTAGCCAAAACCCATGTTTTGGATTTCTTTGTCAGTCTCAAGCACCTAAAATGCAGGCAATACAGCGTATCTAAGTCCTTTCATCAGGTCTAGCACTCAGCTTTACAGCACTTTCAGAGACATCAGCCTTAGCTGAAAACGATCTGCTTTACTATACCTAGGATGTTTACATCAAGACCTGGTAACATGAAGATCCTGCTTTCCAGCTTCCTCAACTCATCATTCATCTTCTTAATTAAATTAGGGCAATTTATATGAAACATGCTAAGAGTAAATTGGAGACTCTTGGAAGAACTCCATCCAATTAGAATGATAGCTAAAAATACATTCATATCTAAAAGAGAAAGCAACCTGAAAGACCACAGCAGGCCACTGTAAGAACTTGAAAATAAAGCTGCAGGGGAAAAAAATCAATTGCATTGTGGCCAATATTAATCTCCCATCAATAAATACCATAGCTTTCACTGCTTATGGTAATTGCCCCAGTGATTCCTCTTAAAGTGGTTCTCGACTACTTAGAGGGCCTCTTGATAGCATCTTATCAGGTCTCAAAGCAATGGTGTGAAAGCACAAATAAGAGCTGTGGCCTAGTCTGAGAAAAAATGTGGTCTTTAGAATGTGCTGATTTGACAAAAGGTTGTTCTTTGTCACAGACATCAGTTTTTATCTGCTTAGTGGATAATTCTTTGAGAGGGGACTCTTCAGCATCTCTCTGACACTGCTCAGCTCAACATGAGGTGGATTTCCTAGTAAAAGAAAGTATTGAAGCCAAGTGGGTCCAGGCTCCAACTGCTGCTTGAAATGGACCTTTTTGGAATGCTTTGGAGATGCTTCGGGGTGGCATGTGACTTTGCATGGGTTGCTGCCTGAGGGCTTCTGCTTTCTTCAGCCTGAAAAATGACAGAAAGGAGTCCATGTAGTGTGAAAGTGCTGTTGTAAAGATAGTTGTAACACCAAAGGGAAGTGGTCTTGGTGGTTTTCTTCTCTTGGAAAGTGTTTCAAGTCAGAACTAACGTCCACGAAAGCTGATTGCTGTCCTTAATTGACTTTTGGGAAATAGGCACAGTGTCCCATTTCTTGTGTGCACAATGCACTGCATTTGTCATCAGGCTCATCAACTCCCCTGTATGAATTTTGAGGATTATCCAGCTGAATCTCCTCCTTGTGCAGCCAGGACCCATATATACCGTAGGCCCATATATACCGTATATATACCCATATATACCATATATATACCATATATACCGTATATATACCATATATACCGTATATATACCCATATATACCATAGCATATATAGGACCTATATATACGTAATAACATAGGCCAGATTCTGCAGAAAGTGGCCATCAGTGTGGAGTGAGCTGTTTGCATCTTGAAATTTTGCATGTTTTCACAAATCAGGAATCATTTTGCCTGCACATTTGATCAGTTGCTGATGACCCTACCTGTTTTATCACTATACAGCTCAAAAGATGCTTAAACTGCCTGCATGATATGTGGCAGGAAGCATTGGCCAAATGCAAGAAGGTTTCTGGGAGTCTGTTTAAGTAATACCATAGAAAGCAGGCAGAAGAAGAGATGCACATAGGGATTTTCAGACATTTGATTGCACATACCAAGTATAATCTTATGACAATCACTTATGCGTACATATATGTACTACTCTTCTTGAAGACCACACATAGAGTTTTATGTCCTTGTGTTCTCTCACCAATGAGTGTTATATTTTGCTTATTATTTAGATTTCCTTAGGTTTAAGTGGCATTTTCTAGATTTTACAGAAATGTTCCAGAATTTATCCCTTCCAAGGTGGCATGTGCCATTTGAAATTAAACTAAAAGACATCTCTTTGATGTTATTTTTCATTCTAAACTTAGCCATCACATGCCAAAGCCCCAGTTTTGATTGAAAATGGTTTTCTTCATTTTTGTATTTTTTTTAAAGTAAAAATCTCATTAAAAACTAAATTTTCATTCCCCTGTAATGTATCGGCAAGATTACAGAACTCTGATTTACTGTTAGGATCGGAAATTAACTTCAAAAGACAAGAAATGGAAAGTGGTGGCTTATTCTCCCATGGCATATTACTGCAGTGAGACAGAGTGATATGGTGATATCAGAAATTTATTTTCCCCTCAAATGAAGAAAACTATATAAATTCATTTCACACCTACATATTTACTTCCATTTCAGGACACTTTTCTACCCTAAGTAAACATCTGGGATAAGTGACATGCTGGTATTTGCTGTTGTAAAAAATAATGGTAACATCAGAAGTTTCACTTTTCTACTACCTCTGATGCCAGCCAATTATATCCTATTTTTAGGCTAAATTAGGCAAAGTATTGAGTGTTCTGGCTTGCATCCAGCTGTGCATTTAAACCCATTCTTGACTACAAGCAGGACTGGTCCCACTCAGCCTGGTTATATGCCATAAAGAAGTACATGTTGAATTGCCCAGTTGGGTCTGTGCCAGGATACAGAGCATTTTGAGGATCCAGGCCATCCCACAGTCATCTCTATGGTTTCTGAGTATCTGCCTTAAGTCATTAAATGTTTTTAAATGGCATCTCTGTTGTGGTGTGTTATCCTTCCTTCCTTCATAAAAACCTTTATTGAAGTTTCAACTCTGTCCCTAAGGCCTGATCCAGACCAGGATAGGAGGTACTGGCTGAAGTCATCTATGTAGGTTGAGGTAGAAGAGGCCGTCTTCTGATTCTGCTTGATTTTAGCCTTAAACATGGCATTTAATACTTACTCCAAATGGGACAACTCATGGGCACATGTGCCCAGAACAGACCCCAAGCTCAGTGTTAGAACCTCAGATCACTATCTGAATAGCATTTAATGCCTTAGGAAAGACATCCCAAAGTGCCACACTGAGCACTGAGTGGTCAAGAAAGAAAACACAAAGCAGAAGTGCCAGAATCAGTGCTGCAGGATAGTGTGGCTGGGACAAGTAGTCCCCAGGCTTCTCCAGAGCAGGTCTTCAAAGCACTGAGCACAGCCAGCTTTGTTTTGCTTCCATCAAAAGATGCAGTCTCCAAAGGAAAAGGAGGAGCCTCTCACCATTTATATCGTAGTCCGGTGGTGAAAACCACTTGCCTAAGGTTTGCCTCTGCCTGGGAGGTTTAAACCTACGTTTCCCAATTGCTATGGGAGTACCCCGACCACAAGACTGCAGGTGACGCTGGGTGGAGGAAGCATTCCTGCATTCCTTGGTCAAGCTGTGGGACTGCTCAGGAAAGATGAAGAGATTCCCACGACCCTCTGTGAGGAAAAAGGGATGCTGGGGTTCTGAAAAGGGAGCATTTCCCCTTTTCTTTTCAGTCTGATGTCTGTTTAACTAGATGAATATAAGTTTCAGATTTGGGAAGGGGGAGTGTCAACTTCAGGAATGAGTCAGGCATTTAATGAACAAAAGATCTTCTCCTGCAGATTTATACCCTCTACAACCTTCAAATCTCAGTCCACAACTCTGTAGTGCAAAGTACTCATGCAGCAAAAAAAAGAGGAAACTGAAACTTAAGGCAAGCACTAGGACATGTACTCATGTTCTGTTTGAAAGTCACCTTGGGGTATTGTGGCTTTTTCATTTCTTTCTCTCTACTCATTGGCATAGCTTGAATGAGGAAATAAATGCTTTCTCCTCTCCTCCTCCCCATGCCCTGCATCTCACCCTCACACGATAACTTGGGGTTTCAGGTGGTTTCATGGGAAATGGAAACTCTGAACCCCTGGGGCTGAGGAGGGCCCAGAGCCCACTGTCCCACTTCCTGGGTAAGCGCTTTAATCCTGAGGTTATTACAGGAGCAGAGGGCACCGGCACTGCTGTCTCCTCCTCTGCCAGCTGCATTTAAAACAAGAAAGCAACTATGACTGCATTCTTGCAGGGTGTGATCCTGCGAGCAAGAGGTAGGTGTGTTCCCAGCATACCTCCAGGATTGGACCCCGCAGGGGACTCTGGTGCCACTGTGCCTTGCTGTGCAGGATCGTGATGGGGCTGCAAAAGCCAAGCCAGGAGATGCTGATGAGCAGAGCAACCTCTAGGTTTAGATGGTGGAATAAGGGAACTTGTGATTTGAAATCTCCCCAAGTCTTTTCTGCTGGGTGTTATCAGCAAGTATTGAGGCCCTTCGGGAAGGGCAACCTCCATGAAGAGTCCTGATGGAGATGTGGGCTTTACCAGCAAGGTTTTAGTCCTGCCTAATCACCAGAATCCCCCTTGGGGACATGCTCTTTTGTTCAGAGAGAAGCTACATAGGTACCTTAATGTAGTACCCTGACCACTTATAATGACGTGTGGGCTTCAGAATTATGTCCTTAAGTTGAAAGAGGATAAATTCAGGTTAGCTATAAAGAAGAACTTTTCACTGTGAGGTAGTGGGACACTGAAAGAGCTTGGTCAGAGAAGTTTTGGATGCCTCATCCCTGGCAGTGGTCAGGGCCAGGTTGGATGGGGCTTGCAGAGATCTCCTCTAGTGGAAGGTGCCCCTGCCCATGGCAGGGGGATTGAAACTGGATGATCTTGAAGGTCCTTTCCAACCTAAACCATTCTATGATTATATATGCTTGGGCTTAAGTGCATGGGCTTAAGCATTGGGCTTAAGTACATGTGTAAGTGATTTGAGACCTTAGACCATCAGCAAGCAGCTCAGCTCTCATTGCCAGCTCATTCCCTTTAGACTTCCACTGCTGACTGAGATCCATCTAACAAAGAGGCTGCAGCAGTATATATCAGGCAGACTAAAGGCCATTTCCTACCTTTCAGTGGATTCATCATTACTTTTGTTTCTTTCCCTCTGTTGCTCCCTTTGAAACAAAAACCTTTTCCTAAAAATGGCTCCCTGCATGTGCTAAAACAACATGGGACATTAGTCTGGAAAACAGGGCCATGTCTCCACTGAGGTCATATAGGATCCTTTTTGTCTCACCTACCATGATTTCCCAGTTTACGAGATGGAAATAGCTTTCCTGTGACTGAAGGCGTCTCTCACACACTGTTTCTTTAAATTATCATTTGCAATCCCTCAAAGAGAAAGAGGCAAAGGAAACGGGGTGGGAATTAGTTGCTCCTTCATGTACATTGCACTAGTTACTGTGTGGGAGGATCATTATTTCTAATGATGATGGATGGTTCCTATATGAAAGGGTTTTTTTGCCTCTGTTGTTCCCCAAGTTGAAGCAAGAAAGGGTTACTATTTTAATGAGAGAAGCTGAAATACAATTTATTGAGAGGGATGAAAAAGAACAGCCATAAAAGCTGAATCAAAACAAATGGAATGCTTTACCTGATCACTTTCATGGCGTTGCTACTTTCATAATGCACATACACACACATGCACTGCCACTGAGCTTTGACTTCAACTATTCTGTGCAATCTTTTTTCCCCTTCTATCTTCAGAAGGCAGTTTTCTCTAAATAAATATTTCCAATGTGTTTTTTGCTCAAAATGCAAAGAGGGGAAAATGTGACTACAAAAGCTTATATGCTGACAATTTGTTCTTCTCTTTTAATAGCCCTCTGATAGGGACAGGTTCTACCGCTTAATGACAGCAACCCCAAACCTTATCCAACCTACATGCTGCTGTTATTCAGAGCATTCAAGGCGCTATCCAAAACAATGGCAAAGAATCTGCTAAACAGGGACTCTCATATAAACACGTAACTGCCAGAATAAAAGCATCGGGTTATTCCAATCCACACTCCACTGATTAAACTGAGGAGTTGTCACAAAGATAGATAGATAAATAAATTGATCATATCTTTTTTTTTTAATAATTGCAGCTTTCAAACTTAACATATTTTGACAGGATAGTATATTAAAAGCCATTAAAACAGCTGTTTTGCTGTAGGGAATATTACTTGTGGGTTGAATGCAGAGATATGTGCAGGTATTTATTCAGTAATCAATCATAGAGAGAAAAGACCTCGAATTTCAGTTGGAAGTTTTTATTTTTATCCTTTTCCTTACTACTGGTCTTTAAACCTACTCTGAGGAAAGCTATACATGCCCGGCTGGTGCTCATCAAAAGCAAGCAATCACAGCTAAATCAGCATGCAAAATGCCACTCAACCTTGGGCCTTTATTAAAATTTGCTGGGACTCAATTTGAGATAGCGATCGTTCTTATTAAAAAGCAAAATGTAAGATAGTTTTTTTATATAAATCTCTGGATGGAATGGAATTGTTAATCAGCATAGGCTGATGTGATTTCTCTGTTGCAAATCCTGCCGAGGGCTCAGAAGTGGCACATTACCATAATTCCTAGGCTAGAGCTGGCAGCTTGAAAAAGACCTGCAAGAATCTTTAAAATGCTTAAGCAAAGCTGTAAGTCACAGCAAACAACACACGCTGGGGATGGGTACCGCAGGTTCGCTGTGTTATATAACAAAGTTTCTTCCTTTGGTCTATTTGCTCTCACCGCAATTTGCTGTTTTGTTGGGTGATTGTTTATGTTTGCTTGAGAAAATGGGTAACAACAGCAAAATCCCAGATCTGAGCAAAGCTCTGTTGTTGCCCCTAAAAGCCCAACCTATTTTAACACAACCCCTCTGCATCATTCTGAATTTGATATGTGGAGTCACTCAGCTATATGCATCAATACATATATATTTTCAACTTGAAACTAGCACCTATTATTTCAGGATCACTTTAACACCTTTCCTTTTCTCTGGTCCTATATTGCACTTACGCTGATGCATTTCAGCCCTAAAGTATCTGTGGGTCAATGCAAAACAGATCCCCATTAATAATTTGTATATTAATTTCAAAATATTATTGAGCTATTTGTTATCCCAAGCACTAATAAAATTAGTCTATTATTATTGCTAATAATGAACACCAAGTAATGCAAATTTCAATTATTTTGTATGATGGAAAATGATGCTGATCAAGTGAAGTCTGCATTATCAGTAAAATTATGATTTATCTTTAATATTACTATAACATTCAAAGTCTGCTATTGTGACTACATTAGACACTGCACAAATGTATAGTAGGGAAGAACAGTTTTTCTATGTATGTTTTATTCCACCTATAAATATACATTGTGAGGGTTAATGGCAGATAAAGAGCAGTCCACGCAAATGTCATACTACCTCACTGGCAATACATTTTGGAGGCTGTGGCATCAATAGCAAGTGTTTTCATTGACTCAAACTCTTTTGGCTCAGGATCCAACGCAGACGGTGACTGCTTTCTTCTTGTCTTTAATCAGGAACGTACAAGAGGCAAAGGAAACAAAGAGCCTTTTAATGAAGTACTTCTACCTTGATATTGTTGTTCCAAATCTAGTCCAGGCCAGTAATGGACAATTACAATTATTTTCTCATTTTAGTTTGATAGGGGTCTGGGAAATAAAGATGTTACTCACAGTTTATTTCTCATGGGAGATGCGTCCACCTAAGAAACATACCTCCTCTGAGGGTTTTGTTGAGGTGTTCTGCATTAAGATGCCAAAAACTCATTGCACAAAGAATGAGCTACCTGTTGACCTATAGAACAGCCTTTACGAACTGATGCATATGGAAAGAGAAACTTGTTCTGATGTTGATTCTTCTGTACCTGCCTTGAAGATTGTGAGAACAAATCGGTCATAGATTGCTGCCTGATAGTCATGAGCAAATCTTAATTCCAGCATGCAGGCACTCCCTTTGGAAGGGAAAGACAGGTTCAATTGCACATGGAGAGACAGAACTGCAACCTTGCAAAAATAAGAGACTTTGTTTCAAGAGCCAAACAAAATTGAATATGTTCCCCCCACACACATGCATACACTATCATCAAATATTATCAATTTAATTGCTCAGCTCCTGCAGCTGTGAGCACAATATATCAGCTTGAATGGAATGGAATTCGTAATTCTCTAAGACATGTTCGAGAATAAAACACTGAGCTAAATTCTCAGCTAACGAGAATCAGCATAGATCCACTAACCTCAGATAAGGTACCGAGCAAGTAGCAATTGTTTGAGTCCCTCTGACTTAGTTGGAATGCCTTCACTCGATTAATTTACTCCAAGAATTTGTGTTTCTGTGCCTTTTTTGGGATCTGATATACAATCAGCGCTTGGAATGAACCAGTACGATGTGATATACCACAGCAGAGCTCTAAAAATCGGCATCTCTTCCATATACCCCTATACTGATGAGCCCACAGTCACGGGATGTTGTGAAAGCATAAGGATTTATAGAGTTTAGGGGGGCACTGGAGAAATTAGTGGAAACCTGTTTAAAGTTGTTAAATTTAAGGACATGATCTCTGGCTCAGAAATCATCGATCTGCAGATTGCTGGCATATTTGGGAAGCATCGTCATATGTCTGCTCTTTTCTTACGTTCTTCACGCATTTTCTTTTGGCCTTTCTTAAAACAGGATCCTCAGCTGGGAAGACCTCTGCTCTGGCCAAGTATTGCTGCTTTTAAGTTCCCCAAAAATAGATTATGAACCAGAACTTTTTTCTTTATTATCGGGACTTTTTTCTCCTCTTCCCCCACTCTAAGACACACTTTCCCCTTTATTTTGAACACATAAAAATGAAAAAAGGCAGTTAAGACAATTGTATTTAGTGTCTTGACAAATTGTATTTATTGTCTTAACTGATTTATTATTTATTAGATCATAAATTTCACATATCTATTTTCAGCTATTGTAGGTATAAGACAAGAATGGTATTTTTTATGCTGGGTAAATTTCCCACTCCATACAATACTTTCAGTGCACAGAGTTGTAGTAATGCTAATTTTATGAACTAAGTAGAATATTTCTGTCTTCTATGCTTTAGTCAAATTATTACCACTAAAGTTGAAGTCTGAATTGTCTATACCTATGACATAGATATATACACTCATAGGCATACATATATACATGTTACTAGAAAAATAGATTCCTTTTTAATCTTAGAGTTACTAATTTGTGCCTGCACAAATGAGATGTAAATAATAGCTTTCATTTGTTTTGCTGTGTTATTAATTATTAATTATTATTAATTTCCTTAGGTGCAAAGCCACAAAGAATTGGGCATTTTGCATTTAATTCTGTGTGTTTCCCAACTATTGCCATGTGGCCTATTTGAGTGAAAGTTTAGCATTCTTGAAGGGTTATGTAAATGTGTATGTTAGTGAATAAACAGATGGTCTCTAATGAAAAACATCTTTTCATGATCTGTGTCACACTGATTTGATTCTTCATTTGTACATCAGATCTTTGATGTAATGGACAAAGGCATAGAGCTGAGTTTACACAATCCAAATTTGAGCGGACGTCTCTTAGAAAGGTATAAGAATTTACACTGCATCAACTAGTGGTAGGTGAACTAGTGCAGCCAAATTTCATTGTTAGTGCTTGCAAACAGAAATGACTGCCCAGCAGATCTGTTTTCTGGGCATCAGAAGTGCCCGGGCAGATCTAGGAAAACAGCCTCGTTTTTCATTTTGAAATAGCAATCAGATTGGAAGAAACAGAAATTATCTTTCGGGGGAAAAAAAAAAGATATTAAGCAAATCAAAAACAAAGCCAAGGGAAAACCCGACCAATGTACAACTTAAAGAGATGCTGTGTTTATTTCCATTCATGTGAAGTGAAAATGGAATAGGAGTTTAGACGCCTGTGCTGCATTTATTTAGTTTCTTCTTGAATGACTAGATGGTTTAGAATCAGGTTACGCAGCTGGACTTCACATTGCATTTGCTGCGGCTGCTTCATCAGAAATGCTGGTAGTATTTGTCAGCCTGGAAGTGTCTTGAGGCTGCTTCTGAGAGATACAAGGAGGCAACTGATAAGGAGAGCATCAGAAGGGCAGTTAATTGCCTCCAGTCTCTCGGTGCCGGGGAATATTTAAAATCTATGGGATTAAAGGCAGATTAAAAACTGTGGAAGCAGGAGCCCAATAGCGCTGAAAGATCATAATCAGCAAGGGTAATGGCAGAGCAAAAATGAATGTGGCAAATAAAATGACAGATAGGAAATTCAGATCCGCTTCTAATGCTCGAAGTTCCATCTTGTAAGCACAATTCATCTACGTGTAAATCATTTTTTGGCTTCAAGCTTATCAGCCAATCGGTGAATTAAAAATGCTCTTTCCTTGGAGGATTAAAGAGGTTGATTGAAGTCAGTGTGAAAACTGGCTAATAAGTCTGGAAATGTCAGGAGGGTGCTTCATAGGAACTCAGTGTACTTTTTCTATCAGTGCTATGAAACAGGAAGTTTGAAAAGCTCTGTAGTTCTGTTACTTTGAGAAATGCTTTTGTGTGCTTGTGTTTTGGTTTTTTTTCCTCTCCTGTATGTCAGAGTGTCATGCAGAAATATTTTAATTTGCAAGATGAATGGTGATAGATGCAAATGCTGAAAAAATGAGATTGGGAGAATTTGCTAAAATATGCAGAGAAGTAAGAGAAATTCCATTTCAGAAAGCACAGTCAATGCATATCACGGCCATGGGAAGTTCTAGGTTCCAGGCCATGAACTGCTTAGACATGCTCTATCTTGGAGGGGATGTTTAAACTTTGCTCCTTTTCTATGCCTGAAAATCTAACATAGGTGGTAGGCCAGAGACTGCATTAAGGCATCTCTCAACTAAACACAAGCCCTACCAGTGCATCTCCAGGGATGGTGCATATACAAAAACGCACACTCCCATATGACATGAGGGTTTTCCATCAGTGCTCTTAAAAAGCAAATAACCATTTCAGAGCTTTATGTGCAAAAACTGTGTTGTTAATGTTTCCACAGCCAATATTCCATCTGTAATGCCCAAACTGGTAAGGGCAAATATAGTTACATGAGTATATATATAGAAATTGAGTGTGGTTGTCAGCAATGATTCCCCATGCTGGTTGGACTGTGGAATAGTACTCTCTCTTTGTTTCAGCCCAAAATCACAAAGAAAGTCAAAAATGTCCATAAACAAGAGAATTTTCTGGAGGGAAAGCTGGTATCTGGGTATACCAGTTTCTTTCCTCCTGGGCTCTTGGGAGAAGGAAGTTGAGAGATGTGTTCAAGGGAGCACCCACAGTACTAATCCAATCTTTCATTAGTATAGGGAGCATTATCCCTTGGGGTTATTAGAGCCATGGAAAGCAGTGAATGAAAGAGAATGCAGATGGGGTAAGAAAGGAATTGATCATTCAGGTCTCAAGGACTGAGCATAAGGATTTCCCAGATTAGTCTCACAATGTCCTTTCTCACCTACCCCATGAGCCAGATATGGCTGGTTGGCCCAGTCTGTCAGTGGAGACTTACTGGGAGCCCCATGCTTTGGCAGCAGCTTTCTGATGCCTTTTACCCCAAGTACATGAGCTACTGCATGGTCTCAGCAGGACCAAATGTCCCCATCACGTCCTCTTTCTCTTTGGGAATACAGCCTTATCCCCCCCCCCAAAAAAAGAGAAAGAAAAAGAAAAAAAAGATAACTTGTTGGAAAGAAATCATGTTCATTATTAGATTGCCCAGAAAATGTCAAAAGGAATGTGCTTGGATGTTTACCTGCTTCTGCCCTCTAATGTTATTTACTGTATCTCATGCTTGGGCTTGGAACACCAAGTTGACGAGCTGACCCATGTTTTTGTTTGCCAGTTCATTCCTAACCACAACCAAAGAAATGCCCATTAATTCATATAACCCCTGTAAAAAATGATATCAAAACTCTCTGCAGCTCTCAGATTCTGAGTCTTTGATACAGGCACCTCTGTGGAGGAGAGGCAATGAGAGATACTGGATTCCTCTGCCTGCCACGAGATGCGTTTCTGTTCTTTTTCACCCTATAACTGCTTTTCATGTAAAAGGCATTAACTACTGCAACTCTAACCCAGAGCTCATGTCGGCCAGCTGAAAGCCTAACCGCTAGAATGCTGAGCAGTGGTCTATGTGCGTCTGGGTTATGGGAGGTTTCTTTGATCTCCTTATGCCCCCCGGAATGCATTTCTGCACAGCTTCAAGAAGAAGAGGCGGCTGCACATCCTATCTCCCCAATCTCAACCTCACTTTACCCCCGTTGGTTCAGGCTCCCTCTTGGGAGGTGGGAAATGTGGTTTGGATCCCTCCGGGCTGAAGAAAGCGCTGAAGCCAGATTTCTCACTTCATGGGCCAGCGCTTTCGCTAACTCAAATCCTGATATTAAAAGAGAGGTGTGTGCATCCCATCTTGGTCCGCTTTTAGAAAGAGTGAGCAAAGCTCAGTTCTGAGCTCTTCCAGATGTCTCCCCTCAGGAGTGGGCTCGGCCCTCTGGAACCCAAATGGAAGGAGATATTTTGCTTTGCAAGACCTGATTCATGTACCTTAGGATGGGTTGGAGTTTGGGCACACCCTGTGTGCTCAGCATTTCCAAATTGGCTTGCTTTCAGTGGCTCCCAATGCACCACATGGAGTCTTGCCCCAGGCCTTCTCCCAGTTGCTGCAGACTTCCTGGTTTTAAGCCTCCAGGCTTGAGGCTCTAGCAGGACCAGAGAGGAGGTGTATGGAAGTGCTCCACTCTATGAGATAACTAACGCTCCGTATGCATTAGGTAGGGAGAGCCCAGGGGTTTAATGCTATGCTTTGCGTTTCCGTTTTGGGGCCAGGCACCAAGAAAAATAGCACTTATGTCCTTTTTTTTTGAATCTAGTATTTAGTTTTTATTTGGGAAAACCCTGTTCAGTACCTGTCTGTGCCATGTATTAATGGACTTACATTGATGGACATATTTAGACTTCTGAAAGTGGAGAGGATTGCTTGGAAAGCTTTCCAAAATCTCATGGATGTAGTCAGCCATTCCTTAATCTTCAACAGTACTGAAATCAGCAGGACTCTAGGTACCTAATTATCTCTCTGCAGTCACTTCTGCAAACCCTACTGGGTGCTTGTGTGCAGCTGAAAGCACACAGGTATCATTATAATTAAGGCCTTCAGTGTCTTTGGGTACATCTCCTTGGTCCATTTTGTATAAGGTCTTAAGTTTATATGTGCCTCAGCCAAACTGTTGTTTCTGTCAAGGTCTGTGTTAAATTTTTGGGTGTGAACTTTCCAATCTGTGCACCTTACAACCTGTATGATACCTGACATGACTGTAAGGGCATCTTGTATGGCCTTGTAGTGGGATCTGTCATCTTGGCCTTCTCTCTTGAATGGATTTGGATCTGCCATCCATAAGGGCAGATAGGACTTGCTGATGCCATTTTTCCTGGCAGTCCCTCTGTGGTATGGATGTCCATGGTGGAACTATAGGCTTCTTAAGGGCAACAGATGGTTGAAAAAAGGTAAGACATGATTTCTTCAAACTTTGCAGCAATTTCAGTTTCGAGTTAGCCTGTTACTATATTATAGCTACACAGGAAAGCAGGCAAGGTACTGTCTGTGCACAGTACTTTGAGCTGAGGATTGTTGGTCAGGATGGATCCTGCAGAAATGGGTAAAAGCTGTGAGAAAGGAAAGATGCTGCTGTTGCAATTAGCTTGTTATCACGAGGTCATATTCTTCCTTTGGATACAATACTCTCCCTTAAGCAAACTATTTGCCTGGCAACACCAGAAAGAGACAGCAAAGAGATTGGAGCCCTTCCCTAAATCTATATGTGGAAGAGAAAACATGGTGTTTCTGATACCACTTTTCTTCAGTGGGACACCTGCTGGGTTTTTAATGGTATATCCCATGAAGTAGACCAAATCAGAAATACTACAGACTGCTAAGGTGGAGATAAGTAGCTTATGTGTGATGTGACAGAACTAGAGAAAGGATGCACAGAGCAAGCCTATGTGACCAAAGCAGCACACAAAGGGAAGGGTCTTTGCAGTTGCATTCAGGGTTGAGGACTAGGTAGAAGTGCATGGTTAGGAAAGACTTCTCCAGTCTTTGGTTGCACAATGGGTCTCAGTTTAGGAGATTTATGATCAAGTGACTGAGGTCCACTTCACTGGACAAAAAGTCCATAACAGCAAAATTTCTTAGTTTTTAGAGAGGGTGAAAATAAACTCTTTAATTATAGGATAATGTTAGGGCAAATTACCCCAACTCACCACTGCCTAGAAGTGCACACAAACATCTACCATAGTTTACCAAGTATCTATAGCTTAAGCTACAGGTAACTTGATTTGTACCATGAAATGTAACCTTAAGGTACCTCAGGGTTATGTCAGGGTACCTGTAACCTTAAAATAAGTTGAGGTCCAAAATGTATAAATAATAATAATAATAATAATAATAATAATAATAATAGCAATTCCTTGGATGCAGCTGGACTTACGTGTCAGGAATCATCCTTAATAATGGTGTGCATTAATGAAATTATTAACTGGTAACCGTAATTTTCCACACATCTATTATAGTAGATAATCACAAAACCCAGAAAGCTGAGGTTTTCAAGTCCATCTGACAAACAGGAACACCTTACTCTTTATCTTTGTAATCACAGTTCCACAACCATCTCTCTCGGGATGGCTTTTCACCTATGGAAAACTGGGAGAACTGCTGTCAGATTGATAGGCTGATGTTATCCCAACCAAGAACAGCACAGCAAAATCCAGGTGTGGGTGCTATGAGAGTGTATTGAGGGTAGAACTTGAACAATAACTTACAGCTTCTTTTTTGTCATATGAGAAGTAAAGCTAATGTAGCTTTCAATGACCTGTATGTGTGTCTGAACTTCCTGGGTTTTGGTGGGCAGGTTGACCAAGTGTTTCACAGGTTGCTTAGTAAACATGGTTAACAAACCTTTCTGTAGCAAATGTCCAGTGCCACAACTCTCATATTCATTTGATCAGCTATTGCTGGCTTTTCTGTAAACAAGAGCTGCTACTACATTTATCTCTCATATCTTTCCTATCAGAACCGTTCAATGAGACATGAATGTGATACTGGCAGGAAGATGGGAATGCACTACTGAAGAACATGATGTGGCAGGTGAATTCTGCACAGCTCCCTTGTCATTTAGCTTTGCATCTTTTTCCCTCCCTCCTCTTCCTTTATGCTTTTCTCCTTGCCTTGGGGAGATGCTCTTCTTCTGAGCTCTGGGTCTCAGCCTCCTTTGAAGAAGATAAACTGACTCCAAACTGCAGTGGGGCTGACTGCAACAGCAAAACCATGAAGAGATTCCCCTTCTCCTCCTCTTGTGAGGGCTTTCCTTGCTCAGTCTGTCTGAGGGGGGTTGAATGCCTTCTGCCACCTCACTCTTGAGACATTGAGACCTTGAAATTTGAAAGAGGAGTGGTGTAATGTGGAGGAAAATGGACCTGTGTTCGAACCCATGCAGCTTGTGATACGCACGTTGTCGGATGATAACAAAGGATTTACATAGGATTTACATTTTTCTTAGGGGACGTTTAGTGGAAAGGGAGCAATCAGTAGCAATGACAGATGAATCCATTTGGCTGCAAAGGCTGCCTCTTTCACACAAATAACAGGCTTTCTCTTAATCTACAATTTGTCACTGTTTATTCTGCAGTGCAAGCCTTTTAATTGCCCTGTGGCATCCTGTGCTTGTGGTCCCTGGGAAGCAAGGGGGTAGTTTGGGGGAGTTAGAGGGCATTTCTCACATAAACCTAGAAACCTGAACAAGGCTTTCCAGAGTTCAGTCAGGTTTTCTGGGTGAGAATATAAGTGGAATGTGACTTGATCTGTGACTCATCTGTGGGCACGGTGTGGGATGAAACCGTCTGGCTCCCATCACCAATAGGCAGGCTGGCATTGGTGCTCTTGCTGCTCAGCACTTGCTTTGCCAGGACTGGTGCTGAAGTGGATTCATAGCTCTTTATTAGTCTCCTCAGCTCCTCTTTAGCTCCTGACATGAGAACTATGGAAATCTGCCTCTTGCTCCAGGAAGGCATAGGGCATGAGAGGAACTTCAAGCAGACAGTTCTCCATTAACTTTTATACAATGCTGCTTCACCTAACACCAAGTTTGCTCCTTGGTTATTGGGACGTTGTCATTCTGGCTTTTGTTCCCTGCTTCATATATTATTTCTGCTCCAGTCATTTGTAGTCTCAATCATTAACAGAGTATTGATTCAATTTAGAGATGTAGAGGGTGCTTGGGAATAACAGCTCCTGAGTGGAAGTTATGGATAAACTATGTGAAAACTCCACAGTCTTTCCAAAGCAGTGGGTTCCTGTTGAACACAAGATGGTTCTGGATGTCTATGCCATTTTCTCCAGAGGCAAATCAGACATAAAACACTCCTCTTCCCAAAAAAATCTCCTCTCAAGTAATCAGAATAAGAGCTATGGCATTTTTAGTTTAATGGTCACTGTTTGGTTTAAGCCATTCCTTGTTCTCTTAGCTTGATTATGTAATCCTATTTTAAGGTGTCTCTTGAAGGTGACAAATGCTATTCAGGAAAGGGTGCCTAATGCATAAACCCAGTTATGCATCCATATGGAAGCTGATATTTACTCTAAGCAAGTAACCAGCTTCAATGTGGTTCAGAATGGATGGCCAAGTACTTGGAAAGCAAGTAATGCAGTACTGAGTTTGGGAAGTCATACACTGGCTAATCTAGATGGACCTTTGACTTCCTATATATATGCCTGAAAACATCTTATGATATGACTACAGATTCCTTGCCCCAGAATGCAACACAGACTATAATATAAAGCTGTTCTCACTCTTGGTTGTTTTTGTTGTCTTGAGTTTCAATCAGATTTATGTATCACGCTAAATTTGGAGAAATTATCTGTTTTTTGTTGTTCGTATATATGCATTTGTACAGAACTGGATAAACTTCCTTCAACTTTATTATGAAATGAGAAGAATTTTAGGGAAAGTAGCATATTTCAGAGAAATATGAACTGAAAATTCCCTTCAAAGCAGAACTTAATTCTACAATAAAACCCCCATTCAATGTATATGCAGAAAGGTAAGTCAGCTGCAAGCTTAATAGCAACCCCAGTATTTGTCAATGTCTGCAATGGACTTCAGATCCTCCTCCTATTTAATGCCTTGGTCAGAATCTACATCAGTCACTGTAGTGGATACAGTTGTTCTCCTGTGGAAATAATTAATTGTCTAGATAAGATTTGTAATATCATTAGCTTTGTCAAAAGTTGTAAGTAACTGAAAATCGTCCATAGAATTGGTAGTAATGACCCAATGTATTTCATTGCCAATAGCAGGGATGACTAAGGACTTTTGTTTTTTCTATTAAAAAACCCAAACAAAACCAAAGCCCAGTTTTAAGCAGAATCTTTGTCACATACATGAATGCTTAGATTCCCCTATTTTGGTGATGTTTCCAGGTTAGCAAGAGTATATTGCATTTGCCAGAGACATTTGAATATATAATAGAGAATGAGAAGGGGATTTTCAGACACAGAAAGGATGGACTTAGTCAAGGAAGCTGAATACTCATCTGGAGAGGAACTCTGTCCCTGTTGGTGTTGCTGAGGTTCTTGGAGAGATTAATGAATTCTCAGAGTCCCTTTTATTAGTCCCCTAGGAGCCTTATTTAAGACTCTGGGTTTGCAAATGTGCTGAGCCATTACTGTGGCAGTTAGTTAAAGCTGATAGGATCTATGTCTGGAGTATAGAACACTTTTAACAATGCTGAGGTCTTAGGAAAGTCATGCCCTAGAGATGTAAAATGAGGCACCTAAAATCAGTGGACATTCTTGACTATCTAAGTTGACTTCAATCTGTTCTCAAGTACACACAAGGAGCAGCAGCACCCTTTTTTGACCCAGTCACATAAAATGGGAAGAGTTTCAGCTTTTCTTGCCTGTCATATAACATCTACCACAATTTGACTATAACCTTTTCTACTACTTCTAGATGGTAGTGGAATGCAGATCCAGTTATTGCTACTATTATTATTATCCCTGTTTTTATTTAAAACTTTATTTTTACAACTATTGCTTTTATTTGTAATGTGATCCTTATTGATTAATACCACCACTGTTGCTATGAATAATAGTGGCTACGGCTTCGCAGGCCACCTTGGCTAGGTTATTCTACACACAATCATTGCTGATTGCTGAGAAGTAAGGGACAGGGGCAAATGATCTTTCCTTGTAGATGGAGTGGGTAATATCTTGGTCAAAATCTGGGCTAGCTGGCAGAAGACTGTGAGAAATGTCTGTTATCTTTCTTAACTATTCCTGTTTTTCTTCTCTTCTATTTCCTGCTATATTCAAATAAATAAAATAAAAAGAATGCCTGGAGGTGGATGAAGAGTGGGTGTTACACGAGCCAGCAATGTACTCTTGCCACAAAGAAGGTGAATGGTATCCTGGGCTGCACTAGATATAATACCAGCAGTTTGAGGGAGGTGATCCTTCCCCTCTACTCAGCACTGGTGAGGGCATACCTGGAGTGCTGTGTCCAGTCCTGGGCTCTCCAGCACAAGAGAGATCTGGACATACTGGAGAGAGTCCAACAAAGGGCCACAGATGTGATGAAGGGACTGAAGCATGTCTTCCCATGAGAGTACTGGGACTGTTCAGCCTGGAGAAGAGAAGGCTCAGGGGGACATCCTCAGTGTATGTAAATACCTGAAGGGAGGCTGCAAAGACAACAGAAACAGGGTCTTTACAGTCATGCCCAGTAACAGGACAAGAGGCCATGGGCACAAATTGAAACTCAGGAGGTTCCTATGAACATCAGGAAACAGTTTTTAACTGTAACAGAGCACTGGCACAGGTTGCCCAGGGTGGTTCTGTAATCTCTCTCCTTGGAGATGCTCAAAAGCCATGTGGATATGGTCCTATGCAGCTGTCTCTAGGTAGTCCTGTTTGATTGGGGGCTGGACCAGATGAGTTCCAGAGGTCCCTTCCAGCCTTGGCTGTTCTGTGATTCTGTGTTCAAAGGCAGAATTAAAGCCCTGCTCCTTCTCCCTGGTACCGATCCCAAGGTCCGTTGTCATCTTTCATTTGAGTTCCAAAGGGAGCTGAGGTCAGGCCAGGACATCTCTAATGTATATGTGGAGAGCAGCTTTGCAGCTACTCTTCCTTTGGCCTTGGGGATCTAAGGAGAAGCTGTGACACTGGGCAGGGCAGCTGCTGGGCCTTTGTGAATCACTGCCTGCCTGGGGGCAGAGGAGAGATCTAACGGTGGCACCTTAGCTTCCTTGGGCTGCTCCTTCAAACTGCACGTGGATAAGATGGACCTGGGAATCATGGACCTTTTATTTTGTTATTACTTTTCATTCATAGGCCAAGTTTGCAGTGAAATGCAATTTTAGTTGTTACTAAGTCCCTTGCACCTTTCAAGTCAACTCCCCTGGTAACTTCACTTGGGAGAGTTATTTGTAGAGCAACTTCACCAAAAAAGTGATGGTGAAATAAGAATAGGACGTATCAATCTCATCAAGTGATTGCTCAGCTGCTGGCTTCTTTGTGTAGGAAGTAGGAAACTCAGTTTCAGTATTTCTTCTTTCCTGGAGAGTTCCCATGCTGTTGGGTGTGAAGAAGGGTAAAAGTACTCAACCCTTCCTGTCTTATTTAATGCTAATATGCAGTCACAGAGAACCCACAGACAATGTGTTAACCCTCAGGAATTAGTCCATTTAGTTTTTGCATTGACTAGGATTTAAATTCGTTTTCATGATTGGAGTAGATCCAATGGGAGGAATTAAGCGCAGTGTGCTCCCATAGCACTCCCCAAGGAGGTGAGTAGGATATTTAGTGAGGAGGCAGCTGAATCAGGAAGAAAGTTGGATTTGAGCAGATGTTTCCCAACCAGCTGCTGAGTGGCCTAGCCTCCCAGCTGGAGGGTATCCGAGGGCAGCATGATCTGGATGGCTCTGGAGCCTTTCCACTTGGCAGGCAATAATTCAGAGCTCACACAGACAAAGAGCCAGGGTGAATCACCAGTCTGCTGATTAGGCTGCTCTCCTGGGAGGGAGGCACCTGGATCCCAGATCCAGGTTAGGGCTGCATAGTGGAACAGCATCAACTGGGAGGGATTGGAAATACTTAATGCTGCCTGGTAAGGAGGCTCTTCTTGTGTGGGAGGCACGAGTTTGAATCCACTTGGAGCAGGGAGAGAATTTAACGCAGATCTCCTAAAAAACAAAGGAAAACTTTTATCACTACTATATAATTATGGAATTATAGGGATGGGATGGCCCTTCTTCAGCCATTGGGTGTTAAAGTGGACATTTGATGTTGCTTTCTTAACAGCAATAGTTTTTGATCACCAGGACATTCTACAGAGAACAGAAGAAAAGAGTAACTTTTGGTCCTCCTTTCTGTGGGATTATATTCTTCTTATTTATTTCTTTCTAAATGCATTAGGGCTTTTAACCTGCAAAGCAGACAATTACTCACACTCCCCTGCTTGGCAATGCCATACGCTGCCCTAGAAAGTGATGAGAACATGCTTGTATGTGTAGTTGGACACATTAACCCTGGGGATGGTCTGGTGAACTGGGAGCCAAGGATGGCCACAGAAAGGTTCGATGGGCCTGGGAGAACCTGTAGCTATGAAAAGAGAATGGGGAATTTTATTGTCTTGGAAAAGACTCCATAATTTTCTCTTAAATGGATATGCTAATGGAAAGAAATGTAGTCTTAGGCATGGATTCTTTTTCATTTGCACCAGCTTAAAGCTGAGTCAGTTTCACCCAAGGGGGTTATTCTGAATTGAAACTTCTGTAAAATTGGTAAGAAAAATGTCCAAAATTATTTATTTGTGTCAGTCCTATGAAACGTGTTAAGAGGAGTCTCCCTGCCTTGAACAGAAGTGAGCTTTAAGATCCTATCGGGTCTACCGCTGTCAGCTTGGCATCTTCGCAGTAGTCAGTGGTTGCACAAAACTGGCCAATTTTTCCATATATAGCGTTGCTAAATTACCCTTTCTGGTTTTGTTTTATTACCCCCTCAGAGCAATGATCTCACCGATCAGTGTTGTGTTGCTCTAAGGGAGTGGCAGGGGTGGAGTGGGGTGGGACAAGCAAAGCCCTGAGCTTTTTCCAGAGTTCCCTGCATATGCAGAACATTTCATTGTCTTCTCTAACACGCCCTCACCTTTCACACAGACTGGAATTTGACACGCCGGGTTAGAGAAAGAAAGCGAGGGGAGGGGGGTGGAAATAGGCACAACACAAGGAAAAAACCCAGCAAACAAGATCTTATCATGGAAAATATCCATCCACCCTCCTGATAAAAAAAAAGCCCCAGGTTAGGAAAATAAAAAAATGGCTCTAATGAGCACTCAAAATTAACATGCAAATACACCCATGGTTCCTGGCACAGATGGGGTGATGGAGCATATCCCCCTTCCAAAAAGGCAGTTTTCACACTTCTTGGAAAAAGGAAATATTATCCTAATTATAGATAGTTTTGTACTGTCTTGAGAAGGTTTTCTCTGTTGAGGAAAGCTCTGGATACTGCTGCTCCCTCACCGCACCCCATACCCCACATTCATTTCACCAGGTGGCATGACGAAACCCTCCAGATCAAGGCAGGTTTCATCAACAAGGCTTCATGCCATGCCACCCATAATTCATCCCAGCCTGCTGTGGCTTTCTCCCAGCCAGCAGCACCTCTTGCAAAACCAGCCCCTGTCTCACCCTCCTTCCAAACTCATGTTCCTGAGCAGCAGCAAGAGTATGAATCACTAACAGAACGTATAGACCTTCGCTCCACTCCGGCCAGTTTGTGTCATTGCCTTAATGTTAATTACACACCATAATATGTGCATTTAATTTCCGTGGTGTTTCAATTAAATTAATCAGGCAATTAAAATTAATTAAAATTACAGAAATCACCTGCAGAAGTGCTTGAAATGTGGGGGAGGGTAAGGGAGGGGTTGGGAGGGAGCTGGGAACGTAGATGGCTGTGTTTTCACAGACCTTCCTTCCCTTGATTAATTTTGGGGATAGACTCTTTCAGAGCAGGTTATTTAAGGATTTAAAGACTGTTCCAAGGCCCACTGAAGCCAATGGAAATCTTTCTGCTGGCATTGATAGGCTTGGGAGCAGGCCACTAGCTCCAAGTACTCAAGAGAGAGATTTAAGCAGTAGGTGATGAAAGACCTGATGCTGAGCAGAAATCCCTCAACACCTTTGAGAAACAAGGCCAAGGGCCCTGAAGTACCAAATCAGGGTCAGATTTTGAAAGGCCATTGGTTAAAGACAAGGATAATATCTGTGGGAGTTGGGTGCATCAGTACTTCCAAGGTCTGGACTGACAAGGTATTCTAAGAAACTTAAACATATTCTTAGGGTCAAAGGACTTTTAAAACACTAACAAATGTATCTCACCCTGAACTTCCACTGTCTTTTGTAGCCAGTGAGAGTGGGTCCTAATTTCACAGAGGTGTTTCATGCCTCCTAAAGTCTTGGGGAAATTACTTATCTTCTCTTTGGGAAAGCCATTTTAGCCTTTCTTTAACAGATCCTTTCCACTATGCAGGGACTAGTGCATTCCATTGCTTCACAGATGGATTGTAGTCTTTGTAGAAGAGTTTGAAGATTTCACATCAACCTGGACAGTTCTCTTGCTGCTTATAACCTTTGTACCAAGCAAACACAATCACATGCTTGTCTTTTAACCAAGCCATAAGTTCTTCCCCAGCACAGAAAGGTTGGCCCTTTTGGCTTTTGAACAGCTACTTCCCCCACAACAACCTACTAACCATCCCCAACTAGTTCTCATGTCTGGGAGACAGGTTAGCTCCTTTCACTCTTTCTTGGAAAGACTCTGTCTGGCACACTCCTGTCTTAGTGGGTGAGTCACCCATTCTTTGCTCCCATTCTTCGACCCACAGTTGGGGATGTTTACACTGCAGTCACTGATGCTGATGAAGGTATCCCCGAGCTGCCTTTAAATTAATTTGCCAAAGTACCATTGTTAGGATAGCCGTAGTTCTAGGGAATGCTGTGTGGGCTGAAAAACCAGGGGATGAAGCAAAGTAAATGCTCATAATTAGGCTGAGCTGTTCTGGCTGCACTGGCTATTGGAATCTGAGCTCCCTGTTTTAAAGATGTAACTGCTTTTTCACACATTATAATTTCCCTCACATTGCCAGATAATCCCTCAGAGTTCCATAGGCAATTACCCATGCTTCCTGGTGTCCAAGAGGGAGTAAAACCTTATCACCTCTGCCCCGATGGCACCGCTTCTGCTCTGCACTCATGAGCCACCTTTTTCTCTCCAGTTGTTTAGATGATTAACATAATTAAGTTATGCACACAGCAAACGTTTAAGGCTTCTAGTTAGACTGAACTTTACTGCCAGCTTCAGATCAGAAAGATTTAAGTGCAACAGAATTTGTGTTATTTTTTTCCAATCATATCAGTCCATATTTTCTCTTTCTGTATACCTTGCATCTTGTACATTGGGCCATAATATTTCCATTATTAGCCACTTCAGCACAGTTTTCTGCTACTGCTTTTCTTTCTCAAGTCACAGCAAAATATATGCTGATACAGAGTATTTTTCCACCTTTTCAGTTTTTGGATCTGTATCTTTAATTTTTATTTTATATCTTTCTCTACTCCCCTTTTTTTAAAAAAATAGGAAATAAAAAGTGCAGAAGAAGAATGAAAAATCCACCCAAGAACAGAAAAACTTGATTTAGAATTAGAAGTTTTCAGAGGATGATGACACTTTTCTTCTGAACAACCCCAAATTTTAATTACAAATCTGATGAGCACCCTTTCTTGTCTCCAAATTTCTTTAAGTG
Source organism: Melopsittacus undulatus (assembly GCF_012275295.1). Lineage (NCBI taxonomy): Eukaryota > Metazoa > Chordata > Aves > Psittaciformes > Psittaculidae > Melopsittacus > Melopsittacus undulatus. The sequence continues at coordinate 1,058,426 of NC_047531.1, forward strand.
ATGAAACACCCCTCTCTCACTTTGCTAATCCTCCTCCATCTGAATTCTTTGACACGACTTCTTGTGTGGCCTTTGGCACATCACTTCACCTCAGTTTCCTCATCTATAAAATGGCTGTTAATCCCTATATAGTATCACCCACGCAAATTGCCAAGGCTTATGCCTGAACAGTGCTTTGAAGATAACTGACTAAAGTTTCAAAAGGACCTAAGAGATTTAGGAGTGAAAGTTTCATTAACTTTCCATCAGATTTGTACTCTTCTATCTCTGAGAGCCTTTTGAATGTCTGCAGAATTGCAAGACTTCACTCATCGCAGTCATACTTCTGGTTGTCCTCAAGGAATGGGATTGCTCCAGGGTAGTTTTGGCAGAAGATCTTGTTCCTCAAAAGAAGCAAGGTGAGACTTTGGGCTCTCCAGTTTCTTCCCCTTCTCTGGGTAGAAGATATGGAATCCTGAATGCATGCTTCAACCATTCCAGGTGAAGTGGTATCTCTCAGGAGCTTGGTATTTATATCAGTAGATCTACTTGGTTTATTTTGACTGAAAGAAGGGAGGGAAGGCAAGTATCTTCAGCTTTCCCACTAGATTTGAGATAGTAACCTGGGAGGTAACGGTGAGCTCCTTTGGATGGTGCAGAGGTATTCACCTCTTCAATTAGCAAAACTGCTTCTTGACGAGAGATTTATGCTCTTCTTTTCTGTAAGGGCAACTTGATGGAGGGGCTTCAAAGATGGCCTGTCAATCTTGGGCTATGCTGGTTGATCCAAGAAGAATTATGAAGTTCCTCTAACTGCAACAGAATGATCTTACTGCTCCATTTGTCCAGCAAGTGCAAGTCCCAGGATCTTGCTAAAAGAACAGCACTGAGAAAAGGTCAAAATTACTAGGGAGACATACTGAAAGAATCATAAAATGGTTTGGGTTGGAAAGGACCTCAAGATCATCCAGTTCCAATACCCTGCCATGGGCAGGGAAATCCAAATATTGGGCTTTTTGGTTTTGAATTTGGGTTTGCTACCTTGAATTCCCCTTTTTAACTTTTCTCAAAAACTATGAAAAGGGAAAGAAAAAGAAAGTGATCAACCAAAAAAGCTGTAGATAGAAGTGGCTTAGTGGCTTTGGTTTGTTTAGCTTCAGTGGCTAAACTGCTATTCTGAAACCACATGGAAAGAAGGTTGTTTTTCTTTGTGGGACTTTCCTTATCAAAATGAAAATGGAAATGAACTTGTGAAGACAGAAACATTTTCTTTGGCCATAAATTAAATATTTTATGTTAATTTCTATTTTACTGACATATTTAATGCAGCAGATTTGAAAATGAAATATGATTTGAAAATAGGAATCTGGAAGGTTTTGTTCCAATAATTTTGAAGCAAATAAATAGACTCAAAAGTGGTTCTTTTTTCCTCCAAAACTGCCATATTTGCCATATATTTGCTGATTATTTTGATCAACTAGACACTACATTTTGCCTAAAATAACAGTCTAGCTATCATCTATCTATCTATCTATCTATCTATCTATCTATCTATCTATCCATCTATCTATCTATCCATCTATCTATAAATTGTCTTGAGTGTGAAAAATGGGTCCTTAAGAAAAAACAGTAAATCAAGAAGTATCATTATAATACTAAAAAAAGAGACTATTTTCAGGGATTGACAGCACAAGGCTTTGAATAGTCTAATGCAATTTTGAACCCATCCATTTTTGTAAGGGGGTTGTGGTGGACCAGCCATTCACAATAGGTCCTTTCAATCCTAATTATTCTGTGATTCTGTGATTATCTAAGTATCCGTCTTTAATACCTTGTCCTTATTATGCCACAATTGGATACCTTCCAGTTTAATACATTCAGCCTTTAACACTATGTTTTTCTTCAATTTACAAGAAATGGAACAAATGCAGAATCAGGTCACAGTGACATTTTCTGTCTGAGTAGGCAACTGAGCCTACAAGACTCAAGTCTCAAAACAATGTCACAATGGAGGTTTCCCGTTTTCTCCTCAGTGGTGCAAAATCTAATAAATACCAAAAGCTCAAGAATCATCCCTAAAATTCTTGTTTGGGGAAGTCTGACCAACAAAAAAAGTCCTCTTGGGAGATTTTATTTCTCAGTTTTAGATTTCTTCAAACTACAGTGGAGTACAATTGGCCTAAAAGTTATGTTTCTTCAAGGACATTGATAGTGTCATTGCCTACTGCCAACCACAACTGAGAAAGACAGGGGACCCAAAAAACCCCAGGAGAATTTAGCTTGTGATGGAAGGGTCTTGCTATGCAGCAGAGTTTCTTTTCACCTCTGGAATTGCACACTAGATTCTAATTAGAGCTGTTAATTAAACACATTTTGTTAAAACATGTTGCATCAAAGCTGAAGCATTTTGTAGAGAAGTGTCTATTTTGTTTTCTTGGAGAGACTTTTGAGGTTCAGGGTTCTGGTCAGGGAGAGTATTCAAGAAGAAGCAGAGTCTCATTTCTGGTACAAGGATAACACAGAAGTGTCATTAAAATTCCAGTGTCTTTTAATGTGACAAAACATGTGAAAATCTTTCTATTTTCCTCTTTTTTTTTTCTCTCCAGTGTGGAGGGAAAACAAATTTAAAACCTCTAAAACTGTGGTAGAATGGAATTGTTGTCCTGTGGACAACTCCTGTAATAAAGCCAACAAACTTGTCATGCAAAGTCCAGTTCCTCCCTGTTGAAGCACAGTAATTCACTTATGCAGCCTTACCAAGTGTTTCATGCATTGCTAACAATTATGGGCGCAACTTGGTGGTCATATTGGATTCAATGGCAATTTTCCAACAGATTTTATCAGGAATAGAATTTATCCCTATATGCTTTAATTGTATAACTCATTTCTGTTATGGCTTAAGACTCCCCAGTCTGTGCCAGCATGTGAAATTCTGATGAAGCTTAATGTTAGCGGCCGCTGCTAACTGTTCTTAATTATTTGATAGTCATCTGAGGCCTGAATTTCATAGATGTGCAGCTCCTCTTACTCCAGTTCTAATCAGTGGTAATTTGGATACTTTGTCCATCTGTAAATCAGACCTTTAAATGGCATTCCCAGTCCCGTTGTCTCTAATGGATGCAGGTCCATACTTCCAAGGCAAAACCTTTCCTTCTGTTAACAGAAGAGTTTAAAATGAGCTTGGTTAAAACAATCCAAACTGTCCTTTTGGGTGAAAATAGCAAAGTTTGTGGGTTTTTGTTTGTTTGCTTGGGTTTTTTGTTTGTTTTTGGTTTTTTGGTTTGGTTTTTTTTTTGGTGGGGGGTTGGTGCATCTCAAATTTAGGGAAAATCACAGACTTTTTCACAAAATGAAATATTCTGATACATCAGCACTGAGCATAGATCTGACATCGGTGTGTGATGGGGAATTAGGCGGACAACAGAAGTCCTTGATGTTCTGCACTGCCAGAAGACACACACCATGCTAACACTGGTTACAACTCTAATTTAATTACCCACTGTTTAGGAAGGCTACAGGACTGTACTCCAAAAGCTTGATTTAAATGAGGATTCAACATAAGACACCTAAAAACATATTTGTTAAGGCATTTCTATGTTTAATCTCCATTTCTCTAGCACCAGATTTCCAGATCCTCTGTTTTCTTCTTCCTTTTTGGGACAAGGGAAGTTTTGCACTTCCTTTGCAGTGCCTTCTTCCACTGGCACTGCAGGGACTATGAGCTGATGCACAGTCCCACCAACACACAATAGATCAGCAAGGCTGAAATAGTGACTGTTGGCATGTTATAGGAGATTTCAGCATCTCCCCACCCTGCTGCCTTGTGGGAAGTGTGAATTAGGCAGTACTGTGCATCTGGGGGTATCTACAGCAGTGGGTTCACAGGAGGCTATTCCCCCCAGGGCTATATATTCATGGTCAAGTGCATGGCTGGATGAGATCCTTTGGCACCACAGGGTTTGCCAACCCCTTCAGCTTTGCAAGTTCAACTAACAGGATTTTCTCTCAGCAGGAATGCAGAGTTACCTTGGTTCAAGGCTGATCTAAGAAATTGGAAAAGGGGGTTTTAGTCTCATCCCACTTGGATGTCACTCATGTAATCAGGATTCACATCTAGACTAACACGCTGCCTCGCCTTAGCTGTAACTGAAAAAGAAAACAGAAAGAAAGGAGTCTCTGTGCTAGAGGCACAATTGTATAAGAAGTCTAAATTGAAATACAGGTATTTTTGCCCTTGGCCACCCAAATCGGGGCATTTAAAATGCCTGTTTTCCAGTCAGTTGATACTCAGAAGTTTCAGAAAATCAGCTCTTGGAAATACCAGAGAAAACTCACAAATTTAAGAACCTTTCTGTCAAAAACTGGTGCTTACTGGTTAATTTTGGAACAGCTTAGATGTCCTCTCCACCCCAAAATGCTTTTGGGAGGTTTAAATGACCATGAATATCTTTTGCATTTGGGGTCAGGCACAAAACTACTCCCAAGATAACACCGTACCTACCACATTCCTGACCTGGTGGGAATACTGGCTTTGACATGGAAAGTTTATGTCAGAAATGTTGACACAAGCCTAAATGGAGTGATGTGGGAGTGAGGGAGGAGTGTAATGTAGGAGCTCTTTGAATTTGTCTTTCTTCTTTTCTTTGTAAGGGGCTGTAGAAAAGATTAATTTTCTATATCAAGTTTCATTCATTGATAGAGTTCAGAAGATAAAACTCATGAATTAAAACCAAAACTGAAGCACAGACACAATGTGGACAAAAAAGTGTTAAGGGACTGAAGAAGACACTAATTCTCCCAAATGCAGTCCAGATGTTTGCTGACATTTTAAAAACACACAGTCTCTTCCATCCGTAGTTACCTTTATGATGCTGTAAATCGTTCATATCAATAAGACATTACTGAAGAGGTAGTTTCTTTTCCAAGGTTTCTTCTATTTGTATCATAAAGTACATGGGTAAAAGAACACACATGCATTAATAATAACGGCAGTTCACACCTGGTATACATTGTCACAGCTTCTCTGAAGTCAATAGAAGAGATCTGATTTACTTATCTTTTGTCCATCCGGGTGATTGCCCATACCCAGAGCCTTTACAGACTATGTCATGTTGCTCAATATTGTCTATGCAAGGCTGTGCCATGTCAAATGCGGTGGTGAAAGGTATGTCAATAGAGAATCAGGCCTGCAGTATACATGGGAGTTTTGAAATCTCAGGAGGAAAGAGTTGCACATCTAAGGATGAGAGAAGCGATGGCAATAGCATTGGTCAGTAACTGTGCAATGAAAGCAATTAAGTGCATGAATAAATATCTGCAGCTCTAAGGAAAAAAGGAAGGATTATGAAGAACTGAATGACACCCAAGTAGAAGAAAAAAATCTATCTTATTTGTTATGTCAGTTCAGATTAAAATCAGAAAAGAATGAAGGACTGAGAGGAAAAGGAAGCTATGCTGCAGCTTTGCTGTATTAGGTAGGTCACATCATGACTGTACGAACTCAGGCTGATTCTTTCCCTATCATGACTCACTTGTGCATGCTCACGAAGGGGTGCTGAATTTGGCAGACAAAACACAGAGACAGTCATTTCACATTTGTAGATCCTGTTGGCTCAGTTTAATCTGCATCCCAAAATACTGCCTGTGTGATGAAAGGGATGGGCTGAGCATTTCAGTGTCCAGAGTGGCTGCTCTCATCACCATTATATTGAGCATCTCAATTCATTCCTTTTGTCCACTACCCACTGCAAATTGATGGCCTTTTTTCCTAGGGGCAGGAAACTATAACAGCAGCAAAGAGAGCCAAATTGAGGGAAGTTATGGCTCTTCTATTTAGACACTGAGCAATTTAGGAGCAGTACAGTTGCTGGATGTTTCCCACCACAGACACTTGGAGCAGTGTGGCAACAAAGGTGTGGGGAAACAAGCTGAGCCAAACCTTTAAGTTACATGGATTGAAACTTGCCCTCTAGCCAGTGGCTGGTAAATCGTTTTTTAAACACCATGGGCTATTCCAAAAGTAATGTCATGGAGGTCAGAGAGGGCAGAAGGAAACAGCCTGATCACAGATCCAGAGCATTATTCTGGTCTAGGATGAGATTCAGCTTGGGATGCTGCAACTCAGTCCTAAGACACTTAGCTTTTTCTATGGGCATCTTTTTGGGGGAATGTCTACCATTTAGCCATCTTCATGCTTCAAAGGCAATAATGACTTCAGAAAGAGAGGACTTAACCTACAGCTGGTAGCTTCTGAAGATAATTATATATTTCTAATTTACTTCAATATTTATTATATAATACTCATAATTATTTTTATAATTTACTGTCTACTTGGTTGACTTGGCATCTGTGTCTCTTTTACCTTCCTTCACTTAATTTTCCCTTCTTTACCCATGTCTTTATTATCTGTTTCGTTATTCCTTAGAAAGATAAATTACAGATGATGCCCTGCCACTGAATATATCTTTAACCAATGTATATTTAATATCCTTTTTTCTAAACTCTTTTGATTTACTGTCTTTTTCTTATCCCCTGTGATAATAACTAACCAATGTATTACCTTGAGATTTTTCTTCCGAAGTTTTCTCTTTCCCTTTTCATGAACCTAAATATATGTTGGCCAATGGCCAAGTAATTTTCCATATCAGCAACTGCTGTGCTTGCATGCAGCCAGGAGAGATGTGCCTCTTGTAAACTCTGCTGTTCTCTAAAATGTGAAGTTCTTGTCCTCTGAAAAATCCCCAAACTTTCTATTTAAAATTAGCTGGTTAACCACCTGCTGGCTTCCTGCTTTTGATTTCATTATTTTCATGCACTTTGTTCAGGTCTCCCTACCACTGCTTAAGACAAAAGTAATACCTCTTTCTAAAAGTGCGCTCACTGATATAAATGGTAAATTCATGTTGTCAGGTATCATGAAGATAAAGGGTGGTAAAATTTTACTCCAATTGATATTAATTTCTTCACCACCTTTAACACTACTCTTGGAAGTTGTTGAATATGGATTGGTGAGCTAAAGGTCGTGGATGGTTTGGTTTTAGTGGTCTATGATCCAGAGAAGCAGGTATGAAATCAGTAGCTAGCACCAGCTTTACCTGAGAAAGATGAGAATAGGATGGCAGAGTCCACAGTATAGTACAAATATAGCTCTGAATTATGCTTCTGTAACTACAAGATAATTTGATGTACTTAGATTAAATTAACGGTGTACATCAATGTAGAAAAAGAGCAGAATATAGCTCTATGTGGTAGATTGTTTTTATTTGAAGCCTAAACCTCCACTGTTACACTAAACAGAGCAAGCACTGTGCACACTGTTCAATTCATAGCATATTTGAGTAGCTTTTGGCCCACATTAACTAGCGCCTTCCCCAGCAATGCCTTGCAAGGGGATATTCCCAACACATAGCATGCAAAGAGATCTCCCAGTTTTGGGGGAAAGAGGGGAATTCAGCCTTATAGACCTGTCCTGCGGCATTTGGTTTCAGAACCAGAGAAACCAATATACAATATTGATGTAGCTGATATGGATAGCAGGCAGTATTGCTGTGCAACACATGCTCTCCTAGCATGGTCAAGCTGGTAGTGAATCAAATACAGACACATGAGTTTTCAGCACTGAGCTAAAGACCCATTTCCAATGGCTTCACTTACAACAAACATGAGCCCTTCGTGATTCAGGCACTGAAACAAAAACCTAAAACTGAAATGAGCAGTAATTACCTGTGCCACCTTATTTCATTCTTCACAAATTAAATGAAGATGTAAGCAAAGTTTGGTACAGGGAGAAAAGGATATATAAAGGGTTAAAGCACATCTATTAGGATGACATGGTCCTGTGTGCTCTGTTGTAGGCAGCTCTTGAGTATGCACAGCAATAAAAGGAGACAGAAGGCAGAAATTGAAATCTAGTTGAAAACAAGTACTAGGAAGGGACTTTTGGCATGTAACAGCATGAAAAGGTCACACAAACTAGTGTGGGTGGTGGAAGACACCACAGAGACTAGCACTGTCACAAATATATAGGCATGATATTTATCACTAAAGTCTGCGAGTACCAAAACAAAGACACAAAAGGAGACAAAGGAGATTGACTGTTTCTGAAGATAAAATCAAATGCAAAATGAGGGAGAAGAAGGGACCAGGCACTGAGGTGGGAGTTGGAAGGTGCCTTTAAAATAAACAGTGAAGGGACATAAAGGACAGTGATAGGTGAAGGATATGGTGGGTCTGGCCCTTGGAATCAAGGAAAAAAATCTGTTTCTTTAGGAATATAGGGTTGGACCTCACTGGATTTTAAACATACTATGTTAAAATACCTGTAATATTCTTTGGCCTTTTCTTATAGAAGACCCTTCAGTTTTAGTTAATCTACTATGAAGGGATAGAACCATTTTGATAGCTGCTGGGTGAGTGATGGAGACAATAAAACCCTAAAATGCAAGGCCCAATATAAACCGTACTCAGCCCTAGTTTTGCTTATAGCCAAGCAGGGACTGGCAGTAGATATTTGTGAGCCCAAAGTGTTAATGGAGGAGCAAGTCCTGTGGCTATTGCAAAGGAAATGATATTAATAAAAATATTTCAGAAAAATCCTGGAATCTTTCCAGTCAGACGGATATTTTTATTATGTTTAAATACTTGTGTCAAAGTCTCATTTATTGCAGACTTTTAGGAGAGCAAGAGGCATTCCTGAAAGTCACGTTCCATATTTTTCCATTCTGTCTCAGACACTTTAGATTTCATTTCATCAAGGGAGACACTATTCTCCATGAAAGTCTACTATCATGTTTTACAGTGCTGTTTTCCCTTTTTTCCCCTTCTAAATAACAATAAGAGTATCTACTTCCTCTTTAAAGTGTTCTATGAGGTAGTCTGGAGGACTACCTGGAGGAAGAACATGGTAACTGCATTTTGCAGATGGATCACTGAGGCAGAGGGAAGTGGTTTATTCAGAATCACCCAACAGTCAGCCCCTAAAGCAGAACTGAGGGCAGGGTCCAAACCTCCAAAATCTCAGGGTAATGAATAAGCACTTATGTCGAGCCTGAGCTCAAAGCCAAAGGAAGTCTAGTTTTGCATTGATTTTCAACTTGAGTGTGTTTTGGACACAAGCTATTAATTCCCTCTGATACTAGAAGAAACCATTGGACTTTAGAGTCTCCCTGCTAAGCCAATGTATAGGCTCTAACACATAACTCCATGTTCATTTTAAGCTGAATAGGTTACTAAGGATTACTGCCAAATTTGGTTTCAGCAGCTGTTTAACCCCTCAGACTGTGCATGTCATCTTCATAACAGAGTACCTGAGGGAAGAGGATGTCCCATGATGTGACCTAATGAGTGGATGGGTCCTTTTCTGGTCTGACCCCATGTAAAGTGTGGGGACCCTCTTCCACTTCATGTAACACAATGCAGTAACTCATCTTTGTAGCCATGCCATTCACACTGGATCATACCCATGTTGAGAGTCATTTTTCCTTCTTGGCTTTCCACATCAAAAAGCTGTAGATAGAGACATCCTTCTTAAAACAATATGAAGTCAACAGGTAAAAAGCCCTGCATATGAAAGATAAAAACTCCAACTTGTGGATTCCAGTTCTCTTAAGTAATGTGTATCCCAGTTTCCAATTTCAGGAATTTTTCTGACACAGCAGAACCTGGCAGAAGAAATTATTCCCATTGTGTGGAAAAATCCAGCATTCCCAAATTTATCTTGTTCGTTAGAAGTTGTGATGTTTCATGGAATTGAAAGTCTAAACTGTTTTAAGGGAAATACAGAAACACACTTATCAAAAGGGAGGTCATTAACCTGAACATCTTGGCACAGGTGGGGACTCAGCTGGCCTGAGGTATGCAGTCCTGACCACCAGGCTTTAAAAAGAGTAACAAACCATTTGGAAAGGATCCAGAGGAGAGTAACACGAAGGGAAAGAAGTTTAAGAAAACATGACCTATAGTGAAAAGTTGAAGGAATTGGGTTTGTTTAGTCTAGGAAAGCAGTGAAGGAAGGGAGGCATGATAGGAGTCTTCAAACATATAATAGGTTTTTTAAAAGAGAACAGTGATCAATTGTTTTCTATGTCCACTGCTGATAGGACAAGAAGAAATGGGATTAATTCGCAATGGGAAGAGGTTTAGGTTAGTTATAATAAAATCCTTCTAACTGTGTGGACAGGAACAACACAACCTTGATGGGCTGCAGGGTCATTACCTCTGGAGGGTTTTTAAAGCAGGTTGGTTACATATCTGTCATTTGACATTATATCAGAGCAAAGGGTCAGGTTGGAAGTCCTCTTGAATTCCTCGCTACTTTACTCTCCTACTGTAAAGTGCTTTATCCTCATAATGCCTGCACATTGTCAGAAATCACAAGATACATCAAACATCTTGTACTATTGTGTACAGTCATTCAAAGCAATGAATGATACTTGCAAAATTTTAACATTAAAGGTCAAAACAAAGAAAACCCACCCAAAATAAAGCAAAAAAATTCCAAACAAAGCAAAGAGTGAAGGTCAAACTAAATATTTCTTTTCATCTTGGATTTTTTTTAAGCATTTCCAATAGGAATATTATCACAGTTAACTGGCTCCCAAGAAATAGCTTGATTTTGACAAATCAGCTTTTTCTGATAGGAAGTTGTATAATAATAAAAAAGTTAACCAGTGTTGTTGCATGAGGACTGATGGGCCTTAAAACCCTGATGGGTTTTATGGTAGCTTCATATAGAGAATATATTTTAGCAAAATTTCACTTCCTACATGGTAGATTTGGGATGGGAAATGGTATTTATAGGATAATACTTCTTTCAGAGCTTGTGACAGGCAGTTCCTGCAAGGGAGTACCTGTGAACAGATGAGGAGAGTTCCTTTTACTCCTGTTAGAGTTTTGAGGGTGTAGATAATGAAAGCTTAGCCATAGCTGAAGGAAGATGGGTAGCTGAGGGGAACCAGGGAAGTTATTATCTCTCTAAGCAGGACTTGATGTGTGAGGGGTGATCCAGCCTCTGATAATTCCTGTATGCATGGAAGTGGGGGAAAAAAAGCCTAAAAACTTCTCCAACAACTAAAAAGGGGAGAATAAAGACCTAATTATCTCTGTCTTCTAAGCCTTGCTGCAAGTTGCATCAAAATCCCTTTTGGATCAGGGAAGTGCAATTACTCAGTAATCTGTAGAGAGATGTCAACCTATAATCAGCTGATGTTTGTTTACCAGCAATTCTCATTAGATTTCCCTTAATAAAGAAGCAGTTACCTTGTATTTAGGGCCTTTTGACTGTCATTGATGCTTTCTTAGAGTGAAAGTGGCTCTAGTTTGTCAAAGTGGATGTGCTTCTGTTAAAACTACATATGTTCTCCTAGGGTTGAATGATGGACCTGATGGACCAAGGCTTCCTATATGCCTTGAGATTCCCAGACATTTGATTACACAAGGCTTTGTTTCTGCTGTCATTACAACCACCTCCTTCAAATGACCTTGCCCCAGTTCAATTTCAGTCTCTGTAATGTGATGGGTTACTTTGAGGTTGTGCTTTTAAAGGGATCTGAGTTAGATGAGACCACCCTCGGAAACAGGCAGTATAGGATTATTACAGCCCAACACCCAAGTGCTCATCCTTCTTGTGAGGATATACATGGGGAAGCCCTGGGAGGTGCACAAGTCAGCCTGAGCAACTCCTTGAGGAAGGGGCACCAGACCTACACTGTGTGGTCTCTGTCACCAGCAGTGGCACCATTGTAGGTGGATGGGTTTCTAGTGGGAAGAGAAGTTGCAAGATAAGTTGATGAGAAAGAAATTACCAAGAAAGTGAAAATCTAATTATTTGATCAAAAGCTTTAAGAAAAAGTTAACTAAAACTTTGGGCTTCTGACATGTTCTGCCCAATAACTGTAACAACAGCAACTGAGATGAGCACAAATGACTTATGCAGAGACCTGACTGGAGAAACTATTTTTCTTCTTTTGACTCCACTAAAAAAGACCAAGTGTGGATGAATGTTGGATGTATAACCCCCAAAGCAAATAATTCATAATGAATGCCCTATCCCATTTTAATTCATTTTGTGTTGTCTCTGTGTGGCAGGATGTCTAGAGGCCAAATACTGTTCTCCATAATGTTGGTGCAGTCCCATTGATACATTGATTTCAAGAGGTCACACCAGATTATCATAATGGCTCCTTCAGGCCGTAAAAATCTATGAATACGAAAGCATGGGAGAGCAAGTTGAGGAGAATACAGAAAACTTCACTTTGTATTTTGTGTGGAGGAGACAGGGGAGTATGAGGGACTGTAATGCAATAGACATAGGGCCTTTTGATCATGAATGCGAACACTTTTCAGGTTGGTACCTGTTGAAAGCTGCTACTATTTGATGGCTCTAGAGTAGTTTATGTTAAACCAGATGGAGGTCTCTGTACAATTCTTTGGAGCTAAAAGTCTAGTGAAGTCAATAAGGAGGCTTCATTGACTTGAAGAGGTCTCAAATCCCACCTTAAGTGAATAAAAGTTTACAATAACATCAAACTGTCCCCCATATGACACCTCCTACATTCAATTTAACACTCACCTCTTCTCCCCTCCAATGCAACCCAGCTTCATCTGAATATCTGCTTTGAAGCACAGGGAGAAACAACAATGTTCCTTTAAAAACAGGCTTTCAAATGGGTACCACTGTACTAAAAGATTGACACTCTCTAAACCCAAACATTGCAGTGAGAACCAATTGAATTTCCTCCATAAAAATCTCCTAAATACCCATATCCCTTCCCCAGGGACAAGTTTTCCATAAACAGACAACATTCTTTTGTTGTTGTTGTTGTGTTTTTAGCAGTCTTGTACAGTATCTTGTCAAGATGTCATCAATACAGCTGCTTTGACATTTTTAGTGCAGCATTTGGAAAGCAGGTTGGGTTTTTCAGACTGCAAGCCAATATAAGTCAGTCTCCCATCCTTAATTTCTCTATGAGATCCTTCACTTCTATTATAAACAGATCCAGCACTTGAGAGATAAATTTCTTGGTAACAGTTTGGACTTTTTTATGAACCACCTGCAAGTTTTCTGCAAACAACATGTTTTATGGGAGCTCAAGGCAATGTTCACCCATCAAGACCTGACAGTAAGAAGTGGATGAATGAGGCCTTATCTCAGCCACACATGTAACCTTCTGTGTCCCCTGGCTTGACCTCCCTCTGCACTCATTTATGAAAATGATTCATCTTTAAAGAGCTTCCTCGCTCTGCCTGGAGGCTGTAGATCTTTCTGCACTGGACTTGTAGGCTGAGGTTATAAACTTCAGCATGGAAGGCTTACAGAGGGGCTTAATTTTGAACATTAGGGGAAAAAAGAATGTGTACACACTTAAAGAAGCAGGTTAAAATGCAGAGAATTGAAAAAATCTCTTTTTGTGAATACTGAGATTTTTAAAAGGGAGGTGGCTGAAAAAGTGAGTCTTTTATGATGTCACATTAGATTTTTGGTTGCAATCAAAATAGTTTTGGAAAGCTATTTGTTCTCATTATTTATGCTTCTTGCTTTATATGTGTTTTTTTCTGGGCAATAAAGAATATAAAATAATGCATTTCTAATCAGTATTACTCCCTGGCTCTTAGATATTCTCACTAGATTTACCCCAAACTGAACAGTTGTCAGGGGAGAAGCACAGTCTTTCATAACAAAATAATCTCTTGGAATAATGTAAATGATAGCTTTAAAAATGAGTAAATAAGCATTCTAGTGTTATTTTGGCAGTATTTAATTTTCTGCAATACTAAACTTTATTCTGTTAATGAAAACCTTCACCATGTCTCAGACTCATTTCTGCTCTTTCACTGCTACAGGAAGTAAACTTCTGCTCTTCTCAGCAAACCTGAACATCTGTAACTTAGCAGTAAAAACAACCTGTGAAAAATAAAAGCTGCTGTCAGCTTCTGAGTTAAGTTACATGTCTGAGTTTTGTGGGATAGAATAGTTTTGGTGTTAGTTTAGGATTTGTCTCCTTTATATAGACAAGCTACCCAAACTCTAATCTGAAGTGCTTTATCATCCATGCAGGCAAAAAGAAACACCTTCACCTATGCTGGGAGACAGCTTAAGCTTGAACACATTTATTCAGCTTGGTTAGAGCCTGATTCCACTTGGAAGTGAAAGCTGTTCCTCAGGGCATGGGTGAGAGAAACATTCCTCCAGTTCAGATAGTCCCTGCACATTGTCCTGCTAACAGCTTCTTTCTTGAGGTCCAGGCATGGAAAGAAAGGTCCAGGCAAACCTTCCCACTGTTAGCACAACAGAGAGATGCAGAGCCTAAGAAAGTCTAAGTATGAAAGCCCTTGAGATGGGTTCTCAGGAAGATGTAGGTGAGGGCAGATTCAAGGTGGTCACACTCATACAGATGGAATTCTCTGTGGGAATACTTATCTTCAGGTTAGGCAAACCCAGCAGCCAATACTTATGATGTTGCTGAGTAAAACAAATGCCTGGAGATCTTGCTGAGTTTGTGAGGTACTGGATATGGGCCTGAGAGCTAAACACTAGCATGGAAAGTGTCTGCCTTCATTGACTTTGTATTCACAAATATCTCCTAAGTAGGTAATATAAATCCTAGAAACACATAGTTTATGTTTAACCCCCACATTCCTGACATCCCTTGGCACAAAAAGAAGTTCCCCCATACAACCTCTGCAGTGAACTTAACACACCATTCTGGTGGAGTGTTTCCTGTTCTAGAGTAAATAGGACACACAGCACATCTGTGTGTGTTGCAGCATTTTCTAGCTCACAAAGCATCACAGGCAGTTTCACCAGCTGATCATCTCAAAACTCATGTGGTCTCATTTTGGGTTTTTTTTTTTTGTTGTTCCCCTTACATATCTAAAGTTGTATAGATCTTGATTGCAATCACAGCCATTAAATCCCATTGGATTCTGGTGAGACCACTGGCCTTTAGCTCAGTGAGGTTTTCTTACTCTCCCTTGCTTATCTCTCTATTTTTATAAGACACTTCCAAGCCCTATAATCTTCTATTGCTGAGCATTTTTAAATCAACAGGCTATGTTCAGACACGTTATATTGATGTAGCACTAAAGACACCTGGGAAATAACTTGATATGTGTGTATGATAGTGTACTGGACTGCAGTGGTATGATCCTGGTTCCTGCAAACACTGTGACCACACTGATGTCAGCTCTAGTCTGCTCCTCATCAGAGCTGAGTCACCTTGGTGTGGATACTCTCGCCTTTGACTCTTAGACCACCCTTTTGTCTCCTCCTTTGAAGCAGACCATCTTTCTGATCATTCACGTAGCCTTTCTCAATACTCCATTTAATCTATAGTCATATTTCTAAACACAGGGTGATTGTGGTTATACATACCCAGAATGTCTAACTAAAGTTGTCTTCAGATATACAATACAAGCTATTTTTCCTATCCCTATAAATCACTGAAGATTTTAACAGTTTTTGTTGAAATCTGGTGAAGCTGAAGATTCTTTTGGTGTTTGTTGCTGAGCTCTTTGTTCGATTTGTGTTTTGCAAAATCATTACTGAACATAAATCTCAGCTGCTTCTTTGATGAGTCTGCAAATACCACCAGTTGACCAGGCAAAGCCTGGTTTATACACAGAGTATCTGTCATTGGCACATAGCTTTGGGGGTTTGTAGTTGAACACAGAAGTCTTATGACTGTGTTTATGGTACATGATTTGGCATATTTAATACATTTAAGGGGAGGGAAGATTGAATGTGTCTAATTCAACTGTCTCTGGGAAGAGCTGAATACCAGCTGTTTGAAAGAAGGGACAGAGACAGACAGACGGCAGAGCTCTCATGTGTAAAAGATGACAAACAGCATGCCTGAGGAGCAAGGCAGCTGCCAGCTTTAGCAGATCAAGTGTATCTGAGTTGTGTTAAATAAACTAACCTGATTCAGAAAGGCTGTAGATATTAAAGATCCTGGATACCAATGAATAAGGATTAAAGCTCCTATTCTTTTCTATTCTAATCTATTCCAGCTCTTCTGTCATTTGTGATATCAAAGATCCACATCTACAGAAGGATTTACAGCACTGAATTTAGAAGCTTCTGATTGTTAGGAGCTTTGTTGATACTGGGCTGCCTAATTTAGGCAAGTAAGCTTCTTATGCAACATGTGGAGGCATCAAGCACTTCACTTCCAAAAGGGTTTAGCATGTAGCAGTACAAGGTAAAAGCCCAGTTTGGTGCAGGAAAACCAAGGATAGGTATGGGGCACTGTGCTCCTTCCTTCTTAGGAAGCCAGGTGCCCAACTCAAGATTACAGGCAGATACCATCTTCCATTCAGGTTTCATGGCCTGCTTGACAGCCCATGAACTGTATCTCCCACAGCCACTTGAAACACTCACTTGGTATCTTGGAGGCTTTCTTTCAGATCTAACTGGAAGAGGTCTGTGTCTCCCACTTGAATGGATTAAAAGCTAAAATGCAGAGTAATTCTGTCTTAAATAGACATTTTATGCAAAGGTGGAGCACAGAAGATACTGATGAGCAGAGTAATGTCTCATAGCAGCCTTCCAGTATCTGAAGGGGGCCTACAGGGATGCTGGTGAGGGACTCTTCATTAGGGACTGTAGTGATAGGACAAGGGGTAACGGGTTGGAACTTAAACAGCAGAGGTTTAGACTGGATATAAGGAAGAAATTCTTTACTGTTAGGGTGGTGAGGCACTGGAATGGGTTGCCAAGGGAATGCTCCATCCCTGGCAGTGTTCAAGACCAGGTTGGATGAAGCCTTGTGTGATATGGTTTAGTGTGAGGTGTCCCTGCCCATGGCAGGGGGGTTGGAACTGGATGATCTTAAGGTCTTTTCCAACCCTAACTATTCTATGATTCTATGATTTCAGTTTACTATTTTCTCAAGAAGTGAAATTCCTAGAATCACCTCCATCACTACCTATTAGGAATACTGTGGTTTTGAACTGGGATAACTCCTAGACCAGTTATGCATTTAATCAGCTGGCTATTGAGACTACCTACCCATGCAGGCTTCCCTGAGAAGATAACTGAATGATTTCTATATCTTCCTGCCCCTGATTGCTGATTTCCTCACTGACATCAAGATCCAGGTTTGTGCCTGTACAAGGATAAAATACAGAGTGCTAGAGCATCAATGAATATGTCAGTGATTTGAGACACTGTAAGAAGCAACTCTGTCTGTCCAGAATTGGGATAGTGCTGCTCAGTGCCTTGCAAAACTACATGCAAAGAGCTTGTGATGCCTTTGAATCACTTCTAACAATCCTCTGAGTTGTGTTTGGCAGCAGGAATGTTATGACAGAAAGGACAGCAGCCACAGGGACATTTTTGGGGCAGAGGGATATTTTCTGGCTGTTTCATGTTTCACACAATACCAGTCCTGAACCATGGGAAGAAGCTGGATGGCCACTGAATGAATTTCCTATGCCTGATTGCCACGCAGGCTGGGAGTTTTCACCCTATTTTGTTTAGATAGCTGCCTCTGATCATCTGTACTTTCTTATTTATTGGCATGCTGACAGCATGCCAGTGGCAAGACAACTCCCTCCAGTAGTTCCCATCATTTGGAGCTCAGCTTCCTCCCTCTCCACCTACTGCAGCTATTAGGCACATTCAATATACACCCAGGCATGCATGCACTAAAATACCTAGGTGAACCCAAGGAGCAGCCAACTCAAATACAAAACAGGCCTCCAAATAATAATACCTGTGGAGCCTGAAGAGTTGCCTTCCTTGCCCAAAAGGCTTTTTAGGGGGTGCTGGGAAGGGAGGGGAATGGCTTTTGAAACCCCAGGTAAAACCCTGCAGTGAAGATTTCCATTTCTATGTGCCTCCACACTTTTGGGGTGACCATGGGATACCTGCAATGGGCCTGCAGCTAAGCTTCCTCTTCAGCTCTTAGGTCTCACGGGAGAGGGGTGTACATCACTCAGCCAAGCTTAATTTTGCAGTAGCTCTCTGGCTCCCCACCACCTAAGTGTTAATTTAACCTACAAAAATGGGTAAGCCTGCGGGACCAAGGGGTTGGCTAACAAGGTGTTTAGCCTATGCAGATGAAGGAGTACTTGGGTTCAGGACAGGACTTGTTCCCTATATTAACCCTCCTCAAACCCTGCTGCTAGGAATTGGTAGGAGGGAGGGGGGGATATTTTTCCCTCTAAGGCTTGTTCTAATGGAGAGGCTATTCAGGTAAGGCACCAGGCAGTGTTCTGCAGGATGGAGTCACTTTTTCCTGACTTTTCCTCACTTTTTTATCATTACCAAGCAAACTTCTAGTCAGGGCAGGCTTGCCAAATGCCAGAAGTAACAGGAATAAAAACCTGGGGGATTTCCCAGCCAATTTTCACATAGCCAAGCATCCCAAATGATGTGTGTTTCTACAGCTGAATCACTACATATTTAGGACTGAGGTGGTTTTTTGGACATCCTGCTTGCCCAGAGAGTTAGAGATCTGAGGGAGACACCCTTCTTCTTGACACAAGCCTACCCATGTTTTGCACTGGAGCAGAAGGAGGAGAGATGCCCTCCTCTCTCAGAGGCAGCCATCAGGCTTCAATTTTCTGTACCTTCCAGGCAGCTACAAAATAGAAAAAATACAAAATAGAAGTATTTAGCAATTTGTTTTCAAATTACTGCTCTATGTCAGAGAAAGAGCATTATGAAGTCAATAGTATGTCTACCACTGGACACCACTTGGTCTACTCCTTGAATAAGACAGCTGTATGAACTAAGGACATAAAAAACGTTGTACCAAGTATACAATGATCCTAACACATTTACCTCTTCCTGACAGGGGCCAACAATGAATACATGCTTGGGGAAAAGTAAAACAGCAAAGTGAGATTTCCTCAGAGAACCCTCCCAACATCTTGAGATTTGCATGTCAGCGCCTTCCGGAGCCAGAGGTAATGTCTTTGTATTTAATAGCTCTTGAAGAATTTCTTTCATGAACTTGTCCAGTCCTTTTTGAACCCATGTAAATTTACAGCATCCACAACATCCTGTGGCAAGGAGTTCCACAGCTTAATTATACATTGTATGAAGAATCATTTCCCTTTGTTTGTTTTGAACCCGTCTCCTCCATGTTTCATTTAATGTCCCCTTGCTCTTGTTTTGGAAGAGACAGAGAACAATTGCTCTCAATTTCCATGCCTCTTTGATTTCATAGATCTCTGTCATCTACCCCTCATTCACAATCTGGTCCCTAATGAGCAATCTGAGGTTTTCATGCTACTCTTGATTGCTTAAAATTGTTCTTCCCACCTAATGGGATTCCATATTGGGCACTGAAAGGGTTTTTAGAATGAGGAAGGATAAAATATCTAGGTGGATTTGTAATATCTGCAACCATCACCATTTACAGGGAACAATCTTTGATCTGTGGTACTTGGGAAACTCCTCTCAACCATCCGTCTGAGGAATTATGAAGCTCCCTGTCTTGCAAGTATACTGCAAAAGCAATCAGAGGATAACACCACATTTAAATCTGCTTATCACAACCACTGTCAGGAAGAGATGACAAAAATATACTGTATGTTTACCGAAAGATCAGTTCTCTTTGTTAACTTTTGGTTCAAATTATATAGCCAGTAGACACTTAACATGTTATCTCATTGAGATATCACTGATACTGTATTACAACATTACAGAGAGCTTTATAGACGAGTGACAAGAAGCTGAGAGTTTCTCAACTGACATATAATTATCTAATGTGCTTGATGTGCCAAAAATTGCTGCTCAGCGTGGATGAACTGAAAGCACAGAAACAGAAAATACCTGAAGTATTTGGTAGGAAGAAGGAAAAGGCAATCCTTATAGCAAAAACTGTTACTTATTAAAATATTCCTGGAAAATAGCAAATCATTATCAGAATGCTGTTTTGATAATAAACTTGAGTTTAACCATTGAAATTACTCATCAGTTTATATTAAGCATATACTTACTTGCCTTGCTTGATAAAGGTCTGACTGGTTCACATTCAGAAAACCAGCCTATTCATATATCACAACCAGTAAAGAATTCCTGACATCAAAAGTTGAACCTGTGTCCAAACAATTTCAGGCTTTGGGGTCTTTGGAGGAGCTCTAGATAGAGAAATGAACACATAAAATGTTCAGCTTTAGGGTCAGTCATCTGGGTGCTTTAGGTAATTGATGATCTGCGTGTGCAGTTGCATTTGCAACACCAAATAACTGCATGTTCCTGCCTGGCTCATGTGATTTGCTCACAGACTACTTTAATCCTGAAAATTTAGTGAGATTCCAAGAAGTAGTTGAAGAGTTTTCCAGGTAGCTGGAGCGAGGAAGGGAAGGATACATTTCTTCCTTAAAAATCTAAACCTATCTTTAGTTAGCTAAATTAAGAATAGATATTCAACAAAAGCAAGGATGGGTGCGTAGTTCTTCTCTTTCCTTCAAATGACTATCATTTCTTCTGGCACATTTGAACCTAGTCACCAAGAGAGAGAAGTCTGTATTCTATATAAACTAGAAGGTTGATCCAGGAGCTCAGTGTTTGCAGTCCTGCAAGAGACTGACCTTTATTTTCATGAATACCAATGCAGAGTGAATGTGAGGCCCAGATTCAGACATCTATCCCCATTTGATTTGTATACCTCAATACGTTCTGGTATCTGTGCTTGAATATTATTGTTTATTTTAAAAGAAAACCAAAACTTATTTCTTTTAAGCTGAATTCAACTGATCCAAAATCCAAAATGAAAATAGAAGCTTGTCATATCAGGGCAAACCATTGCAGAGATGCACGTCATTTTATATGCCTGGAAACATCTTCATCTGGCTGTAATTTTGTGCCTATCAACTGGATCTCTCAGATTTTGATACAACATGGAGTTCCTTCTCCTCGTTTAGCACAACCTGTTTGTGCAGTAGAGACATATACAAGAACTTGACATGGCTTATGTGCTGTTCTCATGACACAACTAACCATTATCCTTGATTACCCTGTCCATTCCTTTTCCTGCCCTTTCTGTATCCAGAAGGAATCACTTCTTATACTTAACCTGTCTTCTGCTTTGATTGCAAACATTCTGGAGCAGACACTTCTTTTTTGTTCTGTGTTTCTTTGTTCTTTTGTGCAGCTCTCAGCAATCTGAAACCAGTTTTGGTTTTTGGCATGTTTAAGTTGATGTGACTCCTAGACTACTAAGTTGACATCTACTAAGCATTACACACATACAAATAGTAAACCATAACACCACCATATGGGTTCATGGAACTTGCTCACTCTTCCATGTTGCTGGAAAAAGTCTTCACTGCCCAGCATCTCAAGATATAATCTTGCTTGTCAATGGCTGACTCCTCACACTGACATTTCAGTGGGAAAGTCCCATTTTGATTTTCTCTTTTTTTTTCTTTCCCCCCAGACATGCAAGATTCTGGTAAATGGGAATTTTTTTTCTCACTGTTTTTTTCTCAGGTTTCTCCAGCTGTTTATCTCTCTTTCACTCATTTCAGTAAAATTCATGTGCTCAAATCAGGTGCGGGTAAAACGATACGTTTTTACCTCGCAGATAGAAATGAATCAACTTCTTGCTCTGCTTATTAGGCAAGAAAAAAAGAAGGGAAAAGCAGATTGCATTTTAAAACTGCAACTTTTCCTTTAATTACAACTTCAGAATGAAAATAAATTCAGCTGCTAGGCAAACAATTATCTTTCTGTGAAATTCTTTATCTTCATTAGTGTTAATGTACTTTCTGTGCGTCAGACCACCTGCTTTTCAGAAGTCCCATAAAAGTGCTTCTTAAGGGCCCAGCTCTACCCAGCCTGTAGCTAGATGAGATGGAGGGAGAGAGGGATACCTGCTATTTACATGGTGCAATTACTGAGCAGAACTGCAGTTCTTGTCCTTCAGGGCCAGCATGCCTCATTGGAATAACAGAAAGAGTAAGTAGAAGACTTGTTGCATAGTAGGGTAGAAAAGGAGGAATCTGAGACAGCTCTACTTTCTGCTTTGGCAGAGGGTCATCAAGAATTTGGAGTGGTCTGTGGTTTACCTTTATGTTTATCCCCCACAATGTCAAATGTGTGATTTGCAGTGCCTCCTAGGGTTTAAAGTGATGGCTGAAAATCAGTTCCGTCACTCCAACACAGAGTTTTTGGTAACAGATGTAGGGAAATGTGAGTGTTTTATTGCCTCATGAATGCCCTTTTCTGGGTATGTAACCAGACTTCCTGTGACAAAAGGGCAAGCACAGTAGGGAAAATGCCTT
Source organism: Melopsittacus undulatus (assembly GCF_012275295.1). Taxonomy (NCBI): domain Eukaryota; kingdom Metazoa; phylum Chordata; class Aves; order Psittaciformes; family Psittaculidae; genus Melopsittacus; species Melopsittacus undulatus. Next base: position 1,080,644 of record NC_047531.1, read on the forward strand.
GTGCTAGGGCCACTTTCCTGCCCACGAGGCTTCAATTTGCATGATGAGCTGGGTAAAAGGAAGTTCTGGCTGTAACAGGCCAGTCTGGTCCCTTAGAGCTTCAATGCAGCACTCTGCAAACCCGTTCCTTCTTGTTTACTCAGTAATTGCTCCTGCCCTTGCTTTCCAGCAGGAAGGAAAAGGAAAGGTAATGTGACCTTTGGTATTTTGAAATAACATGATAACTATGCGCATCTTCAAAGGATGTGACTATTGAAGAACAGCTTGGGATGGTGGTGGGAACAGCCTCCCCCTAACATTAGGGCTGGTGGAGGAACCAGAAGAACCTGCAGAGCTTGTGAGAAGCAGTGGGGGAAACTAGGAGCGGCCAGAGCAAACTCATTGTCCCCTTTCATTATATCTGAGATTGACCTTTATTAGTTGCCTGTGGGCATGGAATGGGCTCAGCTGAAGCTCTTCAGAGGAGGCAGAACCCAAGCACCCATGCAAAGCAAGGAGAAGGAGGAGATGGGGTGGAAGGGAAAGCCAAAGGGAGATTGCTAATGGTTCTCCCTTTAGGGCCATGACTAACCACTGTAGAAGCTCAACACAGTTTTGACAGGACTCAGCTTTTCAGCATCTGGATAAACCAGGAAAAGATTATTACTTCTGTTTGTGTGAAACAGGACTGGTGCAGCAGAAGGCATCTGAATGCCTCTGAGGATGCTGGTCAGAGAAATTAAATTCTAATTATCCTTCAGAATCATTGCCTAATGGAAATTGAAGGTTTCTGCAAATGTTAGCTTTTCTGCAGGGGAAAAAAAAATAGAAGGCCTTTCATCTGAAAATCAGCAGATCCAAAAGAAATATTTTGATTTCTGGAAAAAAAGGAAATTATTTTATTTCTCATTTTGCCCAAAATTATTTTGGGGCACACTACTCAGAAAAGACGAATCTTCAGTAGTGATAGAAGCCAAAACCTGCTTACTCCAGGCTTCTACACTAACTTTGAAAGTACTTGATTGAAAACAGCTATTAAAGGAAATAGTCACAGATCAGTTCCCTCATCAGTGTGACCATATGAAATCTTTGATTATCAAAACTAATTTGATTCTTATGACAAGATGACCTGTGTATGAAGGCTTTGGTCAAAGAAAGGGTTCCCAAATGGATGTCTTTTGTTGTGGGCTAGGAGAAGTTTGTGTGCAGCACTCAGAGATAATTCCTGGTTCTTCTTATGGCCTTATACTGACATCTGACCTCATAGACAGTGTTCTACGAACAAAACCTGTGACTAAGGGCAACATAATACATCTCATATTGGGCTTACAATGGAGTCTGAATGTATGAATCTGAGTGCTTCAGATTCAGCAGTGATGAATTCTAGGTTTCACTTCTTTACAGTGCTAAAAAAGGCTGAAGGTCTATGGGGTGATTTCAGCATTTCTTACTCAAGCATAGGAATGAGGTTGGTGGGAGATGAAAGGAGCCTTGACCCCTTCCAACATACTCTTCTGTTCCTTTTTCCCTCCCCTCCATGCACTGAAGTACATTGCTGAGTGCAACTGGAACAGGGCAAGGCAGACGACTGCCAATGTTTGCTGCTTAAAATCACCCAGCAACAGAAGGACCTTGTTTTCCAGCCCATATAGAGCTATGAAATATCTCTATAGTCATGAGAAAGGAGCAGTGTTTGTAAACAGCAGTCTTCCACCCCTTCTTTTGAGGCAGATGTAGGCATATCTGGTTTACTATGATAGGGGTGTCTAGGTTGACTTGGAAATTGAGCCTAAATATGTACATTAAAAAACTTCCACTCAAACAAGTGTTGCTAATACTTTGAAACAATACATTAAATATATAAAGAGAAGAAAAAGGTATTTAAAGAAGCATTTTGCTTCATTGCAAATAGTTATTTGCTGCAAGCAGGACTCATTTTCAGTAGGATTTGGCAAGTCAGAATCCCCTCAGCACTGGAGTTGTAGACAAAATGCACCCTTCAGAGCGGCTGCCATGGCCTCAAGGCATACTCAGGTCCTCCAGGATTAGAATTGGCCACTTTGAAGGTGGAGAAGCCTCACCTTGTTCTTGCTAACGCCTCCAGCTCTGCCATCCTTCCCTGGGGGGATGTGGTGACCTTTGCGGTACAAACTGGACATCGTGCACAGCTGCAGTTATTTTTAATGGGGATCATAAATAAAGAGCGTGCTCCACTCTCTCCTTGCACTTTCATGTTAGCCTCTTGCTTATAGATGTGAAGGAATGGGGTTTCTTGAGACCTCTGGGAGGTAGGAAACAGACCCCTACAAAGGGCCCTCATCCTATGAGATGCCAGCTAGGAAAGGTGTCAGGATGGAGGTTTGTTTCTGGGCAAAGGTAATCACTGTTTCGGGAAACCTGTCAACTGCACCAGAGGAAAGAGGCTGATGGTGCACGGACATGTGTGGGCAAGCTCCTCGCTGACGGGGGAGAGCTCCATGTGTCGGCACCCGCATCCAACCATCAATCATACTGAGGCCATATGCACACAGCAAGCGCTCTGCGACCAGACAGAGGAGGCACATGATGCAATGGGCACAGGTGTGCAGCAGACACCAGGGAAAGGCAGCAGGGCTTTGCATACATAAAACGTCTTCCCTCTGAAGTTCTCAAGGCGATTTGCAAGCATTAATTAATTCTCACAACGCCCAAGGATGGTAGGCAAGGCAGTGTCACTGGCAAATTAATTTTATAGGTACTGTCTTTGATATCACATGCTCATGTGCTCACTGCATAGGATTTTGATGTATTCTATTACTTACCCAACACACCTGCTGCCCTTCAGCTCTTCTATGCAGCATCCTGGATGAATTTATTATTATTTCTATTATTATTACTGCTATTGTTACTGCTACCATTAGCATTATTATGGCAGGACTGGTGCTATGAAGTAGATACGTACATCGGAAGAGAAAGTCATTGCCCCAGAGAGCTCATAATCTAAACAGACAGGATCTGCATTCGTGCAAGTCCATGCTCGCACTCCAAGAATGCTTGTTGTAAAACACCTCAGGAAAGTTTGGGCTGGGATTGACAAAGATGGGTCTGTCTGCAGGGTTTTTTTTGCACTGCTCTGCATTTCATCTGTCTTCATGTTACAGGATGGCTGGACATGAAGATATTCTCACCTCCTGAGCTGAGGCAGTGAGTTGCAGCCACCTGAGAGCCTTGTGCATTGATGCTGGGTTGACATCAATCTAAAGTGACACTCATTCAAATTATTGAAAATATATATATATATACTTTTGTCAATAAGCAATGTTCTCATAGAAAATTATTAGGGTGTGGGGTTTTTTTTCACTTTCAGAGTGATCTTGAATTGAAGAAAGAGTGGAAAATGATGTGGGTAATTTTTTCTTCATAATGAAAACTAGCAGGAAATAGAAGTTTATTAACCAGATCTATCTGACATTTGCTGGACTTGGGAACAGGCATATTACTAATTGAATCTTACCAGTGGAGTGACTTCGGGCATTTAATGGCATGCTTCAAACCTTGCTTCTTCCATTTCTTCTTTCCTCCTCTTTTGTCTTCCTGGTTTTGTGGGGTTTTTAGTTGTCTGTGGTTTTGTTTTTGTTTTGCTTATTTTTGTTTGTTTTTTGTTTGGTTGGTTGTTTTTTTTGGTTTTTGTTGTTGTTGTTTGGGGGTTTTTTTGTCTTTATTTTTGTTTTCCTTGGGGTTTTTCTTCCCCTTTCTATTTTGTTATCCACTCCCCAGTCAGGTGATCCCAGCTAGGAGATCCAGGGTGCTTCCCTCAGCTGGCTTAAGGCATGCATACAAAAATCAGCCACTTTCATTCCACAGGATATCTAACCTCTTCATAGGTACTGATATATCAGTGCTTTCTTATGTGTAGCATAAATATTTATCTACCAGATAACATAATGCAAGTGACGTGGTTCACAGCATTGCAGAGCTGACCTTCAGTTTGGAATTCATGTGTTTCTTCAGTAATTTATGCTATAGGTTAACCTTAGACTTTGTCTTTTCTATCTGTGCCCTGAGGAAAAACAAGTAGTCCAATGTCAGTTCCAAGCAATCTGCATTCTGGGTCACATCTCTTGGGACTGGTATGTTCTGTTCCTTGGGCTTTGGACTTTGGAGAAGAGACTTAGTAGCATCATATCTATGGGGATATTTCACCAGTTCTTCATATGATATACAGCAATCTGGTGGAATGTTGATGTTAGCATGGCTTTGTTTGGGCCAGATCCTTCAATTACAGGCCTGAATTTTGACAACCTTTATTTTTTCCTGTCATTACAGATAGGTAGATGGTTTGTGCAGATCACAAATAACGCAGGTGTGAGTATGCTCCCTTGTGGTAAGCCATTTTGTTGTCACATCCTTTACTCCGTTTCTATCAAAGTTCATCATGAAATCATTTGTTTTCTAATAAAGATTGTATCAGTCACACTCAGTGATCTTCCAGTATGATAAGTATTTTGGCAGGGCATCCCATTAGCTGAGGCAAGAAAAGGAAGCAGAGATGTTACTTTTTCTCATCAATAACATTGTGAATACCCACCAAGCTCTCAAGATCTAGGTTCAGTTCCCTCTTCTGCTTAAGGGGATTTGAACTTGTCTCTCCACTTCCCTGACTGATCTAACCACTAGGTTAAAGAATATTCTAGGGCAGGGCTTTCTCAGTTCCTCATATTGAAACCATTTCACTTTGCATAGGTTAATTAAATATTCATGGGAACAGGAAGATGGCAAGCTTATGCAAATGATTCTGTACCTTAGTGGTATAGTCTTTCATTTGGGAGCAGAGGCCTGGCTTCCATTATCCACATCAATGAATACTTAATGAAAAATACAGAAACATTACTAGAAACAGGTACAGGAACTGAGGACTTCCCCTTCCAGGTGAACACACTAACCACTAAACCAGAAAGTCATTCTCCCCATGACACTGGAAATAATGAAATATGGCATACAAATAAAACTGCTCCAACAAGAGAACTTCAGACAAGTCTGTCTTGAAACCTTGCACTGTGAATATTCACCCATAACTTAAGACTTGTGTTCAAGTTCCTTGAGAAGAAAGCTATGAGTTTTAATTACCAAGGTGTGTGCTGTCCATCCCTAGTAAAAGAAGGGCATTGCCACTATTTCTTGCTCTTGCTTGTCTGCTTACTTTTTTATGCTTCTTTAGATGATCAAAGAGTCATTGTGTTGATGAATGGTGCATTTGTTCTGTACAATGTTTGTTCTGTACAGTATTTGAATGTTACCTTTTTTGGGTGAGTTAGATGGATGGCTTATTGCCTTCTGCACTTGCTTCGTAATAGTAACTTTCCCACCACTGGTAGATTGTGCTACTGAAAGGGAATGTATGTTGTTGCTAACTTCATTGTATAGGGGCTTTGTCAGGGATAAAGGATTAGGAGGCAGATAAGATATATTCTTGATCTTACATCTTTCTATCCTCTAAACATGGTGTACCTGTGTCTCACACCCACCAGAGAAGAGCACGTACATGCCGGTGTTGTTATCTCTGTAAAAGTGGTAAAGACCAGCATGTGGAGTCACCTCTTGTCTTTTGGCCAATGATTTTCCCACTAATTTACAAGAAACCTCACTATCAATCCTTGTGAGAGTGCTTGGGCAGATGTGCTTAGAGAAATCCACTAGCTAGATCTTGCAGATGAAGTGGGAAGAGGAATATTTAGTGTGTATTTACTGGGTTTAGGTTTCAAGCTGACCCCATGTTGGACAGAGCCAGTTCCTGCTGGTGGCTGAGCCCGTCAGTGACATTGGTAGCACCTTTGCAATAATGTATTTAAGAAAGGGTACAAATATGCTTTACAGAAGGTGGGAGGAAAAAGGGAAAAGGTATGAGAAAGACAACTCTGCAGACACCAAGGTCAGTGAAGAAGGAGGAGAGGAGGTGCTCCAGGTGCCAAAATGGAGATTCCCCTTATAACCCATTGAGAAGACAGGTTGCGCCCTTGCAGCCCATGGAGTTTATAACAGTGGAGCAGATATCCATCTGCAGCCCACTGAGGACCCCATGCAGGTGGATGTGTCCTGGAGAAAGGTGAGGCCTATGGAGAACCTATGTTGGAGAAAGCAACTGGCAGGACTTGCAGCCCAAGGAAAGGAGCCCATGCAGGAGCAAGTTTTCAAGTAAACTTCTATGGGATCTACACGTGAGCAGTCCATTCCTGAAGGACTGTACCCTGTGAAAAGGATCCATGCTGGAGCAGTCTGTGAAGATCTGCAGCCCATGAGAAGGGCTCACACTGGAGAGGTTCATGAAGGAATGTACATCAGGGGATACCATACACCATTTTGCTTCCCCCTGTGCCACTTTGGGGAAGGAGATAGAAGAGCTGTGGGAATGAAGCTGAACCTGGAAAGAAGGGGGGAAAGTGGTTGTAGTTCTTTTCTTATTTCTCATCCTATTCTGATTAATTAGAGATAAATTCAAACAATTTTACTAAGTCAAATCTGTTTGGTCCATGACTATAACTGGTAAGTGATGTCCTTGCCCTTACCCTGACCTGAGGTTTTCACTGTATTTTCTCCCCCTGTCCTATTGAGAGAGTGACAGAGCAGCTTCGTGGACACATGGCAGCCAACCAAGGCCAACACATCACAATGGGTTTTGTCTCATCACACTTGACATATCTACAACAGAGTTGGCCTAGTCTGAGATAATCACCTGGGCTTCCCCGGCAGTCAGTGGAGAGAAACAAGACTTTCTAGGCAGCAGTTCATCTCATCCTAATGTAAACGTTAATACAAAGTAGATGAAACTTATCTTTTAAGTGCTTCTTGCTCTGTTGGCTGTTTAAGGAAGCCGAGAGTGTCAAGCTCAGATGTAGGTTTCTACACCATAGCTGTCAAGAATTAAGTAAGATGGTTTCTTCTCCTGTGTTTTACTATTTCATTGAGATCTATTTGTGGTCTGTGGTTCTGATTGCCCTGAAGACTTGAGATGATTCTGCATATACCCAGTGGCAGAGAAGTTTTGCAGAAGTAAAATACCAGTTGCATTCATGAGAGACAATTCAGAGCAGCTGGGAGTCCTGACCTAATAGCAGAGGGCAACACTGTGTGATGACACTACCCCAGATGAAATGGCATCATTGGTGCATCAGCCAGCCAATGGAGTCATTATTATGAGCCCTCAGAAAAGTTAACTAAGTGCAGAATGACATCAATACAACTGTATTCCAAATGTATTCATTCTCAGTTGAAGTCTCTCTTCTTCCCCTCCTTTATATACCACAGAGGTATCAGAGGCTTTAGGACCCCTCCATGGATCTCAGAGGAACCCAGGACTTGAACCTCATTTCAAACAGCAGCAGTTAGTGTCCTGCAGATCTGTACAGCTTTGGGGTTAAATAGTTCTGGAAACATCAGTGTTCAAGAAGAGAGAACTTCAAGGGAACCAAGTGTTTTATCCATTCTCTGTATCTTTATATAACTTTTCTTCTTTATTTTAATCTATATCAGATTTATTTAATTAAAATAAAATAGCCTTACATCTGGTTCTAATTCCTATTTTTTTTCTCAGACAGTAGATCATACTTCTGCATTTTCATCAAGGTGTGAAGAGTCAGGATGTGCATGAGCACACTGATTATACCATTTCATCCAGCAACATGAAGGCGCTTCCTAAAGGCATGATGTGTCATTTCAGATGTGGCAAAGCTGAGTCACTGACACTCTTAAGTGACTAATCTTAACAATGTGCTTTAATTCCATAATATGTCATTGTAAAGTTTGACAAGTTTGATACGTTCATTTCAACATTCCACTATACTTTCTGTTCCCACAGTGAATCTACTCATTGGGAAGACAATCTGTGGAAAAAACCCAACCCAACACTTGAAAAACTAGCTAATTTGCCTTTAAATTTGTCTATGGACCAAATTTTGCCCTCATCAATGGGATGCAACTTCCATTGACTTTACTATTCATATATCCAAAGGCAAAATCTGTTCCTATCTATCAATCTACCTACTATTTTATCTACTATCTGTCTGCTTAACTCTATTAATTAGTTAATGTTTGTAAAACACTCAAAAGATGTAAAGCCCTATAGAAATGCTAAGTATTATAATTATTGTTATCTGACTGCTGTATCTCTTTACCTATCTAGCTATCTACCTTCTCTATCTATTATAATAACAATAATACTTAACACTTATATAGTGTTCTTAATCTTCAAAGTACTTTACAAACATTAACTAATTAATCTAATCTAGTCATCTTGCAAACAACTCCTTTAACAAACCAGTGGTTGTTTCTGTAAAATAAAATTCTTTGCAAAATAGAAAAAAATGTATTTTGGGGGGGTTATTTTGTTCAGGTTTGACTATGATAAGGCAATAAATATGTATAAAAGGAAAGGAAGAAGACGGATGAGAAAAGCTCCATCACTAGAAAACACAGAGCTTGCAACATGCTGTAAGAAGCTACAGACCATTAAGAGATCACCTGGACAACTTATTACTGAATTCCATGTTGTCTTAGTTTTGATATATAGACTTCCTGCTACAGAATGTGATTTTTTTCACTTGTTACTTATAAAGAGCCATGAAACCAGTTTCTTTTTCTGGATTAGTCTCTAACCAGAAGCAAGGACAAGGCTGTCAAATGGAACAGCTCAAGTTGGGCTCTCAAGTCCCAGATCTGCAAAAGTATTTAGACAAAAACAATGTGACAGCAACCCAGAATTTTCGAAGTGTTCAGAAGGTGCAGTAGAGCCAACGGGTCCAAAACCAAAACACTGAGACCAGGTTCCTTTGAACACAAATGCACCCCTAAATACCTCACTGGATCTTCATCTAGCCTCACACTGCTGTTGGATAAAGGCAGTGATTGCTGTGTGTATTCACAGCATCCTGGAGGTGTACGGTAAGATCAAAAAGCATGTGCAGGGTTTTTGGTGCTGACATATAGGTTTAGACCTTTGTGCTTCTGAACAAATGAAGGCCACACACTCACATCAAGCACGGCTTGACAATTATCCTCACTGCTGAGCTGCCACCTAATTGCCTGGTTTGGTTTTAGACCGTACTCAAGAAGAATCTTCTACAGAGAGAGGTAAGGAATCTTGCCTGTACCATTTGGCATTGGGAATACAAATCAGTCCTGGCCCTGGCACACTTAAGTAATGAGGCACTGCCGTAGTGAAGGACTATCCAAGCCTCATGTGGCTTACAATAACACAAGAGAGCAGAAAATCAAACAAAAACAAATAGGAAGAAAAGATAGTTTTCCACTTATTGAAAGAGTAAGGGTTTGCTCTTTTTCCCCTCTTTTTTTGGGTTTCTTTTCTTCTTTTTCTCCTATGATATTTATCTGTCCTATTTATTTATGTACATTGGCAAAATGTAGATTAGTAAGAGCTAACCAAAAAATGAGTTAGGATTCTCCACTGAGCTCCTCCAACACAGTTCGGCAAGCAGCAGAACTGCGACTACTCTTGGGCAGAGGCTTTTGTCTGTATTAGTTCTGCCAAAAATATCATTGTTTGGCTATTTCCCAAGATCTCTTCCTCCAGCAGCTATGTTAACATAAAACATACCCCTCCAACTAAAAAATCATTAACTTGTATATTTCTTTCTCAGGCCATCTTGCAGCCACAGATGAATCTCCAGCCTGAAGCACTGGTCTGAAACACTGGTCATGTCCCCTGTGCCACTGGAAGAAGCTTCTGAAGTTGCATTTTGTGCAAATAGTTGTCATTGTGCAACAGTTATGTTTGTAAATGTGAAATAAAACAAAACAAAAAGTGTCATTAAAGGAGGTGACACCGGTCGGGATTCATATTGCCCATCAATCATTTTGTCAGGCAGACAAGAATGGCATATTGAGTCCGAGCAATTACAGGCAAATCAGGATTCCAATACAATCAATGCAATAAGCAGCTGTTTTTCTGTTACAAGTTCACAGGTGATCTGAATATGGTTCTTTTTAGTCAGGCAATGAGAGCCAGCTAGGTTGAAATTCAGGGGATATGGGCTCAGCCACACGCTCCCTGATTAACCTTGTACACAAGACCTAACCTAACCCCTACCTTCATATCTTATTTTTTCCCTAGCGATGCACTGCATAAATACAGTGCTTTGATGGTCTTAAATGTTATGCCCAGTATGGCTTGAGAAATGAATGTGCTTAGTTAAAGCTGTGGTTGCAAAGGAAAAACATGTATGCAGTTAGCATCTGCTAGTGAAGGATACATTGAGATAGGAGGTATATAGAAACCTAAAATTAAGGGCTGATGCTGGGAAAAACCTGGGTCAGGAATCTGGGATACTTTGCCTAGAAAGAGTGAAGATACCATTTGAAACTGACACAGAAGGAGGACTTTGGATTCTGTTTAGGCATCAGTTAAAGAACTATAAACCCTTTGATTTTGGAAAGGGTAGATGGGGTTCACCTGTCTCTCCTTGGCCCCTATGTTCACTGTGGAGTGTCTGAACACCAGGCCCTGTGCAAGTACAACTACAACTCCTCTTTCTCCCACCTCCCTTTTCTCTCTTCTTCCCCCAGAGCTTCCTGAAATTCTTCTTTGGGAAGGGAAAAAAGGACCCCCTTTCTCTGAGCAAACAAACCCCCATGTATAGAAACCCAAACCTTATGGTCTGTTTGAATTCAAGGCACTTTGCAGAGCAACTGTTACTTATACGCTCTCCTTGGTGACGCAGAGGAAGACAGAACATGTTTTTAATTGCAAAGCCAAATGGTTATGCATGGGTCCTGTCATGCTTGTGGGAACTTGTTCCTCCCCAGCCCTCCCTCTCCTCCCCACTGAGACAACCTTGCCAAAACTCTGTTTGAGAGTGGTCACAGGGAAAACATGAAGCCTTGCAGGGATTTTGGGGAGTAGACGTCAATCTGTCAGAGGTGTCACCAGAACTGGATATATCTGCTGATCTGTTACCACTTGCTAATTATGGATTCGGCAGCTAATTGTCATAAATCTCGGTAAGAGATGTGGAATGAGACAGGGCTTTCAAAACGTCATGGCCTGGATAGGTTTGCATTCGGTGAGTTGTGAAGCAGAAATGATCATCCCCATGCCAGGGTTCTGCTGCTGTGTGATGCCCCAGTGAATACCTGTATTGTTACAAGTGCCAGTTTGCTCCAAGCAGCATTTCTGACATTCTTCTGCAGACATGGTGAGCGCCCAGGACTAGAACAAACTGAATCATTGAGGATTTTGTTTAATAAGCCCAGAGATGCTGGTAGTCACAGCCAGGCAGATGTTTTACAGGATGAAACCTTGCACCCTTCATCAACATGACTTCCTGATCCACCCCTGAGAAAGCAAAACTCTGCCAAGCAGCCATTCAGTCTCATGCATTCACTGTGCAAACCCACAAATCAGGCACTACCTCAGTGAGGATTCAGATTGCTGCTAAAGGTGGTCTTGAGGGTTAACACGCTTCAGATGTGATTCACCCTATTAGGAGTTTGGAGTTGGAAAGAAAAAGGTTTAGTAATTGTCATGCTTCTTTAGGTACCCTATTCAGTTATGTCCAATTACCTACCACCTTACACTAGCTGGTTTAAACCTTTCCATGCACCTTGAAAGCTACAGTTCGGGGTGGAAAGGGTAAAAGTCTTCAGCATCTCAAAGGAATCTAATTTTCTTAAATGCTGAGCACCTTCTCAGGAAATCAAGTCCCTTCAGGGTATCTGCAGTTGAACATCCAAGAATAACTACTTGAAACTGTGGCTCTGAGGATCACAGGCTTTGTACTCATGTGAACAAGTCTTCAGGTAATGGGTAGCTCCTGTAAAAAATCAGTGCAAAATCTGTGTTGCTAATAGTATGACTTGTCATTTAGAGAGAATATAGTCAAGGTTGCATGCGGAAGGAATGTCTCTCTTAACAAGTAACTCATGGGTTTCAGAAATGTTTTTCTGCTTTTATTTCCCTAGTTCTTTTCCTGTTTTCAGCCAGTTTCTGTAATGTTTTCATCTAGTCCAAGTTTTTATCTTAGACCAAGATTACCAACCACTTTTGGAAATATAAACCACTATCTGTCACGTATTCCACTAATATCTGCCAAATTTCCCAGGTAGAAAGACACAACAATCTATTTTAAGGTCGGTTTTCAGTAAAGCTGGCTGAAAACTCCACATTGGAATGTTTATTTATTTTCCCAGTTGAAAAAGCTGATTCATAGTAATTCAAACATTTTTGCTGGGATGGATCAGGTTTTGATTCAGGTGTGACAAACCCCAAGCAGAGTACAATTAACCTCTAATGATGAGATTTCCACTGGAAACTAGACTTGCAAGATGCTGTGGTCCAATGGGAACCAGCTCCTGGGGAGCACATCAGGACTGCTGCCGGCAGGGAATCAGGAACCTGAAAATGTTAAAACACTTTGGTCTAAAGTATTGATGTTTCCTGCTGGTTGGGAAAGGAGACAAAAAGAGGCCAGAACACCTTTAGTCATTTCTTCCCTGAGCTTCCATGCCTGCCCGCCTGGCTGTCCAAGAAGTCAGGATCAATTGCTTTGTCAGGATAAACACGGGGAGTTTATTATAAATTAAACAGAAATTTAATATTAAAATGTTGAAAACTTCTCTACAGACAATGATTCTCCTTTACAAAGTTCCAGTGCTCTTAACAAGCCATACCTATAGTGTTCAAGTCCATTAACTGTTCACTTAAAACATGTGTTTAGCCCTCTATCGGAAATGTAACGTTACTTTTTGGGGAGAGAATTTGCTCTGTGTATCACTAAGCCCACATAGGCAAAGTTCTTTCTGACTGAATTCTGCAGCCCACATCTTCATTTGTGAAGGCAAAAACTTTTGTGTACCAAAAGCAATCATTGTTTCCTGCAGAAGGCAGAGATGCACATCAAATGAAACCAACCAAGTAAATGAACCAATGCAAAAATTATTCCCCACAAATCCAAACTTACGTAAAAAAGAAAAAGATTTGAAGACAATAGTTCCAAAATGTCTATTTTGAAATTTCTGCCACTGTGATTTTAGGAAAAAAACTTGAAAAGGACCTGAAATATTTTCTTTGCTTGAGAATGAGATAATTTTTAGTTCTGATTTTGCCAAAAACCTCATAGGAAATGTTTTGGGGTTGACGTAAGCTGTCCTCAGCCATACTTCCCTTGCTTTATGGTAGTGCATGCAGTCCGTGCCAGGCCTGGAACATCAGGCTCTCCAACAGAGTTGATGCAAAATGTCTAATAGACTGGATCACCAGTTCCATTTCCACAATGGAGTGAGTCTTATGTAAAAGGGTTATAAGTAGTCTCAGAATCTGGACTAAGCTATGAGAAAAATGACTTTAATTGGAGCATTAATCCTCCATTTAGTGCTCAACTGCTGCCTGAGTTAGGAAAAGACCAGGAAATGCAATGTGGCCCAAAGACCTTAAATCTGTTGCTTTATTCTCCTTGTTGCTCTGGGGAGGTCAAGTAAATAACACCAAACCATTACTTGATGCAGGTGGTTTCCTTCCAGCACAGTCATGTCCCTTCTCCCACTGTAGAGACGCTTCCTAGATGTGAGTGTGTGCTTTGTGTGAGAGCACGTGCAGGTGGCTGTATGCTCATGTAAATCACATCTCCTACTTGCTGACAAGTTCTGGTCCCTCTGGAGTTGGCTGGGTCCCAGCTGTACTCCAGCAAACAAACACACATCCTAAAGACCGGCAGCAGGTCTTGTAGTTTCCATCTCAGGCAATCCTTTCCCTTCTTCTACCCAGATCCAAACTCAGGCTCTGTCACTGATGACAAATGCAGCAGCCAGGGTGAGACTAGTGTTTGGCTTAATGGTGTTTTAACACTTTGCAGATTGCTGTCCTGGGTGATTATAGAGTCTTCCGCATTTGTTTGGCTGGAAATATGGAAAATTAATTAGTAGCAGAAGGGTATAACTTTGCCAGCCATTAACTGAATTATAAGTAAGTGTTTTCTTTGTCTGGCAATATCTTACCTTGTCCTTGTGCCAAAAATATCTCATAACTTGGTATTATATTCTCTGAAGACAACCTTTTCAATGACTTTATGTGTGAGATAATGTAATACCAGTAGGAGAGGATTATTTTTCTTCTTTCTTTTTTGTGTTGATGAAAGGGGACGTAGCTACATTTCTGAAGGTCAAGTGTTTGGAACCAAAAGCTGTTTGCTTATCCAAATTTTGTTTGAACTGTGAGTGAAAACCAAAAAATCACAGCTAATGATGAGAAAGAGAGAGAGAAAAGAAGGAAGGAGGAACCTTTTCTAAGTCTAAATGCTGCTGCTTACTCATTTTCTGATACAGAGCATGATTTGCTCTAGTTTTTTTTGGAAGAAGAGAGAACCAGATTTAACATTAAGTCTTTATTTTATAGTAAGCAGTATTACAGCTGATATGTCTTCCATCTGCATATTTGCTCTAGTACAAAGATTGACGTAGCTTGATAGGTGTTTCAGTCAGGAAAAAAAAAGGGGTGGAAGGAAAAATAGAGAAAAAAGTGAAAGAAAAGAGAAATAACTCATCCGTTGCTCTAGGCATGTTTTTAGAAAGCCGTTATAAAACAGACAGCTCCTAATTTGCCTGATGTCCATTAATCAACATAGCTGCAATGAGGGATGAAGCATGTTACCATTCCTCCACTTGGGCCTTCATGCTTTTTCAAATCTTCTCCTTTCCATTACTCTGCTCTGGATAGTGGTTGGGAGCTGTGGATGTCTTCTGTTGACCAGCCCTTTTCTCCAGACCAGTTATTATCTGGCTGCTGGGTGTGTAGCTGCTCATTCTCCTGGCCATAAAGATGTAAAACGTGAATCATGGGAACAGGAGATGCATATTTGGCATGGCCAAACATGGGCCAGGTGATGCATTTGGTGCATGATGGATGCCTTGTCCATTCATATAAGTAGGAAATGGTCTGAGAGGATGGCCTGAACACTTCTTAATGCCTCTGCATGCAGAGGCACACGCCATTCAGCAGGCTTTCTGCTGCAAGTCGCCCACGAGTACCTGCCTGTTTTCAGAATTAATCAGTGTTGATTTGGAAGCACTTTCATCTGCATAAACTTTCTTTCCCCCACCCCCTTTCTATTCCTCATGCTGAAACAAGCTACCATGAATGCTACAAGAACAGTGGAGGTGCTGTCTAGACACCCAGAGCATCTCAGCTGTTGCTGTGAGCATGAGACTTGCCATGCAGAAAAGGCATCCACACATGAGGCTGTTGGCAGGCTCATCTCCTACTCTCTTGGCCAAATCTCCAGCCACAAAAGCCACGTCTAGTCAGTTGGATGTGCTTTCAAATGTCAATGGTTGGACTGATTAGTGAATACAAGAAATGATCCCGACTGTGGTAAAACCCTAAATTGTCTAAGAGAGAATTTGTGAAGTGCTTAAACAAGAGGTCTGTATAGAGTTTGCCTATATTTTTGCCTAGCAACACAAATGGATCTGAATTCTTTGCTGTTAATGGGGATTGAAGGCCTCAGGGATCACAGAAGTGCTGGTTGAAGGGGATGGCTTGAGTTCTGCAGTCCAACCTCCACCCTGAAGAAGGCCCATTTCTAACATCAAAGCAGGCCAATTGTGGGCTTGAAAGCCCCAAGGATGTAGGTTTCACAGCCTCTCTGGGTGGCCCAGTTTAGTGTGGGGCTGCTCTGCTAGAGAAGCTCTTCCCAGTGACCAACCTGGACCTTCCAAGTCACAGCCTGTGGACATGGCTCCCTGTTTTGACACCTATCACTAACAAAATGAGATTGACTCTTTGAAACTCTTCATCACATATTTGTACATGGATTAATAAATAGACCAGTTCTTTCCCTTTGACAGTCTAGATAAACCTCCTACAAGTCCTCCTTGTAAGTTAAGTGATAGAGGCACCTATATATCTTGCTAGCTTTCTGATGAGTCCTATTCAGTTTTTCAACATCTTTCTTGAACTGGATGCAATATTTCAAGTGCAGCTTCTGTACTGCTGCACAGAGGGGGGCAGTAATTTCCATAACCTGCTGGTCAGTCACTCCTGCAAATGTAATCCAGCAAAAAGTAAGTTATATTCATTGTTGTTGCACATTCAATTTGGTATCCACTGTTATTCAGCCTGTCCCTCCCTTTACTGGTCCATAAGGTTATTCACCCAAGACGAAGAAACTCCCACTGTCTTTTCTGTACTTCATAAGGTCTCTGAAGCCCCAATCTTTAAGTTTCTAAAAACCTGCCTGACTTGAAGATCTGCTGTTCAAGTTACCAGCTAGTTGTAATATGTTTGCTACCATGTGATAAATGGATGTTGAGCTAACTATGACACCCAATTTTCAACTTGTATAGCAGTTTAGTCTTTCTTCAGCATCCTAATGATAATCACAGAATCATAGAATAGTCTGAGTTGAAAGGGACTTTCAAAGGTCATCTAGTCCAACCCCCATGCAATGAGCAGGGACATCTTCAATTATGCTGTAGGTGACAAAATCCTTATTGTATTTAAGATACGTAATACCTGCTGCTCTTCCCATGTTGTTGTAGCCAGTTATTTAATTACAGAAGTCAGTCAGGTTAGTTGACCATGATTTGCCCTAGACTGTTACTGATTGCTTCTTGTCTTTCAGTAGATTGGAAGTGGACACCAAGAGGATGTGCTCCCAGACCTCTCCAGAGCCTGAGGTGAGACTGGCTAACCTATAAGTTCCCTGATCTTCCCAGTCTTAAAGACAGGCATAATGTAAGCCTTTTCCATCAAGAATTTGCTGTCTCTAATTGACATGATAGAGAACTTGCAGCCACGTCACACAGCGTTTGCAGCACCTTCAGGTGAATTCCATCTGACCATAGTGTTTGAGCATATCCACTTTATCTCAGTTTTCCCTTATTTCTTGCTCACTCACTGTCTCTTTCCTCCTCAGATTCATACTGATGGGAGTCAGAGGTCTAGGAACCAGGCTCAGTTTGTCAAGACTGAGGCCAAAAAGTTATAACAAGGTTATCGATAAATGCACATTTCCTCTGAATTTCCAGTTTCATGCTTGTGGAATCACTTCTTGTTGGCTTTTGTGTGGTTTTAGCTTCAGCTGAGCTTTGGTTTTCCTGATATGCTCCAGGCTCTGAAGGATTAAATCCATTCTGATTCAAGAGAGAACACAGAAAGACATGGGATTTTGTATGTGGACCAGCGCATGTGCTCTTGCTGCTCATCCTGAAGATGCACGAAGACCTGCCACCTCCCATACACCTTTAAACTTTACACAGAACTGTTTCAAGAGGTTTGATTTACAGTTGATGTGTGAAGCCATAGAGTTCCTTCCCCTCTCTGTGTTCTGCATGTTGGAAAGCCACCTCCTCTCAGTACAGTACTCTGCTTGAGGGGGAAGTGGGCTTGCAAACCTCCTTTTGTGCAAGGCACAAAGGAAAAGGGGTGGCTTGTAGTCAGCAGCCAAATGAGAGGAGGCTCTCTCCTCTCTTCAAAGGGCTTCCTTTTCCCCTTCTCTTTCTATTGTGAACTCTTTAAAAAGACCACCCTTCCCTTCTGCAGAGGGGAAACATCAAAGGGAATGGTGTGGTGGGGTATTTCCTTGGGAACACTGACTTACCTTACCTAGGTGAGGAGTTCACAGGAGGTTCTCTCTTGTCAAGCACATTCTGGCTGCCTGGCTTTGAATGCTGAGCTCACTGGGAAAACGGTCTTACATCTTCAGGCAAGCAGATTTGCTGCAAAGCCAAATCTCTTCTTCTCCCTCCCACTTTCTGCTTCTACAATTACTTATTTTATTTTATTTTGTTTTATTTTATTTTTATTTTATTTTATTTATTTTATTTTATTTTATTTTATTTATTTTATATTATTTTATTTTATTTAGGCCTTGAGACCTTGAGGGTTTTGTGATTATTTTTTGTATGGAGGACAGTTACAAAAGCTGAAAAGCAACAGAAAAATAAAGTTTCTGATAAAAAGCTGATCATAAAAAAGTCTCTCTTCTATTTAGTATGGTACAATTACCCAGGAGAATGTGAAATTATCCTATCCCAGGATATAGAGAGGAGATAAGTTTGCTCCTGCTTGGTGCAGCATAAACATTTGGTTGTTTTACTGGCTGATAACGTTAGAAAGAACAGTCAACAAGCAAACAGCTGTATCAAATTCTTCTTGAGGGAGATGGAGTTTAAGTTTAAAGCCATCAGAATAGCTCCAAAGCCCTCAATTTCCTCCTGATTTAGGGCAAACTTGGTGGAAATTAAAATAAAACTGAGCTGTAGGCCAAGAAATTTGTTCTCTTTTTTAACTCTGCTTATGTGATTTTATCCTTAAGAGTAGAGCTGCTGTCCACAAAACCAGTGGCTTAACCCCTGTCTACAGTTAAGGGCAATGAAGAAAGACTTTTCAGACATGAAAGTTTCATTCCACAACATCTTTTACCACTTCTCTGGTATATTGTGTGTATATATATATATTGTATATATACATATATAACAATATATATATAAAAGTTTTTTCTTTATTGTAAAGACATAAAACGAATGAAATTTCATTTTACCTATAAAACCATTGAGAACATGTCTGCATGCCTCACCTTGGAGCAAGTTCTTACACCCTATTTCCTTCCCCATGCTTGTTTGGAGGGTCCCGGCCCCACTGCAAGTATCATTCATCCCTTTATGAAGCCACTGCCCAAACATTGCAGCATACTGGAAGGCAAATGCAGGCTGCTTTTGAAGGTGGCAGAGTGTTGAGGATGGGAAGATGAGGGTGGGAAGCATCTGGGAGCTGCTGATTTAAACTGTGGGATTTACCAGAAATACCCAGGATATCAGCTCAAAAGGCCAGAGCAGCCAAATGGGGCTGTTTGTTGCCTCAAAACCACACGTCAGTGGGTCTCAGTACTATAGCCATGTTTGGAATTCAGGTATCTAGACCTAAAAAAAGAGAAGGATTTCCCCTTCACCTCTCCCCTACAAACCACGATATATTTCTCATTCACATCCATGATCTCCATCCAAAATGCCTCTGCTTAGAGCCCAGAGGTGTGTTTCAAGCTAAATCCCATCTGTGACTCAGAGTCTTATAGCAGAGTGCATGTAAATACACTTGATCACGCTGGGAGCCAGTTGTGCAATAGCAGGGGGAGAAAAGCTAAGAACAAATCCCCTCTGTTCAAGTGGCAAGGATGAGTCTTACCAATCCACCAGTGAAAAGAGCAGAGGAAATCCTTTGCTAAGTGCGAAGGAGCTGGTTTTTAACCCACGTAGTGGATGCTGGCCAGAGCTTGTGTGCGTTTCTGGAAGTTGGAGGTGCTGGATAGAGGAGCAGGTTTTTGCTCTTGTCAGCACTTTGGTCTGTGTGTGGTTTCCCAATTGCCGTTAGCTCCAGGCGCTTTGGAAATCTTATTCCTGCTGCAAGGCAGAGTGGGAAGGGCTGACAAGGTGGGTTAAAATATTGAGTAATGAG
This sequence comes from Melopsittacus undulatus, assembly GCF_012275295.1. Lineage (NCBI taxonomy): Eukaryota > Metazoa > Chordata > Aves > Psittaciformes > Psittaculidae > Melopsittacus > Melopsittacus undulatus. Next base: position 1,100,058 of record NC_047531.1, read on the forward strand.
GATAATTAATCAAGGGTCTTGTGCAGGATTTCTACTGGGTTTTCTTTTGTCTCAGGGCAAGGAGCAGCCTCCAGCAGGCCTCCGGCTGCAGTGTGGGCGCTCACTGGGTTTCAGGTCAGAGTACTTGACCTCAAAGTCTGCTGTCTCTTCAGGCTGCATTGCTTCAGTTGGAGAGGGTTATTAATTGGGAGGTAATCCTAAGGTCGCGTTGTGCTGAGGGTATTGCCAATAAGGAGTGGGAGATGCTCCCTGACTCCACAGGTGTGTAGCCTAAGAGGATGAGCAGCAGGAGGAGAGAAGTACAGGTTATACAGCCTTTTAGTTCTAAACGTTTCTGGGTCCATAACTAGGGCAAACTCAGAGCTCCCTAGGAAATAGGGAAAACATGGGTTTGTGTCCATCCAGCAACAAGACATCCTAAAGCCATCCAAGGCACTGGTCTGCACTGGTCTTCACCAGTGGCTTCATGCTGTACCAGCTGTAAAACGCTGAGCAGTCCTTATACATTTGAGGGGCTGCAGGTAGTGACTGTTTCCCCCAGTGCACAAGGACAAGGAAAACATCAACCACACACTTTTAATTTCAAAGGAAGAAGGGAGAAATCATCAGAATGGAAAGTCCAAATAAAACACTATGGGGAGCAGAATATGGCCTTCCTCTTCCCCTGGTGCTGTTTAGTAACTTGAGGTTACATTTTGGGCTGCTGTTCAGGAAATCCAACTAACCCTGGTAGGAAAATGGTAAAGTGTAGCTGCAAGATAAATACATTATTCAAGGACCAGCCACCCCTTTAGGCATTTCACCCCTTGGGCGTGAAAACACTCGAACAAGTCTCATGTCACTTGCATATGATATTGCTGCTTTTCCTAAAACACAACTTTTCCTTCCTCCAAGAAAACAACTTTAATTAATTCTCTGAACAACGTTTCTGCCAAGTCTAACTGGCCTCCTGTATTCATCAAATTACAGCAGCACTCAGCCTGTGTCTTATAAAACTTGTCATGACTGATTTTCACCCTTTTTGCACCGGCTGTAAAGAGATGAATTCAAAGGCATTCCTTCTCATGCAGGTCCAGATTGAAGCATGTGTTTAACATAAAGACTGCAGTGATGTATTTTGCTGAACGGGGGCCTTTATAGGAAAGGCAAATCTACTCCTTTTTGTCATTCTGGTTTTGGGTAAACATCTCTGCAGTATAACATTAATTATGGATTCTCCACCTTGATTCAGTATCGTGTTTAGGCTGCTGTTCCCTGTTAAATCATCTTCCTTGACATGCGAAATTCAGGCTGCCTTTGTTAGATTAAAGTCTTTTTATCTGACCTGCCTTTAAGCTTCATCTACTTAGTCATATCACTGGGTAGGTAACAGAAAATTGCCAATATGTCACCCAGTGGGTAAATCAATTCATGAAAGGAGGCCTAGTGCTTTTAGATTGACTGCAGAATGGCTCTTTTCTTTTTTTCCAAGCATATCTTCCTCAGCACACCTGGGTATTCCTCCTGAGGGCTCAGGAAAAAAGTTTGAATTGCCTTGTTCTTTATTAGCTACATCCCGTCTCCTTTATATTACAGGTGAACGTGATTTGCTCCACGGTGTTGTATTCCTAAGAGAGGTACTGAAAGGAAAAGGGCAAATTATCGTCCCAGTGATGTGGAAAGCAGGGAAATAGCTGGCAGGGATATTATCACCAGTAACAATCTGGGATGTTTGCTGCATGTGTTTGAGAGGTGGTGTCCTGCCCAGTGGGGTGTGCGTGCGACTGGGATGAACTCATGTTTGAGAAGAAGACCAGTGGGTTCCTAAATGATGAGTTTTCTACAGAAGTTTTCAGGGAAAAAGCTCTCATTTTCAGAAAGACCCAAAATAAATTGTCTGTTCAGGGATGTGAACTGATTTATAAAGAGTTGGGGAAAAATGGGAGGATTTCCTATCTGTCAGTTGCAAAGTCTACCAAACCTCTAGGGGCTCCATGGGAGACTGGAGAGAGTGGTCTGGAAATGGATGTTTCCCTTGGGCAACAACAGGATTCGCAAGAGTATATTTGGGGAAACTGAGGCAAGAAAGTGGATCTCATGTCTTGTGCTTTTCTTTCAACTTATATACATCATTTATGCCTCAGAAATAGGCATAATGCAACTGTTTGAGACTCCTTCCTGTGAAGGCTGTCATTGCTGACTATCTCATGACCCCCAAGCAGGCAGCTGACAAAGGTTGATGTGCTGATAAATCATCATCTTCTCAAGAGTGATGCTGGTCGTGGAGCAACTGAACTGAAGGGGTTTGGTTCACACTAGCAAGGCAGCAAATAGCAAAACCATGGCACTTATACAGGAAACATCAACCCAAGGGAGTCCAAAGTGCAAGAGGCACATCAAATTATCCTGCAGAGCTTTACAATAGAGAGAGCCTTACCAGAAGCACATATGTGGTAGGTAGAAGGAAGAAGAGGTAAGACATCAGAACAACTTGGTCTCTGCAATCTGCCACAGTACAGTGTACAAAACAATGGGAAACTCAGTTCTCCCAGGCTAAATCACTCTGGAAACAGATATCCAGAGCCAATGGATATATTTCTGCTAAAACTTCTTAGCAGTAAGAAACTGAACTATCAGCTTCATAATAATAATATTTTTATTTTACACTATTTAAAAAATGCTGCTTCTCTATGGAATTGTTTTTAATTCTTATTTTTGGTGGAAAAAAGGGTATTCCTCTCTTTCAGATAGAAAACTTTGCCAGAAAACAAAAAAAGCACTTTTTTTTGGCTAAAAACTCGAGGTTTTTAAACCATAACCTTTATGTCCAAGTCTGTAAATGCTTTGAAAATATAAAACAGTATATACTTGCTGCTGAGCTATATGTCTGTCATAGACAACCAATATAAGATTTTCTTCTTCAGAAAGGTATTTGGTCAATGTGACCCTTCCTGTTCTCTCACTTAAAGTGGAAATCAGGAATAACTCAGTAAAATATATGCATTTTCTTCAGTGTAAGTGGAAGGAAAATCAAAATGCATGTATCTGATATACATTAACTTAAAGTCTGCTATTAAACCACAAGTCATGAAAGACTATGGGAAATCTGAACCCCTGCTGATTTTTGCTAATTCTATAAAGAGTCTATTTAATTTCCTCAGGAAAACAAGGCAAACCTTCCCTTGAGGGCATATGCATTTTTGAATGGGCTACAAGTGAGTCCCTGAGGGCTCGGTTATCACTGATCACAGTTTGGTCTGTTGGATATTGCTAAGGGAAATTTAGTGTGATTGTCTGTGATCACTGGCATGTGCTCATACCCATTAGGAGACCTATTCAGCCCACTGACATTTGGTTCCTAGGAGAATAGGGTAGCTGCTCTCAAAACATGTAGAGTTTGCAGGGTTTTTTCCCCTCCCCACTCCTTCTCTTCCCCCCTTTATAGTTTCAGACAGAGGAGCAGATGTTCACCATCAGAAAAGAGCTCCTATAGAGAGCTGCAGTGGAAGGGGTGCTGTATTGCTAAGAAAATGCTATATAACAAACCCACTCATCCTGCTTTGTTAATTTGCTCTCTTAACTCTGTTCTGGGCAACTGTAGGGGTGATGTAGAGAGGCAAAAATATCACCTGCAGCTGCATCTGTTGTGCAGAAGTGAGCTCTAGGTATTCCCTTCTAAACCAGAGGTGCTTTCAGAGGGTTACAGGTCTGGTACCAAACTCACCACTGGCATTAGGTATGCTGTAGCATGATTGTCCCTTATCACTCTAGCTTGCCATTACAGAACACAGGCTCTCTCTTGGAACTGATATTTGCAGTCTTGAGAACTAGTCTCATTGACATCAAAGGTTAGAGTCAGTGTATATATGCATTGGGAACTGGTAGTGGCACCTGTGTGGTTGTTTACTGAGGGTAAAGAGCAAGCTGTAGCTATGTGAGAGGTGAAGAACAAATCTGTCACTGTCATGATATTCAGTCCACTGGATGCAAGCAGGAAGCATGGGGTGATGTGCTGCAGTTTCCTGAATGACAGCCTAATGTTCACAGAGGTCATAGCTGGGTATAAAATACCAGAGTTGCTTTCTTTTCTGCAGAATTTGGATATAGGTCCCACTGCAGCATCCTTTTCTCTGGGGTTGAATGAAATCCTGGTACAGTTGCTCTTTTGCCAAGGTCCTATAGGATAGGAGTAGGGAAAACCTTTAATTAACCCAAAATAAAGTTCTGAAGTTTATATAGCAAGAAAAAAAGGGGGGAAAAATCAATTTAAGTTTTGGTTAAACCACCAAAACCATCAGACAGCCTCTCTGCATTCTTTGTATAACCTTCTGCTTCTTGTTTAGTGCTAGACCCAAACAGACCCATCTTTTCTTTTCCACTCCTATCTCACCAGTTTTAATGATTTAGCCATTCCTTTCAATACACGAGAGTAAGTTGTGGAGGCCAAAACCAATGTGGCTAATCCCTGCTTGTGTATTCTCTTCTTGTAGGCCTGCCAGATCTCAGTGCTTTGCCTAGAGACTTTCTCCATTAGAACAGATTGCAAACAAACTTGTTTTCTTCTTGCATGTGCGTCAGTGAGAAGTTTAGGGCTAGTCCCCAGAAAGGGTGGGGAAACAACCCAGGTGTGAAAATGCCTGCATGTATATGCTTGCAATTAAACTGTAACCATAGATGCAGACGGCTTTTATTCATGCTGTAGCTTTGCCATTAGCCGGTTCCAATTCAGCATTTGAGTGCTGCTGAATTTCAGCATTTATTTCGGTGCTGTTTTGCTGGATATTTGGCAAAAAAACCACAACTATTTCTCACTTTTATGCAGCTGGGCATTTGCATTAGCCTCTGCTTGTGGAGGCCACAGCAGCCTGACACCACCCATCCATCCCCTGTTATTTGCCATGACTTGGTTTTGTTCTTGAAGATATTAAAACCAGGTTTGATGCTGAGGTTTTTCTTGCTCATAAATGCTATCTTTTCTCTCATTTTTTGTTCAGTACTGTGCTGACAAAGGTGGTCTAACACAGCTGAAATGAAAGAATAGCAGGGAAAAAATGGCTTGGTTTATTCTGCCATTCTGGCAAAATTTATCTGGACCTTTGGGGATTATAGAATGACACAGAGCTATGCTCTTGCAAGTGAAGTATCTTGGCAACTTGGTTTAATGCATAGCCAAGACAGATGGTAAAAGGTGGCTATGCCATTAAAGTCCAGAGACAAAGTGCTGTGGAGGACAATTAGGAGAAGCATCTGGAGAAGAGCCCAGGATACCTCTGCAGTGGTTTTCTCTTTATCTTATCCTCAACATCCTGAAACAGAAGGACATCCATTTAGCGATCAAGAGAAAAATGTAATCACAGTTTCTGCATGTTTCCTTGATCTAATACAAAACACAATGAAGTTTAATTCATAATGTCTCTGGAGGTCACTGGAAGACAGGATCTATCTGCAGATACTAAATATTATCCATCTGGAAGAAAAAACCCACTGTTAACAACAGAGAGATATTCCTTAAACATAATGTGGTTTCCAGTGGAATCACTCCTCATCTTCAGAGTATCACCTGTTGCATAAATACATTGCTACAAAGGTAACAACTAGGAATAATCTTAAAAAACCCCATAATCCTTGTGTTCCCAAAGGCAAAATAGTTCTGTGGTGTGAAGATACGGCTCTCACCTGACACAGTGCCATTAGTTCAGCTGAAGAAAACCGCCTATGGGCAAACATCAAACCGTGATGGATTTGGTTATGTTTTTTTTCCACACAGGTGTCTCTGAGTAACTTTGCGTAAATCTTTGGAGATGAAAAATCAGGGAATAACTTAATCATGTCGTGTTATTAAAAAGATTTACTGAGCAGCACCAAGTGGATTAATTGGGTGGTCTGAAGGAGCCTAAAATCTGGGGGGTTGCTGTGGTTGTGAGATCTCCCTTTTCATGGACATGGGATTTTTTCCCCTTTATTCCACCAATGTGGGGGTAATAACTCTGCAAAGAGGAATATGTTGTTTGTGACTTATCATAGCTTTTTAAATTACAAGTAACTGTCACATGCTACATGCTACAGCAAATGAAACTGAACCGTGCGCTGTGTCGGATAATGGAACAGAGCTAATTAGGAGACAGCAAGAATTATATCAACCCCCCATGACTGTCACAAGCAAAACCATGGAGCAGCCTAGGGAATGGTTATAAAGAGAGTATCATGGTCTCAACACTGCCTAAAGGGGAAGCCTCATAAAGCTTCACTATAAAATTTATCTGACAGGTTTCCAGGCACTAATTATACCTCTGATTTATATGTGTTTAATATCACTTCTGGGTTGTTTTTTCTTTTCCCTCAAAAGATGCTTGGAAGCTTCCTTTCATGAAGACGGATCCAGGTAGCTGTGATGTCACAGCACTCTCAGCATTTGCATTAGGCAAGGTTTTGGGTTTGTTGTGGTTTTTCTTTAATATTCAAAGAGTATTAAAACCATCTTCAACCCACAGTTCTTCACGGTTGTCCTCTCTGATGTGTGGGGTTATGTCTGTACAGAACAGTTAAACACTTTGCTTCCTGTAGTGAGATATAAGTAGAGTCATGAATGTAACACAGACTTGAGATGTCCACAAGAAGCTCACCACATGCATTGAGCACAGATCTCTTAAGCACTGATTGACTTGCAGAGCACTGATATTACCACGCTGTAGAAGAGGGGAGGGATGTGCAGTTCAGCAGTCCACCTTCCAAAGAGGCTCATTTTAGGATCCCAGTCTTCTTCCATGTATGGGTTAGCAGTGGTATCCATGAAAGCCCCCAAGCATATGGAGCCCTTGAACAGGGCTATCCAACTGACCGTCTCAGTATAGCTTTGGTGACTTTAAAGGCATGGTATCACCAAACTGAAGCTAGAGCTTCCCTCCATGGTCTATGAGAAAATCAGCTTCCATTACCCTGGATATACAAAATCATTGATAAAGGAGTCAGAACCAGAGAAAAGATTTATGTGGATGCCATGTCCTTCAAACCGTGATCATGGCCTTTCCCTGTTTTCCTCCCTCTCTCCAGATGCTCCAATTCAGCATGCTTGTCCAGGGCATCCTGGAGCCCTACTGACAAGACTTTTGAGCTGGTTACCAGAACCTAAGGAGCTGTAGTGACCGGATTTGGCATTCAGGTTTGAAGAGTTTAGGGACACAAGAGGGGAACAGAGAGCAGCCAGCTGTGTTTGCTATCTGGCATTTAGCTCCACATCTGGGCTTCTGGATTCCTGGTTTTGTGGTTTGGTTTTGTGTTTGTTTGGTGTTTTGGTTTGGGGTTTTTTTTGAGGAGCAGAGTATCTGATAGTGATGTGGAGTTTCCTGGCCTTTGGACTTCCAGGCAATGCTTCTCAGGTCACTGCTCTCATTACGTGAGAACACTGGCAGTTGTATGGCACACTGAAAAGAGAAGACTGTCATATGTAGAGCAAAGAACAAGTAGTGTAAGACTGCTATGGTTTGTGAGTATGGTTAATCTTGGTGGAGGTAGCCCATATGACCAAACCCCTGACTTTAAGGCATTTGAAGTAGTATTTGAGGTAAAAAATCCTTGGGTAGCATTATCGATCTCAGATAAAAATGAGACTTTATCAGCCTACTTTTATGATTCTGATGGTTTTTAGCCTCCAAACCAAAACAGGAAAGTACAATTGTCCCCATCAAAAAATGGTGGCATGAAAAGAGGCAGAATGACTTTCCCAGGCCAAAGATCATCATGTTAAACCAAATTTAATCACATTGTTGTCCATCCAGTAGGAGATTTCACTGCTAAAGGTGGATGGAGCTTGTACATTGAAAGCATCTTCTGGAACATCGGCTCATGTTGAATACATTGACCAGCAACTCCTATTGCTGTTGGCTTTTGAAGTCAGTCTGGGGAATGGAAAGACACTCAGACAGCTTTGCTGTGTTTATTATTTTCACTTGCACTGAGGTCAGGCTCCATGGACTGTAATGGAGATGTGTCTCTCACCCACACATAGCAGCTGCCTGAAACTGTATAGTTTCAAGCATTGTCTTCATACACACCCCCCATTTTATTGACTTACCAGCAAGGCAACTAAATAGTTTGTGAAGCGGTTCCTGAACTTGTGCACAGTTTGATCCAATAGGAAATGAAACAAAAGTTGGTTAACCCTCCTGGTATACTATCATAAACTCAAATTGTATGTCACAATTATAACATGCACCCTGCAGATGTTCATACCTTGTTCATACTCTGTTTCAGATGCATTTGCTGAGGAGCAGCAATCTTGAAAGAGAGAGAATACAGAGAGAAGGGAACCACAAGGTTGTCATCTAATTTCAATCTCCTGCTGCAGGAGAGTCAGGACTCCTGTAACTTCAGGGTTATGATGCTGCAGCTGAGCTGAGCCTCTGTCTCAATGAATTTGCATTCATGTTGCCAGCAGACTTCATTTTGCACTGGCGAAACACCAGCTCTTTCCGCAGTAAAACCACCCCATGACATTGCTTCTGGAAGACAACCACAAAACCTAATCCCTTAATCCCACTTGAGAAAGCTGTTTCAAACGGGAAGCAGAGTTGTGTTAGCTTCCATGCTCACATGACTGATTCTGATCTCAGTTATGCCAGTGTAAATTGAAACACACACTATAACATAGCAAAATGTGCTCTTGATCTGACCCAGACACTCCAGTTCCCGTCTGTGTATAAGGTGGCTCCATACTACACTGATAGATGCATCAAAGTCTCAAAGAGACAACATGTATCATGTTACTGGCAAAAGCATGAACTGAATTAGGAGTTACAATTTCCAAAAGCCTCTTTTTTCCCCTCCTCTTCTAAAACTAACAGACAAGGGCCAGACCACTTACTTGCAGTATTAAAGATTCATGTTCAGGACCATCTCTTCTTGCTTTAGAACAAAGTCTGTGTTTTTTAGCATATGCCCTAATATATAAGCCATTCTCAGATGGGTATTTCCTTTCTTATTTTTCCTAACCTATGTTCTATATTGTATAAACTATACAATAAACTTCCCTGCGCTGCTTTCATTCTGTGTTCAGAGCTCCCATTACTCACTGTGTGTGCTGGGTATCAAGGCAGAGAAAACTAGAAAGTCTCCAGAGAGAAATAAGTAAATGTCTGCGGTGGTTCATAATGGTTTGACCAAAATTGTGATGACATTTAAATAGAATTTATAAAGTGAATTTAAGTCCTTGGCTGAAATGAAAAGCCATTATCATTAATATCCTGTGGTTTCTTATGAGGCTATATTTCTTAATGTTAAATATATGTGATTTTATGCTATTTTTTTCTAGAAATAATAATTATTTCTTCTTTTTTTGCTGTGGAACTGGGACTTTAAGCTAAGCAGCTTCCACCTGAGGCAGCAGGCAATACACACTGCTGTTATTGCAACTTCAGGCTGAAACTAGAATGATGTAGCAGTACTCCATGGAGGTGAGTTCTTGAACTCAGATAGAACCTGAGAGCTCATACCTTACCTCCAGTAATATGTTTGGTTTAATTATACATATACATATATATATTGCTCTAACTTCATTGGGCAGGGTTAATTTCACCTTATTCAGTCCATCAGAAATGATGAAATACTTATCTCCTGGTAGCAACTGGAAATTGTTTTCACCTAAATTTAAACCATATCTTAGACTATGAGGAATCCCTTCCTTTCAAAGTGTCTTTTTTTAGGCAGTTGGATTCCAACCTTAGAGTTTTAAATGAGGTTATTATTTGGATTAGTAATGTGAGATGGTTTCATAAGTGATTTCCACAAGGCAAAACACACAATGTCATGGAAAATAGCACTTATTAATACTAAAGGCCAGATCTGATCAAACAGAAGGCAGAGGAATGCTGTGACTAAACTGGAAGCAATCCCAGCGTTCTGTGATGCAACCGAACAAAATGAATCAGATTGCTAGAAATGGGATAAAACTCATTGTCTCCTTGCAACTGCTAGGATTTTTCCTTGTGAAATGATACCTTTTGTCTTATTTGTGTTAAAATATAGGTCTTTTGTTATTGCTTTTGGCACACTCTTTGCAGACAGCGATTTCATTATGAGACAGGGCTACTAATAAACTTCTGGTCTAGGAGAGCAAGTGTGTAACTATTTCACCTGAGAAATTACTCATTCTATCAAGAAGCAGATGGAATGTGAAACTGTATTCAACAGACTTGCACTCTTTAGGCCTGATGAGAGTAGTATCAGTACAAAACATACATGTAAACTTGTAGAATCACTTATAAATGTTACTGTTGTTGGATGGCCATTTTAGCTACATTAGTTAGCCAAAATCCAGATTAGAACATAATAGGACTATTGTGTTCTGTCCTGTCCTATCCTGTCCTGTCGTGTCCCACTTCTCATACAATAAGGAAATCCTGAAAGTACATTACTAGTCTGTTCTTCAGAAGACAAAAGAACATTTTTATTCTGTTTTTTTAAAGAAATGGCACAGTAAAAAATTGTAATTATTAAAATTAACCATTTGCAGTGATTTTCATTGCTAATAATAGTTTGCAAGTAACACCAATGTAAATGTGGAAATCATGTGAGCAGCCAATGTCTGAAACTAGAAAATGAAAACAAACAAAGAAGGAGAAAAAAAAGGTGGAAAAAAAGTGGTTTTTCTTTTTCCTATGGAAAAATGCTCTAATGAAACAAAAAAGACATTGGTAAAATATATCAGTACTCATGTTTATTTGATTTTTTTCCCATTATTTAATTGGGCATGTTAAACAACTTTTGTTTAATTATTGTATTTTTGAAACCTGTTTTTTGCATGAAATAAAACCTTCTTTTCAATGAGTAAATTATCAGCAAATGTTTTAGAATCGTATTTTATTACAAATCCCATAAAATATTGATTAAAATATCCAAGTAAAATCCAATAACTGTGACAATAAATGTGTTCAATTCTAGCAAAAGTTTATATATGCTAAATTCTTGAAATATTATACTTTGCTTTTATTTAACCAGCTCTGTAAATTACAATGAAATCAAACAAATAAGCTCTTAATATTGCATAGTAAGTAGAAAAAATATGTTTATGCTGTGTACACAAACCTGACATTTGTTGTTGTGTTAAACACAGAAAATTTGATATTTTGTTACAATGATATATATATATTAATACAGATAAACATCAATAAGCAGCTCAGTAAATTCCCAATATTTCTTAGTGTTATAACTTCAAATATAGATTAATAAATGTGTTTTGATATACTTAAACACAAAACTGTTTTCCAAAAGTGCTGAAAATATTACTTTTACCAGCTATGACAGTACTTTCTCCTAATTTTGGGAAATTAAGTCCCTTATTAAGACAGTTAAAGTAGGTAAGACCATCTTTTAATATCATTGATTTTAAGAATTTTTGTCCCTAAATTAGTATTATACCTAATTTCAACACTTTGAATGACCATCTTCTTCAAACAAAATTAAACTAACGGATTCAGAACCTGACTATTGTCATGGGAAAACAATATGAAACCCTTCTTCAAGCTTTTATCCATCTCCACTGTCATTAACTATTGGCATGCATAAGAGCACATAATGCACACTAAATGCTGACTTCCCCTTATTCCGAACTAGATTATAACCACCTGAAGACGAAAACCCCAAAAGCTGCTTCTACCTCTACCTTGCTCTAAATACATGGGCTACTTGATGGTGGTGGTTCAGTAAGACAACGCATCAGTTTCCCTGCTGAAGAAAGATGCCATTTAAAGAAATCAGCCTTATTATGTCCCAGTGACAAGCATAATTAAGAATGTCTGTCTCTGAGAGGCATAAGAATAGAGGGAAAGCTTTTGTTCACCTGAGCACACTACCATCCTTGACCCATCCAAGTAATTTAAGCCCTGGCTGAATTGGACAAGGACAGGTGTAATTGGGCCCCAGTCTCGGCTGCTTCCAGCCTTGCAATTACCCTAATAAGGTTGTCTGTGGAGGGGTCAGTAGCTAACGGCCAGTTTGGCTGGAGCCTTCTCTAAGCTGTCAACAGAAGGAGAACAAGGAGTCCATTGGGTCACAGCGCGAGACAAAATGAATGCTGGTAATTGATCTAGTGACAGCAGCGTCTGTCCTGAGACGAGAGAAATGGAAAGAAAAAGAGGAAAAGAAAAGCTGCAATGAAAGACTTGATGCAAAAAAAAAACATCTAAAAGAAAAAGAAAGTCCACAGAGAACTCGTATCTTTCTAAAGATGTGGCAATGGGGGATGCTACCTGGACTTTAAGGGGCAGGCAATGATGGGGACATCAAATATGGACTTTTCAGCTATGAACAATGATGTTGCCATCTCCATTTTCTTTTCTGAAAGGAATAAACCAGGTCTTTTCCCAAGCTTTTTCACTTTGTCCTCTCAACCCACTCCCTCCCAAAATACCCAAAGGCATTCGCAGGTAAGGATCCATGGGGAATGTTGACAGATGGGCAATTATGTTCTCTTGGATCTTTCCAGGGAGGTTCTGGATCTGTCCTTGAAAATGCTTTCCCAATTAGTGGTGTGATTCAGCGTGTATATTCTGAGCTTCATTGTTTCAGGTGGGCTAAAGTGTAATTTTAACTCATCCTGTCATCACTCTGTTCTTGTGACAGTTTTTAATTAAACACAGTCTTTAATCAATTAAGTGGCAGCTGCAAGTAACGTGTTAGTGCTCTGAAGATGTCTTTAGAAACAACCAAACTTGCAGAAAATGCAAGTTCAAATACCAGCAAGGAAGAGACTGTCTTTCATCCTTTCTTTGAATTCCATGAAATTTCCTGTCTAGGTCTACACATCAATACCTTGCCTAGACATAAGAGACAGACGTTCAAAAACAAACCATCCCTCCTCCCTTTTTTATCTGCATGGTAATTCAGGATAATAGAAATAATAGTAATAATAATAAATTTTGAAGCTGGAGTTAGGGATTGCAGCTCTAAAGCTTAAAAATCCCTACATGTTTGGAAAGGGTGTTGGTGTTGATAAGGACCATTGCTTATTATCCCTTTGACTTCAGGGCAAGTGTAAAACATACATGTCCATATGCATAATTAAGCTTATGGTTACTTGTAATAAAGGTAACAATATTAATAATAACTGTTATTAGTGTTTATAGTTGAAGTTAGAAGGTAATTCTTACTACTTTTTACAAAGGTATAATAAATGATGCACACTTACCCTAGTTAGGTATAATAAACGATGCACACTTACCCTAGTTAGGCATCTAAGATTTAATGTCTCTTTGCAAGGTGATCAGCCTAGAATCTCCTTACATATATTTATTTACAAAGTGCAAATGAGAGAACAGAACTGCCATTATACATGTGAGAAGTGAGAACAGAGACACCAGAAGGTTATGGGTGGGATTGCCAAATGCAAGAAAGTGGAGGTGCTTATCCTAGCTGTTCCCTTTAATCACTAGAGAGAAGTAAGTGACAGCAGTAGACAAATGATTCAGCCTTTAGGGAGGTGGCTAAGAATAAAATGAATTAGGACAAATTCTGCCTGGAGGAACCTCCTACTCTCCATCCAATCAAGGGACTCTGGGGTGACTAGCTCAGATGTAGATGCTGAATCTTGAAGGACTAAGATTGGTTGTCAGAAACCTGCCTGTGACTTGTGCATGTTCAAACTTGGAGCCTGTGGCATGGTCAGAAACAAGATTGAGTTTTTAATATTCACTTATGAATGAACCTAAAGCTAAATGTCTTTACAAGGGCAGGAACAGGGAATGAGACCACATACTACTTCTCACTGCCTATGTTTTACCATTACATTCTTCATGGAGGTCCACGACCCCCAAAATGCTGAAATCTTACACCACTTCTCACACACACATTTCTAGCAGGATGGCAAATTACAATGATATGGAGTCTGAGCTCCCATTTCGTAACCATGTGAGTTTAATAACCACACAAAATCTCTGAGAGCTTAGTGCCATTGGTGCCTATGACCAACAACTGGTGATCTGCCTTGCAGAGAGGCCACCGTGGGGAACTGGACGGGTTTGATTTGAGAGTGCTTCATGGCTCCGTGGATGCAATGGCTATCATTCCCTGCCAAAGGGAGTGCATGGTGATAATAATGATTTAAAACAAATATTGGCTTGCAGTGGTTTTCTTTTTCTCATCCTTGTGCTGCAATGCCAAGGAAGTTAGAGAGAATGCTGGCTACTGGAATGATGGATTTATGACTACAGCTGACGCCTTTTTTTCCTTCTGTGAATCAGGAGTTTTCAACAACAGGCGTGTGTCTTCTGCACAAATAGCCTGTATTAACAGAATGCATCAGGTTCCAATGCATGTGTCGAGGTCCATGCTGAGCTCAGTTCAGAAACCAAGTGCCTGTCCACTATACAAAGCCTCACGCACTAATCAGACATCAGTCTCCCTTAGATGCATTCAACACCAGTCTCTTTTCCCTATCAAACACATCTCAGAATTGGAAAAGAAAGTAATAAAGAAAGTAACAAGAAAATAATCGATTTTTCCTGTTGTGTTTTCATTTTTTTGTAGGTTCTACTCAAAGAAATTCCACTCAGATGCTCTTCCTTCAGCTAAAGTTTTGGTTTATTTCAAGGTACAGACCAATTTGGAGACACGTTTGACTTAATATCTGATACAGTAAATTAATTGGATTTACTTCTCTGGATATAGAGATGGTTGTGCTGATTTGTTGATGGTTGTGTTGATTTCTGCTGGGATAAGGTTAATTTTCTTCATAGTAGCTTGTATAGGACAATGTTTTGGATTTGTGCTGAAAACAGCGCTGATAACAGAGGGATGTTTTTGTTACTGCTGAGCAGTGCTTGCACAGAGTCAAGGCTTTTTGTGATCCTCACACCACCCCACCAGTAGGTATGCTGAAAGTGTACAAGGAACTGGAGGTGACAACTGGGGCAGCAGACTCCAACTGATACCAGGGATATTCTATACCATCTTACTCAGCATATAGAGCTGGGAAAAGAAGAAGGAAGGGGGGAACATTATGGCATTTATCTTCCCAGGTAATCATTATATGTGATGGAGCCCTGATGTCTTGGAGATGGCTGAACGCCTGCCTGACTATGGGAAGTGGTGAACGAATTCCTTGTTTTACTTTGCTTGTGTGTGCAGCTTTTGAGTTACCTATTAAAGTGCCTTTATCTCAGCCCACATGTTTCTCACTCCTGAGTCTTTCCCCCATTCCACCAGGAGAAGATGAGCAACTGTATGGGGCTGAGTTGCTGACTTGGGGTTAAACCATAACCCTGGAGCAATCACTTGGTTAAGGCTCAGACTGACATATACAAAGTTGTCCATGAAAGTGAGCACCCATAGAAACCTCCCCCCAAGTTCTGAGTTTTTATTAATGTCATTTGAAATTACAATGAATTTACAAATAAGGTTTTCTGTCTGTAAGTTCAGATTTCAAACATTTAAGGCAATGTCCTGAAACTCACACTTGAGTGAGGAAAGATGTTAGCAAAAAAGATCCAAGAATGGGAAAAGCTATTTACCATGTGGAAAATGACACCTTAACAATTCAAAACCAATATTAAAAACTCCAAAATAAAACAAACCAACCAACCAACCAAATAATAAAATCCCAGGAAAAAACATAACTCCAGTGGATAATTTCATGTTTTGCCAAAAGTATCACTAAATAGGAAAATCAAAAAAGAAATTATCAGAAACTAAAGAATACAGAAACAAAATCAATAGTGGTTTAGAAAGAGTCATTGAAATCGAACCAGATGAACATTGAAATGGTTTTCACTCCTTAGGAATACGCAGACTATATCCCAAAGTAGTCATGGTGTGTAATGAACACTTCTCCAGTAAACTGTAGCTTCTAGGGAGCCAGATCATAGGCTCTGGCAGCTAGGCAATGGGTCCAGGTTTTACTTCCCGTTTCCTCTGTTTTATTACTTTTTCCACTGGATATCAGATTGTTTTCTTCCACTTCTTGTGAACTTTTCTCATTACAAGTCTTTTGACAAACAGATCATCTGTTACATGCTTCTTTGTGCCTCAGGCAAAAGGACCCCCATATCTTGGTCAAAGCTTTTGCAGTTGCTGTAAGAACAATGAATCCCACGTGGAATTTAGTTAGTGCACATACTGATCTTATAGTTGTGATTCATTTGACTGCCAGTGTATACACAACAATAAGAAATGGCCATTGTGTCTTTCACTATCCCCTTAGCCTGTGTATAAATACTTCCAAAACAACTGAAACTGGTCTATTAAACCACTGCTGAATAAGAAGGAATGATTTTAATGGGGTGATATCTAAACTGCTTTTCCTCACTTAATTTTTGTAGGGAAAGACATATGATGGAGTTATTGAGTAGGCATTAAATAATCAGATTGATTATCCTTGCACTTACAAGAACTCTACAGAACCAATTTCACTTTGTATCGCTGCTCATTCAAGCTCAATAGATTTAATTTGCATGGGGAAATACTATTTTTCTTTGGGAAAGCTGAAAATAGAAACTGAAGCAAAGTGAGTATAATAACCAAAACTGTATGACAGAAGACTTCAGATAAGCATTTCTGTTCCTTTATACTGTCCTCAGAGAAATTAGTGTAATTTGGATTAACAAGCAGTGACATGACATCACTTAATCAGTAAAGTTACAGTTTAACACAGATTTAATTTACTCTTCAATTATTTAAGAAGTTACAACATTATTAAAGTCGCTGGAAAAATTCCCCTTAAAATCAACAGGAAATAAGTTAAATGTAGTGGATTGTTCTTACCATAAAACACAACTCTCAATCTTTCACATTAGGTGAACTGTGATATCACCCTACAGGGGTATCACTGGTGTCTCATTTAAATCCCTCAATAATTGCACTGCAGATAGAGGTAGTCCAGGCTTCAGGACTTGAAAATTCTGATCTTATTTATGATTCTACCTAAAAATTCCATTAAAGAGCAATTCTAACACTTCCAGTGATGGAAAAAGAACCTGGATGTATGAAGAAATTGCACACAGACCCAGACTTGTTCTGTCCACATGAGCCAGCCAAAAGAAGCCAGACCTGGCTATGAATCTATGTACCTACATCAGCATGCTGCTGACCACAGCATAGTCATCCTACTGTGTGCACCAGTTCTGGTTATCCTGGACTGATACCAGTGGAGCTTGGGTCACCTACATGTATCCACATAAAAGCTCCTTTCCTTTTTCACTCTTGTTTGTACATGTACTATGATCAAAAAGTCTTTTTCCCTCATTCAGATGGCAGATGGGAGGTTCCCACTCCCTGAGCTACTCAAAACTGTGTTTTATCTTCATTGTTCTGTGGGTGGTCCTCTCCACCATAATTTATTACCTGCTGACGACAGAATGATTGGTTTCCTCCTGGGCCTTTCCATGGTTCTCCTACCTAAATGTTATTGGAAATATTCCAGAAAAACCTATTTTTTTTCTCAGAATTTACTGATTTTTCAACATTTATTTCATTTAGAGAGTTAAGGTAGGATTCTTCTCACCTACTTTTGGGAGGGTAGGATTCAGTTCACAGATTGAGACATCAGTTTTGGGGTTTCGGCATGTATGTGTCTCCAGGCAAGCCAAGTATCTGAGCAGGGGAGGTCCAGACCACACAATTGGTGGGGCCTACAGGGGTATGGCACACATAGATGCCTGCTCCTTGCTCTTTCCCATCTCACTGAGGACACTGCAGTGATAACAAGGAACCTACAAGCTCCACAGTGGCAGGCTGAAACCGCCTACATCCCTGCTGTTTCAGTTGAGCTCAGAGTGAGCCAGAGCAATGACTCTTGCTCATTTGAGTGTACTGGATTAAAATAAACAATCCCCACCAATCTAAAGTGTGTAACTGGTTAATAATGCCTTAGTAAGTCCTTCTGGCCTTCTCAGTTGAAATATGAAAATTATACATAATTACAAGCAGCACAAAAGGTGTCTTATAACAGGAAGTTCTGGACAGTATTAATAACAGGTTTCATTAACAGATCCACCTATGCTGTACAAGACAGCTACATTAGGAAAAAAGGAAAACCAACACAGAAAATTAGACAGCATAACAGGTATTAGGTAAGTAAGCAATCAAATTGTCCACAAAACTGTGTAAGAAGCTTTCAGCTTTTTAAAATCCACATTTTAAGCTGTTTTTAATGGATTCATTGAAAATTCATATACATGCTATTAAAGAAAATTGTTACAAAGGTCTGTAAATCAAAAAAGCTAAAATCTTGAGTTTGTGAAACATGGCAGAGCTCTAAGCAAAGCAGATAGCTTATCTTTCTGTACAATGGATGTGAAGGCTCCTCATAGACTTCAGTAAAGTAAGCAAACACCTCAGTGAATGAAGTCCTTGCTTTAACAAGAATAAGCTGTCTGATCAGGGCAAATCCATCTAAAACATAGTTTGATCTATTCTTTGGATGTGCAAATTCCACAGAACTGGAATTTCTCTGGTTCTCTCTGTTTGTTAAAAGTAGCAGTTGTACCTGTTCCTGTTGGATAGGCAATACGTGGGGTTCATGTGTTTTTCAGTGTCCAGTGTGGAACAACAAGCAATGGGAGATTGGAGCCTTCATCTTATACACACCACTACTTTTATTCTGGTTTTATATATACCTATATATAGGTACCTCATGTTTTCAATCTGCTGAAAGAAACTGCCATGAAGAGGACTATATAGTGGATGTGGCATGAATGGACAGCACTCAGTATATGCTTGATTGTGCTACATCTATAATTTATAACTCACTCAAGGAGAAGAGGACTATATAGTGGATGTAGCATGAATGGAGAACACTCAGTATATGCTTGATTTGCTGCATGTATAGTTTATAACTCACTCAAGGCTCTGCATCTCATTACTTTTGGGTAGGTCTCTCCCACCAGGATAATCAACCTTCATTTAATGATGTTTTGGTCCATCTGATTTGATACTAAGAGGATGGACACAGCAAGACAGATAATGTGGAGAAGTCCATAGGCAAATCTGTAACAGGATTATTCAGATAGTACAAGAGGCTACTCCTTTATAACTCATTAATTTTCTAGAAAAACTGGTGGAATTTGGATTCTCTTAAACAATTTTGGACAGATCAGCTGTGTGTTAGGAAGCAGAACATAACACAGACTTGGGCCAGGACCCAAAGACCTGGATCATCCCTTCCTGAACTGCTTTATTTCAGTCTTGAAGTAAAAACACAAATACAGACATGATAACAAAGAGGCAACAAACAAAGCCCAGCAACACCAGCACAGAAAGAAAGATATGGAGAAATTGCAAGTGAAAGCATTGAACCATCTACTTCCCAGATGTCTTTTGCCTTTCAGAGCTCTGAGGGCATTGCCCAAGGATGTCACAGCCACAAGTGGACAGGACATCCCACATCTTGTCCTGACCTGCAAGAATCAGTTGGAGTTAACCATTGTGGAAAAAGAATGTTTAATCCATGTAAATCTGATATTGCTTTGATGGGAAGAAAGTGGACAATGAAATTTGGAGTATATAGTATAATAGGGAGCTGTAATGGGAAGCATACTGGGGCAGATAGGAGATGTAACTCCTACTTCGCATTTAAGCATCCAGGGTGCATCATGGGCTATGAGGTTTTAAATCTATGGGTGTGTATTCTTCATGGGCATGATTTTTCACTTCAGGCATGAGACCTTTGTTCACACCTTGGTCAGTCAGGGAAATGATGAAATATCCAAACTTGGACTTGCATTGGCAAGAAAGACGCAATGAACTCAATCTGTATTTCTATCACAGAAAGGCTGATTTCAGTTTGTATACACCTGCATGACAAAGTTACCTTTGACAATAGTTTTCTTGGTCCACAGTCTAAAAAACCTCCAATAAACAAAAGTAGGAGGCTGAAAAATTCAGATGGAGAAGAAATAGGTTTCAGCCATGAACCTGAAACAGCAAACTGATGCTTTAAAATAAGCTTTTTCCTTATTTCTGGGTATTTAAGAAATGAAGACAGAATGTTTTTCCCTTGAAGGGCATGATTACTTTCAAACTTGACTGAAGGATATGTTATGGTCTGGGCTATAACACATTCTTAAGTGTCAGGTTTTTGGGTGACATGGTTTAGTGTGAGGTGTCCCTGTCCATGGCAGGGGAATTGGAACTGTATGATCTTAAGGTCCTTTCCAACCCTAACTATTCTATGATTCTGTGATTCTAAGTTAGGCATCTTTCTTTAGCTGCTCCAAAAACCTCCAGCAGCTTTCTTCTCTGAGGAAGTGTCTCTTAATCTAGAGACATATGTGGTACAAGCAAATCTCATAGTTTTCCTTTTTTGCTCTCTTTCACTGTTTCTATAAGAAGCAGAAGCAGCAAATAGTACCAAACATACCTGAACCCTGTCCTCCATCCTGATTATGCCTTTTATCATGGGCTGTAATGAAGTGGTGGGATTGGGGAGAAAAGTTTGAGTAAACTTCTCTCTCACACTTAATTATTTCTGAAAACCATAATGTTGATCAGTATCTGAGTAGGTCTGAAAACCAAACTATTCAGATTGAGATAAATGAACAAAATTGTCTACAGCTACCTTAGAGAATACAGGGCCTCTTTCTACATTTCTATACACACAAACACATATATATATTGCATTTTAATTGCCCAGTGTTGTTGTCAGATCCAGATCTGATCTCCTTGGCCCCATTTCCATTCACATTGCACACATTAGACCATCCCTTCACCTGAATGTGCTGACACAGAGGTGTTTGTTGGCACACCTTGGGGAGGGAGATGCAGAGAGCTGGAGGTGGCAAAGAAGACTTGCCTGCAACCTGTTAGTGGTCAGGGTAAATACCCACTGAGCCATTCCCTGCAGCCTGCTTTGGCTTGCCTTGGGTCTCTGCCATAGACCCGCTGCATGACCATGAGGGTGATAATCTTTCTATGGTATCTCACACCCCCAAGTGTCCCATGGAGAAGACAATATTTTCTTGCATTCTTAGTCTATGGATGATCTTCTGTGTGAGCCTACACAGCCCCTGGCACTAAAGGTAACGGTAATGGGGATAATATTCCAAGTGTATGAAAAGGCACATGTGGGTGTCTCAGAAACATGACGACTTGAAGACTGCTTTCTCCTCAAAATGATGCAGCCTGGAATCCCTTCAAGGCTCTTGTGTTAACAGCATAGCAGTGCAAATGGCTTAGGAGTGAGCATGCACTGAATTACAACCTCCTCCTACAGGAACTCTGAGTTCCCTTTAAAAGAAGCTGTTCGCTTTGCTGCTCAGCTAACATGATTAAACAAGACAGGTCTGGCAGGGCTCTTCCACATTGTCAAATCTTGAACAAAAGGCATAATTTTCCTATTTCTTACAACTCCAAACTGCCTGCTTATAGAGGTGGCAATTACTCACAGGCAGCGTAACTCAAGATCTTTCCAGTGTTTATATCTCCACATGAAGCACACATTTACATGGCAACGGCATGGGACAAGACATGTCTGTTAATTTTCCCATCATAATTCATAGCAGGACCCTGCCAAAAAAACACTGGAGCTGATTACCAAGTGTGACTACAATCGGATCATTTAGCAATTTGAGTTTCCACACGTTTTGTGTGAGGCTGGGCTTTGTTTTACTTAAAGCAATAATTGCATTCTAATTTCATAATGTGGGTCGTGGTTGCTTCATCTCCCTGTGCCTTCAAGGAAAAGAAAAGGTGCACAGAGCACAACAAACATTTTCTTTTTAATTAATTCTTTAAATGAGCTAATAAATGTTTACCTGCTTCACAGGTGTGCTTGCTGCAGAGTGACTTCATTATCATTCCTGTAGGAAGGATCACTGAAGGATTAAACATTGGTATTATCCCCACTAATATGAACGATGCTTTTATGACAAACAGAGTTAACGAATCATTTTTAGGCATAAAAGGATGGCAAAGGTTTTCAAATAAAAAGTGTTAAAGAAGGAGTTAAGTTTTAATAGCTTAATTCAGATAGAATTTCAAAATTGACCAGAAACAGATGATTACAAACTGGTTTGGACCTCATCCTGCACAATTTGCCTGCAAAGTTCCCCTAATGAAGAATAGCGAAGAGGGTAGATCCTACATCCCAGTAGGATAGAACCAGAGCTTGTTGGAGACCTCTTACCTTCTCATGAAGAGCACAAAATTCCATGCAGTAGCTGGAGTAGTGGGGTCATAGCAGTTTATCAGGTCGCATAACGTGGCAACTTGCAGCATGTCCCAGCTGGTCTGGGTTTCATTGGCTTACTCATCCTCATCTCCAAGAGGGTAACATGGGTTCCCACAAGTCTTCAGTCCCAGCTGCTTCATGACAGATCTAGTCAATCAGCTTCTAACTTCTTCCCTAAACACAACCTGGAGGTGCTGACAAGGGGGAAATGGGGAGTAGGGGCTTACTTTGTGTCTAATATATAATATATGATCCTTCCATTTCAATGGGCTTCAGACTAGGGTTAGTACTGAGTCCTTTCCTAGAAATCAAAGTGTCTGAAAATAACGACCAGATAACTCTTATTTAAAACATAAAGAAAAGCCATTTCAAATCTTTATAATGTGTATGCTAAAAGATGCAAACATTTTTTTTTATGGTTTTTATCTCATTTTTGCCATGATTTTCTTATTTTATCTCAAACACTTGCTACTTTCATAGCTTCTGCAGTCTCTAAAGGTGCCAAACAGCAGAGTTTTTTCTGTCCTGGTCTCTACCACAGACCCCATCTAAGGTAATATATGCATGTTTTTCCCAAACAGACATAGCCATACTTCTGTCTGGGGTATACCCCTAACATCCAGAATGTCTGGAAATCAGGTAAAACCACCTCACATGCTGGATCTGTCTTTCATGTTCCTAGCTGATCTCTCCAGGGCCACAAGAGGATCCAGGGGACTACAGGTCTCAGTCTGACTTTGGTGCTGGGGAAGGAGCAGATCATCTTGATTGTCATCACATAGCAGCACATACAGGACAACAGGGTGATCAGGCCCAGTCAAGCATGGCTCTATGAAAGGCAGGTCCTGCTTGACTGACTTGGTTACCTTCTATGCCAAGCTGACTTGCTTAGCAGATGGGGGAAAGGCTGCGGATGCCTCTACCTACGCTTTGGTAAAGCCTTTGACACAATTCTCCTGGAGAAACTGGCTTCTTATGGCCTGGTTGTGTGTTCAGTTCACTGGGTAAAAACCTTGCTGGATGGCTGAGCCCAGAGTTGTGATGAGTGGAGTTAAACCCAGTTGGTGACTGGTCACAAGTTGTGGGGATGTTCCCCAGTGCTCAGTATTGGGGCCAGTGTTATTTAACATCCTTATCAATGATCTGGATAAGGGGATTGAATCCATCCCCAGTAAGTCTGCAGATTACACCAAGTTGGTTGGGAGTGTTGATCTGCTTGAGGGTAGGAAGGCTCTGCAGAGGGACCTGGACAGGCTGGATTGATGGGCCAAGGCCAATGTTATGAGGTTCACCAAGGCTCAGTGCCAGGTTCTGTACTTGAGTCACAACAACCCCATGCAACACTAAGAGCTTGGGGAACAGTGGTTGGAAAGATGCCTGGAAGAAAAGGACCTGGGGGGTGTTGGCTGGCAGACAGATGAACATGAGCCAGCTTGTGCCCAGGTGACCAAGAAGGCCAACAAGATCCTGGCTTGTGTCAGCACCATTGTGCCCAGCAGGACTAGGGACACGGCTAAGCAGTGCTAGCTTAATGGTTGGACTCTATGATCTTAAAGGTATTTTCCAACCTAAATGATTCTATATTTACAAGTGCAGCTGTTCACAAAAAGATTTAGACTCTGAAGGCTCCCACCTATGTTGTGTAGGTGCAATCATCCTTGTCTGCAAACAGAAATGTAAGTCATATATGTCTGCCACGTCAGCTGAACAGATGTGCCATGAACTTCCTCTAATATGATGTGCTTTTGCTCCTATAGGACACTGTGGCCTGATGTTTCTGTATGTATTAGCTTCCTGCACCCATTTCTGTGTATGCACGTAACTAGAGACCATGCATGGGGGCTTACTTGACTCATGGCTTAATGGCTCACATAATGTGCTCTAAAAAGTGTGTTGGTGTGACTTAAGACTGAGTAGCTCTTCTTATAACATGTTCTATGTCCACTTTCATTAACAATGTGCCTTAGACCTTTTATGACATTTTTTGGTTATACTTTGAAAGACTTTTAAGTTACCATAAGCTTTCTAGTATAGCTATATAAAGATAGGTAATATAAATACCATTCTCTAATGCTGCCTTCCCCTATTCCACAATGCTTATGCCAGCTGCATATGTAGAACAGGTTGTAATTCTAAATAATTGTTGCCTCTTGGTTTTGACATACTGAGTAGGATTCATTTGCCTAAACACAGGCATTTTGGGCATATATATGAGGTATTGCATTATCATTAGCTGCTGCAACTGCAGAGGAAGGACAGGTCTCCCCCAGATCCTGCCTTATGTCATGGAGATCTCTTGTCTTCTCCAGGGTACTCAAAACAGCCCAGGAACCTGTGTTTAGGCTACCTTGATCCATCCATTTTTAAACAGGCTTCTTGATGTCATCAGAATAGTATCAACTATTCTTCTTGGAAGTTGGACAGTTCCATCTCTCCATCAGTTTTCCATATGCCACTAATTCAAACAACTAGAACGAGACAGGTTCTCATTTGTCAAATACTCCAAGAAACTTCATGTTACTTTATGGTCTGTCAATAATTACACTGTGAAAACTTACAAAATAACAGAAATTTGTTCCTGGTTTTAAATTCACCATAGGATTTACCTTCATTTTCCTTCCATTTGATAATTTGAATAATATTTTTGTCACTGCTTTTTTTCCTTGTTTTGGGCTTTGACCTTGGTTTGAGGCCTAAAAAGTAAATGGAAACATGGGTTTGTGTATTCATTGTAACAGTGTCAAGCAATATGTTTTATGATTTGAAGAGAGTAAGCATTAAATTAGCACTGATCATTAGAATGGGAAAAGAGACCTCTATGGATATGTCAATGACATTTCTTTTCCAAAAGGCTAAAACACATACAGCATTATCCCTTTTTGGATAAATACCCTTTCTGATAACAGTTACTTCCCTGTACCTAGCTATAGCTCAACATTTTCTCAGTTGCTGTCAGTTATGTCTGAGAAACAGGAGAAAACAGAGCATGGCTATGCTGTGTACTTGCTATGATGGGAATGCCCTTCAGCTCTGTGCATGGCAGGCAGGTCTTTACCTACTGATGTGTCACAAGACAAGCAGACAAATAAAACACAAAGAAAGGGGAAAGGGAAAGGATGTATCATCACTGTATTTCCTTCAATTGTCCAAGTAGTAATTTAGACTATTATAACTTCCCTATGTTAATTCAGACTTCTAGACATCCTAGAGAGAGAGGCACTTGTAGAGGCTGGGTTCTGCCCTATTGTCATAGGCATCTATTCAGTAACCTGTGTGGCTGAGATGATTACCAATGGATAGCTATAAAATAAGAAAGATCAATCCTGTCCATAGTGACTTGCAGGAGAATGACATCCCGGAGAGATGGGGATCACCATGTTGGCACACATACAGAATGTTCCCCGTGTTCCCAGAGGGATGGGGATGAGAATTGAGAGAATGTAACTCCCATGGGTTGAGATAAGAGCAGTCCAGTAACAAAGGTATAACACAAGCCACTACTGCTGCCACCAGTAATAATAATGATAAGGGAAATAACAAGGGAAGAGAATACAACCATTCACCACCCACTGACTGATACCCAGCCTGACCTGAGCAGTGATCTAGCCCTTATGGGTAGCTGCCCGCCGTTTATATACTAGACATGAAGTGCTGTGGTATGGAATACCTCTTTGGCTAGTTTGGGTCAGGTGTCCTGTCTCTGCTTCCTCCTGGCTTCTCCTCTTCCTTAGCAAAGCATGAGACTCAGAAAGTCCTTGGTCAGAGTAAACATTACTGAGCAGCAACTAAAAACATTGGTGTTATTAGCGCTGTTCTCATTTTATCACCACTGTCTTCCAGATGAAGCTGGTAGGTGAGTAAACTGAGGCAGATGGAGAATCCACCTAACAATTAGCATGCAACGAATAAATGATGAGCTGACAAGAAATCTATTTTCTCTTTCTTGTTCCATACTTCTGTCCATAGTCATGACTTGCATTTATGTAGCTCAGATTACTTTTAACTTGGAAATATGATGGACAGTCTTCTCCCATTGTAATTGTGGGGATTCCACAATTGCTTTCCAATTAAAATGTTATAGGGCATCTAAAACACCTACACAAGGATAGCAGAATTAATACAAAATCCAGTGGAGACCCACACCTTTCTGGAGAGGCAATGAAAAGACAGGCAGGACATCCCAAAGCATTTCAGTTAGGAATGGATGTGATTAGGCAATGTGAAGGATGAACTAAAGCTCACAGTGGAAGACATGTTCATACATGATTTGTATGATCTAGGTGTCCAAGCTCTGATTATTATTAATGGAGATCTACTGCTTAATTCAGATGTCGAAGCATAGATGCTGTTCTAGCACTGAGCTAGTGCTATGCAGCTCAGTTTGAAAAAACCTTTATATTATCACATTGCAAGAGATTAAACCCATTACAATCTTACAATGCCTTTTTCTATGGGATGATAGGACAAATAAAGTGTTTTGATGTTGCTCTCTAGCAGGAATCTGTTCAGGGAAGATCCATGCTTATGTGGTTTACAAGTTGTCTCTTGCAAGAGGATCACAATGACCCTTTCTGGCCCCTACATATATCTATTCCATCACTGGTCTATAAAATTCATAATGCAGAAAGAGAGAGAGGGAGATGGGGGGAGGGAGTGGGTTGGAAAGTGGGGGGGGCAAGGAGAAATTTACATTGTGACTGCATTGTATAACTAGTAATCATTGTAATAGAATTACTGACATTATGGGCTGCTAAAGGAACAGTTAGTAGCTTGTCTCACTTGTCTGTAATTTACTCTGTGTCTATTTAGCCTTGATGTACAACCTAGGTCAATTGCTGTGCCTCTTTCCTATCTTCCTGCTTCTGAGTTATAGAGAGAAATGTGTGCCTCATGAATGACTATCTCTCCTGGTCAAGCTTGTATCTCACGCTGTTCAGCAGTGCCATGTGTTAATAGATAGTGCTGAACAGTTAATATCACCAGCTAATTGGTGCAGCATGTGTGAAGCAGATGGATTTAAATATAGAACGTGGAGGCTGAAGGAGTAACTGAAATACATAAGTGATAAGGATTTATTATTAGAACAGATTAATGAGCCCACCTTTCCCTGTTTCCCCCTGTCCTTCATCTCTCATCCTCTTCCCAGGCCAAGTGCCTTTGTAATTCTTCTCTTTCAGGAAGATTTTATTCCACTGTTTGGAAGATTATGATTATGAGAATTGTGTGTTGGCTGCATGGCAGCACCTGGAAGGCCAAACCATTTATGCCATGTAGTGAGCATGTGGTGTTTGTGGAGACTCAGGTCTGCAGTAAAACAGCAACAACTGATTTATAAAGTGTAGATGAAGGGATATGTAAAGAATGGAGGGAGAAAGGTGGAGGCGTGTATTTATTTTAATGCAGATCTTAATGTTGTCTCAAAGACCTTCAATATCAAACCAGAGTAGGATATTCCCTTTAAAAGAACTTTGGCTCAAGTCTCAGCTCTTTGCTCAATGTTGCCTACTTGAATGCAGCTTTCCACTGCCTCTGCTCTGAGGCCTGTCAGTGCTGCAGGCCAGGCTACTCCTCAAATGTAGGTTGCAATGGAAACAGAGGTAGTTTTGGAAGTATCCTCACTCCCACATTTAATCCCCATGGAAACTTCCAAGCTAACTACAATAGTGGCTCCAGAATTAGGAACTAGCTTCTGGACTTCTGTCAAGATAAACATCCTTCAATTCACCCTCAGACAGGAAGATGAGAGACTTAGGTATTTTCTGTGGAGGTTGCCCTTGTCTCTGAGATACTTGGACCATCTTGTAAGCATCCTTTATGCCCACCCAAGTAATCGTGCATACATTTGTTTTTTCCCTTTTGCAGCTGGAGATACTGAAATTCACAGAGTGTGAGCCTAGTGTTTCTTTAAGATCAACATCAAGGTTCTAAACACTGATCTTGACTGAAAACCAAACAGAAGAATCCATAAGGAAAGATGCATTTTCACCATGATGTTCTAGCCAGCCTACCCTTGCTCTCTCCACTGTTTTCCCAAGTGGATGGTAGCTGGACAATGGGCACAAGACAATTCATCATACAAAATCAGTCCTGCACTTCAAGTAAATAAGCATGCTCATGGTTTTACTTATTCATGGCTTAATGCTTACTGTCAGGAGGTAGTGGTCCAACAGCTACAGGATTTGATGGCCACACACCTTTCCTTGAATTCAGTGTACAGACAGGTAAATGGAATTTACTCACTCTTGAACAGGACAGTTTAGAGGTAACTCAGTTCTCATTACCAGGCTTTCAATTCCAAATAGGTGAGGTTACTCATTTGTTTACTAAGTGGATTGATTTTAACCATATTTTAAGTGGTGTTATGTCTCCGCAAGACATTTAAACTATGTCTAATCTAGAAGGCCTGGGGATGCTGCAACTGTGACATGATGCTGGAAAGACATGTCCCAAAGAGACAAAGATTTCTTTATCCCACAGTTTCCATGTGAAGGAAATCTGTGTACATGCATTAAAAGGAGGGGGGGGGGGGGGTGGGCTGTGTGTAACACTTCCCTATCTATCTCTGATAAGGACAAGAGGGGACCTGGACACCTGTGTGCAGCATTGGATGACTGTACCCATATCTGTATCCATTGCTTGATCTACAGACTTAGTAGACTTTACCAGGCTTATGAACTAAGGACCATATTAAAATATTTTCAAAAAAAGGTCTGAAAAATCTTCTCCAAATAAAATTAAAAAAATAATATGTTAATTTATTTTCATCTGTAAGATAAACAACTACATGTATGTGGAAAACCACATAGGGATCTAAATCATCCTCAGTTATACCCATGAGACCACATGAGAATGAAATAAGGGCAGGATTTTCCCAGCACACAGAAGTTTCTATGGGTTTACGCCACACTTTACAACTTCCCATGGTTTAGTGACATGATGTGGGGTGTTATCTATTGCAGAGTTTCTTAACTGAGCTTGGTTTTGGGAACAGCAAAGCTCCTTTAAGCTGCAGTTTTTGGTTTTATCATTTGGGTTCTGTTGGAAAGATATTTACAGTTATTCTAACATCCCTTTTCAGAAACAAATTACCATTGCAAATTGCACTATGGGGAAGTGGTAAAAAATTTGGGGCAGGATTAAGGTAATCCTAAAACAAGCTCATAAAAAAAGTGCTCTATTTTTAAACAGAGACAAGATGAGACACAATCTTTTTTCAGTAAGTTTTCTGAAGCAATAAACCTTTAAACCCAACATATAATATATGTGAGTGTGTGTCTCGGTACATGGGTATGTTCTTAACCTTCCCTTTGCCAAGATACAAAGCCCAGCTTGTCAGCGTTGCATCATGTTTGCAAATCTCCTCTTCAGTGAAATTTGTCTGACATCAACTTTCCCCTCATGTAAGCATAAGTCTTCTCTGGCAGGTGAATGTTTGGTTGTTTTTTTTTATCCCTTCCATAATCTATTTCTCAGAACATGGATTAATTTTAATTATTACTATTTTATCAGCTTTTTAGAGAGGCAGTAAAGGGACAGGTAAGAATTGAATGCTTATTATAACTTTAAATCTCACACTCTTGCTGTCTGTAACCACACCACCAGTAAATAAAGGGCAGATTATTTTCAGATCTGATCCTCTAGTCCTGATATTATTTCCTCTTTTAAAACACATCATTTCATACAGGTGTTTTTCTCCCATTATTTAAGAGCTGAGTTTGATCCTTGGTGATGTGAGTGACAAAAACCCTGCTGTCTTCAATTGAATGGAAATAAGTGTTTGAAGCATATGCTTGCAAGCTCCACCTAAGTTTCTAAAACAAGGGGCAGATCTTATAGGGATAAAGAGATGCCATATCTATGTGGGGCAATTTATCGTACCCCTAAGGCAGAGTTGTCATAACTGCATGGTGCAAATTGTTGCAGCTTGAAAGTGGAATTGCTACAGCCCTATCTTGTAATGACAGTAATTTATATTGGCTGAAAACCTACCTCAGTGATTTAGATCCTGATCTTGTTTACACCAAGCTTGATGACAAAATTGATGGTGGATTCAAATGAAAACCAAAGTCAAATGCCACTGAAGCCTCCAGGAGTATTACAATTGACTTGAAAGGCAAGCAAGAAAATGGCTGCTTATATGAATTCATTGTTATGGAAATTACCTGGAGGAGGCAGTTCTGCCTGGACTATCACCATATGACTACACATGGTCACACAATTTTGCCTGTAGGATCCAGCCGGATTTAAGGCTCAGATTCTTGGCTCTTTACACCTCCCTGCTTCTTTATGTCTGGGCAGCACACTAATTTGTGTCATGTGTGAGGAGTTTCACCACAAATACTTTAAAATCTTCAGGTCTTTTCGTTTTTAATTATAGCTTCCTATTTTTTATTGCCACTTCTTTAATCCTGAAAAGATAATACACTGATTTCAAATCCTGCTTCAGGGTGGCAGCTAATTGCATCCTTGGCCAAGCACTGGACTTCCTTATAATACTTGTCTCAAGTGCTACACAAAAGCAATTTGTGGTGCATTTTACTAGCCAAATGTATATAATATTACATGTTATTAGAATGTTATTAAAGCAAAGACTTTGCTGTTCTCCAGCCAAACACAAAGAACTCTTTTCCCCTGTATAAAGAAGTTTCAAAGCTAAAACTTCCTGCTTCTTCAAGCTTCCAGCAGTGTCCTGACCTTAATGAACTGGGAAAGGCTATTTTTCCCATTCAGGAAGAAGCTGCAGATGTTTTCCATTCTTGTGACTTAGGGCAGGACAAGGTGTGACTGCACCGTGTGGGGATACCTCTGAGCTCATTCCAAATAACTTGTTTGGGTAATGCATGCAAGAGAGTGTGAAGAAAAACCCAAATTGCAAAGCCTACTGGTTATAACTGCTAAACTCCCTGCTTCCAGCTATGCCCACAGAAGCTGCTTTCAAGCTAAACATGTTACAGTCACATCTTAACCTTGTCTGAGCTGTTCTCTTACCTTTTCACCTCCTCTCAGCTCACCTTCTAGGGGCAGTCTCATTCTTGCTTTGCCTGACTCAAACCATGCAAGAACCTTGCCTATTCCTGATGCCAACACTATAATGGCAGACTCAGGCTGATGTTCAGCACCCAGAAATAGTTTAGAAAATCAGTTCCTTCTCTAGATCAAGAAACTGTAGCAGAAAGACATTCTTGCCCAAAAAGCTGGTCTTGGGGAGCAGAATAGGAGCTGTGTGGAAGGGCTGCTGGCAGGCAATATGATCATCATACTGGTGGGGAACTGGGAATGGGACAGAGCCGTCAATTACTTGCAGCCCAATCTATTGTATCACCTCTACTGAGGGATAATTTGCTTTTCTAGCTTGGTCTTGTCCCATCACTCTCAGTATCCATTAAAACCAGGTCTAATTGCCTGATTCCATCTCTTTTCCTATCTCAGTCTTCCCTTCAAACTAACTCTGTGAAAAGCATTTCCTACAATTCCTCTCTTCTGGTGGCATAACCATGAAGCCTACTTGAAGCAGGGAAGAAAGGGGAACTGGAAAGTATTCCTGCTTTAAATTAAATCCACAGGCATGTACCAGAAATCTTGTAGCAGAGACTTCACATCCTTGATCTACTGAGGAGATCCTAATGGTCTCAAGTTTGCATTAGTGAAAAGCTCCTTAGAGCTGCTATTTACAATATATTCAGTGGGGAAAAGGAATTTAGGAATTCCCACAGGAGAAGCACTGGAGTCAATAACTCAGTGTATAGTAGGATGAAAAAGGCAAAGAGGTTTGAAAGCAAAGGGGAGATGGAATACATACCATAACAATGATCAGGCTCAGCTGGTCTTCACATGTGGGAGTTGTGGCAAACTGCTTAATCCTTTACTTGAACAGCACCCATGTGCCAGTGCAGTGTGTATCTCCTCAAGACCTCAGAGAAGGGCAGCCTTGCACACTGTAGCAGCAATGTGGGGCTCATATAGGAGAGACACAACCATTGACCCTGTCACTGGCAGCATAAATAATGTAAAAGTCACACACTCTATAAAGTAATCCCTGTCCCAGGCTGACAGTTACAGCAAAGGCTTCATCCACACTGCTCTATCTAGTCTTTTTCTATATAGACTGAATGCATCCATGC
This sequence comes from Melopsittacus undulatus, assembly GCF_012275295.1. Lineage (NCBI taxonomy): Eukaryota > Metazoa > Chordata > Aves > Psittaciformes > Psittaculidae > Melopsittacus > Melopsittacus undulatus. The sequence continues at coordinate 1,132,311 of NC_047531.1, forward strand.
TAAACTGCACATGGCAAACCATCACCCCTGAGTCCCATCAGGAACATTGGTAGCCCAGAGGTACAATTATTTTGTATGTGTGGAGATTCCCACTGCTCAAAATCATGGGAGAACACAGCCCACCAAAGGGCTGGCCAGTCTGTCATAGCCACCCAAGGGTATTGCCATGGTGTCAGGGCACAGGTGATGTCAGCAGGTTGAAGACCTGCTGGAATGATGTTGGAAAGGCAGTATCCAGAACTGGTGTGATCTTACCTGTGCTGTTTATAGACAGCAGCCCTTGGAGTGAGCTATCCCAGAGCTTACCCAGGGGACCTGTGAGTCTGATGGTACACACATCCCCCGCATCCACAGTAAGCTTTTAGGCAGCAGTAATGGGTCTATATGGCTTCCAGCCTAAGACTGGCTCCTCTCCAAGTTGGGAAATGCCTGGACAGAGTGAGCCTGGGTTCAGAGAGAAACGCAGTCTCTGTTTGCTCACCTCCCACAACAGGGCTCCCTCAAGCACCAGGAGATACGTGTTGCCGAGTCCTGTTTTGTTTGGATTGTGTTTTAGATAAGTAACATGAGAAAGGCTCACAAACCCATCTTTCTGTTCCGATGGCACAAGACTTGAGTGGAAATATGATGTATTTCGCTCATCACTCAGGCTTTTAAACTAGTGTAAGACGACAATTCTGAAATACTAACGTTTTTTTTTCCTCCCACTTTGCCTTGACCTGAGTTTAGGGAACTGACAGATTCTTTCCACCCTCCCTGTCCCCTGCAAGAAAAAATAAAGTTTTGGATTTCAGCAATTTTGATGTTATTGTACTTAAAAGATCCAGTTGGAAATGCAATGAATATCTTGTTGATGACATCCCGGTGACAACTGAAGTTAATAACGGTTTTAAGAAGTCATTTACTTCAATTGACTTTTTGCAAGCGCACAAAGGCTGCCAGTTTCATTAATGCAAAAAACGCAGGAAAAACCCTGCTCCCTTTCATTTCTTACTTTCTGTTTGAAGTTGAAAATATGTTACAAATAAACTGCTAAATAGATTTAATATTTGACATAAAGAACCTCTGTCCCAGATGTCTGACATGATTTATAAATTACTATGCTTATGGAAATTGCATTATTGCTATACCTTATTTTGTTGTAATGACTGGATATTATTCCTTGAGAAACAGGGAATAAAATAAACCACTGATAACTAAGCAATGTCCAGTAAAACACAGATATCAGCACAAATTCTATTTATATTTGAGCAGTGAAGTTTGAGGTTCAGCTATAGAGCAAAAGATTTAGCATGAACATTTTAATGGTCTGCCTTGAAATGTTCTCGAGCCATTCCTTAGTTTTGTTAAGGTTTTGGAATTGTGTTTTCAAGTGAAGACAACTCATCAGAAGCCACCCCATTACCTCTTGTCTAAACTGTATTGTTGCACTAAGTCACTCACAAGGATGAGAAACAAAGTCTTTAATGCTGAAGATCTCATCCATGACAATCAGGATTCCTTTTTCCAGTGACTGCATTTTCACCTTCAAATCCCAAAGGTCACAGAGAGGTAATGTTTTCATTAAAACATACCTGCTAAGGTGACCTAAGCCTTAACATAAACAAAGTCTTTTAAATGCAGACACCTGAAATACCTTGGTTTTCAATCCTGGCTCCAGTGTTTGAATCTCAAAGGTGAAGAAGGCATACCAAATTCCTTTGAAGCCAAGTTTTCTAACCTTAAACTACTTACTAGAGGTAGATTTCCACTTGAAAACAATTAATCATGTATGTGAAATTGCATTTTTAGCAATTTTTACCTATGCAGTATTACATATGTAGATGGGTATTTCCAGTTTGTAAAGTTAGCATTTTTTTTAAAGTGATAATATCCCAGCTTTTATTTTATAAATATAGCTTATGTTTAATATAATGTTTAATATAAAGCTGAGGTAAGGGTGGGTAAGCCCAAGAGGAAACCTTTCAATACAGCATATTTCCATAGCCAGTTACTGGGTACCAACTGACGAAGACCTAATTGTGTCGGATTTTTAAGGGTGCAAATCATCATCAAACAATGTGCACAATTTACATAGATTAGAAACCTGAGCCCCAGGCCTGAATAGTTTCTGTAAGGATGAAGCAGTAGCTTTTCTAGGACCTCTACATTTTAATATCATTGAAACCTATATAGTAAAGCAGGGGTTTCATCTATGTTCCTGGTTAACCTGCAGTCAGTGTTATGCTTCCTCCAAACTCCCTCAGGAAGGTAGGTGCCAGATTTATGTTTCTTCTCTTTGCATAGGGAAGCAGGGTAAGTCTAACCTTAAGGACTTTCTATCCTGACATCTTCACTGACCTTCTCTCCAGCAACTTCTATTTTGCCTTTAATTATTCTGATCTTGTGCTATAAAGTATATATTCTATGTGTGCATATTCTTATCTTCTTGTTAGTGGCTGGGAAGTGCAGAAGCATTCAAAATCAGTGGTTGTTGATAAATGGTGAATACAAGCAGCAGGAGAGAAGGATTCAAAGTGCTTCACCAGATATGTTAAAGATTGGTAACAGTTATGGTTTACAAGGGAAATACTTACAGCTGCAGCATGATTTGCTCAAACTTTGCTAAGAAATTAAGAATTCCTTAGGAATTCTTCTGCAGCTCAGATCTGCTGGATGTTTTTATCTTTTTATTAGTAGAAATCTATTTAAATGACCTATCTGAAATAAACCTGGGGCTTATAATTGCTGTAAATTTCCACATTAAACAAATAAACATCAATAAAACATTCGATAGACCTGGAATATTTGCTGTTTGAAGAAAAAGACACTGTACTTTAGTAGATAAGAGGTGATTTTAATGTCAGGAAACCTATTTGGTACACAATATGTAGGATCCAGTCTAAGTCTTGTGTCTGGGCATGAGGTTTGTGGCAAACCAAACTTCCTTAGATAATGCCCAAGATGACTGCCCAGTGCAGGAAACCAAAGGGAAGTGCTTCCTAACTTCATGTTAGCACCTAAGTCTAGTGTCCTAGGTGGTAGATAAGCATTCCTCTGCTGGCCTCGAAACCACCTATCTCCATTGCCTGTACAGGCAACTTAAGTAAGGGAAGTTCACAGAACATAATATTAGATATCTAAACTTCTTGTCAAATGAAGTGGAAAAATACAACATCTCACTGAGGTCTGAAGGGTCAGGAACAGCAGCAAACTGAGGTGGTGGATTCCAAACGCAGGAAGAACTTGCTCTTTAAATGCATAGTGTCTTGTTAAACCTATCAAAGATACAGGTCAGAGTGTAGCCAACTTTTATACTGCAGGTTTTAAGGCCACTCTTCCCTGGAAAAGTTAATTCTGCTGCTTTGTAATTGCCCATATTTTGGCAGTGCAGCAAATTCCACTTTTGCTCAGTCAAGCCTGAATCTTCAAGAGCAGTAAAACTGCTCAGTAATAATAACTGGATAATTATAAATTAACTATTAAAATTGAAACTGGCCATATCACTGAACTGATGTGCATTGTAAAATGTAGAAGCTGGGGAAATAGCTATTGTAGTTGAATGGTGTAATGATTTGAGGAAATAACAGGGCTGCAAGAAAAGAACTGAATTGTAGCCCTGTCCTGAAAACATGCACTGTTCTCCTTACCTGTACAGTTGTTCTTTAGAATAAAAATGGATGGCCCATGTGTTTAGTGTCTGCAGAGTTGCATGTTAGCAAAAGCACATGAGTTGGGTCTACTCAAGGGAGGAAAATCAAGCAAAAAATTAATTACAAGGAAAGGAATCTAACGATTCAAGTCTGTATATATTAAAACAGTAACATAGGAAAAGACTGAGTGAAGGCATGTGTGACGAGAATGCCAATAACAGATCACAGGAGTGTGAAACTGCCTTGGATCTCGATCCAAAGTCAGTGGAGGCCTGTGGACTCCAGTGGAATTTTGCACCAGGTCTTTGGAGCTGCCTCAGAGTAATCTCAACACTTGTGAACACTGCCCAAAGACATTAAATGAGTAGCATGAGCATGACTGGCTTTCCTTTTAACAGGTAACTAATTTCTATGATCATCAGTGGAGCTATGTCAATCACACCAGCTACAGATGCATCTGGGGCCCAGATATGAATTACTAATGGATTTGTTATGCTGGATGAGGTCAGAAGCAATAGTAGTCTGCACTGGGATTCTCAGCCCTGGATTTTCATCTTCCTGAGTGTGAGAGAACAAGAGGGTAAATAAGGTGAGCAATCTTAATCACTCTACTTAATCCCCCACTACATGATGCTTAGATAGGTCACTGGTGTATCTACTTTCTGCAGCTATACAAGGAGGTGCTGAGTTGGGAGCCCTTTGAGAAGGTCTTTGTGAACTGCAATGAGTGAGCTCAGCTTTGAAAACTGAGGGTCACATACACTCCACAAACACTGTTTGCTTTTAAGAGGAACCTTGGTTCCTAATATGGTTCCTCATATTTATTCTGATTCGATTTTCTTGTTACTTTTCATGTTCAGAGAGGGGGACAGGACCCTTTGCTAGGGTCTTTTCTTATATGCTTCCTACATTTCACGCTTGCAGTCTCAAAGGCTCCGAAAACAGATGTCTGGTTTGCAAAGCAGGTTCTAGTTTTTTGGCAATGCCAGGCATTTTACAGTGGAAAATAGAAAACAAAAACAACACCAGTGACTTCTGATGTCTCCTGTTTCCTTATCACCCTGTGTTATACTTGTTAATCAGGGTGACTGCGAGTATTTAAACATTTATAATGTATACATTTCTCCCCCCCCCCAACATCTGTTTATTTTACAACAAAATGAACCTTGGGAAAAAAAAGTAGCTGCTATTATATATATTTTTTCAAAGTGAAGAAGTAAACATGCTGCTTTCACATTTGCTACATCAAACGGATGCTATTTATTTAGTCGCTTGAGGCAGGAGGCCTGATCAGAAGCGAATTTCTTTTATGGCCTAAGGTGGTGAACTATTTTTAATAAGAACAATGCTTAAGGAAAAGAAAATGCCTAAAAAACCTCTTCAATCAGTTGGAGAGGAGAGAAGGGAAATCCCCTCTTGTGGTAAGGAAAGGTAACGAGCTGCTGCTCCATAACACATCCACCCTGGGCTGCCTTAAGCTTCCAGTGTTAGAGGGAAGAGATGTGTCAACAGGCATCATCTCATCTGAAAGTGAACAAGAAAACAAGAATCACATGCCAAAAAGTTCCTTTCCACCCATGTGTATGAGCAGAGGTGAGGACAACCAGATTAGCTCTTGATGCCTGCTCTAGGGACAAAGTTGAAGTCCAACCCCTCATTCTCTTTCACAGCTTTGCGCTTGTTTTGCTCAATAAGTGCGTGCCCTGTATTCAAATACTCAAAGGAAAATAAGTTAAAAATAATAAATGTAAAATGATTTTATTGGACTCCCACAAGCAAGTGAAATGGCCCAAGGCGGAGGTAGTTGTCTGGGTGAAAATCATCCAGGAACCAGCTCAAGCCTTGTTCCCTAGCCTCATTCAGTTTACGAGTATAGACATAGCCCAAGGTCTTCTCTTTTTAAACCGCTTGCCAACAACATGCAAGCTAGAAATTAGCATCATCTGAATGAAAGCTGATGTAAACAATTTCAAAACCAGGACTATTGAACTCATCATCAAAAATCATAAGACTCACCATAAAAAAAGACATAAAAGCTTCATTTTTATATTTCCAGAGTTAAGCCTTAACTTGAGACAATGGTATGTTTGTCACTTGATTTCTATCTTCAGTGTAAGCAATTGATTATGAGTGCAAAACCAGGGAAGATGACTGTGCACAGCCTAACTGCAATGTGCAATTTTATACACAATGCAGATATTGTAAAAATAGGATAGAATTTGAAATTTCAAAATTTGATCTATCATTACAATATTGAGATTATAAAAAATATCCTGGAAACTTTGAACTGAATTTCTATGTAATAAAAATGTCATTTTACTCTTTAGGCCTCAGATTTCAGAGTATTTTAAATGTTCTTTTAACCACAATGAAAACATCCTTTTACAACCACATTTCCCCAAAAATGTCATGGTTTTCTTCTGCATACAAAACTCTCCAAATATACCTATACAGCCTGTTTGCAATCCATCCTTTTGGTGAGAAAATGCACTCTTGCTGTCTTGACTAACAAATAATAATCAACATGTTAATGTGGAAAGATAAAACAAGACTCTGAAATGCTCATTTGGGTCAAAACGAGGTTATTTCCCAGGGCATAGAGAATCCCATCTGAATTGGTTACTGCAGTGACACAAGAAACATGCAAACTGTACCCTTGATTAGAATCTGGGAGAGAGAGATAAAAGGTTTATCTGTGTGACAAGCGCTGTTTGATGGCCTATTAGATGACACTTTTTTATGTTTGCTTAAATCTCACAGCTTCTGTTGCTGCTTTATCACTAAACACCCACCCCCCAATTAATAATCTTGCCTTTCAAGGAAGTCTTTCTGGCAAACAAAAGTGATGAGAACAAACATATAAATATCATTAGTATTTTGCTTCCAAAACACATGCAAAGACAGGCATGTGTGTGTGTGAAGGTTTAGGCACCGTCATACACTGTAACATGTAAATCTGCCCATGTGTGTTTGTTTATGAGTGTTTGTGTTTCAAATGCCCTTCAGCAGGTCGAGACTTTGAAGCACTTGTGTTTGTGAGCTGTCATAAACTCGGGCAAGCAGACACTACAGCATGAACCTGTGGCCATAATTGGAGATACAGATAGGTGTATGCTGTACCTATATGTGCCCAAAGATTAATATGCATGTGTATATATTCTCACATATCTCTATGTATACATACACATATAACCAGTCATGTGGTAATGTACTCATGCATATTTATGATATGATAATATAATATATAATATAATGTAATATAAAAAGCATACTCTAATATACCATCAGTATATCATTATCCTATATTATAATATATTGTACATTATGAATATATAGCATCATATATATTATATATCAATACACACATATTTTCATTTACATAATATCTGTATGTACATTATACCTACCTCTGCATTAAATAATACATATATTGTGTGCATATGCAAAAAAAAATTGATAGAAACCTAAGTTTAAGTAGGGTTTAATATATTTAATCTCCATTTAATGCTTTGTCTTGGACGAGAGGCTCCAGTGACACACTGTGATGACCTGATATAATTCAGCTGTGTTCTTGGTATGACTTCAGAGTGATCACAGCCATCACACTGCAGTGGACTGAGTGAATGAATCATGTCAATGGCTGTAAATGAGGGAAGATGACATAAAGGTGGACATTGCAAAGTGTGATGGGGATAAAGACTATAGCCAGCTCTTTAATCAGATACCTCAGATTACCATATTGTATTTTTTATGGGGTTAGTGTGAATGAAAGTTGCTGCCTCTCCTCCTGAAGTTCCTTTAACTGCTTCCTATAGCATATGGCTATAACTCACTCCCACTCACTCAACAGTTAAATGTAGAAAGGCCTACAGGGAAAGACCTTTGCTTCAGAGGGCTTCATAAATTCTGTCAAAGGACAATAGTCCTCCCAGAGACTAATTTAATCTTTGTTTTCCTTTAAAAACACAAAACCAGGAGAATTTCCCACACAAAGAAATGTTGTCAGAGTTGAAGCTGCATACGGTCGTACTCTATGTACTGCATCACTAATCATTTAACAAAGCAGAATTAACACTGCTAGCCTCTTTGAGGCATGTGCCTTTTGCAAAATATGAGAACCAAATATACTTACAGGCTTCTTCCCCTCACCCATTCCTCCCTAAACTGAGGTCACATCCTGCTCTTCAAGATCATGTTCAAGTACATCATTTACTATTGCACTAAGCACTTTTCACTGCTGATTTTCTTGAGAATACTGATTGCATCACACTGAGCGCAGAACACAACTGATCAGTTAGGTGGTCTTAGATAACTTTCCACCTGTTTCTTCAGTTAACTGGAAACGATAGTAACTTTCCAGTGTAGCTTGCAGCAAAACAACAGCTACTCCATATCATATCAAGAGCAGTTCTACTTCCTAGATGGGGTTTTGGCGGGCAGCCTTTTTGTGATTCGATAAGACTGATGACGTTGCCTTTGTCATTGCTCCCTCACTTGTCTGCCAGATGTTGTCTTTCACAAAGACAGCCAAGTTGCTTGCTTGTTCTGCTGTTGTATAGCCTCAAGTCAGGGTGGTTTAACTTCCCAGATAGGGCTACCAGGCTGTGGCATCCAAAGATCTAATCCTCACTTGCTTCTGCTATCTCAGAGACCTAATCATCAGCTAATGGGACAACTAATGGGACAACTGGTCATGGTGCTGCTTCAGCTGTTGTAGCTAAACGGGAACCAGATAGGAATACTGAGAGCATATCTATGTTCTGCATATTAATCAGTAGCCGTAATCTGTATCTGAGTTACATTTCCTTCGTGACTGGTGCAGGAAATGGGTCACTTTTAGGGCATGGTTCATCTTATCATAAAATAAACATGTACAATAATCTGTGATAATCATACCTCTTGACTACCAAGGCATCTCAAGAAGATTAGGTGGCATGTAGCCATCTAAAAATAAGTGTATTTACTCCCCAGTATGTTGGAATATTGGGAGTTTTTCTTGGTCGCAGCAGGAGAGACCTGATGACCAGAAATGTGTTAATTTACAAAAACTCCACTGGATTAGACTGTAAATTCATGTCATGGTGCTCTGAAATACTTCAAACAACATTTAGCAATGCTTTGTTTCGGAAGCATCAAGGAAAAATGTCCATATAATAAGTGTGTGTATATACATATACGTATATGTGGGAGAGCAAAAAAAAAAAAGCTAAAATGAAAATGCACCAGAAATTAACACAAGTTACTCTATATAGTATACCTTAATCCATGGATTGCAATTAAATCCACTTCTCTGCACCTGAGCCTATTCACATCAAAGTCAAAGCACTAAAAGTACTTATTTCGCAGTGGTTCGGCTATTAATTGGTGTTTTCTTCCCCTGTCCTCCCATCCCACTGGAATGATTTATCATAAACAGTGAAAATTCCCATGTCACCATGTCCAGTGCGGAGCAACTGGAAAGTATGGATGCTCTTTAGAAGAACTCATTGTCTGATTTATGTTATGCCAAAAATAAGCACTTCTGCTCAGGCTCAGCTTTGTTAATGAATTTCTTCATCCACGGGCAAAACAGTCACTGCTACCAAATTATGCAGTAATGCAGACCAAGCAGGACTAGTTCTTCTTCCAGCCATATTCTTGATTTACCTCTGTTTCAGGGTGGGTGAGTGAGGTCTAATGACCCCCAGAATGGTTGCTTTTGATTTGTTCTGCTGAGTGAGCATCATGATTACTATAGCAGGGAAAATCCACCTGAGTCATACTAGATCTTACAATATAGTGGATATTAAAATGACAAACTTTGATGTCCTTTCTCTTCCAACTGGAGCACAAGCAGATTTAAGAAGGGGTTAAAACACTTTTTAGTGTTCAAAGGTGTTCTCATAGGTAGAAAATTATTGCAATTCTAAGGAAATACATTATATAGACAAGAATGAAAAAAAGTCTATGTTTATTTATTTTGTAAGCTACCTATCCCTCCCCACTACAATATTAGTAGTTTCATTGTTTAAAACTAAAGAGACTACATATTCACGGGGGGTGCTCAGAGCATATGGATATTGCCGACTATGGAGGCAAACAGCAATGAGAATTAAAAAGACCTCGACTTGAGTGCTTTGAAAATGCAGAGATCACCATGAAAGGGGTATCTGTGTAACAGGGAGAGAGTGACTCTACATCAAATTACTGTAGAGTTCCTACCTCTTCCACTGCAATACTAGATGAGGCAGTGAGTTGGAAAGCTGTGATTAGAGCTGGCCTGTGCTCCCAGTTTGCACTCTCAGGGGAATTCCAGCATTTGGAAGTTAGTCCTTGTTTTGAATCACAACAAAGCAGTTTTATTCTCAGAATTTTTCAGGAGCTGAAATAAAATAATGATAAAAAATTCAGGTCAATCAAAAAAATTAATTTCAGGTTTAGGGCTGTGGTTTTTTTCTTCTTCAAAACAGTTATTGTGCCAAATAAATGCATTTTTAAGTTATTTTGAAACAAAATGAAAATATTACAGTACAATATAATTGAATGTAAAAAGACAAAAGACAGAGCTGATTCCTGCATGGAATTGCGCTACTGGCTCCAACAAGGTAAATGCAGAGAAACTATCCTGTAAGCATGGAGTCTCTCCAGTGTAAAAGGTAAGACAGCATCCTCCGAAGGGTGGTACTGCAAGGCCAGCATTAACCTGCCTGTCTTCATCACTTGGCTAAAAACCAGAGCAATGCCAACCAACTCAAATACCTCTCAATGAGACATGAACACTGATAAATATTTGTGGGATCTCTTGATTTGCTTTGGTTTGAAGAATAAGAGGTAGGTTTTGGAAATTGTGTTAAGGATGTAACTGAAGTTGGATGTTTATCCATTGATTAGGATTTTAATTAATGCTCTTTTTGGGGGGTTGGATTTCACTGTAGGGAGGCCATAATAAGTGCTGCTTGCATGGAGAGAAAGTGGACCTCTCTGTCCAAAAGTTCACAATCAAATGTTTTCAGGTATGGGCTGGAAAACAGAAGTGTTCATCTTCCAAGGAGGCTAATATTGTACAAGTCAGATACTCTAAAGGAATCAAAAGAATTATGTTCCAACCCAAAATTTGGTTGGAAATCTCCTGCATGACCAATGACATTGACAGCAGAAGCAGAAGTAAGGTAAGAACTATTAAATTGCCTGAGAAAGAATCATTCCAGTCCCCAAAGCTCGCAACCTAAGCAGGTGGGTTGTAAAGGCAACATTACTGACTACTGTTGACTGAAAGAAGACAAATGTATGCAGGGAAACTGTAGCAGATGCACAACTGGAATTAAATCTCCTGAATATCCTGTTAGTATTGAAATGGGAAGGCCTCTTTGCCTTCTGGTGAAGTTTAGCTGAATTGGGATCCAGAACTTCTCATCCAGAGACATTGACCTGCCCAGTGCCTCAGTTTCCCTATCTACAGGGAGCCATAACGTTATTTACATCAGATTTTCATTTACATCAGATTATCACTTGCATCATTTACATCATGATGTTAGTCATTAAAATGCTATAGAATTCTACAGTGTTCTTTAAAATGCTATAAAAGAACAAGATTCATCCACTGTTCATTACTCATTGTGTAGAATTACTCACAGGGTAAGTTTTTTTCCTGATCAGATGCACATCATCCTTATAACCAAATGAATAAAGTGACTACCAGAAATTACTTCAATGCTGATGGTGAATGACAAATACTTTTATTCTGTGATTTTTTTTCATGTGCTTAAAGAAATGACTGAATGAAAACCAGCCTTTCTGCAAATGTTCCTATGAACTAAAGCCACCCAGCGCAAATAGGCACGAGCAGCAAATTGAAAACACACACCAGATCTTGATCTCAGTTCAACAAGTTTTGCTTGGGCACAAGTCCATTGGCTTCTTCACCCAACCGAGTGAGACACAAATCAGGCTGACATACGTATGCATGTCAGATAAAAGTGTGCAGGGTTATGTCCATATTAGTCATGCGATAACAGGACAGATACATGTTAGGGTGGAACAGTGTTAGCAAATTATCTCACAAAAGGCTATTTGTCTTCCTTGGGATGTGTGCCACTATTTTAACAAGTCTGAATAAATCTACATTCCTGACTTCCCGTCATGGAGACTTAATGCAGCTCGGTCAGCAAAGGGATCCAGGATACAATAAGTAGATTGGAGGAGGAAAACTTTTCAGGTCTTACGTTTGCTTTCCTGTGGGTGCCAAGCAGTACAATGGGGAGAGGGTGAATGAAGAGGCTCATTAAAAGATGTGCCTGTCTGGATTCCCTTCATAATGACCAGCCAGATGTTGAAACATCAGTGACATGTTTACTCTTATCTAGAAATAAAGGCCGCCAAAAGATCAGCTATTTCTTTATTAACTATGAAGGATGATGAGGGAATCTGGGTTAGGTAAGGTGTATTTGTCTTGTTGGATGCAGATAAATTTGCCTTGAATGATGAGTCAGAGCTCCCCACATCTTGCAACCTTCAGCAATGGCAAAGTGTAAAACTGCTTCATTTTATGTGTTCCTGTATTAACCAACAGTGACAAGATGACATGTCCCAGCCCTCTGCACCACAGGTCCCTCTCTGTGACAGTAAGAGCAGCATCACAGCTGAAACAGCTGGAATTTAAGCTCCCAGTTGGCTTTCTTAAACCACTATTAATTTGCCCTGAAGTGCACTGTAGGCACTCACATATACTGTGTTTCAGCAGCAGTCACAGCAGCCTGTAGCTAAAATCTATGGCAAACAGTAACTCCTTAAACTTCTTCAGTTAAATATACAAAGCTGACTTGCCTACACCTTAAATTAATCCAGCACAGATTCACAGTGAGGAGTGAGCAGAGAAAGAGACCTATTTTCCTCTTCCCAAACCTCAGCAGAGTGGAACGATTGACCTGGATCACATCTACCTGTGCTCACAACCTCTGCTTTTAGGTTATGAGACTTTGTGTAACCAGCCTCTGACACAGAGCTATTTACAAAACAAACTCCTGATCATGGGATCTTGCTGTCAGCTACGAATATTGTGTGCTTCATTGACTATAGGGCATCCATAGATTGAATAAAATAGCTCTAGCCAACTCCTAACCCTGTTTACTGGAGCAGGACCTAAACTGGTGAAGTTTACACATTGTTTAATACCGTGACCTCCTCGCACTTACTAATCCCTCATCCACCTCTCTGCAGCTTCTTTCTTGTCCGCAGCCTCCAGACTAATACCCAGAAAGATGCTTGGATTCCCAAAACTGCAAACCACGCAGCTGTCAAATGCACAGGGGATATGTTGTTGAGTCAGCACATTGCCCCAGCATGACCACAGCTATAAGATCTCTCTTTCCCATGGATAATCACATCTTTGCATGCATCGAGCACCTTCCTGCTGCAGCAAGATTTTGATACTAGCAGCAAGATTGCGTCTCGCTCTCAGGGCAAGCTGAAATACAACCAGAGAAAAGACTTTGGGATTTATTAACCAGTTAAATGATATTTAAAAAAAATCAATGTTCATATTCTTTGAATTACTAAATTTTCCCCATGATGATAAATAGAAAAATACTATCAGATATTTTTGTGGATCATTTTGCATGCAGGAGTATTTAATTTGTTATGAACTCAGCAATATTCTCTTTTAGGCAGAAATATCCAGTGCTTCATTGAGTATGGGCTCAGAGAGGAGTAGAGAGGACATAAGTCCACAGTGTATCACCCCTGTGCTGTATCTACACACTGATGCCTACTTATCTTACTGCACACATAAGGTTATTTCACCCCTTTTTTATGGACAGTTTAGTTGCTTCATATTTTTACTGCATGCATCACAGGCAATGTTCAGGATGCTGCTGATGTGCTGAGTTCCCACCCTAGCTACATCTTAGTCATCATTTGCATAACTGTGCACTAAAAATCACAGTGATGAAGATGATGGAGTTGCACTAGTACATAGATAACAGAGGACCAGAATAAGGAAGTGTCATTTGCCTTCCCTGTAAAACTTCTGTTTTATCAGGGAAAAGTGGGAGACATTTGGAACAACACTACACCAAATCTGAAGTGAAATTTCAGGCCACTAGGGATGTGTTGAAGAGGAAGATCTTTCCTGGAGGATATTCACTGAGAGAGAAATCAAAGCAGGTAGGCACATAGACCCCACATCAAAGTAGTTGTGTGTAGAGCCCAGATATATATGCCCCAAAATAGAAAACCTGGCAGTGCCTGTCATGCAGTTTCATTCAGAAACAGTGATTCAGCAGTTCTGAACAATCTGAAGCATTGTTGCTGTTACAATGAAGCCTATTGGAATATCTGATTATTAAGAAACACTGAAGAAAGTTTACCTTGTAATCACACTAGAAAAGAATCTGTTTCCTCCAAAAAATGCCTTTTTGCTCTTCCATCTTTGAAAACCTTTCCTCTATTCTAGGAAACAGCAGCTCTCCTCTGGTTAATCTTGCTTTTTAAACATTAGTTATCCTGAAATGCAGCAAGCCAAAGGTTAATTTCAATGTTCTGTAATAGCAGTTCCAAAGGAGTTGTTTCATTTGGAAGTATCTTCTTAAAAATCAAGTAATTCTCAACATCCAGAGCTTTCCTGAAAGCAAAAATCATCATATTTAGGCAAAGAATTGTCCCTCTGAATGTCTTTTTTTGAAATTGTGGGTCCAGTGCTAAATAGGTATGCAGGCCATAAAGAAGTTTTACAGTAAATAACTAAAGGCAAATAACATAGAAAAGAAGAGGAAGGCTTTGAAATGAAGTTGTGGAATACTTTATTAAGAAATACTAAACAAAGGCCCTCCCTGAAACACTATCATGTTAATATTGAGATCAAATACCTTTTAAATATAAGATATGCACTTCACAATGTAGATTATCCCAAGGCTCTGATTATGAGGTAGCAGGAGCAAGCCTACAATAAATATTATATGTCGATATCTGTTTAAAGCAGATTGTTCCAAAAGCTGTGATAACTACTACATAAGCATGTTGTCCTTCAATACCTAAGAAGGAATTAGGACCCAGAGCAAAGGTAAACATGGAAGCCCATTTAATTATTGGCTTTTTTCCTTCAGTACTCTAACTGAAACAGGAATTTGGATGTTTCTGAATCATTTTAGTAGTCACCATTTAGATCCTGTTTTGAATCTAGATCCTTTTCAAGTATCAGGTCAACAGTTATTCTGTATAATGGAACAGAATTGTCTTGAGGCAAATGATGCCTTCAAAAATGTTTGCTCTGTCCCTTTGGCCTGAGGCATCATCCTTAGAGACCAAGCCATTTGCAGCAAAGAAATAGCCTCTAAATGGAGCTGTGAACATTGAAATAGCATCTGGCAGAACGAAACAGAAATTTGCATTATTATACCCAAGCAGAGCAATGGGAAGCAGCTATTCTCTGTCCAGCAAGAAGAAAATAGTTAATGCTTAAAGAAAGAATACACCCTAAAGAGCCACATTAACTTTACCTAATCAGATGCTCAAACACTGGGAAATTTGTCTGGATCACCATTAAAATAAGTGGTTGTTCAAATGGGTGTGTAGTATTTAACATGAATCTGAGATGCTTGTTCCCTTTCCATCCCATGGCAACACATTCTATCTTAATTATATGCTGTCTTAAAATACATTAAAACAAGATTTAATCCATTTCACAGTGGTTATGTTGCTCATCAAATGTCTAGAACAGTTAGCATCTTGGTAAATGGTATCAGCTCAGTAAATGTTAAAGCCCAAAAGGCTTATTTTGTCATCTTGTTTGACCTGTTAAATGATAAAGGCCAAAGGACTTCTCTTGAAGTTATTCCTGCTTTCAACTGTGCTAGACCCTGACTTTGCATCAAAAATCACTCTAGATTTGAAAGTGGTTGGTGATAAAAGGAGTTGTTCCAAAATTTAATTACCCTCATTTGTTCCAGCCTATTTTGTTTAGTTTCCACTTGAACATTTTGGATCTTGTTATACCTTTGGTAGAATAACTATCTCCCTCCTTGTCCATCACTGACTTTTGGTCGAAGTGTAACATCCTGTTTGCTCAGGTTCATGTTAGACAGTTCAGATTGTAATTTGTCCTTTTCCTAATTCACTTCTCCCATGTTTTCTGGACTATTAATATACTTTTATCAGCACTCACTTACAGGTTTCTTGCAGGTGCATTGGCAAATAATCATTTCAGGCCCACAGTGCTTAAAAGTGATGCTTTTCAGCCAATGATCTCCAGTCACTTCTGTGTAAGAGGCTAAGTGCTTCTGCAATGTCACTCCAAAGCTAAGACATGGGGTGCTCCAGATACATCTCCTTTCCTAGGCAAATTAGTCCTGAACACATAACACTGGTCTAATCCAGATTTCTCTGATGAACCCTGTTCTCTTGTTTGGACTGTCAAATCCCCCTTGAAAGAGAAATGCTACTGCTGTCCAGAGACAGCAAGTCTGTTAGTGCTGGCAGAGGTATTTCCTGAAGATCAGTTGCCTGATCCTGCTGGGAATATTGCATGACTGAATTCATCTCAAGCAGGTCAGAAAGATCCTTTTTGTCTGGAAACTTTGACCTGCTGTGTGAATTGGGTCCTGAATGACTTCCTGCTCAAACCAGGCAGTGTCCATTCCATCAGAAAGGGGACTTAAGGAGGTACTTAAGTACCTTTCTTGCAATGGTTAATGCAAGAAAGGGAACATTTATCTGGGTTGCAGTATCCTGAGAACACAATCTGGATTTCAGCTGGCTAAACCTTTTGCAACAAAACCTGTCAATGTATTCCTGAGTATGTCAGGACATTATCTCTAGGATGCTGCAAGGCCCAAGATGTGGGATACCACTGGCAGAGGTTCCTGATTGCTCTCTGAAGGGTTTGCATGGAGCTGATGCAACCACTTTTAGGTCACCTGGCGTTGGAGACCATGTCCTCCATGGTTCATCATAGATAGATACAGGCCTGAACTCCAAAACCTGGCACCTTCCTATTGTACAAAAGTTCTGAGTTTTAGGGTTTTTTCAAGTTGTTAAAGCATAGAAATACAGCACCACAGACAAAGAGCAGTTATGAAAAGATAAAACCCCATGGCTTCTTTTTTAATCAGTCAATAATTACCAAAAGCTGCCTATTTTTTACTTTTTCATTTTGACCCCACAATATGATAAGGAAATTCAAAACAACTTTAAAGTACCAACAAAGTATGAATTGATCCTTTAAAAGAAGGCGTCAAAAACCTCTGTTCATCACAATATGATAATTTAGGTTATTTTAGAATACCTTAGGGCAAAATGCCATTGTACTTTCTCTGAGCTGGCAGAGCAGATGGAAAGATGACAGCTGTGACCAGAGGTTTTGGATATGAAAACACATAACAAAGATGTTTTCACTCATGCATCATGTGATAGAGAACAGGTCAAATAAACTCTTTTACAGCTCAGTCCACCTACAGTTTGTAAAAGTCACTGGATCTGGAACTTAGATGAAGCAAAACAACATTAAACCTGCAGCATCTGCTAGTTAACATAACTAACTTGCAGCTCACTACCAATGATGCGCCTTATTTCTGATTTCCTCTCCATGCTTAAAGATACTAAACCCACCCATGAGGCATTTTCTTACCTTTATATGCTCATGTCAGAGATCCTGCATTAGGCTCACAGATGCTAAAAGCAGCTTGCTCCATGGGTTGAACACTGGATGCAACAGATCACTTTGCTCTTCTACAAGAGGAATACAGACGTTGTACTAACTCCAGATAGAGGCTGGGTGTTGACAAAGCATTCATCCTATTCCAAGTGGGATAAGAGACATCCTGAACCTTCCTTTGCCTTCTCTGGTTGGTGTGTACCTGTGTGCTGGTGTCATGTACCAGATGAGAGTGTGCTCCACACTGTCCTGATGCAGCCTTGACCTCAAAACTCACTCACCTCTGCCAGGCTCTGTATTCTCTCTGCTTTCTGCCTCACTGGACAGAAGGGTTGATGCAAATAAGATTTTTTTTCCCACTGAATCTATATAAATCATTTAACTGGAATGTTTTCTGGAATTATGCTGATCAAAGAGATTTGTTTCAATTCAGAAGGAAAAAAAATAGCTGTAGGAAAACGGGAAAAGGGTTTTGAGAGAAAATGTAAATGTTTTTTATTTGGATGCTTTCAAAGTAATTTGAGGTGATGTTTCATTAAAAATATACTTCACTTTTATTTAGAGTAGAATAAACTTCCTTTCCTAGGGCTCAGAACTGCAACATTTCATTTCAGCCTAAAAGCAAAGTATACTTGAAATAAAACTTCTTTTGCTTCTGTTCTTGCTTTCACCTCTCATTTTTATGTCACTTCAAGACAAAAAAGTCAAAAACAGTATGGAAAAGGTAACTGTGAAATCCAGAACTGGGACCCAGAAAAAACCATTCTGGGTTTAACATCTCTTTCCACCTCTCATTTATTTATATAGAAAACTGATGGGTTTCTTAGCATTTTTTGTTCATCTAACTGTATTCATGTCTATAGAAGAAGTGCATGATCATACAGGAGCTATCTGCTATTAAGCTGAGAATGTTTCTCCGGGTAAGGGGAAGACAATTTGCAGTCTTTGCTGCTGTGGTAGTACATGATCAATGGAAACCTGAAAACCAGCACAGGCTCCTTTGAGAAGGGATGGATATTGCAGAGACCCATGAAACTAATTTTCAGTGGCTTTCCTCTTTTCCATGTTTGACTTCCAAACGGGAGGTCAGGTCAAACTTCTGGCTGGTGTAACAGCTAATTACACCCCCTATTTGGCCTAGGATGCAGGGTGAGGCATAAATTAGGACCTGATAGCTTAGTTGGTGCCATGGTGGGTTATTAGATGTGTGTCATCGAGCAAAGTTCTGATCAAAGCCCATAGAGAGGCAGGCAGAGGTCGTGAAGCATGGCTGGGGACTAATTGCTGAGCTGTGTGCTAAAAGGAAGTTTGCAATGAAAGGCAGTTAAGAGGCAGCCTTCCCGATCACTGGAGCAAAGCTATGCTGGAGAAATGCACATTGCTGAGCAGGCAGGGAATCAAGGGGTCTGGTGCAGAACCTGCTTTGGGTGATGATGATGGCTCACCTCATCTGAAAAGAGATTTCCTAAGGAAGGGCAGGATCAGCTCCTAAGCATCAGTCCTGGCAAAAACTTATTAACATATTCTCTTAATTGAAACAGGTTGGTCAAAAGAAGCAATACTTTTAAATAAGAGTCTACACTTACAGAGATATCTGGTTGTAAAATGAGCTGGTGGCAATGCAAACTGAGCTTGTAGGGCAGAGGATGGTGAGGGCAGAGGGTTTAGTCAGATACTTGAAAAACACCCCAAGATCTTTGAATGATGGATCTTACAGACACATATATGGTTTAGTGTGGGGTGTCCCTGCCCATGGCAGGGAGGTTGGAACTGGATGATCTTGAGGTCCTTTCCAATCCTAACTATTCTATGATTCTATAGAGAAAAAGACATAACTTCTTTTTGTTCTCAGAATTTGTCTACACACTGTGCATCCACTTTTTGCCTATTTTACAAATGGGGAAACTGAGGTAAAATGAAATAAACATCAGGATTTCTTAAAGAACCACTCAGACTCCACAATTCAGACTTCCTGGAGTCCCTATGACACAGTTAAGCTGATTTAAAGAGGAACAAACAACCCCTTCCCTGCTTTTCCTCATTTTGTTACAGAAGCTAGCCACTTGTGACCTACCAGTGACATCTTCAGTCTTGTTTCCTTTCAGGTCTTTGAAATGTCCCCAGTTAAACCTTTCTTGAGGCTGGTATCCATCTCAAATACACTCTCCTCTTCCTCACTAGATTTTGAATAAAAGAGAATAATTCATGGCTCCTTCTGTGTTCAGTGAAGATGAGGACAAACACTTCCATTTTCTAAACATCAGTATGATTTTAATGCATGTGACCAGTTTAAATGGACAAAGTATTTAAGTTGTAACATGATGTAAGCCCTAAATAGCAGAGACCAAATATTTTCACGTCTGTTTGGAAAGGGCATCTTGAATACAAACAACAATAAATAGCTAAGAAATGTCTGGTGTCTCTGGCCAAATATGGATTATCAGAACCAAAGTTAGAATTTCCACACAGAGAAATTTCCACTCTGTCAATGATTATTTTCAGTCTGGTTTGGGACAAAGTGTCACATTTTTAGGGAAAGGAAAAAGAATCTCATGAATGCTTTTTTTTTTGCCAAATCCCCATTTCTTATGAACCCACATATGCCAACTCAAGGAACTTGATTTGTGAATTAGTATCAGCCTGTTGGACCATGTCACCTAATCTAAACGGAAAACTGCAGGAGGGACAAATATTGTTGCAGATTTAGCTTAGCAAAAGCTCTTCCACAAAATCCACCTGTCTGAGAATCACTTTTTGACACTCTCCCTTCTTTTCTTTGCTCCTGGGTTGCATTTTTCCTTTTTCTCTCACCTACCTGTCCTTGGGTAAGACATGAATGTGTCATTGGCAATGGTAATTATTGACTGATACAACACAATTACCAAGGCATATCACCCCACTGTCAATGAATCCATACCTTTTAAATGTACAGTTTATTATTTGAAGGCATACAATGAACCTGAAAAGTGTAAACTGTGACTGCAGATTTCTTTCTTTGAATTAAAGGAATTTTAGTTCTGTGTAAATGAATGAATTTAGGGAAAAAGACACCGAAACAAAGATTATAATTTCTGTGTGTCATTTCACAGGTGACACAGAAAACAAGACCAATATTTAATAGCTTTTCTAGCTGCTTGCAACCTATTTTCTTTTAAAGAAAGAAGGGAAAGAAAAACTTGGTTGTGCTTGGATTTGTCTCTTTATTTCCCCCCCCCGGAACTGAAGAGAGTGAAAAGAGAAAACTGTTTCATGTCTCTTTCTGTGCTTTTCATACAACTTAACTAGATTATTAGAAATGTTCAGTCACAATCTGTAGATGAAAGGAACATTAACTCTTGAGTCTTTATGATGATCAAGTCTTGAAGTCATTTGAAAATTGTATGTGGAACATGATCTATTACATCTTATTGCAAATAAGAGCTCATATATTTGGGCTACAGCTAAAGAGTAACATCTGCCTATGTATTGAAGAACTAATTGCTAGCAAAAGAGAAGCGAATATGTTTGTGACTTTGTATGGTAAACTCAGCAGTAAAGAGAATAAGGTCCTGATGTGGAAAATTGGAATGTCAGTTGTTCTGCAGAAACAAACCATTCTCCTGTGAGGAATAACGGAAGAGATCTCTTTCTTTTTATATCCTGACACAGAAGGCAACCCCAGGACTGTGTGATTTTAAGTTGAACTCCCAAACCCATAACTGATAAGTTGGTTTCACTAGATGTTGTCGGTAATGCTGCCAACAGCAAAGATGCTCTGGCAACAAAACTGCTCCTGTTGAAGTCTAAGGCAAAATTCCTTAACCTGTAGTATACACCTTGGTCTTTATGTGTTTTAGAAATGAGCCAAACCCTCAGATTTGAAAGTGGCATTTGAACTTCCCTAAATTCAGGCTTAACTTGTTACTGGGCTTTAGGTTCTGCTTGCTGGGAAGCCAGACTGATGCCATTTAGAAATTTCAGATCTGGATCCAGTTTTTGATTTAACTCAACACTTCAAGTTGTTCAGTTCCAAGATTTTACTTCAGGTCTTTCTATTCTCAGTTTTATAACTTCATATGTGCAATTGTTTGAAGTCTCTAAAATGATTAATGTGCATGCAACCCTATGAAAACATTCTTTGGTGTTCCTCCAAATTGTGGTTTCATACATGTGAATAAGAAGCAAAGAAGAAATATTATCCTTTGCTTGCACTGCAGCAAGTACCACTAGTCATTTAAATATAGCCCCAACCACAGCAAAAATCACTCAACTGTGTTTGAGTCTTTGTTTGTGGAGCTCAGCTTCATTTTACTAGAGCAGCTGTTGGAATCCAATGTCTTTAAATATTCACTTGTATGAGGAATGAAATCAGATTGGATTCTTTAAGTGATGTAAGCTGCTATCAGGAGAATTACAAGAAGTTTATTACCCAGAGCCTTTTCACAAGGCTTTGGTAACACAGTTACTTAGTCATGTTTAAGCATCTCAGAAAAGTGTCCTTAAGTGTAAGAAGAAATTGTGGTTAATAGGTAAGTAAAGTGCATGTATCTGGAACTGAGGAACCATAGATATGAGGTTCAAAAAAGGTATATGTGTGCACAAAATTCACAAATATGCATAAACATAATCCATAGACATTCTGGAAAATACTGATTTTAAAGAGACCTCCAAACTACATGAAAATTATTTTCTGCATAAGACCATTTTCTGTAAAAGTTGTTATAATGCAGAATGTAATCCCTGATGGTTATTGAGTAAAAAGGTGATGCTACTCAGACACATTAAATCACTAAGATTGATACTGAAATAATATGGGCAATACTGCTATTCATTTAGAAATCAAGGTGTAGACAAATAGGAACATGTTGATGATGACAGAATAATATGTGTTCAGGGTCCAAACCAAAAATGTACACTCCTTAGTGAGGTTCTTTAGACTCTCTGTTGCAGACACTCATGCAAGATTATTATAGCAGCCTTGTCAGTGCTTAAAATTTAGAAAACATTACTATGGTGGATAATTTTGGTCTGACATTTGTTCTTCTAGTGTATGTATATGAGGTCAGTCTTTCCAGTTGCTTCTACAATCTGCAAGAATTTTTCCTACCCTTCCTGTTCTGAAACTCAGCCCAGAATATCCTCTTTTAATCCATTATCTCAGTTATATGGAAGCAGAAAAAAAGTGTTTGACAAGATCATCAGCTTTCCCTTAACCCTTCCAATATACCCCATAGATGATGACTATGTGTACAGGCAAGAATAGGGTCTATTGGCTGTTTTAGCAGTATCATGACAACCATCGTTTCCGGATTAAAAATGGATCTTGCATGTCTAACTTAGAATAAAAAAAATACTGGATTCTATTGTATAGTCATATGTTGATCAGGAAGTGAACTGTGTGGATGGATAAATAGTTTCCCAGTCTGCACAAAAAGCAGTGTAATAACCACATGGAGAATATGGAGCAGTTGCAAACTTATAAGGAGTTCCTACTAGTCAAATGTATTCAGAATTATAGATAAGTCTGCAAAAGAAATAAATCAACATGGACTGACATCTTCATCCACAGCCAATACAAATCCTGGACCATACCCAGGTATAAGGTAAGAGTGCCTGGAGCCAAAGATATCTCAAAACTTACAATGCAGTCAGCATTTCCTGACCCCACTCTGCTCAAACTCCTTTTCCACAAAAGAAAGAGAAAATCAATACCTAGTTTATGCATTTATGCACAGTTCTCTAATGTCAGACTATAGATACATTCGTGGCAATGCATTATATTGACATAGGCTCCACTAGAATACTAGTGAAGTACTAGGGGTACTAAGGACATTGAAATTACATGAATGTGACTACACAAGTTAAATAAGTTTGAGTTTGTTTACCAACCTCCAAATATTAACACAATATAGCAAATCATGTAAGTCTTTGTATCCTTCAACACATCTGCTCCTGCGTGTAAATGATGGAAACCTTTTTGTTCCGTGTGCGCTGTGTACTCTGGGTTTAACTCACTATTGATAGGTGCTTAGTTTGAGCCACTTAGTTGGAAAGTGTAATTTTAAGTTCCTGTTCAATGTGTGTCATGTCTTTTACTTAAAAGAAGTCATAAATCTTGATTAAAATCCTGCTGAATGTATTGTTGCTGTGCTGTTCTGGATTTATATTACTGGAAATGAGAACAACATTTGATGCTAAGGTAGTGGGGCAAAGACAGATCTTTGATGTGAGTACAGCTCTGGTGATGTAGATGAGCAATACCCTGCATTGTGGGTCCCCTCTAGATTTCATCCTTTCTCTCCCACTCAGAAAGTCAGCTTCCTTGTTGGAAATTTCCGCTCTCCCTAAGCATCTCCCCTGCAGGTTTGCACTGGTTTGAAGCATATCTAACATAGCAATTGAGAGGTTTGTTGGGTTCACAAGCAGCGCAGAAAGCAATTTTACTTTCATACTTGACGTTCTTGTGCACATCTGACCAGAGTAGCCGAGCGCATATGTTGTAATCTTTCCAAAAGCAGTAGGTTGATATCAAAGACTTTGCAGTGAAGCAAGGAATTGTGGCAGTACTTCAAGGAACAGGTTTGCAATTAACTGTTAAATACAGATTGAAGGAATGCCCCGCTTGATTGCTGCAGGCTTTCCTTGCAAGCCAGTGATGACTGAATCTAAAGCACAGAGCATGGCAAGATGATAACCTGTTAGTAGGGGGAAAAAGACCAGGGGAGAATTATTGAGTAGTTGATAACATGCAGGCAGACTAATGGTTTCAGAATATCGCACAAAATAACAAATCAGTCCCTCTGAATTACAATTCTGTTGACAAGAAATGAAAAGGGGAGGAAAATAACCAAGTCACATTGTGTACATGTGAGATTCCTTCTGAAAATCAAAGCAAGCTAGAAATTGCCCAGCCTACAGCTCATTCAGCCATAAATGGATATTACAAACGGCAGTGCACATAATCTGGAAATCAAAAGAAAACTAAACAATATAATTTGCTGTTAAAAAAATCCAACTCAGCTCCAAAAGCTGTTTTTATTTTGGCAATGTAGTCTGGGGTCTAGTACACTCAGTGGTTCTAATTTTAGGACAAGGCACATGGAACAGAGTCTTTTGATTCTGTTTTTCATCCTATTCTTTAATTATTAGACTTACCTGTTTGCACTACTGTTCCTATTTGGGTAGCAAGCTCCAAGGTCCACAGGATGTCTTTGGTATATAGCACTTTTTAGCATGACCAGATACTTATTTTACCTTGATGTGGCTACTGTATTAGGAAACCAAGGTTTAAGATACAGGCCAGGTGAAGCTGGGCTTCCAAAGCTTCACTTTCCTAGTAAGAAGCAAAAGGAGAGAGAAAGCTTCTCATAACTTTCTGACTTCATGCTTATGGTAATAGTTTTGTTTATATCAAACCCTCTGTCTTCGTTACTCATTACAGTGTGCCCTATGCTACTGTGAACTCTTCCAGTAAATAAGAGTATCTATCTGGTGGCATTTTCCAGTGGATGAGTATGCCTTTAACGACAATGACCATCATTGCTGCCCAAGGGCTCTGGGATTTTTGTAATGCCACCTTCTATGTATCACCAACCAAGGGCAAACCCAGGATCAGAACATGTAAAACACGAGCATTGATACCTACAGATTTTCTTAGATTTTAGACATGATTAAACTCTCATATTTCTGTGACTCACCACTCCTCAGGGTTACAGAGCCTCAACATGTGAGCAACTATTACATTTGGGTGGAAAGGAAAACTTTAGGTGCATTAAGAGTCACAGAGAACTAGGAAATAAGAGTTTTTTCTTGTAGATATGTCTCTCCAGACTAAACCAAACTTTCCAGAGGGCTGAGGGTTTGTGAAGGATCTTCAAAACCAATTAGCATCAGAAGAATTTGCACAATGATGCTCAACATGTGTCAGGTTTTGGCATCAAGTTGTTCACGTCATTTGCTTAAGCAAATATTTTTCCTGTGCAGCTCATGATTTGGCATGAACATGAAGATCAACACTGAAAGAAAAGGGAAGTTTATAGTGCAAAAGAATGGTTGTTTCTCTACTTTCAGAACTTGGAAATAATGCAGATAAAGAAAAGTTATTGCTGGCTCTGCTTCAGTCCCAGTATGCTGGAGGAAGTAGTTGCTAGTTGAATTATCCTATGACCATACAAACTGTTGCATATAGGGCTGCCTTATTGTACCATTGGTTTAGCTAATGGCCAGCCTTGCCTGAACAATGAAGTCAGATTTGAACCAAATTCTTGAACCAGATTTGAACCATCCTTCAATGAGCAAACATCACTGTTTTGGCATTCACATCCCAGGCAGTGAACTGATTTTCAGCCATTTGTTCAGGAAAGTCTTCTTTGAGACTGGAGCCTCCCAAAATTATATCTGATTCACAGGTTTTGTGTCATTGATACTACAGGCAACCTGCCAGTGCAGTGTTCTGCAAAGACTGGGTTTGATCTCTTCCTCTCATCCCATTTTTGTGTGTCTATTCCATCCCCAAGGTCTTAACCCAAGCAGTGTGTGCCAATATCAATAAGTAGCATCCACACACATCTCTATTTAAAACTAGGCATTTGCAGCATTACTTAATGTCAGTAGTTGCTGATATTTGAAATAAGAACCTATGCAAGGGAAGTTAGTAAGTGAATGACTCAGTTTAGATTTTACCTTGCACTCTTGCTTTCTGTGGAAAGAGTCATAATTATGTTGAAAACATGTGTTTTCACTAAGTTTTGCTTGGAACCTTTGACTTTAAAGTCAGTTTATTGTTGTGGGAATCAGTGTTGATGGGTAGATTTACTGTTTAGCTCAAAGTGTTCTTCTAACTTTAGAGATCTTTATTTTGTTTAACCAGAAAAGTCAGCCAACTCAAGCCAGAGAATTAGCTGGAAATTGCTAACAGTTAAATTCAATTTGAATTTGGGGACTCTTTGGCTCCAGCTTTTCTATCAGATCAGATGCTCCATTGCTCTTAATGGTCTGAACTTCAAAACTACTTTACATCCTTGAGTGGAGTATACAAATATATCCAGTGGTGCTAGGGTCTGGTGATGAGGGAAATGATTCACACAAAGCTTTCATTTTAATTTTGTATGAAGAAGCTCTACAGGATTAACTGCTCTCCTGTGTAAATGGTATAACAACTTGGTACAGGTTAGAACAGCCCTTGGGCTATTCTGCCAAAACATGGGAAACTGGAAGAAGTAAGAAGATACAGAAAGAAAACCAAGGGATGATGGTTGAACTAGGTGGTTTTCTAAGAGTGACAGGTATGATGGTAAATGAACTCATGTTTTCTCATTATAGAAAACCAGGTCTGTAACATTTTCCCTTTCAAAATTAGATCTTTTCATCCATATTTAACCTGGAGGTAGAGATTCTTCTCTCTGCTTTACATGGAAGTAAAACAAGGCAGAGACCAACTCTTGAAAATGCTGGGTGACCTACAGGTATGGAGCAGCCTTAAGAACATATCCCCAGCTCCGAGCAGGGAAAAGCTGACCCTGAGCACCTCTGAAAAAGCAGCTTGTCAAGTAGTGACTTGTCTAAATGTCAGTAAACCAGAAGATGAACCTCCTGCTCAGCTGCAACCACAGCATGGTTGTGCCAAGAGGCGGCTGTGTGCATGACATGCAGTAAGCCCTTCATGGGGAATGCTATGAGGCACTTGACCTTCTCCTTCCTCAGGCCAGCAGTTTCACCTTTGTTTATCAGATCATAAATACCATGAGATCCTTCATCGAAGTAGTGTTAATGTTTCCAGAGAACCTTTTACAACCCATCATGACCGTGAAAACAGTGTTGTGGTCTGGGTAGTCTTGGGTGAAAGGCAACATCACTAGAAACTCCAAACTGTAGTAAATGTAGCTAAATTGACCTAATGTTATCAGAATAAAAAAAGATATCTTGTTCTTTAGGCACCCCCCCCACATACACATATATATGGCCAAAAAATAATGTATACTATGATTCTTTTTTCTAGCCAGCTTTCTTTAACTATTTAACTATAAGGTTGTCCAGAGGCTAAAGCCAAGAAATTCCTGCCTAAATGCCTATGCAACATGACTGCATTTTATAAAGTCTGAAAACTGTTATGTCGACAGCCTGAGATAAATAAGAGGTTTGAGTTTTAGATCATGTTCCTAATGACTTGCAAACTGCAGTCAGTCACTGAATTGTCATGATCAGGAGATTGCTTTCACATTCTTGTGAAATTGTGCCCATGATGGTAAGCTGTGTGGTTCAGTTGATCCGCTGGAGGGAAGGAATGCCATCCAGAGGGACCTTGACACTTGTGAGGTGGGCTGATGCCAACCTCATGAAGTTTAACCATGCCAAGTGCAAGGTCCTACACCTGGGTCAGAGCAATCCCAGGCACAGCTACAGGTTGGGCAGAGAAGAGATTCAGAGCAGCCCAAGGAGAAGGACTTGGGGGTGTTGGTCAATGAGAAAATGAACATGAGCCGGCTGCAGTGTGTGCTTACAGCCCAGAAAGCAACCGTATCCTGGGCTGCATCAAAAGGAGTGTGACCAGCAGGTCAAAGGAGGTGATCCTGCCCCTCTACTCTGCTCTTGTGAGACCTCACCTGGAGCATTGTGTGCAGTTCTGGTGTCCTCAACATGAAAAGGACATGGAACTGTTGGAACAAGTCCAGAGGAGGCCACGAGGATGATCAGGGGCTGGAGCAGCTCCTGTATGAAGACAGGCTGAGAAAGTTGGGGCTGTTCAGCCTGGAGAAGAGAAGCTGCGTGGAGACCTCAGAGCAGCCTTCCAGTATCTGAAGGGACCTATATGGATGCTGGGGAGGGACTGTTCATTAGGGACTGTAGTGACAGGACAAGCGGTAATACGTTAAAACTTAAACAGGGAAAGTTCGGGTTAGATATAAGGAAGAAATTTTTTACTATGAGGGTGTCAAGGCACTGGAACAGGTTGCCCAAAGAAGTGGTAAATGCTCCATCCCTGGCAGTGTTCAAGGCCAGGTTGGACATAATCTTGGACAACATGGTCTAGTGTGAGGTGTCCCTGTCATGGAAGGGGCTTGGAACTGGATGATCCTAAGGTCCTTTCCATCCTTAACTCTTCCGTGATTCTATAATGCTCACATCCACATCTGAGCTACTGTCTCTCAGCTGCCTTTTTTGTCAAGTTGAGAATATAAAGACAGTATTTGGGCATGATTTTTCACATCCTAAAGTAGCTGCAAAAATAGACCATTTAACTCCACTGCTTATCAATGGAGTGTAAAGAAACCAGTTCAGATGCAGAAGTCTACATTAAAGATGCCCAAGCTAGAACACATGCTATCTTATAGAAGGAAAAATATTCCCTTCCTTTCTGAAGTCATTCAAATTATGATGTGTGTAAGTTCTTGAGAAGGGCCCTAATTACAGGCAGTAATGAAAAAATAACCTCCTGTCCTCTGGAAGCAGCATGCAGAGAGATGGAGAGAGAAAAAAGAGTTGGAGAGAGAAACAGGAATTAAGAACAAATCAGGCAGAACCTAATTCTGCAGCATCATAATTACAGCACTGAAAAAATGTTGGGACTCCTAATTGCTGCTTTATGCACAATGGAATGTTTCTGTCTTTAAGCAAATGATCATCAGTCCAAAATGCCATAGGTGACTTTGGAAAGAGACCTTGGAACAAGACTGAGTATGCTCCTCCAAAGTGAATGTAATGAGCACTGTACTAATATCAGTTTTTCTCACAGCTTGACCTTGCTGTTGCAGACATTGCCCAACATCAGCAGGAAAGGCAAAGTATTCCTGTGCCAAATATCTTCTGGCCTGGATACTGCAGACAAATTTCCTAGGAGATGGAAGTAGCAACAAGCTAAATTAGGAAATGAACACTTAAGTTTTCCAGTGCTTAGACAAGTGATGTAGCCTAAAGGTTATGGTATAGATGCCAGAGTGACTCTGCCAGTCACAAAGTGGTAGTCATCAGTGCTTCTTCCAGGGCTTTTGAGCCTGTTGGTTCATGTCAGGAATGCTCTGATGATGCCTAGCAGTCTGGCCTCTTCATGAGACCTAGGTGAAGGAGCAACTCATTACCTGTGAAGCTGTCTAGACACAAGCTAACGTGGTTCTACCTTGTCTTGCCAGGAGAGAAGAAGTTCTGGGCATGTGTAGTCTTAAGTACTTGGACGATGTAAATCAAAGTGAGGTGAGGCTGAGTGACCCCTAGTGTTTGTAAGAAGATTTTAGGATGGCAGTTTGGGATTTGGGAACACTAATTCCTTTCAGTCTCTCTGCCTGATTGACTACATGGAGATGGATACTTGTCACCACACTGCTGTATGCAACTGGCTTGTCTCTGGTACCAATGAGAACATACTTATGCCAACATTGAGTGGTCTTGAAAAAGCCAAGCCCTTGTGTTTAGGCAGTAGAACACAAGGTAAATAAGATAATCATAGAATCAGAGAATGGTTTGTGTTGGCAAGGACCTTAGAGACCATCTAGTTCTAATGCCCCTGCCACAGGCAGGGACCCCTTCCATTGGAGCAGCTTGCTCCAAGCCCCTGTGTCCAACCTGGTCTTGAACACTTCCAAGGGTGGGACAGCTACAGCTTCCCTAGGCACCCTGTTCCATTGTCTTGCCATCCTTATGGCAAAGAGTTTCTTCCTAATGTCTAATCTAAATCTCCCCTCTTTCAGTTTAAAACCATTCCCTCTTGTCCTATCACTACAGGCATTTCTGAAGTCTCCAGGTTTCATGTAGGCAGCTCCTTTTAGTACTAAAAGCTGTTCTAAGATCTCCCCTGAGCCTTCTCCAGGCTGAACGTCTATTTTGGAACTGCCTGACAGGTGGGACATTGCACAGGATGAACCACAATGGAGCTCAATCCAAAGATTAGAAAGAGGCATGACCACCATACATGTATGTAAATTAGAATCATAGAATCATAGGATCATAGAATAGTTAGGATTGGAAAGGACCTCAAGATCATCTAAGTCCTCTACAGCTACACATGGGCAAGGTTTGGAGGCTTTCATTTTGTCAAGCATCAGCTTTAGTTTTGCTGCTACCCTTGGAGTAGTAACAACCCTTTCTCTGTCTTTTTGTAGGAAGTAACAACCCTTTCTATGTCTTTTTGTAGGAAGTAACAACCCTTTCTGTCTTTTTGTAGGTCATGCTGTTGCTTGAAGTGCACGTGGATTATTTGGGAGGCAGAAAGGGACAATTGTCTGTCGAGGGATTTTGCAGGGGTTAGAGTGGGTGCTAACTGTCGATAAGGCCATTTACTGGCATGTTTCACCTTCACCTTAGGAAAATTCCACCCCACTTTCCCAAATGAAGAGGAGAAATCAAGAATCCAACATCACAGTGCCACAAAGGAGGAAACGGAGGGTAAGTGGAATTTGTCAACCTTTGTTCACTTCTATTTCTCACACACGCCAAGTTGCCTGTATTCTGTATTTCCCACATATTTCTAGTTGTAGTGGAAGGGGCTGTGGCTGAGATCCAGGCCTGATGGACTGTGAACCTGAACATGAGTGTGAGAACAGAGGAGAAAAGTCACAGCAGCTGCAAGTAGAGAGCTGGGGTCTGAGACTTGTCAGGATTAGGTAGAAAGGTAAGAGGCATGGTTTCCGTGCAGAATCAGTTTATTCCAATAGAAATAAATAGTTCAGCTCTAAAGAAATGAGACTGAAATTTTTATGCTTTGGAAAGTATCAACAGAGTTTTTTCCTCTGTCCACACTGGGGCTTGATTATCTTTCATGGAAGCAAAAAAGTGTTTTTAAAGTGCAGTATTTGAGGGCAGAACCAAGAAGCAAGGAAGCAAAATGTAGATAACGTTTTGGTTATCTACCAGAGTTAAGGTCACCTCACAAGAAATAACTGGGGTTCCAGTCACTTTGATGAAACCTTATGAAGCTGGAAGTGCTTGATCCCTCAAAATGATGTCTTTTAAAAACTAGCTGGGGTGGGAAAGAGGTGTTGGAAGTGTTGTGATTTCTGTGTTGCAGTAAATTACATAACAGGCCTTTTCAAAGGGGCACTTCAATATTTGCACATAAGGCTGAAAAGAAAAATACCCTAAGTTACGTAACAAATCTGATCTATTTCTTATATTACACCTACCAAAACACATAGTTGTTGATTACTTTGAAATACCATGACAAGGACATATTTATGGTGCAATGTTCTCTAACCAATATGCTTATCATTTCCTAAAAGGCAGCTTTGTATTTTCTAGTGTTTTGATATTTGGGATACCATAATTGTCTAGATTTTATCATGGATTTAAAGAGTTAAAGGATGAAGGACAGAAAAGAGCAAAGGGGGGGGAAGAGGGAGGGAAGGAAAGGCAGGAAAGAAACCTGACATTATGATGAAATCATATGATTCATGCAACAAGCATATTCTGAAAATGCCCAAAATATAACTAAAAAAATTAAAAATATCTGATGCTTGTAGTTCTTATGTTGAAAAATATGTTCTTTTTATTAACCAGACAAGGTTCTCTCATAGAGAAAGATGAAGTTCCAATAAAGCAAAATAAGATTGTAAACAAACACACAGTAATGTTTTCTATTTCAAACACAGGGAAATAAAGCACTGTCAACACAATTTTATTTCTTTTCTCTCTTTCAGCTTTTTTCTAGCAAAATAAAGTCCAAACTTCCACCATTCTAATGCCTGTAAATTATTTGGGTGGGTGCTTCCCTCCTATGTTTCAAATATTAATATACAATGTGGCAAAGGAAGAAAGATCGACCTCACATTTGGCTAGACTCAGGATATCCATCATTATCAAGATGAATCCTAGCTTTACAGTGGAGAATCCACCACCTACATTAAGTAGGTCAGCACAAAATAACTCAGTTAAACACAAAGAGTATGCATTCAGACAGATTGTTTCATGGATTTGGCTTGTTGGATGGTCAACAGAGTGATAACAGAATGAGGGAGGGAAGAGAGAGGGGATTGTTGCAAAGGGATGATGACCCTTTCTCCACCAGTATGGGTTTTGATGGTTTGAAGTGATATTGCAACTACCCAGGCACTTTTAACTGGTTGGAGAGTGGCAACTGAAGAGATTTTTAGTTAGATGTTCTAAAAACATACTTGCACTGAGGGACCCAACACTACCTCCCTATTTCTGGAACCTGGCATGGGGCACATTACAACCTGACTCAGCAGTGCACTGCCCTTCTCTTCCCAGTGTCTGATTTCCAAGAGAAAGGAACTCTTCTATAGAGTGCACAACCAGCATCCATGGCCAGGACGTTGTTTTGAGCCATCAGGATATGATATCCTAAGGCATGATTTGACAATGTTCTTGCTGCCAACTTCAGCTATGGCTGGAAGCACCTCCTGGAGAAACCCACTCCCTGGGATCAAACATCCCTGTTAGCAATCTTATTCGACTGTTGTCCATATTACCACATCAACTGTTTCAGGACTGTTGCAATGCAGTGTATTTTGAGGTAGGGGATCTGATGTACACTTGATTTTCCACCTCCCTACCAAGGAGGTCTCTTCAGCCCAAACAGATAGACCATCTCATCCCCTTCTCAGCAGGATTGCCTAAATCTCAGGAGAACAGCAAAAGTATCAGGCTGATATTCTTAGAGAGATGGTGCTGCTCCACTTTTCCATCAGCACTGAACTATGCTTGAAGTGAAACATCTAGTCCCAAATTGTCGTTTCCCTAGAGGCCACAATGCATGTGTGGAATTAACTATATAATTAGATTATCCACCATCGTGGCCCTGGCAAGATGAAATAGTCTGAGCATAAGTAAAACAGCTGTATTATCAGTTAGGAGTAAGGCAACATTTTACAGACTTTTACGCTACAACAAAGAAAGATAAGTGTGACATGAAAGTAAAAGTCTTTTATCTGTGTATGTCTTTGAAAACTCAGTCTACACAGACTCAAAGCATCTGTTAATCAGATTTTGGGCCATATCCTGCTCCCAGAACAGTTAATACCAAAGCTCACATTGATTTCCTCAGGACAGAAACATGCCCTAAAGGAGCAGTCTACTTCTTCATAGACCTGCTTGTTGGAGAAACATTTGTACTATTCACAGAGGCAATTTCCTAGAAGCAGAAACTCCTACCTCCACTCTTAACAACTCAGGCTATTTTAGGAACTGAAAAATTCCATCCAGCATTAGGATTCCTCTTTCAAACAGGTTTTGTTCATGTTTCTCATGCTGTTTCTGTGCCACCCATGAAGGTGCAGGAACTGCTTTTTGATTCACACTATTGATTCACACTTTCTCTATGTCTTTTCTTACTTGTCAGATCTTCTTTTTTCCACCCTTTCATATTAATTGTTGGTCCTGAGCTGCTGATAAAATGCATAGAAGGAGGTGAAATATTTGTACCAATCTCTTTAGAGGTGATGGGCACTGGGAATGCCTGTCCACATCAGACTGCAGGATCATAGCTGATGTTCACGTTGCTATATTATTCTGGCAGTGCTACATGCTTTTACTGCTTTTTGATTTAAACTTAAACAGGGGAAGTTCGGGTTGGATATAAGGAGGAAGTTCTTTACAGTGAGGGTGGTGAGGCACTGGAATGGGTTACCCAAAGAAGTGGCAAATGCTCCATTCCTGGTAGTGTTCAAGGTCAGGTTGTATACAGCCTTGGGCAACATGGTCTAGTGTAAGGTGTCCCTGTCCATGGCAGGAGGGTTGGAACTGGATAATCTTAAGGTACTTTCCAACCCTAACTATTCTGTGATTTTATAAATATTTATTCAAGGTCACCTGTTATTCCAATAGTCCTGGTTTAGTTCTATTTACATGCCTTTGTGTTGTATTCAAATCTCGCCCTTTCTTAAACAGCAATCGAAAAGAGGCAGTTGCTGCTTACATGAGAGTTACACAGGTTAAGTTACTTGTAGGGTTCTGTTAACTAAATAACAGTAACATAACCTGCATCACCTTAGTGAAGAAATCCTCAAAATAGAGATTTGGATTTTTATTTGCAGAATGTGGGATTTTGGGCTACTCCATTATTTAATGTGGCTGCTAAGCCACTGTGAAAGGTGAGTAGTTTCTTTCTTGTTTAGTCCCCAAAGTCTGATAATTTGATGCTTTTGAGACACTGAAAATCAAGAATGATGTTGGAAAATCTTGGCCACAGTCATGTGCTCTCTGTGGCCTACCCTTTTTCAGGGCAAAGATACAATGGTACTATGTGTGCTTTGCCATCTTGGAATATAGATTGCCTTCCAGCCTATCCAAAAGGCAGGTGTGTTAGCTGTTGCTTGCGAAGCTGCCCATTCTGCTACCCACTGTGACACAGAGAGGGACACTTCTCCATTCCACTTGCACTGGGATCTTTGCTGTTACCCTTTGTGCTGCCTCAAAAGAATACGTCAGTAGTTAATTTTAAATCTATTAATTCCTACAGCTTGACAGCAGCAAACAAGTTTTCAAGAGCTTCCTGAGTGCAAAATCTGGTCCGAAATCTCTAGCTATATAATTTCATCAGCAGGAAGTACCTTTTGCAGACCTCACTGCTAGTCAGATAGAAACCACAGATTCTGCTTCTGTTGATAAACCCCTACATTAAAGACTTCAACCTTCAACAATTTTCAATTCCAAGCAGAAACCCTGACAATTTTATTTCCCATGTGCTTCCCATTTTCCACTGTCCTCTCCCACTGCATATCAGCTTAACTCAGCCCACAACAGCAGGGAAACCTTTTGGAAGCTCATTTTCCAGAATGATAGCTGCTTTACCTTGACTGGGAACAACTTCTTCTCCTGCATCTGTCCTGAAACTGTGTGTACTTACAGTCCTCTACAGCATTAATTCATAATCACACAGAACCTTTAAACAAACTGTCTTCAGGTTGCTCTGTTTCCACACCAGCTTCTTTCTGCTTCCACTTGTGTTATAGAGCCTCTGCATTAACGTAAATGGGAACCAGGACAGTTTTTAATGAAACTGAACTAGTTTCTATTCCTGTCTCATACAGATGCCAGTCAAAGTGTAGTCCTATTTATTATATTTCTATAATGCCTGTATTTCCCTGGTACCTAAACATCTGAGGACTTTATGGGTATTAACCTTTATCTCTCTACAGGTGCTCTGTACTCTGTATGTAAAGATGTCTAAGAAGTAATTCACCATTCTCTTGCCAAGAAAACCTTAAAGAAAACATTGCTCTTTAGTTACTAAGGGCTTGTTTGGATAGGAAGAGATCTATGTGTTAGCCCTTGTGTTGGAGATGTGTTTTTGCATATTGTTTAATTCCTGTTAAATACAAAATGACCAAAAATCACGCTTAGAATATGCACTAGTGTCTAAGCAGTTTTCTGATCACAGGCAAGCTAGGTAATTACATACTCCCCATCACTCAGTCCACCATCCACTAAGCCATAGGTTTCCAAGTAGAGTCCTTCCTTAAATGGTGTGTGTATGGGTACACTGAGGAGAACAGTGAATTAGGTCTTCCATGTCCTCGAAGAGTGACTTGACAAGAGCCTACTCTTTGTGG
Source organism: Melopsittacus undulatus (assembly GCF_012275295.1). Classification (NCBI taxonomy): domain Eukaryota; kingdom Metazoa; phylum Chordata; class Aves; order Psittaciformes; family Psittaculidae; genus Melopsittacus; species Melopsittacus undulatus. Next base: position 1,168,043 of record NC_047531.1, read on the forward strand.
AGGGCACATGAGGTGTGTTGTTCCTTTTCTGTTTCAAATACTCTCTTGCTTTCCATTTAAAACATCCAATTTGGGAATCTTGAAAGCATAAAGCTTCTTCACAAACACGAACAAAAGGCTTGTGTCCCATCCTATCAGTTATGGTCTGAAATGCTCCACAATCAGTTTCTCAGTACTTTTGCATGAATACATCACAAACTACTTTGAATAATGATGGGATGTGTGAAAAACTGTCTTCTTAAAGCATTGGCTGACTTTTGAAACCTAAATGTTCTTCTTTCAGGACGTTTTTTGGATGCTTCAACTTAGCTCCCGTGCTAGCAAATCTGATTTGTTTTTCAATAGCTCATTTACTAAACTTAACAAAAGGAATGGAATTTTTGTGTCTTTCCTGTGTGTACTGAAAGGTTTGAATTCCTTTCATGAATGTGTGAATGTACCTACAAACAGTCAGAAATGTTCAAGGAGGGGACAAGAGAAGGTGATTTATTGGACGGAGCAGGCTTATTTAGTTGCTGTCTTTTTTATTATTGATGTATTTTAGGAGATTTACCCTTCTTAGGCTCCTTCCATTGTCAGCCAAGCAAGGCTTTTCCTGAGGGTGTTTCTGAGAGGCCGCTTGCTCTGTGTGTTTTGAGTCACAGTTTGGCAGTGGCAGCATGCATCTCCCATCCATAACCCTCCATACAATAGGGCAGGGTGGTAGGGAGGGTTAAAGGGGATACATTGCCCTCTGTAGGCATCTGATACTCTGAGGAAGGTGACTTATTTTCTCATGTGACTCGCTGAGCAGAAAGGATGGTAATGTGGGCTTTGATCTTTGTGATGTTTGCTCAGATATACATGTTTTCTACTATTTCTTCAAATAAAGTTTTTAAGTTAAAGAATGAGAGAAGAGGGAGGGATGCAATTTTGATGACTTTTGTGGTCAGTTGTGCACTGGCATTGAAAGGGAGTTGACTGTGGAGCTGGGTTTTTTGGGTGGCCTGACATTTGAGTTGTGATATGAGTTGAGGTAGATGTGGATGTTAATGTCACTATATCTCATGATAATCTTGGTTTTGAGTGATTTTGTTGATAAGAGATGGGTGCCTTTGAGTAAACTTATAACAAACTTCAAGTTAGGTTAATGTAATTTTATATATGCTCATGTCTCTGATGCAGTTTTGTGAGAGAAAGCCAGAATTGTGTTTTCTGAACACTAAGCTCACAAACAGTGATTACAAGATGGGAATTGCAGTGATTGATCTCTGGCTTGTCTGGATGCTGGTGGGGAAATACAGCCCAAAAGTTTCTTTTCTGGCCTGGTGCAGAAAAACATTAATATCAACAGAAGCTGGGTAAAGGTATTTGGGTTGAGAGATTAAATAATTTTCAACATTTTGAGTTGTGTTGGTGAGTTTATATAACTTTTGCTGTAAAAAAGTCCACTTTGGGGTCACTGACTTCTTATTTTGTATACTGCGGGTGGGATTTACCTTCTTTCACTTTAGCTGTCTAAAGTTTAGGCATCAAAGCTCACTCTGTAGTCTAATGAAGACAGGTATGCAGCTTCAGAAGACAATTCACGCTATTTTAGGGTAAGATTAATGGTCCTGCTGACATCCCATGCCTTTTCTCTATTTACAGTGCTGGCTGACCAGGTGATTCATGTAAATGGAAATCCAAATCATCTCAGAAGACTGCAGTTATCCCCCCATCAATTCCCTTTGCAGTCAATGCAGAACACAAGTATTTTAGCCATGTCATCCCACTTATTTGAGACATTTATTTCAGAATAAGAGATCTGAATGAGATCCAGTCATAAAGAACTAGCTCAGGTGGAGACATGGACTTTAGACTTTGACATTTACTCAGAGAAATCTTTTCTAATATAACTAACTTTCCTCCTAATTGAGGATAGGAGAACTCAACTTGATCTTTAATGTAAATATAAACAAAGATTGCAAAGTTACACCTAATCTGAGAATTAAAACAATGGAATGTCAGGTTAACTGTGGATTATCTGACAGAACAGCTTGAGCACACACTGAAAAGTGCATTTCAGCCCTTTGGTGAATTGTTAAAGATCAGCTGGGCTGTTACTTTTTATAATGTAAAATCTTCTTTGGGAAAAAAAATGCATTTTTGAACATAAATACCGAAGTAGCATTGGAATTAGTGATTTATTATCATATACAAATGGATTTGATAACAAGTGCAGGAAATATGCCACATATCTTCAGTGCTAGACCAGCTTTTAATCTTAAATTTAGCTTCCTTCTAAACTACCTGATAACACCAGGAAGTTATTGCTTTCTGGTGAAATGGGCTAGTAAGACATGGAGTTACTATCAGCAGTGAAAATGAGATATTTCTGTTTGTCTTTGTTGAAAGCTGTGCACGTTAATGGTTTTCTGCTTATTTGTTTGGTTGGTTGTTTTTTCTGTTTTGCCAATTAAAAACCAATATGTAATCAACTTTTTCCATTTAGTGTTTTGGGTTAATTATAGATTTTTTGTTTTGTTTTGAACACTTTATAACTGTCAAAATAAAATTCCTCTAAGCTAGTATTTTCTTATATGGCAAACATTGTATAAACTCCTTTGCTTCTCTCTACCTAGGATATATCTGTTCCTGACCATACAGGATACTCTTTGGCTTGAAAGTCTGTATTTCAAGAATTCTGATAGACTTCTACAGCACCAGACCATTTCTGTGAACAAGGGATTAATTTTGACAATTTTAGGGAGGTGTATCAGTAACACTGCTGGATTTTTGGAACAAATCCAGTACTTTCCTCAAAGTACTTGAACATACATTCACTTTTCTTTTTGTTTCCTGTAAGTCTGCTTGCAGATGAGGCTTCCTCCCTCCCTTTTGAATGCAGAATGAAAGGACTTGTTCCATATGCAAACAAACAGGAAAACTTCCTTCACAGTAATATTTGTAAATGTCTCTGCTTCATTTGCATCTATACAGCCATATAGCCAAATCATCTTTTTTATTATCATTATTTTAAAATCTAATGTAATAACTAAAGTAGCTTTCTATTTGATTTCTCAAGTAGTTGCAATTTACCTCCTTCAGTTGTGTCAGCCATTTTGGCCTTTCATTTCTGATGTAGTTTGGGATTTAAGGGGCAGGGTCTGGAGCTTTGTTTTCTTCTTATTTCTTTGTTTTAGAGGGGAAGAGTTGTTTGATTGGTTTTAATTTCTTTTTTAATTCCCATAAATAGAAGCCTTACTGTTTGCCTACACACTCCTGATACCTCTGAAGCTTTAAATATGTAATAGAAAGGAGAGTTGTTTTGATTATGCATATGTGCAACTAAGGAACCGTTGTTTTAATCATGCATACAGAAACAAAACCTATTCTTTCTCCTCACACTTTCGTCCTTTGACCTAGATCAGTAAACACAAACTAAGGATTTAATCTTGCAACAAGGAAATCATATATTTACAATGATCAACTGAGGTTAGGCCCTTTATAGTCTTCTCTTATTTTGATATGTCTGCATTGTTTTTCCTCTAGACGTTTGTCCATTGGAATGTTTTAGTAAAGCTTTGCATGGGCAGAAGTCTCCAGAATAATCTGTTGATAGAAGAATCAGTCTCATTTTGTCCTCAAAAAGATAAGAGTGTTCCCTCACTTCGGAACTGGAGATATCAAGATATGAAAAAGTCAAGTTACTTATCAGTTCATCTAGGAAGTATTTTGAAGATTTCTGAAAGATTTTGGAAAACTAGATTTTTATGTCAGCTGTTTGGTTTGGGAGATTTAAGTTGATCCTTTTGGTTACTAGAAATGTTATTTAAATCATGGGGTTCTCTGCATTGATTTAAAATCTGCAGAACACAAAACCAATATGTAAAGCTTGATCTTGAACAAACTTGTAACCTAAAATATGACAAAACCACAACAAAGCAAGCATAGAATAGTTAGGGTTGGAAAGGACCTTAAGATCATCATAGAGTTAATAACACATAAGAATTAATAACCAGTGTCATGTGTACAATACTTTATAATATCATTGCGTCTATAACTGGGATGAGAGTGAGGTGATAGTCACATCTAACCTATAATATTGTTTGACTTTGGATAAGATAATTGCACAGGAGAGCTGCCATATTCTGACCACAGGAAATCCATGACTGTTAATGTCTGAGAAATTTCAAAGCAGAAGGCTCTGATTTAACTATAGTAAAAATTGCAAGTAGGAAGTGAAGCCAATTGTCACTGACACCAACTTGGTCCTCTTGAATTCAATAGTCATTTTACTGATGGTTTCACTGGGGGGAAGAAGTTCACCTTGAAGATGTCATGGAAAACATGGGCACTAGAGACTGGAAACCAAAGAAAGAATATGGGAATGGGATGCCAACAAGCCAAGTGGGAACCTGGGTGGAGATCTGTGAGTACCCCATCCTTGTTTTAATCAATAAAATGATTTCTTATGCTCATAGTTGGAAAGAGGAGCTTTTAGAGTGACAGGGATATTCTAATTCCTTAAACATGATGCAAACAATAACAATTTTTTAAAGTTTTGTATATTTCTAATATTAATTATATTTTCATTATTTGTGAGAGGAGTGAAAAAGGGATTTATTCATGGCTCTAGTGCTTGGATCTGGCAATCATGCTGCAGGGCTTGGGTACAGAATTTGCATTGTGAATGCCTGTTCCCATGGGAAACCCTCTGAGTACTGAGCTCATTTCAGAGGTCTCCTAATAGCTTTTGATAATTCATCCAGCTCAGCCAGAACTACCCCTCAATGTGCTGGATTCTTTATAAACCTTCCCTTAGTTTATATGTTCTTCAGAATCTTTGTCTCATACCTTTTTGATCTCTGTTTTTAACTGGACAACTTCAACACTTGATACCACAGGTCTGGCCAGAGCACATAAAGCCTAAAGTCACCTCATGCAATACTTTTTCTGTATCCCTGATCAAGTATTATTCCAGAGAAAGATACACTAATCCTACAGGATCATATATGAAAAGCAAATTGTCTTCTTCTCATTACGTCTCCTCGGGATTTCTAACAGTTGATGTGGTCACCCTTTGAAGCATGAGGTTCCCTGTCTCTGCCTATCACAACTCTGGGTCCTATAGAACACCCTGTACCTTTTCTTTATCATGCTGTCTTTTTGCCTAGGGTTTGTTCTTTCATGTGTGGATGGTTTTGTTTATTTGTATTTTTTACTTATTATTTTATTTTGACTTTTGCCTTTTTGTTTTCACTGGATGTCCTTTTCCTTTGTTGCAGAAATAACCAGACTATCTGTTCTTTTCAGCTTGTAGGGTCTACTCCAAAGCTCATTTAAGTCAATAGTTTCTTTCCTTTGACATCAGTGAGCTCTGGATGAGACCCAAAATGAACAGGAGTTAACTCGGTTCGATAGGATGGGTAGTAACTATACTGATTGCTACTGGAAACAAATGTATGAGCCTCTCACTCCAGGAGCCAACCACAATAATTTTAATTATACAAAAGGAAGTATTTCTTGTGTAAAAACATTCCAACTACTTCCATTTCTTTTAAGCTACTTCAAAAGTGGGCAGAACTACAAAGTAGGATAGAAAACTCAGGATGGGGTGGAGGGGTATTTCCCTTCCTCTGAAATTCCTCCCCCATATATTCATACTGCTAAACCATCCCTAGCAGGGATTACTTTCATCTCCAGCTCATGAAGAAACTTCTGAAGAGCTTTTTGCTTTTGTCCTTGGAATGAGCCACATTGTGCAAAATGGCGCACGAAACTTTTCCTTGAAGAAGGAGCTTGAATGGCTCCCACCATGTGCTTTCTTTCTCCTTCCTTTGCCAGTATCAATGTTCCTGTTGTGCAGGATACAATATAGGATACGTACATCTCTGTTCAAGCCTTTCAAAGTGAGCACCTGCTGAAGATCATCAGGCTCCTGAAGATGTACACAAACCTGCTAAATTGCATATCCTGCATATCAGGTGAGTAGATACAGTGAATTTACCCTTCATCTGTATGTAGCTATGCCAGTACTTTTTATGGAACGTTTGTATCTCCTTGGAATCTGAACGGCTTAGTGTCAATAAGCACACTGGTTTGATCTGAAGGTCTGTATTTTAATACGTAAGAGAAACGAAAGTGATAATTTTCCTCTATCAGCCAAACTGTATGTGTTTCTGTCAGTACTAACAGCTGCCACAGTTCCGTGTTTGAACAGCAGCTCAGGTTAGATTAACCTTAATTTAAGATCACTTAAATTCAATTTTAGTTATGACTGACATACCCTTCAACAGATCATGCAGGGTATAATACTGCAAATCTCTGCCTTGGCTCCCTTCCTTCAAGATGGTGTTCCTGTTTTAGGCTGTAGGTTAGGGATTGCTTTGTCATTGAGGAGCTGATTCTACTTATCATGGTGGGACTCCAGTCTCAGTTGGATTCTGACACTCGGAAAGTTTCTATCCTATTTTCTTTTGTTTGGTAGTCTCATGGCGATATATGTGAAGAGAAATACAGGAAAGAGTAGGTATTTTCTCCTCTCACCTCTGTCTATGTTCCTGTGTATTTGTATGTATAGAATAAATAGTAATGGTATTGAGGAATATTCTCCTGAGATGTTTGGCTCGACATCCCTCAACAGACTATCTGAACTGTCAAAGTTCCATGGAGTACAGGTATTTCCATTAAATGGGAAATAAATCAACAAGCCTTCTGTGAAGAGAATCCTACTTTGTACTCACACAAACCCATAACAGTGCTGTAGCCTTATCATTCGTCTGATGATTTCAAATGATCTGACACAGAATTTAATCAAGGGAGCATGAGGAGGCAGGCAAGTCTAGGAATGGGGGTTATCCCAGTCTCTTCCCCATAACCCTGCTCCATGGGACTGCCTCACCTTTTCTTGTTGGCAGAAGGAACAACCACTTTACAAGGTAAGCCCAGCACCTTTTCTACTGCTCTTTGCTTCAGAATGAAAGCCAGATCTAGAGGCAGGAAGAGAAGGTACAGAGGCATCCATGCATTGTTAAAGGCTGCGGTAAAAGGCTAAAGTAGGAAGGCTGGAAGAAAGAGCTAAGAGCTTGAGATTAAATGGCTGCACCATAAAGTTGGTAAATACCCCCTCTGTCTTTTCTCCTATGAAACTAAAGGAGAGGCATCAAAGTGGGCTGGTGTGGAGGAAAACAGGGTGCTATGAGTAAGTGCAGGAATGTTCTGCTGCAGCTCTGAAAGTGGATATTTAACATGCATAAGCACAGAAGAGCCCTGTGACTTCCTAAAGTAACACAGGAAGAGAGGAAAACACAACCCAAGCATCTTGGCTCTTATGATACTGCTAGATGTGGCTAGTCATCCTGAACCCTCTCCCCTGCCAAAACAAACAAAATGCTCTGCCCTTTTAAATATATTCTTCTATAAAGATAATATTTACCACAGATAAGTGTGCCATATGCATTATATATGAAGCTACAACCCTCAATAGACTATTCATGCTTTTCTTCCTCTTCACTATGTGAGACAACCCTAAGAAAACAATCTTGATGGAAATGAAAATTAGAAGAGATATAAGGACCACCTAATACAAGCAGAGAGGTATTGGTTCAGGGAAGGTTTTACCCCCAAGAAGCAGCTGTTGCCTCACTTTCCATCAGAAAAATACTCCCACTTACAGCGTTTCCAGTTTTAGTCTTTGGGTTGTAATGAAGCTCTCTGCTGTTATCTTATTTTGCCAAATGCCTGTGCTGTAATAGAAGGAAAGATCCACACCAATGGGGATGGAGTACAAGCTGGACTGAGTGGGGGTGTTTTGTACAAGAAAAATAAATATAAACATCCTCAGAAGGGAAAGATAGATAAGGGAATACATATTTTAGGGAAGTCAAGAAGGTGAGCTTAGCTAGACCCAGGAGAGGGACTTTGCTCTTTCCTGTCTCATGCTCACTGCCTGCACATCGGATGCCAAGAGGAGGAGGATACAGCCATAACTTTCCCTGGAAATTCAATTGGATCTGAAGCTCAGGGGGAATTTTTCATTTCCGAACAGATGTTTGGATATCAGACCCACATATAAACCCAAGAAACCCTGTCAGCTCCGGTGCGCTCTGGGGTCTCCGTTGCTCCCAACACCCTTATTAATGGAGACTCTAGATAGAAGAAATGCACAGAAACTTTAAATGACATAATGGAATTTTAAAGAGACGTTCCATTAAATAAACTAGACAAATATTTTCTGTTAGACATTTAATTTTGTTCTCAACCATCAGAAACTTATTTATTTTCCAGCTCTAGTTTAGGACTAATGGTTGAAGATAAATAAAGTGTGAATTTAGAACCTAAATCTAAAACTGTAATTCCAGTAAATGCCACATTGCTGACCTTCAACTTATGATGCATAGGTCAGAGCATGTTTCAGGATCTTTTTAGCATAGAAGCTAATGAAGATGGCATGGCTCACATCCATGTTATATGAATCTTACTTTTCAAAACAACTAAATAGGTTCCAAATAGCTAAATAGCAACTAAATAGCTTCCTGGGACTGGTCCCTGCTCTGTGCTAAGTCCCAGACTGAGCCTGGTAATTGCTGGGGAAAATGCTAGCTGCCTGGGACCTAAACAGTGACTTTCTTACAATGTGGTGGTGTGCACTGCACCCTTGATACAGACTTGTAGGACTCAACCACAACTAAGGTCAACTGAAATACAGGGTTGGGATTCAGTCTGGGATAGAGATGTTTTTTGGTGTAGATAACTGGATATTGAGGATGCAGATGTGGAGTCTGAATGAAATCTTGGTGTCTATTTTAGGGAGAGTTGACTACCTGCCTAAGCTCCCTTGAGCATACTAGGGCCTGATTTGGTTGTCCACACAGAGGTGTCTGGTGACACTTGGAGTTGCCTCAAAGCATCCCATGTGGTCTCTAGCTGTTACTACAGAAAGGAACTTGTCTTTCATGTGCTCACATCTGCCAAGTCAGTACTATAAAGAACAAGCCATACTTGGCAGGATGCTCAGGATCCTTAGCTAGTATTTAGCACTAACACTCTCCTAGTTAGTACTTAGGAAGCCCACTAAGAATCCTTAGTTTATGCCTCAGTACACTGAAGCTTCTAAAATACAGTAAATGTCAGTGTGAGAAGAGCTAAACCTTACATACCTTTTGACTATGGTGACAGACTAGATTCCTTGCACACCTGTAGACACTTCATATGGAAACCTACCTGTGCAGGTCTTATGCTTGAACTGAAACCTACCCTAAGGGCTGCTATTCTTTGAAAACCCCTATCCTGAGGGTGTTTCCAGATTATATATAATGTGCTGGCTTCATCCTCAGTGGAGGGCATCTGCTTTCTGTTAATGATGGCAGTAATACAGTAACTTGGCAGAGTTGCTTCCATTGGGATTTGGAAGATCTTGTTTCAGTCTCCATCCATTCCTAGGAATGTCCTGTCCAACTTCCATTCCCTCTGTGGCTCTCTCCCACCTACAAAAGTGAAGCTGCACAGGTTGCACACTCTTGCATGAGCAAGAATGGTCTCCATACCTTCTTGTGATGATCTTCCATTTAGTGTGGGAGAGGAAAAAGCCAAAACAAAAAAAACCCAAGACCCCTTGAATCAGTATAATGTGCTTACTAGCTCAAAGTTCTCCTATGCATTTGCAGTGAGTATGGTGTGATGACAGCAAGGATAAAGAGTAGAGGAGCTGTGAAGGTGTAAAATTCAGGGGGACAACTCTGGGGTGGGTTGGTTTGCTGCCTGCTCCATTCATGTACTGTGACATCTCTTGGGATTCCCACCCTTAAAGTGGCACTAGAGCAAGAGTACTTTTCATGGCATCCTTACTCAAGCTCTGCTGCAGCTCTCAGAGCTGGAAATCAGGACAGTTTCATCAGCTCCTCGTTGTTGTGGATGTGTTTTAACCCAATGACTTTGAATAAATAGTCTTATTTCATGAATATTTTGGCAGTTTTAATGTGTGCCAGTCCATGTTTCTGAAGATCTCCTCACAGCTTGAGTTAAAGTCCATATCTGAGCTTCTCAGGTCAGAAGGCAAATAGAAATGGTAGTAATGTTAAACAGATTAATACCTTACCTTCCTCTGGCTCAGAGGAAGCAAGGGGCCAGCAAACTACTGCAGAGCAAATGAAAACTAGCTCAATTTGATAGCTTTCCCCTTCCTATTGGGAGCTGCAGTACTGCACTGCCAACAGCAGATACTGTTTGGTGAGCATATAAGCAGTGGGGCATCCTCCAGAGATCTGAAATACACTGCATTGCCAACAGAACCCAGGGTTGTCCAGGGAAAAGTAAGAGATTCTCTGCTAGTGGGTTTAGTGTCAGTATAGCCAGTAAAATAACAGGATTTTCATGGAACTTTTTGCAATGTATTTACTCATTTTGTAGTAAAACAAGCATTATTTGACATGGCTGGTGGGGTTTTTAAGTTCAGGCATAGGGAGAACCAATTTCTGCTCTTTATCTATAATGCTTCATATGGGATTTGGGTGAAGGGATTTCCTAGGCTCTGTCTGTTTAAAGGTTTTGAAAAACGTGTCTTGACGTTAACCCTGACATAAATGCTCCCTGTTGGGTTCTTCTGTTGCTTGGGGTATGTTCTGTCACAGTATTGAATTCCTCCACTGGAGAAGCACATAGGTTAATATTTATACTCAGAGCTGATGGAAAAGAATAAGCAAAGACATGTTATTCTTTTTCATTTTTGCTTGCATGTGTCTGTAGAAAGTGAGGAAATAGTTTTAATTTGAAGTTTTATCTAATAATAAATAAATTTAATTGTTTTTTGGGGGGAGAGCAATAAAAATGATATCAAAATTCTTTATTTGAAATGTTTCAGTCCAATTCATGTGTGGCTGCATAGTGATTGCCTCTTCCCTCCGTGCTAGCACAGTGACTGTTATTAACACAGGTTAATGGGGGGATATCCTATGAGTGGCAGTACCAGGGATAAGTAAAAGCATTGCTAGGAACGATAACCTCCAAACAAACCTATCCCATACTCCACACAGCAGACTTTTCCCACCTCCCTTCCCCCTTCAAACATGAACCATGCACTCATCCTTAGTACAAGTAATAGTGATGCTTTGCAGTTTGCCCTGAAGGTCAACAGAAATGGGCTAGCTCAGGGAAAGAGATCAGACAACATTAAAAGGAAAAAGTTGTCTTTACTTGCAACAGTGCTTCACTACTTAACAAACACAGCCCTGATGTTGCAGGGAGACCCTTGCAGGCACATTGCAGAACTCAAGGCCTAAATTAATATTTCAAATGAGCCAGACCCTTTCATTTTAATCAGAACCTCATTTTAATTAACTTATTTTGCCAAGAATAAACAATTCCTGAGTAATATTGTAACTTTCCCCCCTCTCCACACGTACTTAAAACTGTCAAGGTACACAGGGAAAGTATTCATTAGACACCTCAGTAAGTTACTATATAGCTTTTACACCGTGACCTTATTCCAGTTTCTTCCCTCTCTTTCCTTTGGTGTTTGACAATTTTAAATCCCAGTGACAGTCAATTCCAGGGTTTCATTTCTGACAGTTCTGACAGCTTTGAACTCTGACAAGGAAACCAAATCAGAAAAGGAAAGATAAAGAGAAAGAGAAAGAAAAATATAAAGAGAAAAGAAAATAGAAGGGAAAAAACCCTTTTGCTTAGAATAGGTCAGAAACCTCTTGGCACTGTCCACATTCTTCTCCAGCACCTTGGTTTCTTACTTCACGTCTGAAAGGGAACAGAAACAGCAGATAATCAACCAACCCCGGTGCACTTTCACAATTTCTGTATAAAATTTCACTTAATGCAATTGTGGCGCCAGGGCTGGGCGCGTGATGGTACCATTCAGAATATGTTTATATAACATGACTGCATGCCACTGCGATCCTTTAAATTCTTTTCTAAGAGCTTTAGTCACTCCAGGTTCACTCATCCAAAACCCTTTATAATCTCAAATATCTCTGTTACTTTCTCCTTTGAGCAGCAGGGCTGGAGACAGGGGGGAAGGGCGGAAAGAAGAGGGGAAATATGTAACTGATGTGGGCACTGGGAAGGGTTTGTTCTTTTCCCTCATTATTTGGGAATATTATTCTTTAATATAAATTCATGGGGAAACTAGACATTTTTGGGAATAAAAGTATAAATAGGGAGGATTTGAGAAATCCTTAAAAGTAGTTGCTGTGTTTGTACCATCAGTGCTGGATGCAGTGTAGGTATGAACACATAGATGTGCCCCAGCTCCAAAGGATTTGGGATCTTTACATACAACCATGGGGCAGCCAAGAAGAGCAAAGAGGACACAGTGGGATGGTGGCTCCTCATGGCTCCGTGCAGCCTGCATCAAGTGGTTATCTCCTTATCTCTTTCCATTCACTGCTAAGATGCCTCTCCCATCTTCTCCTTGTTTCTTCTGTAGCTGTCCATGCGCATCTTTGTTCATGTGTATGAGCTTAAGGGAAACACCCTGGAATCCTACTGTCACATATGGTTCACATCCTTCCTGATAATGTCCTTTTTCATGATGCAATGAGAATACAAACATCCCTCATAGCAGGGACTGCTGGCCTGGTGAATTCTCTGTGTGTCAGACAGTGGCACAGCATCATTGCTTTTTTATTTTCCCTTTCTTTCTCCATTCTTACTCTGTTCTTTGTCCATCTGCCATTCCACAATGTATTTCTTGGTGATACCAGAGGGTCTATAATGGTGTATTACAGCTTGACAGTAAATGAAGTCATGTCAAGTAGACTTTTCTTAGGGAAAATTGTTCCTTATAAAGCATTTTTCTTAATATGCATGCTTTTCCAAGCCTATTAATATGATGTTTAAATGCATATTCCAGCTTTTGACTCAGCTTGCATAATTTCTTCACAGTTTGCTTTAAAACAATATTATTGCCAGACACGAAAATAAGTGTGTCTGTTTCCAGCAAGAACAATGACAGTCTTTCATTTGGATGGTACATTGCTCAGTCATTTTAACCTAGGCTTGGGGATTAAGGCTTGCAGTTTCTCGTCATGTGTCAAAAAGTACATTAGGCAAGTGAAAGATATTACACTGTGGGGTACGTTACTTATTTGTATAAACAGTTCTTATAGCAACAGCAGTGCTGTATAAATAGGAGTTTTGCAGGGTACCTTGCTGTCGTACATTGTAAGAAAACTAATTTCTGAATGATAATATAGGAGGGCAGGAATGTGCTATTGTGTAATCACGGCAAAGAAAAACAGTAAAGAATTGTTCTTTCAGAGTGGTACTGGTCATTTCTGTGGAGTCACTGGTTAAGGGAAAAGGGAAAGGAGACCAGTCCCATTACTCACATTGCAAGCCTTTCCCTTTGTTAATTCACTCTGCTAGGACTCAGTTTACCCATCAAAACAACCTGGCTGCTCTTGAGGACTGCAAAATGCAAGTATCAAGAGTAAGAGCATTGCGTTGCCAAATTGAAGGGGAGCATGAGTGCTGGCTATTGTTGAGTCAAGATTTTATCCTTTATGCACTGCAGAGCTTCATTTTATAACCCATAGTATACAGCTGTTAGCTGTGCTTGTGAGCACAAAAAGCTTCACACAACCACATTGCACCAGCATTTTCAAGGCAAATAACTGTAGAGACTACATGCATCAGGAAGACACCAGCATTTGAAGATCACTTCTCTTTCTGTTAGCAGCCAAAAAGCTCCAGGCATTAACTTTTACTCAATGTATCCTAAGGGAGGTATTAAGTGCATCATGGTGCCTTTTCCCACTTCCCTCCCAGCTCTACAGTCACAGGGCACCATGTGCTGATCCAACACGCACTTCACCTTAAAGCAACTTTTTGTGTGGATTTCTGGTACAATGGCTCTTTTCTTTCCTTTGGTCTAGTAGACACTTAATTCATACTGAGGCATGGATACCTCCCATGGAGGCAACACACAGTGGTATTTCCGTTAGGAGGACAGTTGCCACCCACTGCCTACAGAAAATGTGCCATATTCAGCCCGCCTTTAAGAGATCTCCAGCTTAAAAGCATAGTATGGAGCTATGTAACTGCTATCAGATGTTACAGGAGACTTTTGGCTTTGTGTTTGCCACTAGTATTGATCAGGACTTTGTGAAGAAAATCAAACTTTTAGTTAAAAAGAATAAATTCCTGAATGTTTTCAGATAAGAATTTGATATCCCCCCCACCAAGCTGTCAATATGCAGTCTGAAATGTTGAAAAAAGGGGGAAAAATAATCCCCTGCTCTTCTAGCTCAAGATGACATTTTTGTTTTAAAAATCTGCAAAGAAAAATTCAGAAAATTAGAAAAAATACGGTCAAATTTTATTTGAAAAGCATTAGATTAACCAGAAATTGTTGCATATTTTCTGTTTGTTTGTTGTTTTGGAGTGGAGCAAGTTTCCTGGAGTCTTAAAAACCATTGCAGGATATGAAGCTATCATTTACACAACTCAATTTACCATGAGTCGTGGCATATTGGAATTGACTGGGAATCCTCCTTTGAATATCTGATTATCTGGATGTGCTGTGAACACACTGAAAAATAATATGAACTTTAAATGCATGCCTTAATTCTTATCATAGTAGTGCAGGGAAAGGAAATTTATTTCCGTGCTGTTTTCTTCATGGGCTTTTTATTAGCAAGTAAACACATCCAGTGATCATTCTGCGGATGTGTATGTTTTAATAGGCATTTTAATAAAGTAATGTAGAATCTGTTTACTGCCATTCATTAAGAGTTTGATATCAAAATGTCTTACAACCTGTCTAAATTCATAATAACTGCATACTTGTGAATATTTTAGCTTTGCCTACAACCACCTTGGAGGTTTATCACATTATGCATAGAAAAATATTGTGGGAAAGCACAATAAATATAATCTCAGCAGCTATTCCCTTCAAAGACTTTCAGTTTTATGCATCTTGAATTCTAAATAGGTTTATTGCCAATTATACATGATGATGAAGCAGTAACACGGAGTATATGCCGTATTTAAGCGACTCACACCAGCAGATGCTCTTGTAAATATATTTTGCTTCAAACCAAGAAATCAGTATTGTGAAATCCCCCAGAAGCTTGCTGCTGCACTTTCTCAACTCAAAACTTGTAAGCATTCTTGCTCTTTGATGGGCAGCTTCTTATAAACTCTGGCCAAAAGCAACTGCAACACAAAGATGCTTGTTTACACCCAGTTTTGCCATATTGCAGTAGTGATGGGGGTACATATGAAGTTCAGGACCACCTGTGACAACATCCTGCACTGGAACAAAATCACAGACAATAATGCTGGAGGGGACACTGGGAGGGTCATCCAGTGCAACCCATCCTTCCTTGTCTGGCTGACAAGTGCATAGGGCAACAGGTTGCCTTTTTCAGCTATCTGTTTTGCACAGCAGAAGCCTGCTATCAGATTCTTCCTTTCTCAACCATAAGTAAGCCCCAATTTTGCTATCTTTTCTCCAGAGGTATGCTGTTTATGTTGTTGTTTCTCTAGATGCTCTCCTGTCTCACCTCTTTTTTAAATGATTTTCTTTAATATGAAGAACTGAATTTGAAATGAAGCCAAGCAGAACCAAAGGGCTGTTTCACAGATTTCACTTAAATACATAGTGCAAATAGAAACAGAAAAATAAAGAAGTGTATAATAACTAAATTTACACATCTGGAAGGGACACAGGGACAAATGAAGGTCTTGGTCCTGCAGATGTAAATACTTTCAATTGAGTTCACCAGCTGGGATAACCTATGGGATCTTTGGCTTGCTTATCTCCAGGTGTACACCTAACTATTGCTGCAGGTTTGAAAAGTGAAAGACTTTTCCAGCCTTATACCAAAGCAAAGCTGTAAAAATATTCCAGCACTGCCTAGTTTTAGTTCAGTGCCTTAACCACTAAACTAGAGTTTAATGGGTTTTTTTTCCTGTGAAAGGAAAGTTTTCAGGTCTTTCAGAAACAGAAAATATCCACCTGTCCATTACAGAAGGTTCAGCTTGTTTTATCATAGCAATTTCATGGTTTGGTTTCACTGGTGTTCTCAAAGCTGGGAAAACAGAAGCTGGCTCCCCAAGGTCTGTGATGATTTCAAATGCTTTTTTCCCATTAGAATGTCTCTCTTTGTGACTTGGTTGAGGGTCTCAATGTCCTCATTTATAAACACCTCAAAGGGTTAAATGATTTTGAGGATATTGGGAAAATTGTTACTTGACTCCTCACTACCCGTGGCTGTGCAGTCAAGTCACATAATGCAAGCCCTACACTGCTGCTCGAGTACCTTAATTCATCCAGATTCCTCTTCATGCTTTCACAAGACTCAGAAAACATTAGTCTGGATCTGTGGGAGCACAGGGCTTTGTATGCCACCGAGTGAAGCTTAGAGAAGTTTTGATTCTGAAAATATACATGGCCTTATCTAAATGTCTGGTTTTCTAATTATAGAGGAATAGGGCAAAATGTGCCAGAATCCAGAGTAACAACTGTCAGTTTTTCACATTAGAAATGTGAACAAATTTTGTGTGGAAATTTCAGCCCAAAGGTATAATTTTTTATTCACCCATTATTCTGCACTTTTGCCCTTACATTCCACTTTATAAACTTTACTTGACATTGTGCATATTAACACATGTGATGTTCATGTTCTTAACATCAAATAAACAATAATGAAAATTCATTGCACATCTGAGAGTGTGTTTCTCATTCAGGAAAATCATGGAAATGCCTTTAAGCCTATCCATATTAAGGACAGCATATAAGCAAATAACTTTAATCTTGTACTAAGTATGTGCTTAAATAAGTGAAGATGCATTTCCAGCCTATATTTTTCACATTGCCTATAAGCGCATCAGAACTTCTCTAAGCTTCACTTATTGGCATAGGAAGGATCTTATTGTTACAAACCCGAAGTAGGAGGTCTAATAAAATTTCCTAATCTGATGAACCACATAAAAAGAACCAGAACAAATATAATTTTATATGTCTACTGGGGGGAAAAACAGATGATGTGGCTTGAGGTTTGCTCCCCTATCTTTTATTAGGCTGTAACTTATACAAATTATATCAAGCTCTGCAATAAAATGAACTGGATTTATTTGTAGGCACAGATCTTCTTACAAAGATGTAATTTTTAAAATCCTCTAGGAAATAGAAGCTGTACATAAAATTGCACCAGATTTGGAAGAAAAGCAAATAAAACACAGATGATGCTATTACAATGTTTTAAGGTATGTATTTATCACGTGTTGTCATTTCCCTTACTGAAAGCACATTGTTTCAGGTATTTCAATAAAACCAGCAGTTTTTGCACAATCTAATAGCAACAAACTGCATAAATGAAAGCACTATCTGAATATCTTCATAACGGGACAAATCACTATGCAAAAAATAAAATATTCTAAAGAAGAAGGAAAAATAAGGTTTTGGAAACAATCCAAGGTTTATGTTTCAGGTGTCAGACATTCTTGCACTGATGAATGGGTAGGAGGAAGTTTACCTAGCAGTAATCACTCAGCTCTGATTCATCTTGCTACAGTTTAGGTGTCTAGGTATCTAAAAATTAGGTGTCTAGTCATGGCTAATTATCTATGTTCCTTCTGTAGTCAATAAAGAGAGATAAGCACTTCTGGAAGGTGATTCAATCTACCTATCTCAGGACATTTATCTTGGGATAAAACAAGTCTTTCTCTCCTGGTGCTTATTTCTGTCTGTTCATTACAGAGGGAGCCTAGGTGGTTAGTTAGATTAGATACCTGACTTGTAGATAACAAAATTTAGGTGAGATGATTCTCTCCATAAGTAATTACTCTAAGTAATATCTTGTTGATACTAGGGATAATATCTGCTGATATGAAGACATGATGTTTATCTATACATCCTATGTGAATTAGCCAACAAAGTTTTCCAAATGGTAACAATGCTTTCCAGAAACAGAAATTCATGCTTGAATTTATACTTGCCCAGGTCATCCCTTCCAGTGGCTGTGAACAGAAACTTGTACCTCCCATCTCAATCTATTGTATATCAGTGAAGTGAGTAACTCCCACAACCCATAATTAGGTGCATTCCCATGAGAAGGGAAATAACTGTCTTATACCTCTACAGCAGCAGCATCTAAGTTCTGCCTGTTGTTCAGGATGGAATTAATAGTCTTCTGGATTGTTGCAAAATCCAATATTCTGCTAAACTTTCAGTAGATAGATGAAAAATGCAACAATACTCAAAGTGCAACACAGGCCTGGCAGTGTTCAAGGCCAGGTTGGACAGAGCCTTGGGTGACATGGTCTAGTGTGATGTGTCCCTGCTCATGGGAAGGGAGTTAGAACTTGATGGTCCTTCCCAACCCTAACTATTTTATGATTCTATGATTCAGTTCTGCACATGGGTCACACACTGGTCATCTTCCTTACGCTGTGTGATGTATGGTAAAGAAGAGGAGGCCACACAAAGGGAAACTCTCTCTCCACCTCCCCAGCTCTTTAACAGCAAATATCCTATGGTCTGAAGCACTGTGAGCAACCCCTATGACACACTCCAAGGCACCCAACCTGTACCCTTGATATCACAATGGTCAATCCAGTGCAGAAACAACTGATTCTGACTGCAGTATATGTACACCAAGCAGCAAAGGTGGGCCTGAAATAATTGATTTTAGGAACATAAAACAGTTTTCTTTTTTGTTGTTAAACCCCATAAGGAATTCAACAGATTTTTCCACTCAATTTAGCAAAACTGGTGCTGTCTCTGGGATGCAGTTGGCTAATACATGTCACAACTCAAAATGTGAAGAAATGTTCAAAGATTTAATATCCTCTATGACATTTCCAAACCAAGATTGGATAAGGAGCTCCTTTAGCATCCTTGGCCATTCTAGCACACAGAACTAGAACCTTAGGGATCTCTATTTATTGCCTTCAACTGCCAGGTTGAGAGTAGGGCAAACTTTTTAAGCTCGCTTCTGTTCTGCACAATTCAGACCCTAACTCCTGGTGCCAAGGAAACACCTCTGTTCAATTGAATGATTAAATTTCGAGTCATGTCCTGAGTCTTGTCATCTTATAACCCGTCACATTGCAGACTGTTATTGTCTATGGATGTAAGACAAGTTTTGAAGCAAGAGGTGATGAAATTAACTGAGATAGAAAGGATGAAATACCTCCCTTGTCTTTCTGATGCACAGGTCCTTTGGCTGGATGCAGTTTTATTGTGCCTCACAGCTTGGGGCTTTGGTTTTTCATCCCCCCATCCATACATGTTAGTCTAACTAAAGCTGTTTTCTCTCTCTGCAGAGCTTATCTTTCCATATAAAACTGTAGACATACCTGTCTGAAAACAATTTTTCTAGCAATGGATTATAAGAAATGAATTTGTAAAATCTCAGCCCACTGCTTCCTGAATAGTGTTTTGGTATTGATCCTGTAACAGACATTACTTTGGTTTCTGCAGTATGACAGAGAGCTAGCTCATGGCTACTTCTAATAGCAGACATGATTATTAAAAAGGACAGTTAAGTATTCTATGGAAGAGAGTTTGGGTGTGTGAGCATATCTGTCACTCAGAAGGAGATTAAGTTATACAGAGTTAAACAGTCTATTACCGCAAATACTTTGGGGCAGGGATAGTCTTTCTGCTCCCAGTTTAATGGTTTAGAGCAACAAGCTTGTGGCTCTTAGCAACTGCTGAAACACAAAAGGTAAATAATGGTGTTTATAGCTGGCTCATAAGCCTTTGTTCTACTTGGTAATTGTTTATATTGGTGACTCCCATGGACTTCAGTGTTACTGCAGGCCACATTGTCACTTAGGTACATATTGCAGAGCTGGCCCAGAAAAATCAGACAATGCTACTTGTCATTGCTTTCTGTGGACTAAAAGAAAAGAAAAGGCAGCCTACAGGGCTATTATTCTGGCCTTTCTTTGATCACTGACTTCACTTAATTTAAAATTAAAGAAAGATCAGAAAGAATAAATGCATATTAAATTAATAGCACCTATTCAAAAGGCTTGCATATTGCAGATAACAAAGTAGTCTTCACAGAAAAGATAGAGATACAGAATAGGATGGAATTTCCCCTACTTGTTATCGTGTTCAGATGTCTGTATTCATGCTCATTTAATCATTACCATAATCTGTATAGAAAAATGGCCATGACAATCTGTGTCTCACTATACACACATATACATGCATATTAGTTAGAGAGGAAACACCAGACCAGGTTCTTTTCTCCCTTATCTAGGCATTATGTATACAGGATTGTTTGGCTAGGATGCGGACAACCCAAATGTTACCCTTTCTTTGTGCACAGGGTCTTCAAACTTCCATCATCTTTTGTCCTCAGGCACTGCCTAATCACCAGCTAGCAGGTTATATGAGAACTGAAACAAAGCAATGTGTTTTTTTCCTATGGAGGCCAGGGTTGAGGGCTCATGCCATGGGGACCGTATAATTGTATGAGTCTGTGGCCTGACTGTCATGATGTTCAAATAAAAGGAAATAGTATGAGTTTTGTTTCCTCTTCAAGTAAATCTGTGGGATGAGCAAACACTGGGGTGCTAGAACCAGAATCCTGGGTTTGAGAGCTATAATTGTGCGATCCTAGAGTGTCATCAAAGTTTTCTTTGTCATGATTTCTTGAGCTGACCTGTGTAATTAGTACACAATCATACTGGTATCATTCTAATGTTCTTTTCTCATGCATTGTTTTTATCATAGAGTCACAGTTTGGTTTGGGTTGGCAGGTACATTAGATATCTAGGTCCAACCCCCTTTTATGGGCAAGGACACCTTCTATTAGACCAGATTGCTCCAAGCCTTGTCCAACCTGGCCTTGCACACTGCCAGGAATAGGGCAGCCACAGCTTCTCTCTCCACCCTCACAGGGCAGAATTCCTTCATAATATATAATCTGAATCTCCTCTCTGTCAATTTAAAGCCATTCCCCCTTGTCCTGTCACTACATGCCCTTGTAAAAACCCTGTCTCCATACTTCTTGCAGACCTCCTTTAGGTACTGGCAGGCTGCTACTTCTTCAAATTCAGCAGTCTCAGAAACTTCCTGCAATGCTTCCCATGTAGATTTTACTCCTAAGTAGTTATTTTAAAATCTGTAAGAAGAATCTAAAATATAACTTTGAAGAAGAACGAGCAATTCTCCTACACATGAGCAACAGTTTCAAGATTTGAACTATGCCTATCAGACTACCAGAACTGTTATTTTGGCCTCCTTCCTCACTGCCTTTGTTCTACATGGTACTTATTATTATTCATTTACACTAATAACAACTGCAAAGACCAGCAACCAGAGTTCTTTACAAAGAACATGTGTTCCTCCTGTCCCAGGAAACAAAGGCAAACGACACAAGAAGAAAAACAAGTTCTGCCTGTGTCTGCTTTATTGTGCTGTTCTTTATTGGACATTTCACCTGTTTCGTGACAAAATGTAGCACCTTGATCCCCTCAGTAAATAATCACCTCTCTTATACCTCTCCAAGTTTCTCATTTATCTGGGTATGACCTCCAGTATCAGTTTTCATTAGATTTTCTGAGATTAAGCTCACACAATGGAGGAAAGTTATGGCATTTGATGCATCACGGAAACAATCCTTCTATCACATCTCCTTTGAGCATGAAGTCCCAGCCTATCTCACGTACTTGATGGTTTTACAGCCCACAGTCTCTTCTGTTGTGATCCTTCTTGCCCCAGATTGAGTCAGTGGATACTCACAGACAAGGCTGGTTCAGAGCATGCTGGATCTCAGGGTGATAAAAAAGCTGTTCACAGGATTCAAAACTGGTGGGGCCAAGGGATGAACTTAAGTGGTGTAACTCAGCAAGCAAACTGTTGTGTCTGGGCATCCCTGTAGACCAAATTCACACTTTGGATTCAAAGCGTCTTGAGCTTCTTTTGTATTCCCAGCCCCAAAACATGCATCAAAAAACGACTTTCACCCCCTTAAAATAGCACTATTTTGAGGTGTCATGTTTAAGATGTCAATGGAGGCTTTACTATTGAAGTAAACAAGACCAGGTTCAAGGTTGTCATTTTGCCAGCAGTAATTTGAAGGAAAGGTAGATCAAGGTTCTTCACAGTTTCATACTGTATAAACCTCCTTGATTAAGCTCTTTTCATTTTCAAATTACTTAATTACCATTCCTCTTGCTTTCAAATCAAAATGTGCAACAGCTTATCTCATTCAAATGAGAAGGCTAGTAAAGAAGGAGATAGCACCAGGAAATTAAAGAATAAAATAATGATAACGCCAGTCGGCCTCAAGAAGAGAATGAAAATTGACTCTTACTAGTGTTATGTATTAATTACACTTACCCTTATTTAATGTTCCCGTTATATTATACAGAGCAGTGCTCAGTAGCCCTAGTGTAAATATCAGCCTTGTCCACAGTGTCAAAGGTTCCCTTCTACACTCTGCTGTCTTAAAGAAGCAAATTTCATTTATTCCTGATTTATTCAATTATTTGTGATAT
Source organism: Melopsittacus undulatus (assembly GCF_012275295.1). Lineage (NCBI taxonomy): Eukaryota > Metazoa > Chordata > Aves > Psittaciformes > Psittaculidae > Melopsittacus > Melopsittacus undulatus. The sequence goes on from NC_047531.1 coordinate 1,190,483, forward strand.
TCCTGTTCTTTGAAAAGGATTTTACTCTTTCAAACAGCAAAAATATTCATTCCGATGGGACAGCTTGGGCCAGATTTCAGCTGACATAAGTTTCAGATCAATCTGGAATACGCATGTAGGAAACTAAAGGGAGATTGATTCTAGTTTTACTAGAATAAACATTTTCTACAAAGGAAGAAGCAGTCAGTTGTACCTAAATGATTAATGGTGCCACCTCCAGTTAGCCAAATTGTTCATCTGATTCGAAAAATGAATTTTGGTTAGTACTGTAGCACTACATTTCAATATTTTCTATGGGTATGTTGTTTCCAAAAAGCTCATTTTTTCCCTAAAAATTTTCTGCATATTTATTAAAGACAGCATATATAAGAAAATTTACCATATTTGAAATAAATCTTGAGTGCATCATAGAATGACTGAAAGGTGTTGTGCAGTCCCTGATGATTTTTTTAACATTTTCTTTGTTTTCTGCTTTTTTTTGGTGTTTTTTTATTATTATTAAAAATAATACTAAAACTAATACTAATACTAATAATACTATTAAAAATAATACTATTTTTATTATTATTTTTATTATTTTTGCTTTACCTCTCTCCCCGAAAAAGCTTTTGTAAAATCATGTTTTACATCTTGCAGAAAACTAGTCTACTATGCAGACACCCCAACTAACAAGAACTTCTGTGCCTAAACATAATAAAGAAAACATGCTATGTAGGGTAGCTAAGGTTTTCCATTGTTCTCATAACCACTAGTGTGGAAAGGATTCACCACACTTGGTGAACACAGCTCTTATCTACTTCAGTAAAATCAGGTCAAACTTATTCAGTTCACTAACTCTAGCAATTTTGTCACTTACTTGATATAACCTCTTTTATTTAATATATATTTTCTATAGTGAAAATGCCCAATAGACTTTAAAAAAAATGATCACTTCTTCTGTTACATTATTGTCCAGTACTGAATTTTTGTTGTAGAATGGATGGTTCAAACAAGTAAATAGCTCAAGGCTTTTTATATAATTCAAACCATGCTGGTAGTCAGTAAGGTTGATTTTGGTGCTAAAATCACATTTTTAACAACTACTTCAAACTTTTTCCTCCAATGCCTAGTATTTCTCTCTAATTACTTATTTCCACAAGGATTCTCGTTTTCCAGGGTGATTATGCTGATTCATGCTGAAAGAGCAGTAGGGATCAGAAGCTGGCCCATCGCTAGCGCGAGCATCATTTATCAATCTTAGTTCCTAAGCATACTGCACTTTGTATACATATTAAGAAGTTACAAGTCCACTGCAAATCTATATCCTGTTTGGGCTAGCCTTAAAAATCAATAGAGTTGGTGAAGTTCCTCTGTCTGTGACCTCCTAATACTGTAATTACAAAGTCACAATGGATGTAATTGCTCTATAAAACTTCCACATACCATGGAAGTACATAATCACTGAGAATGAGATTGACAAGGTATACTTTGTACATTACAAGTTTTTTTTCCTCGGGACAGTAAGGCTCCATTTAGGGTGTGTTGTGGCAGGAGGACTGGGTAATGTTTTCTTCCTGGAATGATGAAGTGCAAACAGTTCTCTCTTTCAGTACTGGAGGTTACAGGTGTGCCACCATGTTATCCATATCACTCTGCAGCATTCTTCGCAGCTATCATCATGCCTGTAAAACAAACTAAGCTCTTGCTCATGCCTGAGTATGTACACTGTTAAAAGTTTACTGTCACCCCCTGATTTATGAGCCTGCTTTGCAAAATTCTGAGCTCAATAGTAGGTGACACGTCTCTCTGAGTAGTTTCAGCTCTTTTCTCCCATACCATGATAATGTGATGCATGTTGATTCAAGAAGATTCTTTGCTCATATGTCCAAGGACTGGTGATTATGGCAGAGCCATCTCTAGGAAGTTCAGTGAATGATGAATCTCAAACAGCTCAGGGATTCAGGATAAGGGCAGGGTTTGAATACTTACAGAGATTAGCTATACAAAAACTGGTTTGCCACAAGTTTTCTTCAAACACTTCCTACTTTATTTTACTATTTTTATGGACAGGTTTCTTTCTTGCTTATACTGAATCACAAGTGGGTTTCTTTTGATATGTATGGGAATTTTGTTGGAGACAAAATCTGGCTTAAATAAGACATGCAGCAAACATTTTGCAATGAATGCATACAACATTGGGAGAAGTTCTGTTGCTCTTTTTTGACAGACCAGGTCAGTCACTGTTGAAGTCAACTCTCTGATAAAACACAGAAATCAGTCCTTCTCACTCAAGCATTCTTTTTCACAGTGCAGGTAAAGTCTTCATATAAGGAGAATCTCACAAATACTTCAAATATAAAATAAACATACGCACTTAGTGGGATCCTGCATTAGGAAGATCCCCATTAGGAAGGGTGATCCACAAGTGCAGTATGATGGATGTCTTTTTCTCCTGCATCACAAGACCAACACACCACATGGCTCCTTAGAATATGGTCAGACAAGCACCTAATGTGATATGATGTGTTAGTTAAGTGTTTCCACCTTTTAGCTTTACATTTGGCTTCTTGCACAATCAAGCAAGAAGACAGGACAAGACTTCTTTAGCAGAATAGGAAGCTTGGTAGGACTACCTTCTACTGCCTAAAGGGGATATGGAAAGATGAACACAAACTCTAGCTAACTGTATATTAAATAGGTCAAAAGGCAATGCAGATATTGCAAGAACAGACATTTAAAAACATAGAAGCAGCTAAACACTGCCTGGAGGAGCTGTGGGGTTTTAAAAACTAATGGACAAGGCTCTGAGCAACCTGATATACTAAAGGAAAGGCAACTAGAGATCTCCTAAGGTCATTTGCAGCTTGACTGTGTTGTTGAGAAATAGCATTCATGTAATATAACATCTTATTGCTAGAGCTCTGATCTGGAGAACAAAACTCCAGTAGTGCCAGAGACAAAAAGAAAGTATGGTCAGATACAAATTGTAAAGAGAAAAAGCTGTGTAGTTTTGTTGACATCTCTTAATGCAGGTCCAAACTCTACTTGATTTCTGCTAGTTCCACATTTGAGTCAGCTCTGTAGAAATGCAAACATGACCTTTTAAGACAGATTTTTAAGGATATGAAGACTCCATGAACCTTTACTCTGTGTTTGTGAGATGCCCACAGTAACCTGTGAACTATGGCAAATTCCAGCTTATTGGACAAATTTTGTAAGAGGTAAACTCCAAAAGGAAACTAATTTCTAGGCAATTTCCCCCTAAAGATAGATATCTGAATAGATAAAAGAGAACTAAATAATGCACTCTGAGGAGCTCTGCAAATGAGAATCCACTTTTTATCTCCTTGTGTATCTATGTATCTATCTATTGCATACTTATACACTCCCTTTATTATGAATGAGTTTATGCATAGCGCATACCGAGAATAACAATTTATACAGTTCACCTGATTCCGTTCTGTGGTTGCATTCCACCTAAGGATTATGATCTTAAATACATATATAGGAAAGTGTGAGTCAATGAGTATGTTAAAACCATAGTTACAGAAAAGATAAAAAGTGTTCTCTGTCAAATACTTCTACCTTCTAGCTCTTGTGTACCTATTTTCATATCTGAATCAGCTTCAGTAAAGTGTTCCAGCTTCAGATTTGTCGATATTGCAGAATGACTGAATCAAAATTCATTTTATTTCACTTTATTTATTTATTTTTCTGAGACCTTGGCTCAGTTGTAGTTGCTAACTACTGTGGAACCATTGCAAACACTGTATTTATTTACTGTATAATAATGTATAGTTAAAAAGATATTAACAATATTATAAGCTTAATAAAACAAGCAGCGTGGTGAAGAAAATGGGCATGTACCTGATTTGTCAATGTCTACTGTTCATTAAATAAAACTTTATCCACACAACTCACAACTTAACCCTAACTTAAACCCTTTGTCATCAAAACAATGATACCTTTGAGATGGAATTTAGGAATGAGATAGATACAAGCTGGATTCTGTGTCATTAAAATAATCCACAAATGTTTCTTAGGACTAAGGGAGTTACACTGGAATGACCTCAGATGAGATTCTGACCTCAAAATCCCTCCAGTAAGCCTTGGGAGGGTGTGGGTAGAGATCTTATTTTGTACAAAATGTAAGTTATTAATGATTTTTGAAGTTATAGGGAAGAGCAGAGTCATCCATTTGCATCTTAAAAATGTGGACTAAATTGCTTTGGGAAAAATACCCTCAAATTTCAGGACAATTCACTTGTAAACTTATAAGTGTCGAAATTCCATATGGATTGGAATGATAATAATGACAATAATAATCCTTGTGGGTGTTAACATCTTCAGGTGAAATCCTTATCGTAGTCTAGCCTTTATTGCTCTTTTGACTTATTTGCACTATTAAGGAGTCTTAGAAGGTCTAGTACAGCTGTGTAAATGGAGTTGAGAACGGGAGATAAAGCAAGATTTCTTCCACATGGGCATGGTGGAAAGCAGATGTGGTACCTAAGAAGGGTCTTCTTTGCAAGAAGGAGTAAGGCGGCTGGGATGGAAAAAGACAGGCAGGAAGGGAAATTCAGAGCTTCAGTAAGAGTATGAAGAGCTCTGCAACTTGCTAAGCCTGGTTTCACCAGGAAGAGGGGAGCAGCCACAGGGAGGGAGAATGGGGAGTCTAACCTTAGTGGAGTAATGCATTTCCCATGTTGTTGCTGGCTTTTGGCCCTTGGCAACTTTCCTGACTGGTTGTGTGAGTCACAGCAGTTCAGTCTCTGTCCGGAACAACTCCAGCCAGGTCTGTTCTGATTGACCAAATGTCAATGATTTCCTTTATATTTTTTTTGTGTGCTTGTTTTGGTAACTTATATTCATGGAGGAAGTCTGGATCTGGTAGATTTCCTGTTTCATTTCCTACCTGTGTTTTATGAGTGAACATCTTTCCTTGTTCTCAAGCAGCAAGACTCCAAGTTGCTTCCCTTATGAGATGATTTTTGCCATCCTTTTGAATTCCCAGCAGAGACACTAGGAAATACTTTTCTGTAGGTGTGAAACACGGCTATGTCTGAAAGCACAGACCCTGTGTAAAAGAAAGAAAAGAAAAGAAAAAAGAGAAGAAAAAAGTGTGTGAAAAGTTCATGAAATATAGTATGTTGAATACTAGCTTAGATTAGTTCATGAATTAGTGGAATATATTTTGTTAATAGTCATCTTACCCTTGGTCACCTGCATTGAACTTTCTCCCTGCAGTAATTACTGGAATAGAAAAACCAGGTACAAAATCGACAAGAATTGTATTATTTTTTAGAGAAATAAAGAAGCAGCAGTATTCAGAAAAAGAGTGTTTTAAGTTTGGGTTCAATTTTATATTTGGGTTATGGTTTGGTTTCTGATGAAATGTTCATAGAATCCCAGACTGGTTTGAGTTGAGGGGACCTTAAAGCTCCTCCAGCTCCAACCCCTGCCACAGGCAGGGACCCCTTCCACTGGAGCAGCTGCTCCAAGCCCCTGTGTCCAACCTGGCCTTGAGCACTGCCAGGGATGGGGCAGCCACAGCTTCTCTGGGCACCCTGTGCCAGCGCCTCAGCACCCTCACAGGGAAGAATGTCTTCCTAATGTCTAATCTAAACCTCCCTTTTTTCAGCCTAAAGTTACTCCACCCTGTCTTGTCATTACATGCTCTTGTAGAAAGTCCCTCTCCAGGTTTCTTGTCAGTCCTTTTTGGCACTGGAAGCTTGTCGTAGTCTAAGCCCAGTAGGCACACAGCACTGCACCAGCTACTAAGAAGGAGAAAAATGACTGCTACTGCTGAACCCAGGGCAAAGCTGCTTTGAGGTCTCCCAGGAACCTTCTCTTCTAAAGGGTGAACAACCCCAAATCCCTCAACCTGCCACCATATCAGGGATGCTCCAGCCCCCGGAGCATCTTTTTGGGCTCCTTTGGACTTGCTTCAACAGGTCCATACGTCTCTTGTGTTGAGAACCCCAGACCTGAATATACAACTTCATCTGGGGTCTTGTGAGAGTGGAGTAGAGGAGGAGAATCACCTCTCTTGACTTTCTGATTCCATTTTGTTTGATGCAACCCAGCATATGGCTACCTTTCTGAGCTTTAAGCACTCACTCTTGGGTCATGTTGAGCTTCTTGTCAAGCAGCACCCCAAGTCCTCTTCAAGGGTGCTCCCAATTTTCTGCCCAATCTGTACTTATGCTTGAGATTGCCCTGACCCAATTGCAGGACCTTGCACTTGGCCTTGTTGAACTTCATGAGCTTTGCACTGGTTCACTTCTCCAGCCTGTGAAGGTCTTTCTGGATGACAACCCTTCTTTCACACAGCTTGCTAAGGATGCACTCAATCCCACTGCCACGTCACTGACAAAGATGTTGAGCAGCACAGGTCCCAGTACACTGAGGAACAGTGCTTGTCACTTCATTTTAATGAATTTTCCCCACTGGTTCTTAGTTATTATCTTTAAATGGATTGGGATCATCTAAAGCTTCTCGGTTGGTTGGTGGGTTTTCTTCTGTTGATTGGGGTTTTTCTGAGCTGTCTTTTGAAAGCACAAAACAGCCTGAACTTCGATAATAAAAAAGTTTGTAATTTATATTTTAGTTTTATCCAACTGGAAAGCAGAAACTTTATTGTTTTGTACTCATAAGATGGGGAGAAGGCAGGCAGATCATTTGAAGAGGATGGATCCAATTACATCCTTACCCAATATAAATCCATTGACTTTAGTACTTATCCTTGCTTTGCATTGCTATGCATTAGTTGAAATTAGATTCTCAATGCACTGAGGAATATTTCTGATAATGAATCATATGATGAAAACTTTCTCCTGTGTATTCAACAAGTGACTGTGAAGTTCACCCTGCATCTGCTTTATTGAATCACTGTTTCCTTAGGTTAGTTTTTAACATATAGTTACATCTAAGTTTTAGTTTAATGTAGGCTTTGAAATCCTAAATTTATATTAATTGAAATATTATATTATATGACACCTCAGAAAGGATTTTTAACAACAGTTGTGATACATGAATGAAAACTAATGAGTTTTTCCCATGCAAATATAAATTGTGGTGCTCTTCAATTCTTTCAGTGTACTTTTTCTTACTAACAAATACACATTTCAGGTAGTCTACTAAATCAAGTCATTATTAATAACTCAGAAAATATTACTTCAAATCAACTAAGATTTTTTGAGCTAATGATATCAGAAAGAGACAATTCTTCTATGTATTTATTCCTGTCAGACATATTCAGAGGAGCTATTTCATATTTCATAGCCAGAATAGCCATTGATTTCATTCTGGTGTGCATGTGAAGCTCCTTTTATCACCAATGAGAGTTATATATTCACATTAAGTTGAGAGCAGGCCCTGATTCATAGCCATTTTTCTTCAACAATAACTAATATCAGAAATATACCAGATGTTTTTTATTTTCTTTGAAATATATATATTTCATTGGAGATTCTGCATAGACTTAATTACTATTCTTTAGAGCTCCTTGAAAGACTCTCCAGGGACCTTTTTCATTATATTTTTCATAAGAAGATAAAACCTTATTTTTGACTAACTAGGCTCCATCTTAACTGCTATGCTTCCCATTTCACCAACTCTTTTCTTGGACACCAACAATTTTGCCTGAGCAATACTACATCCTATATCCATACCTGACCATTTAAGTCTTTGCCCTAGACCGATGGAAAAGCTCCCACTTAACCCTGCTGTCTATGGATTAGACCTGCAGTAGACCTCACATCAGAATTCAAAGAACTTGATGTTAGCGTGGATGTTCCGTCTTTTCTGAGAATGAAGCAAACGGAAACCCCGTATCTAGATATTCATTTATTTTTGTCTCTCTCATTGATTTTCTTAGCTGTCGAGTCAGTTTTTCCATTGCTACAGTTTCCCCACACTTTATTCAATTTAGTCAAATTCAACTGTGCATCTGAAACTCTTTGTTTCATATATTCCCACTACCAACCATGTTGGGAATGTTGGCCTACAACTAGCAAAAGACTGAAGTTTGAGTGTAATTTACTACAGTCTTTGACCTAGACCAGTGTGATCACCATTAATTCTGGAGGATAATTTAGTTACTTACTATTTGTAGCATTTTCCTGGGATTATTCCACTATTTTCTGTTCAAATTCCATTTTATTTTGATTTTTTTTTGTTTAAATCTCTTCAGCTTACCAGTATGATAACTAAACTTGTTTTGTAATATACTGCAGTGTATATATATATATGTTTATATAAATATTTATATATTTAAAATGCTTATTTGGGGTACGCAATAATGTGGATTTTGGAACATGCATGGTATAAGGAAGGAAGAATGACCTCTGTTTTCCCCTAATTTGAGTACATTACCATTTGCAATATCCAAATCCCTTGCCTAATAGCCTAGTAAAGTTGAATTCTGCTTTATAGATACAGACAGTACAAAAAGATTAAAGTTTAATCAAAGAGTGTATATAAAGTTTACCATGAAAAAGTAAAGATGATGATGTTTGAAGAGGCTGATCCATGGTCACAAAGGATTAGAACTGAGGAGACAGATCAGTTCTCCAATGTCCTGGTCCAGGGCTTTGCCAGTGGCTTATCATGCAGACAATAAGAGAAAGGAAGATGTTCAGTCCATAGAATCATAGAATCATAGGATAGTTAGGATTGGAAAGGATCTTAAGATCATCTAGTTGCAACCCCTCTGCCATGGGCAGGGACACTACACACTAAACCATATCACCCAAGGCTTCATTCAACTATAACACTGGCTCAAAAGGAAACCTCAGCAAAACTAGATATCAACACAAACCTCTACTTTGTTTCATTAAGAGCTGTAATTAAAGGAATATTTATACAAATATACACCTATATATATTATATATAAATATATATAATAGATATATATATTTCTTTCCAGCTAAACTAAATGTACATTTCTGTTTCTTGTTTCACTGTTTTCACTGTCATTTTTCTGATTCCACTCCATTGATTTTTAACTGGTTCTTTTCACATTTCCATTTCCATTATTGCTCTTCAGAGAATCTGGTAGGTTACAAATGTGGAAACATTCTGTAAATGAACTACATAATCTGTGAATAAATTGGAGTTTATTCAGAAAACACTGAATGAATCATCTAGAAAGACATACAAGAGATTTCCTATTTTCATAACCTGTATTTTTTATAAACTCATAAATGTTTCACCCAGCAGACATAGATGAAGGAATGGAATTGTAATATTTTACTAAATCATTTAACCTCTATATTTTTTGCTCTTAATTATAGGAATAAAAGCTTATGGTGGTTATTATCCTCATAAAATAACCCCTTTCTCTCCTGTCCTTTTTAATTCCTCACTACATATTCTTGCAACTTTTTTCCTTCAAGGTTTTTCCCAGTCATTCAATATGTTTTCTACAAAAGTACATGGCAAGTGGCAAAATGCATTAGAGCTATTACTTTTATCAATTACTAAAATTCCCAAACACTGAACTTCTAAGAGTTTCATGTCCTTTGGGTTATACAAAGCTTGGTCTATATCAGAATACAGTGAAGACAAGCTAATAGCACTGTGTTTACCTACTTCTATATCTCCAATTAATCACACAAAGACCCCAAATGATAGTCAGCTGTAAACATTACTAAAAGCTACTGGTTGGCACCATTTGTTTTAGCTGGGGGCACCAAAGGAAATGAAGAGTTGGTTTTTTATTCATTAAAACATATACCAGAATTAGTTCAGCTTCTTCCAATCACTGATGATTAATGAGGTTGTATTAAATAATTTATTATATAGGTGAGCTCTTCTGTTTTCACATACAGCTCTTCAGTATCATGGGAGCAAGTGGTCAGTTTTTTAAGCTACCATTTTACCCATGTGTTTTCAGAATAGTACAGCATGTATCTAGAAAATACATTGGAGATATCAGTTTTGTATGCAAATATAAACCTTCACGCAAACCAAAATGCCATTTCCTATGTGTGTGAACACACAGTCATATAAATATCTTCCTTCTTATTAAGAAGGCCTGTGTTGTGTACGGCTCCACTGAACTCCCAGTTTGGTTCCAGCCTCTGCCCATGTGAGAGGGCACGTACCTGCATGTTACAACCTGGTGAAAGCAATGGCACAATCCTGTGTAAATGTGACCATTAAGATCTAATGAAAGTAAAAGTGATTGAGGGCTGTAGCTGTAAGTCCTGAGAAGAAGTTTCAGGTTCTGCTCCACTGAGACAAGGGTTCACACAATGCACTTGTAACCCTTCTGATGCTAAAGTGTGTCCTGTGTTTGGGAGGAATATGATTGCAAATGTGCCTTAGACTTTTGTTTGCATGCATAAGCTCTCAATACTTGATCAGTAATGGGTTTTGGGGAACCCTGGGATAGCACTTCAGATGTTTTTACAATGAGAGTGAGCTCATGAGTCCAGTGAAGGGAACAACCACCACAGGGAAGTCTTATATTTCACCCAACATAACTTGATTTTTTTTATCTTCCTTTCAAAAACATATAAAAGAACTTTCTTTCCATTCCCAAAAGCTCTGACCAGGTAAAGTATTATTTCTATCATCAGTGGGCTGGAAAATTTGGGAAGTCATTTGTTAATGAATTACAGACTGTGCAGCATCCATATATGAGTCCCTTGAAAGCTAATTATATACACATATAGACATACACACAAATACTCTTTTTCTATATGTTCAAGAAATTTGGTCTCAACTTCTTTTGAGACTCAGGTGGTGTTTGAAAACATCAACTGGAATTTCCATTTTGATCCTATTTAGGATTTAGCCACCTGTACATGCATAAGCATGGAGACCACCTATGAAGCTCACCCAGCGAGATTTTATAATGAGGATAACTTGTATTTTTTTAGTGAAATTATGGTATGTAACATTTCTGCTAGAAACAGGTGTATTTACTCTATCTTTAATCAAATGACTACCCTCATATTCAACCAAAGAATGCCTCTGAGAAACAGAATGCTTTTCACAAAGCCCAAATAAATGATTTCTAAGAAAAAAGAGACAAGAGACCAGATCTTCCCCCATATCTGGTCACAGTCCTTGGCCTCTCAGCTGATGCTGGTGATAAATTTGATGATAATATCAGGAGGGACTTTCACAGGGGAACTTTGCTTTTAAAGTAGCTATGTAAGACTCAAACCTCCTTACACTGCAGATCTGCTGATCCCTGTTGTCTCACTGTGGTTACATGTGCTGACTCCAGTTTCAGAAATAATTTCTTAATCACTTTTGGCTCATCTTGGTTTTTCGTATTGCAAAGCCAGTGCAGCTGTGGAAGGATGGACCAGATTCCATTCTCCCTCGCACCTCATCAACATCAACACTAATTAAGTTCTAGGTTTGGGGCCAAGTTACACCCTGAGATACAAATGGCCTCCAGACTGGGGCAAGGACTTTTCTCATTACTTGTGCAGTGCCTGGTATGGTGTGGTTCATGGATTATGTTGGAGATTCCCAGGAATTACTGCAGTAGAGATAATAAATAACAATGTTCTATCAGTTAAGTAAATTAAGGTAACTCCTTCATGCACAGCAGTGGGGTTAGGGTCAGCAGGCCTACTTTGTGTTTATATGGTTCAGAGCCTTACAGTCCTTGTCTTCTGTCCAAGGTGGAGAACATGGTAGAGCCTACTCTGATTTTCTCTAGTCCTCATGCAAAGAAAAGCAGAGGGCACAGAGAAGTGATTCGTATTCACATGTCATTCTGTGAGTTGGGAAGTACTGTCAGGTCTCATAGCACCTTTTGTGGCTACTGAATCTCTTTGCTAAGAAACTAATTCTTCCCTTTAACACATTCTGCTGCAAGCTGCTTCTTTCACTCTGCAAGGCTTCCTTCTTCAGCAGAACAAATGACCTGCTCCATTAAATACTTCAGACCTATGATACCTTTCAGGTTTTTGTTTAGTTGAAGCAGACAAGTCCTTGTCCAAGTACAAACCTGGCTCTCCCTCTCTCTCTGTCTTTCCCTGCAGTGTTACTTGAGTCCCCATTTTGAAATGCCGTAATAGCATGGAATAACTATTTAGTTGAACACAATTACACAATTGTGTGACAAGACAAATGTAATGTAGAGCACAGGAGAAATGTGATCCTAAGCTCAGGGCATCCATTCTGCACCAGAACAGTTGAGAGCTATGTAGTTTTTGAAAGCCAGTCTCCTCTTGACAATTACCTTCAATTAATGGTACACTGCACTAAGCAGAAAATAAAAACTATGCCATTAAATCCTTCGGTGCAGGCTGGAAGGGTTCCAGGTTGGCTCTAAACTACCCTAAAGAGCCTGTGTTCGTATTACATAGTTATAACTTTACAGGCCTAAAAGAATATGAATCAACAGTCATTTATGCTGTCCCCTGCACTTGACAAAGCTTATGTCTGAGAGCTTAAATCATGATGTAGCCAGAATATATGAAGGCTGTTTTGCACTGAAAATATAAGCCTGTCCAGAAACATCTCCTGTTACCTTAAAACCAACTATGTACAATACAGGTACTTCTTTCATTTTTATATATATTTAGTAGAAATCTATGGAAAGAGTGAAAACACACTTGTATTTTGAAAGACTTTGCTATGAACTTCACACTGGAATCCATGCACTTGAAACCAGGCGTTTATTTATGTTTTCTCTGAGGAGAATGGCTTTGGGTAAGCTATTCACCCTTAAACAGGGGAAGTTTAGATTGGATATAAGGAAGAAATTCTTTACTGTTAGAGTGGTGAGGCACTGGAATGGGTTGCTCAGGGAGGTTGTGAATGCTCCATCCCTGGCAGTGTTCAAGGCCAGGTTAGATGAAGCCTTGGGTGATATGGTTTAGTGTGAGGTGTCCCTGGCCATGGCAAGGGGATTGGAACTGGATGATCTTAAGATCCTTTCCAACCCTAACTATTCTATGATTCTATTCTATGTGAATGAGAGAGTGATCAGCCAGGAATGGTGTCCCAGAATGCACCAATCCAACCGTCCCAGCTCCAACCTACAGCAAAGGGAGAGATGGGATTTCTGGGAGTTCTTGTCACCTCCCAGCTGCCCCTTTTGACCTACTTTGGGTGGCCTTGGATGTGTGACCATATTTATGTACTGAAAAGTCAAGAAGATTGGTTGTCCAGGATAAAGCTCATCCAAAGGTTATGAAGAAACAGTTGAGAAGTGAGAAACTGTGCTCTGAAAAAAATGAAGTTGCCTGATTTTAGTTGTCCCATTTAGCTTTAGGACTTACACCTTTAGGAAATAAAGTGTTTCCTAAGTTGCAACTTGGCAAAAAAAAAGAGCATTTTTTTTTCCTATAAAAATCAAGTTTTCTTCAGTTTTCAGCCACTCTCTGTAAAGCATATCTAAGATGTCCCCAGAAAAACGAAGTACATTTCACTTGAGCATTTCTCATGTGGGAACACAAAGTCCTTCAGATTCTCCCAGTAAGCAGTGTGAACTGTTCATAACAGCTTATAGTGACATTCGTCTTAAGCTCCTGATGCATGCTTTCACTTTTCTCTTACTTTACTATGGCAACATTTCAGCTTTCCTTGTTTCTTTTTACCCACCCATACAAGAGGTACAATGATTTCTCCTCCTGTGATATCCAACCAGTAATTTTTGGTGGTTCTGAAGGGAGACCAGTATGCTTATCTCCTTGAGGCATTGTAAGGCTTTACTAACACCCCTCATAATATTGCAATATTTGGAAATTAACTCTTTAAACAGTGAAATCTTATCAATAGTCTCTAGAATGACAGTTGTTTCCTTGTATAATGTAATAGAGTTCAACTCTCTTGTTTCCCTAAAACTCTTCAGAGACAAACATTACTTCAAGTTAACCTTTAATCATTAAAACAGCTTCATTTGGCCTCAAAATATCCAAGCAGTTTAGAGTTTTGCTTCCGAAACACATGATTATTCAGACCCAAAAAGAGAAAGATGTGCTCAGTGCACAAGATGTCAAACTGAGATTAAGCCCACTAAGGTCTACAAAGCCTACTGCAAAATTGATAACTATCTTTGTCAAAATCCCAAGCAAAAACATGTACGTCAAGTGAGATTGTTGATAAAATATGAATATCAGGGCAAGACTAAGTTGTGGGTTCATTTCAAAGAAGTTTTTTTCCTCTGAGATGCAAAAATTATCTCCAATCTTACAACCCATTTCTGAACACTGCATTTATAAATTCTGATGACATGTGTAGTTTCCCTCTATGGCAACACATAACTGCAAAAGACCCATGTATTAAAAAGTGTCTTTGTGTTTCTGTGGTTTACTGAGAGATTTGGGATACTAATTTTTTGATTCTACTTTGTCTGTCACATGCGTACCCAAAAAACCTACAGCTTTCTCACACTGGACATGTTCATTATGAGAGATGAAATGCTGGATGAGGCGTTTGATTCCCACAGAGACATCATCTGCCACAGCGTAATTAAAAGGGTTTTGTCTATATGATATTATGGGGATTTCTGTGTTTTGGAGAGCTGTACTGAGCTACAGCTAACCCTGTTGTCTCAGGGGATTCTTATGTTAATTCCAGTCCACGTTCTCCCCTGTTCCCAACTGTAACTGTTTATCAGAGATGTGCTAAGTTTTAATTTAAGTATTTCTCACAGGTTTATTTGTTAGGCATTGCATGTGAACTCAAAGTTATACAACACGGAACACAGAAACAAGCATTGGTTTTTGCTTTGTGGATAATGCAATTAGAGTCATTGGAGTTTTTATTTATGGGAACAGATTGTATGCCTGTATTGCAAAGTACGAAAAAACACCTGATGATGACTAAATGGTGTTACCTTGGGCATAGCATAAGCTGGAGAATTCACCCTGTAACTGTGTCAAAGTGAAATTTGTTTTAGATTCTTGTAGATCTTGACTAATAGACTTTGGGCAATAGAGATTCTATAACATTATGGGATTAACTATGCTAAGATGCAGTGCTCTAGCCTGAGGTGAGTGTCACACTACAGTCAGGGTTAAAAACATTGGCCAGCTTTAGCTTTCAGGCATTTGTTCTTGTTCTGTAGCTAAGAAAGGTGCTGGCATCATCATTGCCCTACCCAGGGTCAGTGGGTTCCATGGTTTAGTGTGAAGGCACTGAGATACTTCCCATGTTCTCAGAGAAGATGGAATAAGACCACGAAGTATTTCCTATACACAGTCAAATGTGTTCTGCAGAGCCATATTTTGGCACCAGCTCATTTCCTTTGACAGATTCCTTTCAGTTTCTCAAAATCCTGCAGTACCCCTTCCCTCCTCGAGGTCTTCCTTACCTTCTCCCTACCATTTGTCCAAGGTTTTAGCCTTCTGGATTCATTGGGATCCTTCTCTCTGTTTCTTGGTCACTCTGAATTGGCCTTCTGTACTTCTGGTAATCAGCAGCAGTAATTAATGAAATTGAGGTATGTATGATACTCAGGCAAATACAGACACTTAGATTCCCTCTCCTCTAAGGGTCTTGGTGTAATTTGGATTTTCACCATAACATCAGGTTCCCAACTTTGGATCAATGCTTAGCTCTTCACCAAATTAATGCTGAATAATTAATCAGTAGTAAGAATCCTTGTATGGAGGCAGATGAATTAGGCACTGGTGGAAATTTGTTTTTGGACTTGTCTGTCCATTGCAAGTATGCCTATTTTGGTTCCTTGAACAGGTTCAGACCCCATTTAAATCAATCTGCTTCTGAACAGTACAGGAGTTTTTAAACAAACCCAAAACAATGATAATTCCAGGATTTGTCTTATGTGACAGAAAGCAAAGACAGCCCCAGATCAGCTATTTTGATGATTCATCTATGAACTGTACAAGTGTTAACACATCCTATCATTATGATTTGCCCACTCCCACCTGCTTCTTTGCTTCACCCACCTGTTGCATCTTGCCTTCTAGATTGCAAGCTGTTTGGGGCCCTTACATTGTTTACTCTGTAGATGTTGTACAACATCTAAGTACGACCCAATTTAGGCTCCTAGCCTCTTCTGTGAAAAGTTAGAAGTGTAATGAGCATCAGAGATAAGCAGAGGCAATAGTAAGGTACTGATCAGTTTTAGGATAGGAAGCTTTAAAGTATATTTTATTTTTAATAATGATATACTCAATGTGTGATAATGATCTTAGCATGAAATCTGATTGGAAAGTAGACACCTGTTGTTTTTTCTGCAAAGTAGTTAAATGAGGTCAGCACATTCAGTTTTCTCTCCTCCCTTCCCTGCAGCCAAGGGTTGACCTTGCCTTGCTTAACATAAGATAAAATGGCAGTGTCTGGTCCTGCCAGTGGTGGGAAAATGAACATCTGTTGGCTATTCATTGGTAACAATGCTGGAGTGTTTCAAGGAAGGACTCATAGACTCATAGAATGGTTTGGATTGAAGAGGACCTTAAAGATCATCTAACCCCCCCACCATGGGCATGGATACCTTCCACTAGATGAAATTGCTCAAGGCCTTGTCCAATCTGGCCATGAACACTGCTAAGGATGGGGCAGGGAACACTGCAGTATTGGAAGAGAAGGCCATCAGCTGTTTCCCTGGTCTGATATTCCATGGACTACACAACACAGGCTGACTTTCAAGATGAGCTCATTTATGGTTGTCTTTCCTGCTCATTGTGAGGCATTCGTAACCCATTGCAAAGGTACCAAAGAAGACATATCTGCTAAGAGGTGAAGATCCGAGCTTGAGCTGGATTCACTCCCTTGCCCAAGAACGTATGGGTTCAACTGCCTGTTGAGCTGGTCCCCTCCACCATGTATCTGTTTGAACAAGAGTGTTGTTACCTGTTTGGCAATAGAGTATTTAGCAGCCGCTAGTCATAAATCAAAGCATTATCATTAATAATCAGAGTGAGACAATAGGTAGAATGGGAAATTAATCACAAGTGACAGGTGAAGTATCTCAGTGCAAGATGAGCTTTTCTGCATACTGAAAAGGAGAATTCTTCTGCTAGCCTTCACAAAGGGAAACAATGGGTTTAATACTGAGTTACACCTTATCCCCATTCCCTCTGCTTTTTAAAGGGAATGGTATATGATCGCTCAATTGCCAAATAGTGAAAACTTCAGAGTGTTATATAAAGTGTCCTCATACAATCCTACAACAGTGAGACAGGGCTACTATTTCCTGAAGAATTAGGAATTTATGTTTCCAGTGCTTGGCAATGTGATTTGTGTGATTTCAGGACTCATTGTGTCTGAAAAGAAATGTACTGTAACTATCACCTTTCTCCTTCTTGTATGGGCCCCTCAACAGGTACCAAGAAAACTGCAGTGATTAAAGAGGCAGAGTAATAACTTTGATTTAGTCCGATTAATAAAGCCGATTGAAACCTAAGCAATTCAAACAAAAGTCCTTCTCAATATATCAACAAGTTGAATTTATGCCACCAATTACAGCCACTTTTTGTTACTCTTTCTTCTGAAATGGAAAATGATTCATTCTTTCATTTTGAGAGTTATGACCTGAATATCATGCTGAGCTAATTGAGGCTTGCCTTTATGTTAGAAAATCTACAAGGCACAGATATAGTGTGTGTGTATTTCAATAGCTGCTGTCCTGATGCCTTTTTTTTAACCAAAGCCTATTTTACTCCTGTAATTGAGTGACATAAATTCACACAGAATGAAACTAAATCAACACATATTCATATTAAGTCACAGATTGTACATTTAAACAAGAAATTTTCAGTATAGTTTTCATCCCTCCAATGTGTAAGCAATGATGAATCTGTTACTGATTAAATATTAGTACAGGAATCATTATTCCTTCAGTTTTTAGCTCAGGGAAGTATAGAAGTCTCTGGTATATATTGTAGGATGCTTATGAGAATGGCAACTGCAAATGTAAAAGCATGGAAGAGTGATGGTGGCTAGCAAAGGACTTAGAAGATCTTGTAGCTCTTTAGCAAGCCATAAGTTGGGAAGATCTGAGCCATATACCCTTAACATGCTTGATGTAAAACATCTCAGCATTCTAAGCTTATATCTCTTTAAAGTGTAAACCAAATACTGGCTGACACTAAAACAGGAAGGTATCGCATTCTTTTTGAGGCCCCTTAAAGGAGAACCCTGAACTACCTTATTCTCCAGCATGATTCTATGTAAGATCCCCCCTTTTTACTCAGATGATGGTAGTTATCTGAAGCAGAGGATTTCTTCCTTTTGCCGCACAACAACCTGTGTCAAGAAGTTCTATAGCAGCATGTAAGAAATGTATTTTCCTCATGTTAAAGGAACATACAGTTTGTAAATGTATAGATCAGAATCATTCTCAGCAGATAGTTTTCCAAGGTAGAGTCCTACCTGGGTTAGTACATTGTTAGATTTGTCCAACCTCAGCTGATCATAGTGTTATCTTTCTACAACTGTAGGGAAGAGGATGCTCCAGCTGTAGATAATCCAAGTAGATTATATTACATCTAATGATAGCTAGAGATAAGTTTAACTTGTTAGTGCAATCAACATGCAGCCTAAGAAGCACTGAGACCATATTATACCATGCCTTCATGCTTAATGTCCTGTGACAAGCACATTGAAATGATTGTTTATTGTTTCCTGGATTACAAAACCCCTGTATATCTCTGGGTAACTCCTCTAAACTGTGGAGCAGAAATTGGATATTGCATGACTCTTCAGGAGGACATAGGAGGATTCTTCTGGGTTCCATTTTTCAGGGAATGGGGCAAAACTTTAGAGATCCCAGTTACAAACTGACCGGCAGAAGTTCAGTGAAGTCTATGTACAGATCTCTTTCAACAGTTACCTTTTTAGTGAGACAGATGGGTGATTTCTTAAGGAGCAAACCTCTCCATTATCTGATCCTATTGATAAACTGCCACCAGAATTCAGAGAAGACCTTGGTTTCCATTAGAAATCATGATACACATTAGAAACTGATAAAGTGATTCCAGATTTTAAGGGTATGAGTGCTTAAAAAATGTGCACAGTTTAAGAGTTACATTCAATAATTATAACAACAAGAGTAACTAGCAACTGACCCAAGCTGATCTGGTTTTGAGCTGTTGATTTGTTTTAAAACACTCAGTTGTGTTTGTTTCAACGACACAGGATTTGGGGCTCATGAAAACATTCAAAACTAAGACACATTCCTTAACAGTGGTAAGATTACTCCTGAGGTTGCTGAGACTGGGAAAAGTGCCTGTTGAAATATAAAATGCCTTTAAGTCAACTGGGAATATCCTGCTGAAAAAGGAAATCAAAGACTGGGACAAGGAAATGTACTGTCATTTTCTGTTAAGGAGCTCATTTTTTGACTCCTTTTAGAACTATTAGGAATAACTTCAGGCACAACTTAATAATCTACATCAGTATCCCAAGAGTTCAGATAGCAAATGATATTATGGCAAAAATGTCTCAAATGAAATAAACCTCAGTAAACCCAGAAATGTTGCTTTTTCATCAGATTCCTGAATAATTCAAGAGCTGTAACATCCGATTTTTAACTTTACCTAAATAGGGATATTCTTCCTCTTAAACGACAGCAGTAGTTTAGCATAAGGCATATGCAGTGGAACAGAATTAGGTTAAGATTAGGTGTTATGTAAGAAATTGTGTAATATAACTCTTTCACACATGATTGTGCAATTGTTGGTATTAATTTTAAGCAATTATTCATGTTCTTTGGGTGCTGTTTTTCCCATCCTACCTCCCTGATTCGGTGAGTCGCATTCTGAAATCTTTGCATGGGGGAGAGAGGTAGGGAGCTTGGGGTGGCAATGGTGGAGGGAACTCCTGCCACGTTTCACAGCCAAGATCCACAGCTCTTGTCAAATTCATGCTGTTGCCCAATGGATGTGGGTTGAGTGATCCTGCATTAACAGCCCTGCCTAACTTCCTCCCATATCCAAGAAATTGGCTTAGCTTGGGAACTCCTGTCCTATGCACAGGTTGTTCCTCAGCTGTGGCACTGTCATAGGTGACAGATGTGGCTCAAAAGCCACATGATGGACATCCTTCTTTGCTGTTTCATGGATTAAATGCATAAAAATTAGCCAGTTTTATCCTATCAGAGATCAAGTGCACATAGAGGAAGGATCTGAAATAACCTGGAGTTGTTTTTACACACTTTTTTCTCTCAACTTTTAGCATAATGGCTCTGGCAATAGGATCTATAGGTCTTTTAAGCATTCAACTAAGTGGCATAGCACATTTGCTGGTTAGGTAGCAAATAATAGAAGTTTATAGTGAGATAGGTAGGATAGCTGCGGATAAAGGTTGGGAGGTATAGAGGGAGAGTTGCATTGACATTTTGTTCAGGTTTATGAAAGGTGGTCAGAATACTGACCCATGGGAAATGCTATTCCATTGCTGACTTCCTGAAGTGTCACTCAAAATGGATAGGATTCATCTGAACAAATACAGATGGTGACAATGAAAGTGTCTATGCATTTGCATGTAGTTCCAGTTTCTTTTTATGGTCAGGGGAAATCTGGTTGATATATCCTGTGAAACCCAGAGCACCATTCATCACATTCTCAAATACTCAGTGAGGTCAGATGAATCACACCTAGAAGTGCCTGCTTTTCACCCCTGACTATAGAGAGAGCTGGAGAGGAAAAGTTCAGTTAAAGATGTCAAAAACGCACACGTATGCCTGAAATTTTCTGAAATGAATCATATTCTAGTTTTCTATTCCTCAGTGTCTCATGTGTAAAAGGGAGATATCAGTTTAGCCTTATCAGTATCAGGTTCAGTACTTGGAAAATGCTAGGTTTTTTGTTGTTGTTGTTGTTGTTGCAAAAGCACAGTTTATACTATAGCCTACGTATTTTACAGGTCGAATGGCAAGTAAAATGATGTGCTACTAGGCAAACAAAAACCCCTTCTTAACTTATTGACACAAACTTTCCTCCCTGTTGATCTTATCTCGTTTCAAATTATATTAGATCATATCTTACCAGGAGAGCAGGCTGGTTAAGTGCAGAACTGAGTCTGATGACACACCAGTTTTACTGCACTTAGGTCCAAAGATTTGAATGAAAATCCTGCTGCTATGATATCACCACATCAGTAGAGCTACATGAACTTTCATGTTTTCATTCTATCTATCTCTGGAGAAATCCTGAAGCCTACTTGTGAGCTTGCTTAGTAGCAAAATATTGTCCAGTTTAGAAGGACAGAGGGAAATAAAGAGAGCAAAAGAAATAATGAACATTATACCTGTAAATATAAAATTGCTGTTATTGAGACTAAGCAAACAATGTCAAAACCACATGCTACCCCCTCCCTCTGTGTTATGTAATTCCATGGTAGAATCACAACAAACTTTGTGCCCCAAATACTTTCACATGCCTTTATAGTGCTCTCTAAAGCATTCATGGAATCATAGAATCATAAAATCACAGAATAGTTAGGGTTGGAAAGGACCTCAAGATCATCCAGTTCCAACCCCCCTGGATGGGCAGGGACACCTCACACTAAACCATGGCACCCAAGGCTTCATCCAACCTGGCCTTGAACACTGCCAGGGATGGAGCATTCACAACCTCCCTGGGCAACCCATTCCAGTGCCTCAGCACCCTCACAGTAAAGAATTTCTTCCTTACATCCAATCTAAACTTCCCCTGTTTCAGTCTGAACCTGTTCCCTTGTTCCTATCACTACAGTAAGAACATATCATAATTCAAAACATATCTTTATCATCCCAGTGAAAAAACACCACTCTGAGGGGATATGCAATAGCAACTGCACTATTTCTAGCCCTTTGAACTGAAACAGAGGACAATAGTAGCAATTGGACTAGATAAACTTCACTGTAGGTCCCAGCTGAACTATTCTATTCTATTCTAGTCTAGTCTAGTCTAGTCTAGTCTAGTCTAAAACGTTCTATTCCAGTAATTAATGTTATACCTCAAGGCCAGTGATGCCACACTGAACTCAATAAAGGCCTGAGCTGTGCTTGGAAGTGGCTGGCTCAACCAAGAGGGGACAAAGTCTAAGCAGTGGAAAAATGAAAGCTAATTGTTTGTGTTCAGAAGTCCAACAATGTTTAATACCTCTCAAGGCACCTCTTCAGCAAGATGAAGCATAAGTTTAGCATAAGGCATATGCCGTGGGGGCTAAAAGAAAGAGGGCTAACCACAAAAAATTAAAAAAAAAACAAAAAAAAATTAAAAAAAAGCAAAACATAGAAAGAAAAATCTGTTTTATACAAGATTCTATCACTCAGCTCTTCTGATTTGTGTGCCACTTTCCTATCATCAACAATGACCTATTTCCAGGAGACCAGTGTAATGAAAACAGTGCAAAATTCAAGGAGAATCAGGTTTTATAGCTGTACTGACACTCAGGTTATCAATGCATTGAGCTATTGATGTGCACTCTAACTCCAGGAACATAAAGCATGCCAAAGCAATATTACATGTGAAAGTTATTCAATCGCATGTGGAACGTAAATCTATCCCATATCTCTCTGCATCAAGAACATTAATTAACTGTGTGATGAGAATGCCATTTTCAGCTTACAGTGCAAGCTGGGCAAAACTGCCAGTGATCGTTCTGGCTTTAATAACTGTGTGCTTAGTTCAAGGAAAGAGAAATGAATTTAGTTATTAAATTTGAGGTTTTTTATTATTATGCTATTGAGCTATAGGTACAACTTGCAGTCTTTATATTAGAGCAGTGAAGGTGTGGATGTCTCTTTTAGTATCAGTATTCTGTTTTGTTTCACTTTGGTTTAGGAGACTGCAAATTCAGGTTCAGATTGTTGCAGAGAGGGGAGTAATACACTGCATGTGTCTTGGACAAAAGCAGAATAAACATACTTTCCTCCCCATAACTAGTTAAACCCACCCTCAATACACTAATTTACATGCATATGAACCAAAATGGGCTTGATCCTGTTGCTTCTACTTAAAACCTTCCTTTCCCAACGTCATTTCCTTTGGTTTGTGAAAACCCAGGGTCAGCAAATCCTGTATTTGTTACTGCAGATCATGATGATGAGAAAGGTAGAGATTACATCGATCTCAAAGAATATTGAGACTCTGAGATCTTGTAACAGAATGTGACCTAGAGATACAGTCTGCTAGAAATAGAGAGCAAGAGTTTACATGTTTAAATCTTATGAAAATGGGTCCTCACAATTTATGCAGCAATTCCAAATTTAATATACAATAACTAAAAACTCCAGGGTCATTTATTAGCTGGAAAAACTGGCTACGTATCTTTCCTAGAATAGCACCTTTAATGAACTCTCAGCACTGCAGCCTAATTTCATCATGTGCTAGCGTGTCTCAGTGAGGAGAAATCGTGTTGATGTCTGGCTGATCTTTAAAAGCTAGAGATAAGAAATTCTTTGTCAATGTCAATAATGGTACAATGAAACAAACTGTATACATGCACTGATAGCACTTGCATCTATAGGGGGAGCTGCTTAGGAATTCTTCCAATAGGATGTTTTACTGTGCAGAAAGTGCCAATAAATGCTTTTTTTTCTGAGGAGTTATTTTTGTCTTAGGAATCATTAGTCTAAGGGAAGATGGGATAGGGCAAAGAGAATGCTGATCACATTATTTACAACAGCAAACTGGGAAGAAACTTGTTTGAGTCTGTTCTGAATCACACAGTGATATAGTTTTCTAACATAAGAATAACATTAAACACAAGCCTTTCAGTAGCATTTTAGAGCAGAGACAGAAACTGCAGACTTCTGTTCTGGAATAAAACACATGTAATTACTTCCCAATGCTTTTTATATTACATGAGGGAGAGGGGTTTTCTATAAGTACACACTCCTGTGAGTACGTATAGATAAAAGCATCCTGGATACAAACCATGTAGATGAGACCTTCAGTGATATGGTTTAGTGGCAGTCTTTGCAGTTCTGGGGTAATGGTTGGACTTGATGACCTTAGTCTTTTCCAACCTCATCGATTCTGTGATATGGCTATATCCCACAATTAATGTAGAGCCAGACATAGGTCTCCTGGGAAGCAGGAAGGCAATCAAAGACCTCAAAATCCACCTCTCCTGCCCTTTAACAGCCTCTTCTGTAATCATGAAGATCTTCCTTGTCCCCCATCCAGGTGTAAGTTCCTCAGCAAAGTCATTCCTTGAGTTATCAAGGACCTTTACACACTTTCATTGCCCTCACTGTAACTGAGTAAAACCAAATTGCTTTTGTATTTAGGATAATAGTAATAATAATAACAATAAGAATAAATCTAATTGTAGAGGTGCTGAAGGCACCATGCAAGTCACAGACTGTCAGGCTTTCAGCACACTCACCCATCCTTTTCTTCCTGTGATCTGGGTGCTTCCCTCCTATTACGCATGTCACCACTGCATTTACAAGGATGTGCAAGCTCAGGTGCCTCAATGCATTTGAGCCATTACTTCAGTGACTGGGTATTTTAATTAGAGGCACAGTCTTGTTAAATAAAAATATAAAAAAAAAGGATAAAATCCTTGTCTTATCCTTTACAAATTCTTAAAAATCATCACTGTTTTTATGCCCTTAAACATCAATGCAGAAAAATACCAAAACCAGTCAAAAATACAAATAATCTTTTAAACTTTTTCAAAGCATTCAAAATATTTCTCTAGACTGTGCTGAAGAATGTTACCAAAGTCTTTTTCCTTTGCTTTGGAAGTTTTATGTTCACATAATCCTAGAAATGTTGTTTCCTTGTTGCATATTAACAAAATATTACCATATTCCAGGAAGAACAACTAATTCTGGTATTTAAAAAGAAACAAAACAACTTTCTGAGGTTGTAGGCTCTTAAAACCGGTAGAGATTTAAAAGCCATGATACTACATGTACAAACAGTTTTGAAGGCCAATATCCAACTGATTAGATCTCTGAAAACCTAATTAACTAATTTTCTTGAAACTCCTCAGCAAATTGAAGTATTATCCAAGGTTTAAAGCTGAAAATCTTGGGAAGGTTTCATTTGTTAAAAAAAAGGCCAAATTATTAACACTTAACAAAGCTTCTTAATTATTTCAGTACAGCAGAACTGTCAGACCCATTAATGAGTTATAGAAAGTAGTCAGTATTTTAAAGTAAGTCAATATAAACTTAGATTATCTAAGTTGATTCTTACCCTGTGCATCCTTATTTGAAAATACAGGAAAACTGCTTTCACTTATTTGCTCTTCACAAATACATCACAGCTATAAAAATGATAGAAGGAGTGAAGCTAAGAGTGCTAACATAGGTTCTTCAGTCTGAATTTCATAACACAAGTAGAGCAGCTAATGACATTTACAGTGTACTTCTTGAAAACAAGCACAGTCTGCTTTGAGAAGAAAATGAATTCATAAGTTGAATGTTACAGGTGGAATGTCTGAAATTTGTATTGCCAGGGTCCAATGGCTTATATTGCTGTTGCTTCTTAGATGCAAGATACCCTGATACAGAGGGAAAGGGGAAACTGTCAGAATTCTTGCATTTCAGCACTGCAATGTATCCAGTCATCAGCCAGAATCAGTTTGTTCACCCAAGGAAATAACCATAGTGAAAGCAATATTGCAGGGGGCAGGGAATTTTTTAAAGATTCACCAAAAAGTTCAAGTTCACATAAATATATAAGAATGTTTCTCCTGTAGTTGGCCACATAAAAACAACAGCAATTATTGGTCTCTTCTTTAGTTTCTTTCATCAGGAACTCTGTCTCGTTAGACTCAGGAGGTGTCAAACTCCTTGGGGTAACTTATTAATTTTACATGAATTATGTTGATTTTTGCTGTTACTGTCTCAGACTTTTTCGCTTGTGATATATTTCCTTTTGAACAATACTTCTTTTAAAGGGATTTCTGTAAAATTTTCTTTCTGAGAGGATTTATCACTACTTTTTAAAACATGAACAACAGTCTTTTTCTAGATGCAAGCAAGAAAATCTACTGCGAAATGTGGTAGTAAACCCTAACAAAACCAGAAACCCCATCTTGCCCACCATAAAAATAGCAATGGAATACTTAAGGAAACATTTGTCAGGGGAGACAGAGTGAAATACCTTCCTTTAAAATGTGATTTTGCTTGTACAAGGGCCAAACTTTTTCATTTGTTGATGTTCACATCAGGATCCATTTGATTTAACCATATCTTCACTTCGGAGGTAAAAATGCAATGCATTATTAATGCCTCATGGTATATGAGAGATGAGTATATGAGTCAATATTGCTCCAGTGCTGTGCATTATTAAGAATAACTTAAAGTAGGTCAGCACAGCACATGAAGCTAAATAGACTAATAATACATTCTACGGGTAGACATTCATCTACCAAGGAGTCATGCGTTATGTGCTGGCACCAACACAAGATAAGCATTTTGATTTGTGGATTTTCAAGATCACATTTGTATTGAAAAAAGAAACAGCTTCTTCAGTTTCTCCAAAATTCACCCTCACTTTTATTAAAGGGGCAAAACCAGGTTTTTTTCACTCAAAATTCAGGGGGTTGCTGGGGACTTTTTGGTTTGATTTTTCAAGATCAAATTATAAAGGAGATGAGATGATAAATGAAGCTCATAATTAAATATTCCCCTCAAGTGTCTACAAGTTAATCACAGAAAGTTTGTAGTACTCATGAGTGTTGGGACATAGACTAGGAACTAAAATAGAAGGGATGGCTCAGGTTTTAGTCCAGATTAAAAGACATCCTAAAAGGAAGTCACAGAGCACCAAACAAGGAAGAGTTACAACACTAATACTGCTTTTTAAGCACCAATCAGTGCAAAAATGGTTTTTTTCTTCAATTGTCATCAGCTCCCATTCAGTAAAATTTGTCTACAGAAAGTCCTGGAAAATAATAATACGACATTCCATTGCTATTAAGTCTCAAAGTCCACAGATCACATCTGTTTAGGTTACAAGTTAAAACTAGGTTATCATGCTCAGGTTTTTGTTTTCTGTCTTGAGTATCATTCATCATCAATAAGAGAGATATTATAACTGTTCCTGATATCTGAGCCAAAAGCTGAGTTGTCTCCCCAGAGCTAACATACTAAAATGCAGTTAAAATGATCAAGTATGAGTCAAATACACAAAGAGAAAGGTTTATTAAAGAAGGAGGTGCCAGCCTTTGATGGACTTATATTACAAGCAGCATGCTTTACTCTGCTGGCAGCATTATAAAACCAAATGGGAATATCTCCTCTTTTGTTGTTTTATTTTAAATATAGGTTTAGAGCCATTAAAGTGAATTTTTAAGAATGTTGGCCCCATGTTTTCCCAAGCACCATGTAATCCCAAGAACTGTATTAATTTCCATAGCCTATAGACTGCAGATACTATAGGAAAGGAGAGACCACTGTGTAGCTTCTGACCAACATGCAGCCAACTGTGGCTCCCAAGTGGGGATCTGTCCTTGGCTTTCTATACCTGGTAGATGGATGACCCCTGTTTGAACTGCTCCCCTCCCACATTAAGTCAGAAAGAGCTGGGGAAACACCAGCATCTCTGTCCTGCAAATGGTACCCACTGCTTCAGCACAGCCACATATGGGGTGTTTAGACAGAGTGAAAAAAAAGTCCATAAAAAGCAATTTCATGCATAAAAATTAATGTGTTTAACCAGTCTTTTAGTGTCATTAGTGTCTAAATAACTTCTTCAAGAGATGCCCATCATCTAATTTTGTTTTGTCATTAACAGCCTTGGAAGCTGCACAATGCTGGTAATAGGAGCTTGAAATGCTATCAGGATATATATTATGATTGGTTTCCGGACCTAAAATCAAATTAATAAAGAGGAACCTGACAAAACAATTGGGCACTCCCTGATAGAGAAAAACACAGGATGAAGTCGGTGCACTATTTTAGCAGAGCATACTCTTGCATAAGCATTTAATGATTCATGTATATTGCTTAAATATGAGCTACATGCAAGAGAAAAACAAGAAATCATGTGAGATTATCTCTGGCTTTTTTGTTTCAATGTATGAGTAAACAATGAAAAGTGGTGTTATTGCATATAAATTTGGTTTTTATTTTTGCTTTATTTTTCATGTATGCAAATAATAGGTGGCTGGTAGAGAATGAAAAGAAATAAGAACAATCAAACTGAAGGCAGTAAAAGACAAAGATCTTAAATTCACATATTTAAAACTATTTCTTGGTATGCCATTAGGGTATACTAATAACTTGAACATTTTTGTTATATATTTTGTTATACATTTTGTTATATATTTGTGACAAATCTCATATTTGATTTTTCAATTAAAGTGCTCCAAAAGCACTGTGGAAAACATATGCTGAAGCCCCTTAACCTCCAGGAAAAAACCAGACCTAATCTTTCTAATCTTTCTTAAGTTGAAAAGTACAGGCAGAAAAGTCTTGTATTAAAAAAATCTAAAATCACTCAAATTGTGCCTGAAATTTTCTTTTTACTAAAAAAAAAAGTATAAAGAACAAAATCTGCATTCTGAAAAAAAACTTCAGTAAGTTAACCCAATTATGTTCAATAAAAACAAAGTAAGCATTGTAAATCTGCCTTGAAATACCAGTTTAATTGTATGTGTTATTTTACCAGGCACTTATTTATCATTTACGTAAACTTTGCAAAACTGCTTCAATATGTTTGCTTATTTTGTTGGGGTTTTTTATATATAAAGAAGAACTTTCCCTTTTGAGAATGTCTTGTGAGACATTCTTATAAAGCATCTTGGAGAGTATGGGAGATGAGTTATCTTGCTATATTTAATAGAACAACCTTAAACTGTAAGCTCTGGTTTTGCAAGAAGAAAAACAGATCTCCTGCCATCATGTGGAATGTAGCAGTATCTCCTTTTTGAAATGATCTGATGTTCAGAAAACCACAACAGTAAATATATTGTGGCAGAGACATTATTTTGTGTCTTATTTGAAAACTGAATGATGGTGACAGAACATGAGCATTTTGTGGGGTAGTGTCCTAGTCCACCTTCAAAGAAACATCCTCTGTGACTGTAGTGGGGGAGCTCTGCATATGAAGCTATGGTAAAGCAGACTCATTTCTTTTAATTCCTGATTTCAGGAATGTTAAGTTACATGAAGGTTTTGAGACTCCTCCCCCCAGGATTGTGTCTGTATCATAGAATCATAGAATCATAGAAACGTAGAATAGTTTGGGTTGGAAAGGACCTTAAGATCATCCGGTTCCAACCCCCCTGCCATGGGCAGGGACACCTCACACTAAACCATATCACCCAAGGCTCTGTCCAGCCTGGCCTTGAACACTGCCAGGGATGGAGCATTCACAACCTCCCTGGGCAACCCATTCCAGTACCTCACCACCCTCACAGTAAAGAATTTCTTCCTTAGATCCAATCTAAACTTCCCCTGTTTAAGTTCGAACCTGTTACGCCTTGCCCTATCACTACGGTCCCTAATGAAGAGTCCCTCTGCACCATCCCTATAGGCCCCTTCAGATACTGGAAGCTGCTCTGAGGTCTCCATGCAGCCTTCTCTTCTCCAGGCTGAACAGCCCCAACTTTCTCAGCCTGTCTCTATACAGGAGGTGCTCCAGTCCCTGATCATCCTCGTGGCCTCCTCTGGACTTGTTCCAACAGTTCCATGTCCTTTGTATGTTGAGGACACCAGAACTGCACACAATGCTCCAGGTGAGGTCTCAGGAGAGCAGAGCAGAGGGGCAGGATCACCTCCTTTGACCTGCTGGTCACACTCCTTTTGATGCAGCCCAGGATACGGTTGCTTTCTGGGCTGTAAGCACACACTGCAGCCAGCTCATGTTCATTTTCTCATTGACCAACACCCCCAAGTCCTTCTCCTTGGGCTGCTCTGAATCTCTTCTCTGTCCAACCTGTAGCTGTGCCTGGGATTGCTCTGACCCAGGTGTAGGACCTTGCACTTGTCATGGTTAAACTTCATGAGGTTGGCATCAGCCCACCTCACAAGTGTGTCAAGGTCCCTCTGGATGGCATTCCTTCCCTCCAGCGGATCAACTGAACCACACAGCTTGGTGTCATCGGCAAACTTGCTGAGGGCACACTCAATCCCACTGTCCATGTCACTGACAAAGATGTTGAACAAGACCAGTCCCAACACCGATCCCTGAGGGACACCACTCATTACTCCAGTTAGGTCTCCAGTTGGACATTGAACCATTGACCACAACTCTTTGTGTGCATCCATCCAGCCAGTTCTTTATCCACCAAGTGCTCCACCTATCAAATTGATGTCTCTCCAATTTAGAGACAAGGATGTCATGTGGGACAGTTTCGAACGCTTTGCACAAGTCCAGGTAGATGACATCAACTGCTCTACCCCTGTCCATCAGTTCTGTAGCCCCATCATAGAAGGCCACCAAATTGGTCAGTCAGGATTTCCCCCTACTGAAGCCCTGCTGCTGTCACCAAGCACCTTGCTGTTTTTCATGTGCCCTAGCATGCCTTCCAGGAGAATCTGCTCCCAGATTTTGCCAGGTACAGAGGTGAGACTGACTGGTCTGTAATTCCCCGGCTCATCCATTTTCCCCTTCTTGAAAACAGGGGTTATATTTAACTTTTTCCAGTCATCTGGAACTTCACCTGACTGCCATGGTTTTTCAAATATGATGGCCAGTGGCTTGGCACCTTCATTTGCTAACTTTCTCTTTGATTTCTATGAAGTTATACCAGGAGGAGGTTTGGCTTATACTGTTTTCTCATTGTAGATATCAGACTTTTCAAAACACGCCAGGCCTGATACTTATCTACTGGTGTCACTTACACCATTTTAAATCCAGAGAGTAGAATGAAGCCAAGCTTGTTTATAGAATATCTTGAACCTTTATGAATGCAGAATGTACACCTACACAAACTTTGTTGCCTGAACTGCTGTACTTTTAAATGAAATACATACCTCCTGGCCATACAGTTCAACGCATATGGACATCATTGTCCAAATGGAATGCAGGTCTTTAGTGTGGACAGATTTGTCTTGATGGGAAAAAACCCAAAAGTAATATATCTCAGTTATTCACAGTTATTTATTCACAGTTACCAGGTCCTTCACAGAATCACATGGTGGCTGAGGTTAGAAAGGGTCTATGGAAATCACCACATCCTCCTGCACGCTCAGAGAAGATCAACTACAGCAAATTGCTGAGGGCTATGTCCAGTCAGGGTTTGAGTATCTCCAAAGAGTGAGACTCCACAACCATCAGATCCCTTTCGACCTTGATCTGCTTTGACTTTGAATGACCTGAACCCAAATTTTTAGTCTTTCTGCTGGTGTCTGTCTTTCTGTAAGCCCCTAGAGATGTCCTGAATTATGGCAGATTCTCCTGCATACTGCTTTACTCTGCCCACCGTTTTAACCAAGATAATTTGTAGCTTAGTTTTAGTTTTCAGTGCCGAGATATCCTCCCCACCATTTACCATTTTATTCTTTCCTATTACTCTCTGTGGAACTTTCTTCATTCCATCTGAAGTCTGTTATATTTTTGATGGCAGTAGCTCACTTACCCTTCTTGGTTTTCTGAGATGGCTCAAAAGGGTCTTTGCTCAAGGTGAGGGCGACACATGAATCCTTCTGGATATAGAAACAGTTGATAGAATGAGAATACTGGTTTCCAGCTATTCCTGAAATTTCCCATTATGTCCTTCATTAAAGCAGTCACTCGAGAGAATAACTGTTTAAAAATCAACATATGGAGACATGTTTGCTGCTAGGTCAAGTTGCGCACCTAGATATCGGAAAGCAGAAGATATCCTCGTTCTTACATCTCTCTTTGCACTGATCACTTGAGCCTTTCTGCTGTGAAACTGGACTTTATGGCAGACTGACTGGGTATGGATTCCATCAGAAAAGATGATTTTCAAAATGTCTTAAAATGACCAAACTATGGGTTACATCATCTTTGAAAAACAGGCAGACTAGATTGCTGCTCAGTATAGAGATTTCCAGTTTCCTAGGACCCAGTTAAGATGGAATCCTACCTCTTGGCTATAATCAAAGAAAACACACTCACTTTACAGAGCAATAAAGGAAATTTTCATTTTCCTTAGAAATGTCAATCCCTTTTAGCCTAAATTCTGGAATGACATCGCAGAAATTATAATTGCTGTCAGATATAATGAGAAAGTTATTTCTAAATTTTACAGTAATTCCCACAGCATATTTAGTGTCTGAAATACTTTGAATCTCCCTTGTTTTCTTCTCTTCCTTCAGAAAGGTTTGATTTCTCTTTGTAATGACTGACATATGAGTACTTTTATGTTTTAATACAAAGATTTTACACATTTCTGGGATAGTTAGTTGAAAATATGGTCAATTTTTTAATAGAGTTAATTTCTTCATTTATTGACATAATCTCTTTTATTTCCCTTGGCCAACTTGTGTAGGGTGAATGTGAAATCTTTTAAAGATCATTAAGTTTTGTCTGAGGAAAGTTGGAAAAAGATGTAAGCATTGTATTTTTCTAATAATGTCTTTCCCATGGGATAAGCATTGAACTAAAAAGCTGTATTCAACCAGAGAAGAACTTGTTTAGCATTAGGTAGTAAATAGACCTTGCACCTCACAGACATCCCCTGTCCCCATGGGTTTCCAGCTGTAAATGTCTATAATACCTCTGCAGTCCAAACTGTGGTTTGGAGAATAATGGGATTAATGCAACATTAAAGTTTTCCAGAGGCATGTTTGTTTGTCACGCATCATATTGAATACCCTTCAATAACAATTTAACATTGGACCAATTTTCTTGGCCATGCTGTGTTGTTTGTTTGCTGCTTTTGTGGCCTCTGTACCATTCATTCAATGGTAACAATGATTTTATAGGTGTCTTCTAAAGACTCTTTTAGCTATGGGGCTTAGCTTTCTTCTCCCTAAAATGGGATGATTCTTAGTTCGTGGGATTGTTGTAAAGTTTAAATCAGCTGTTATTCTTTGCTTAGACTCCATCCTGAGAAGTGTCCTTGAAGAAGTCATTTATTTCTTCTTTTTTTATAATGCTGTTAGTGCTAAATAATATGGTAATTCATAGGTCAGATCATGAACTCTTTACTCAGGCAAAATTTAAATTGACTTAACTTCTGTGGTTAAGAGTGAATATCAAAAATACAGGATTATTTGGACTTGTTATTTACAATGAGAAACACAGTACACATTTAGCTGTGTGTGTTTCTTTAACAGAACCTTGTGAATTCTTATCTATTTTCATGTGTACACTTATTTATTTCAAACTGTTTAAACAAGATAACTAAAATGAATAAGAAAGAAAAAAAGCCTCGCATATGTTTAAATATACCAGTGTGATGCATTGGCTTTTTACAAATACAAACAACAGAATGAATATGTAGACTCCCTACTACAAGTTCAAGTGGAAAAGCAACACAAGACCAAATTAATCAGGTCTAAAACTCTTTCTGCAATCTCTTGCCAGACAAATGAGGTTCCTTATAGCCGATGTCAATGGTATTCTAAAGTTTTAAAATCAATAAACAGGCTGTAAAATTGCATCTGTAATCAGGATAAGGAGCACAAACATTCACAGAGTAACATGCAAACATAACAAAATACTGCAGCCGGCTAAAATTGAACGAGAAGCCATGTTCAGATGCCATTATTCTTAAATGCATGTTTCATTTAGAATCTCCGCTGAGATAAAATGCAGACAGCACCATGCTAAATTGGTATTATCAACTGCCTGAAGATATCTCCAGATTAACCCAACTATCCACAGCCCATCTATAGTAAAAAGTAAATTAAAACTAAGCTTTGCAATTCAGGTATTTTCATCTTTTTCTTTAGTATTGTATGTCATTGTCGAAACATTCAGAGATAAAGTTCAGCATTGCAGAGAGCTGGATATTATTTAGACAGGCTTCAGCATCAGCACCAGGAAGTTCCCAGGTAAGCATATGTCTTAAAAGGTCTCTATGTGTTGCAGCAAGTTGCTGAGGGTGAAATGCTTTGGAGCTCTCTAGCAGGTGTTTCGGGAACACATTGTTATTTAATTTAGAGCTGCTGCTCAGTAAGCTGGCCAGTTTGCTCACATATACTGTAATCTATGACTGATCTCTCCAGAGCTTGGGAGAATAACCCACAGCAGTGTGAGTTAAACAGCCAAGAACAATAAAAAGAGATACAGGGGGTGGAAAAACCCCAAAACACACCAAATCAAAACCCAGCAAAATCAACAAAAAACTGGAATGGGGAAGTGAGTGTGAGGAATGAGGTGGGTGATGTGAGATAAAGCAGTAATGATGAACAACAGGTATATCTCTGCGAAAACGAGCTGACATTCTAAGGATTGGGGAAAGAGTGACACTTTTGAGGAACAGAGGCATTTTTTAGAGCAAGATTTAGCTTTTCTTGCTTAGAGACAGATCTGCAGCATTTGGCTCTTAGAAGTAAATACTGAGTTGGACCAAAAAGAAAACTGAAGGGTGTTTCAGTCTATAATGTGCTGTAAATAGGTGTTTTGGGGTAATTTGTATTGTAGTTTGTGTTTTGTCTTAAAGTCCCAGCTCCTGGAAGCACGTGTGTATGGCAGGAACTCAGATTTCAGTACAATAAAAAGAACAAATCCCTGAAGTGAAGGGTGGGTTTGGTTTTCCAGATCCTTGCTTTTCCACATACATGATCCTTCAGCAACTTGTTTTTTCCTTCTGGGCTTCAGCTCCGAATCTGTGAGATGGGAATGAGTGTACTTGATTTCCTCATAGGAGTGATGTGAAGATAAATGCATTTAAAAACATGCAGCACTCCAGTAATCTATTGCATACTTGACTACCATAATAAAATTATTAATACAGGACAAATAAAAAGAGCTTGATGATGTGCCTGTACCTGAATACCCCTAAGGGTACAATAATCAAAAGCCAAACAAAGGAAATAAGTTGATGTCAATCTCACACATTCTTGGAACTGGGTGTTGGGGTTTTTTTTTACATTAATGGTTGACAGGATTGCCATCAAGAGCTGTGTATAAGTTATGCCTACACTTTAGTCGCAAATATAGCATTGAGATACATGATAGGTTTAAGCAGGCTAGGGATCTAACCACTTCAGCATAGAGCTCTGAGCAGGTCATTTCCTAGGTGAAAAACTGTGAAAAAACATTCCTTTGGTAGGAAAAGCACCAAAGAAAATAGAGTTTCTCAATACTACCATACCTCTGGTAAGAAAGTCTTCGGTACAGGTTGTTTCCAAACCTGTTTTGCATATTTCAGCAATATGCCACAGCTATGAGCAATAGACAGTGTCAGATAAAGGGAGGGAAAAGTGCAACAGTGTGAGTGACAGGGAGAGAAAAGAAAGAGAGGAGAAAAGATGTTTTTCAGGAATGAGTTGAAATATAGTTCTGGAGTTATCAGGGGACAAAGCAAGGGTATTGTAGAAGGTAGTCATTTCAGGACACAGCACTTCTTTTGCTGTAACTACTGGGAAGTGGAGTTGAGGAGCTAATGACACATTTGGATGGATGACCAAGGAGTGTGGAAAGGATCTGATATGAGGCAGAGAAAGAGCAAATCTAAGAAATTTAATGCAGTGGTCAGGATTACCCCACTTATATTGAGGTATTAATCTAGGTTTCTTGTGGTTCCTTCTGTTGTATCCACAGAGTTTTCCATAGGAAGAGAGATACCCATGTTTCCATAGAGTGATGCAGGAGTAAAAAAGGCCTACAAAGCCTGATCATGTTCACTTCACTGTTAGCCCTGCTATGACCTGATGACATCCAGAATTCTCTTCTAACCTGTATTTCTCTATAGTCTCATAGTTCTTCAAACTGCCATCTGGATGTAGTAACTCTCCCCATTGATTGTCTAGATAGCTAAAAAGGAATACTTTCCTGCAGATACTTCTGGTAAATTCCAAACGTAGGATGGAATATGGACCAAGGAAAAGGGATATTTTCACAATGAGTAAGAAATGGTTGATTGCACATAGGCAGAGTCCTCAGATGACCACTGTCACTCTAGAATGCAAGACATTCAATCACCCTAGAAGTATATAAGATGTGATTTTATTAGGGTAGAATGTCTTCTAAAATCTTAAATTAATCTCAGTCTCAAGCACTTTGTGAATCTGTCTGAGCTCTCCTGTGTGGTTTTCTCTAGAAAATGTTAATATCCATTTAATCTTACAAGAGTTACTTTAGTGCAGATACCAATTATTAGCCAGGATGTGTCAGTGCTAATCCATCTTTAAGACAAGATGAAATCACATTATTTGCTAGTTACATTAGATAACAAATAGCAGAGGCATACTGACTTTTTTGGAACTAAAATTCATATCTTTCCATGGAACAGAAATAGAAAAATATTTATATTTATTTCTGAAAATGCCATTGGAAGTTGAGATTCGGGAATTTCTCACTGGGTGAGAATTAAAGTTTACTACATGGTCTTTACTTATCTTGTTTAATATAACTAGTGACTAATAGAACTTATCTTGTTTAATAAAGGATGAACTAATTATCGCTATACATGTTTAATCCTTTTTAAAACCTGCTAAGCTCTTGGACTTGCAGCTATCATGTGGCAATCAGTTCCACAGGTCAATTATCCATTGTGAAAAAATGTCTTCCCTTTTATCCTCTCTAAATGTCTTGCCATCCAGTTCCATTGGATGTTTCATTATTCTTGTAATATGAAACGGTGTAATTGGGAACAACCAATTTAATGATCTCTATCACATCCCTCATGTTTGTTTATCCTCTTTCTTTCCTAATCTGTGTTTCATTATAAGTATTTTTCTGTGCATAAAATGTTTCCACTACCTGTTGCCAACCCTTGCTTTGTGCTGTTTTGACGATGACAAGAAGTTAGGCTCAGAATTCCACCATTTTTCTCACCATTTTAGTGATAATCACATAAATTGCAACGCTGAATCTGTGACTGTCATTGACTAGTCTTGCAAATGTTGCAGCAGTTATAATTAATGGTTTCACTCATTCTCCTAAGTTGCTTAGCTCATATGCAGCAATTGTTATTAATAAATCACCATGTATCTACAGTTACAACATTAGGGAGTTGTTATTATTTCCTTTTTCTAATTAAGAGGAAATAATTCAGGTAGTGATGTATTAGCCACTAGAGATGCAGAAAGACTAGAACACTACAGTGCTCATTGCTGCAGTAAATGGCTGCTGGCTGGTGTATGCAGTTTCAGAGGGAGTCTATATTCTCCCTAGGCGAACTCACAGAGGAAGGCATGCATCTCCTAGGCATAGTTTCACAAACCCAGTGCATCATGCTCAGCATATCTGTTAGATATGGGATTAGAACCCAAGTTTTCTCATTCTGCCTATGTGTAGAGTTATTATCTCTTCCACAAGCACAATGAATATTTAATTAAAGTGGAATAGATTCACTGGGAAAGATTATGAGACCCACAATCTCCTGGACTATCTCTTGGTGGTTAGGGTATTCTCCTGGGAGGTAGAGAAATAGAGATGTGGTTTCAAATCCCCTCAGGAACAAGAGAAACTCACACCTGGGACTGCCCTGTTCCAGGTGAAGCCGAGACTTTTGAATAAGAAGGAGTCAGTGAGAGGGTTATAAATCTCCATTTCTTGGATATGTTCCTCTGTGCTCAGAGAATGTTTCTGGCTTAGGTCCTGTGGGCCAGATAGGCAGGGAAACCACCTAGTTTGCAAATTCAATCCATTCTGGAATGAGAAAAGGTGTGGAACATCTTGGCAATTACAAGGGTGCTGCACAAATGCAAGGGATTTTACTGGAAGAATGGTAGCTGTGGTAACCCTGCTGGCCTGGAGATATAATGTGAGATGAGGTTTGTGGACAATCAGTATCTTTATTTAGAGCAATTACTATCACTGGAAAAAAACTGATGATAAGTGTTTTAAGCAAATAAGCCCCAAACTTTTTTTTCCAGGCTTGCAATAAACCCAGGAACATTTAATGCAAATGACAAACAGTGATTATTTTAAATGTAATAACTTTTACTAAGTAAATTAGTTTAGAGGAAAGGTAGGAATTGATGGAAAACTAGGTTTCTAGCAGGCTAGACAAAATGAGGCAATTTTTAGTTTCTAAAACATGACCTTTGGCTCCTGCAAAGCTTTTCAGTGTCTGTGGTTTTGACTTTTTAACACTGTTTTTCAGCAAAAGCATTGCAGGAATCAGTAGCTGCAACCAAGCTAAAGAGCATTAATCAGTGCTGTTCAGAGTTCCCATCCTCCACGAGGGAAGCATTAGGGACTGCACAGAGAAGGATGACGGTTAGAAGCAGATGGTGAATAAACTGTTAAGAGTCCAACTTCATTAGCATTGCTTTGATAGATTAATGGTGCCCTGAAATCCTGCCAGGCAGGCTGTTGCCAAAGGTGCCATCTGCGTGGAAAAGCATACACATCAAGAAATTCAGCAGAAAAAATAAAAGAAGAAGGGAAAAAAAAGAACAACCAGCTCCATCAGTCACACCCCAAGTTATTTCCACCCACCATGTGCTGATGGATAACCAAAAAGCCAATGGTAATTATAAAAATGTTGAATTACATTAAAAAGGAAAAATGATGCCTGAATGTCATGCTCTGTACTTACAGGCAGTGGGTCTTCTCAAAATTAATCTAATCACATCTTCTATTATTATTATTATTATTATTATTATTATTATTATTATATTGTCATCAGCAACATCAGCATAATTTTACTTATCATTTTTTACCATCACTGGCAACGTGGACACACCTTGAAGGCCAATTGTTGTATGACTTTGCATTTCAGTGGTAAGAGGTAAACCCTGCCCCAGAAAGTTTGGCAAAGCATTTCTTAGTTTCAGCTGCAACTGGAATTGTTCCTATTTAGTTCCAGTTCAAGTGAATAGCTGTTTTATAAACAGTTTGTTAACCTTGAACTAGTTTGTTATGGGGCACACTCAGAAACTAAAACACATAGAAAGGGGAGTTTCAGGTGGTGAAGAGATGGCATAGGCATCAGCTGGAGGGATGTTGAACCTCCAGCTCCAGTTCCCCTGACAGATCCTTTGTGTTTATTGCAGAAGGAGCTTTTTCCTAGTTACTTACATCTATCCAAGGAGACTGAAATTTTGGTTCTGCATTGGATTAGGAACGTGAGTAAGATCATGGACAAGTAAGAGATATCATTTGAAAGAGCTAAATATCTCACAGTTCTCCCTTACTTCTTATTCACTCCACCTGCAAATATATCTGTTCCTAAACATGATTCATTTCTGTATGACAAGATACAACAATGAGATTATTGCTGAGACTTCATCAGGCTTTCAATGCATTATCTCTGATAACAAGAATCAGAGATCCAGCCTCTTCCCAATGGACCCAATTTGTAGAGCGCTCACCTGAAGCATGGTCAAAAAGCCTGTGGGCTATGAGTCTAACCTAGGGTCTGTAAAGCTGCCCAGCCCTGTGGTATGGGAACAAGGACTGATGTTGTATGCTCTGGTATCTCATGTGGAAAAGATGGGAAATGCAGAGGGACAGGAAAGCTGCAGTGTGACAGCTGGGCCTTGGAGACAGTTCTGCTGCCTAGACATAGGCATCTACCGCTACTTGAGATACACTAGGCTGTACAAGGTGGATGGCATATCTTGACTCCAGGCACAGATACCCATGTTAGGTGTCTCCATTCAGATGTTGGTATCAACTGATGTTTAAGCTCCTATTTTTGTCCATATGAGAGTGATTCGACTGACCAAATATAAGAACGTGATATAAGCAACCCAGCTGCCTAATCATGGGCTGGCATTTATTATACCTTAGTGTATCAGGAAAAGCCTAAAAAGTCATCCTATAAGTCCCAGGTCAATATGCAAGACCTATAAACATGTCTCAGATATGCCATAGTGTCTCAATTGGCACTGAACTGTGTGGGCAACAGACTCAAGTCAATGTTCACATAATTATACCTCTAAATTTAGGTGTTTGAATCTGGATCTGGAACATCTCATAAGGTCTTGTGCTGAACAGACCTCTGACAGATGACTATAGATTTTTGGGTGAGAAAAACCCCAACAACAAAACCAAACCAAACCCAGACTTAATATTAGTAGTACGTTTCTGTCAGGCAAGTAGTACAAAAGGGGAAATATTGCTCAAATCTCCTGAATTTTGGTCCAAACCGGTTAATGTAACAAAAACATGTGTCAACCTTGTATGAAATGCTGTGGAATTCAACACAAACCCAACCTACATTCCAATAACATCTGAGCAAAATTTCAATCAATGATGGCAACAGACAGAGCAGATGAAAAGGGAGATAACAGAAAAGGAGGGTGGTAATATTGATGGCATATAATTATCTGTAATACTAGGAAAGGCTGGGCAGGTGGGGCAGTCTCCATTACAAATGTTGGCTGTGTTCAACATGTTGGTGAAGTCTGAGTCACTTGCACAATGTTGACTGTGACTCCAAGTCAGTTTAGACCAAGCTGAGCTACATTCAAGGCCTAGCTCTTGATTCTCCACCTTGCTTAAGAATGCTCTCAGATCTCACCAAACCTAGTTAAATCCATGTACTAATCATAACTAACGAGCATGATGCTAAGTACAGTTTATGGGTAGTGGTCAAAATCTCTGCAGATACAGTCAGACTTGCAAAAAGTCTCAAAGTAAAGACAACACACACAGTGTCCAAAGTTCATGTTAATGTTGATTCACAGCATATTGATTTTCCAAGGAAGCAATAAATCTCCTGTGGATTTCATATTTATTCTGACCTAACCTTAAGAACCATAACAAAGGATTGAATGGAATTAACTATACTCCACTACAGTAACTATACTCCATTACATTTCAGCAATGTTTTTGCTTTCATGCTAAATTAACAATGTCTGCAATTTTTCTCAATGTATTTTAATATGGACTAGCCTAGACTAAGTCTAGCTTTGCAATTTGCATACTATATAGTTTGTCTATAGAAAGCCAATTTAATTGTTTGTATATTTTTACCTGTTATGGTTCTTTTTACTGTCAGAATATAATTTCTGCAAGTAGTCAGGTTACTTTCCTAGCAGACTCCCTGAACCTTAGTGATATTGGGAAATCACATGGGAAAAATAGATTCCTTAAACATAAAAGACAAACAGGAACTGTGAAGAAGTATCTGACATTCTTTATAATCCAGGCTATGAAGTTTGCCTTGGCTATTTTTACTCTGAATCTCATAATCGTAGTCACAGTAAAAGATCTCAGTCCTGTGTCTAAAACTAGAGTGGGAACAAGGGAGGACTTGGACTTACAGGTGAGTATGACTTGGAACTGCTGCAGTTGGTCCTATTTGTGTCTGTCCATGTGTCACTTCTTCACTATCCTCAGCAATGTTTCAGGGAGATCTCAGCTGCTTACAGAGACACTGTTTGAGGCCTGGCTTATTAAAGGAACATGAAGGCACTGCTGGTTTATGTTAATATGCTTTGCAGTAAATTGTGGTGGAGTATGAATAGCTGCTCCCCAGGGGATAACCTCAAAGAGTGATGGGGAAAAGAGAAGGATGGTAGGAACCACCACATCTGTCCTAAGCCAAGACATTGCCATTTGTGAGTCAGAGCTGTGAACCCCCAAAAATGCTCACTCCCCTTCAGGAAGAGGTAGTTGTGGGTGAAATGTTCCCAGATCCATTGGACCCTGTAAAAGGAGAAGATAACCAGATGAACATCAGGAAAATGAAATTCTCTGCATCACTTTAGCAGCCTAGTCTGCCTTATTAAGCCCTATATATTTTCTGTTTGCATAAGTCTCCATTGAACCTAAGGTTTATATTGAAAAGAATGTCCAAATACTGAGGTATATCAGATTATATGATATTATATATATCAGGTACCATGTGCACTATACTGCTTTACATTTCAGTATCTACTTGTGGTCACACAGGATATCACATATCCAGTATTTTCAGTATCCAATATTCTTTTATACCCTCTGAATTAAGGAGACAACCTCTTTTTGTCAATTACTTGGGGGTTCATCTTTCTGCTTCTTCTTTTCCCCATGGTTTTGATGAGAATAGTTTCTGTACCTCCACCTCTTATTTATTTTCAATTTCTGAAACACAGGTTAAGGGATATCCACACCCAAACAACAGTGACTAAGACTGAAATAACATGAGGCATCTTTAACTTACTCTCCAAACGTGTAGCAATGAGTGAGGTGCTGCCTGAAGAAACTGGGTGAGACAATTTCCCAAGTAATGAATTAATAAATGTTGCAACTCTTGTTAGTGCCAGCCAAATTCTCAACTTGGCGTGCTAGAACGTGATCAGGGCTCTCCTTCTTAGGTACCTTCACCTTTGCTAGGCAAGATGCTCCTGTTGTATTCAACTAATACTAAAAAAGGAGAATTTGGTATCTGAAATATGTCTTAAAATACTCAGGAGGAAGTTCACAGAGCAATAACTGGAATAATATACCAGGATTAAACTGAGGCTATGTGGTATAATTTGGATACATGCCTGCTTCCAAGAAGAACAAGACTTCATGTCAGCCCTTCTCCAGCTGATATTGGGAACTACTTAACCATATAACCATTTATCCTCACCACAAGTGACATCAGAAACCACTACGTCAGTTTATCAGGACTTACATTTTAGCCTCCTATAACACAGAATGATATACAACTGACACCCACGATTGCCTGATCTAAGTTTAGCTATTTTAGACTTGGATATTTAGTCTAAACTAGGTACCCA
The DNA here is from genome assembly GCF_012275295.1 of Melopsittacus undulatus. Lineage (NCBI taxonomy): Eukaryota > Metazoa > Chordata > Aves > Psittaciformes > Psittaculidae > Melopsittacus > Melopsittacus undulatus. Next base: position 1,233,054 of record NC_047531.1, read on the forward strand.
AATTGCCTCTACAGGTGAGAGAAAGACACCTTGCTGGCTATCTAGATAGTGACTTCAGGTGGATTTAAGAGTCTTGGAGGTGCCATGTGCCTTGAAGGACAAGAAAGGAACCATTACCAAGTAGTTTTCACTGAACACCTAACATTTAGGTGACCAAAGGCCAATGAAATGTATCCCTCATAACAGCTAGGAGATTCAATTTGCTTGGTTTTAAAACTGAGCTAAGGAAAGCTCATGAAGATGATTATTAACCATTATCTGTTAAAGTTTGAGACAAGTGCAGTGGTGAGAATGCTGCCTTCCCTTAAATGAAGCACAAACATGCAGGTAAATGAACCCTTACAGGGAGATTAGGGAAACATTTTAACAGCAAACAAAGACATGACACACACTAGCTTAAGAAAATTCAACATTTTATGAGACTGCATATTTCAGAGCCTGTGTGGGGCAGGCTGAGTGAATAAATAGCATAAATATGCTATTTATAGAATAAATAATATAGAATAATTATAGAACAAATAATATAGAATAAATAGAATAAATAATAGCATAAGTATTGTTTAGAGGAGGATCCTTCAATGTGGTTAAGAACATCTTTACTGTCTTAGAGAGTCTGGTCTTCATGGGGCACTAGTGACCTCTGTGAATACCTCATCCACCATGTGAGCCCATAAGCTACAAATTCTGCAAACTGAAATGGGAACCAGGATCTTTTGAGTTTCTAACCAGAGATCAAGGCCCCGGAGTTTGTGATTTTGACTCATTGTCTTCGCACTGGGACTTACATGCTTAATCCAGTCTATTCCACTGGACTTGAACTATGAAAACACTGAACTACATACATAGTTTTTACAAGAGGCCATTGGCTTCCCTGTACTATTTGCATTTCGTGTCAAGATTATGCTTAAGGGCCTTCCTGTCTTGTAGTCTGTGAAATCCATCTCCTGAAGCCCAGTTTTCAACTACAGCTTGTCATATGGGGAGGTGGGGGGGGGGGGGGCTCCAGCTCTGGGTGTCCAAATTTATCCCATTATATTATATGTCAGAGGTCTTCCGACTTGCAAAGCAAAGCGCATAATACCCAGGAATAGGGGCCCTTGTCATGCTTGGTATTTTATCTTCTCTATATTTAAGAAAGGGATATTAGTCCTTACTTCTTAACCTCAGATGGTTGTTGTGAAGATTAATTAGTTAATGCTTTTACAGCACAGTGAAAATGTAAAGTGCTACTATATAGAAGTATTATTAAGTGCCTGCAGGGTCTTGCTGTCTAATGTGGCTGAATGGGAGAGGCTCTGAACCATGGAGATTAAGCAATTTTAAAATAGTTCTTTTCAAATTGCATTATTTTTAACTCTTTGCTGTTACTAATATGCTCTCAACAAGGGTTGGAAATATTTACCCCATTCATTGTCTTTTTCTATTTTCTCTAACAGTCACTTTTAAATAAGCATACATGTCCTAAGGTTTTATCTGCATACATAGTTGCATTGGCTTAAATAAAGGTGTGATTTTACACCAATTTCTTTTATCCTAATCCTTTTATTTAATTTTTAAATTAAGCTTATTTTGGCTCGGCATAAGCTGATTCAGAACAAGTTTATGATAAACTGAGATAAGCTCCTCTAAAACTGAAATTAGTGTGTCCACGTTGGGATTTGCTCTAGGTTAACCAAAGCTATGAATGTGCACGCGAGTTATTGTGGCATAAGCTAGAAAATGAATTTACAGCTTGCAAATGATTAAACAGTACCTGTTAGTGCACTTAACCCCAAGCACCTGCTCTCCAAAAACATTAATTTTCATTGAAAGAGATACTTCCAATTACTTCCCTCTAACATAGGGTGAAAACATGCACATATTAAATACTGAAGCAGTCAGGACTTGGTATATATCCAATGTGAACTGGGGAAAGAGGGAAGATACTTGGGCAAAGACTATCCCATAGCTTGGACTGCAGTCCTCTACCTTGCAGGAATGGCAGAGAGGATGGAGGGGCGGTTGTTACCATCCAATCTGACAGCATGTGTCTAGCTGCTAATAAACTGCAAATTCACCCTTCCTGTTCAATCTTATTTATGTGTCTGTATGCTGCTTTGGCTGACTTACATCCATGCAAATGTGTGCATAGACAAGCTCAGAATTGCTGCTGTCCCAATGAGTCACTATTACCCTAATCAAAATGGTGGCATTCAACACTGCTTTTGTCTTAACACATGTAATTGCACAACTGGTAGATTGATGGGTGGTTGATAGAAACTCAAATGTATGCAGGGGTGTTAACAGAAAGGGACAGAATGTAGCTTGTTCTGTTACAGGAACAAGAAAAATTAAGCAAAGGAAAAGATAAATTAAAGGGAAAAAAAAGCTAGAAGAAAAAAAAGAAACAGAGAAAAAACTCCTTTTGTTCCTTGTGCCAATATTAGCATTAAAAAAAATATTGTGGGTAAAATTAGGGAAAACATGGTAAAATTTCAATTACATCTCTAATATTTGGTAATACTGGGTCAAAATACTTGAGATAAAACACTTCTAAGGAATCAAAATTGTATGACATATGAAGGATCTACATTTTTCAACAACATACATCTTTATGTATACATCTTTTCCTTATGTGACTCAGATTTTCAGTTACCTGGTTGTTGTCAAGCACTCACGAATGTGATTACCGAAATAAATAAGGGTATTAAGTGTTTTCCCTTTCACTTAAATTTTTATTTCATTCAAAACAGACTGATGCTTTTCTAAAATCAAAACCTAAATTTAGGCTCCCGAACCCTGATTTAGAAACTTAAGTGAGAACATTATTTAACAAAGATCATAAGCACATGTTTAAATTGATCCTGGTTCAGGAATGTGCTTAAGTATATGCTTTAATCTGATTAAATATGTGTTTAATGTTAAACACATGTTGAAATGCTTTGCTGAATTGTGGCCTGATTTTCAAAAGTGTTAAGTACCTTGAACATCTCATTAAGGTCAAGGAAAGCTGCATGTGTTCATGCTCTTACCCATCAAGGCATTTTCTTACATGTTTAAGTTTGGATTTAGGAGCCTAGCCATTTTTTTCCCCAATAAAATGTTGGACTCAGTGTTGCTGAATTAAACACAGGAACATCTGGATTCATACCTTATCTGAACTATCTACCCCTAATGAGTTTCCAAAGTTGGACTGAAGGACTGAAAACTTGGTTTGTTTGGTTTGGTTTTGTTTTGTTGTTTTTAAAGTGTAATTTTTACTGCTCTCTGTTTCCATTTAGAAATGCTCTGCTCTTTCCAGCACCAAGAAGTGGTGTGCGAAAAGAAGTGTTACTCCTAACATTATTTATTACTTGCTGACAGCATGCTTAGTTCAGTAAAACACACAAGTGAAGGCAAACCCTTCCTTGCAGATCTTACTCACAGGTAGTCTGGATTGATTTCAAGATCCAGCTGGCTTTTCAGGGTGGTTTTTATTTTATCTGAAATAGCTTTCTTTTTTCCTAAGAAAAACAAGATAATTTAGGATTTTAAATACTTCCCCCCAGCCCCATTCTAATACATTAAAACCCTTCTTTAAAACTTCTAAAGTTCTTCTCAATCCTATTCCTCTTTTTGCCATTGCCCTTATAAGAAGCAGTAGTTTTTAAACTGCTTCTCACTGTATAAATATGTATTTGTAGACCTTTTTTTTTCCTTCATAAAGAACTTTCCAATAATCTTCACCCACATATTTTGATTTGCATCAATAACAGCTTTTTTCTTGACTAAGAAAAGCTTTAGATCTAACCTAAAAGCCTTTCTGCAGCTGAGCTTTGCTAAGGGCTGGTAAGCCTGTTCCCACCTGCTTAAATTCACTGTTTTCTTCCAGCCCCCTCCCTTGCAGTGCTAAGAAGGTATTTCTCACCCCAAATATACACACAAAAAAGTGCTGTCAGGACATCTGCTGCCTGATCAGGTTTTGTTAAGGTGTGCTGGAGGAGAAGTACCTCTTGTTTTTAAGCAAACCTGAGACTGTGGGTGGTAGTGACACTATGAGCATCCTGCAGTTCTACAAGCGTGTGAAACCAAACTACACACAAGCAAAAAGGAACTGCTATAATTATAGCATATGTGACACTACCTGCACCCAACTTGGCACAACCTGTGCAACAAGGCTCATCCCAGTCCTACTACATGTCTGTCTTTACTACAACCACACAACATCCACATTTTTTATGATGTCCTTCAGTTATTGCATGACCTCTCTTTCAGAGCAGGAGACAATGTGGGAGATGCTCCTCCTTCCTCCTAATGGAGGGGAGATCTTCTGCCTTATGTTAATGCTGGAACAAAGTGGACTTGTTCTCTGAGGAGGGAGAAATAACTCTTCAGAAAAGAAGAACTGGGGTGGAAAGTCATATAGGAGAACCTTCACTCCATTGGGGAGTGGCAAAGACATTCCACAGGGAAGAAATGAGTCCTAATGACCCGTTGTGCTAAAGACTCCAAAATGGAATGACTTCCTCCAGGGACAAGTCCTGCCCCTTCCCAAAACAACAGATCAACTACAAAGCTCAAATTTACCCTAAAGCCTTCCCTTCTGTTCCCCCAACCCCCAAATACAGGGGCTCCTTGTACAAAATACACAAGCATGCTGTGATACTTGGTAATATTGTGGGGTTTTTTTGTATTTAATTAACAAATATTTCAAATTATATTTACCTAATCCATCATGTGTTCAAAAGAGATGGTAAAGTTTTAGGGTGTGATGAGGTGGTGACAAGCATTTGGGAGCAAACTGGCATTGGTCACTGTTTCATTGTGCTCCAGTGCAGGCAGAACATGAGATCTGGTTGTAGTCTTTTGAGTGAGTTACTATATCCTTCAACTTGGTCTCATGTAACATTACCTATCTAAAATACAGCTTGTTTAGCTGTCTAGGCTCCCTCTACATATAGTGAAGAGAATCCATTAGGTGATTCATTCCAGAATCATGAAGTGATTGATTCATTTACTGCACGATGTCCGTCTACACACATTTGGGCTACAGGAGGGATTTAGACAGTTATCTATATTAAACATACTTTTTTAGATGCCTAATGTAAGATAAAGCTATCTCAAAACCTTTATCAACAATGCTGAACTATCAGATCAGCGGAAGAATTGCTTTGGTACCTTTACTCCACCTCAGCTGATTCACAAGCTTGTTTCCTTATCGGGACTTGTTTTATGTGTTCCAGAGTAATGATAATCATGATAATTCTTTAGGGAGATTAAGTAATCCTCACAGTCACCGTGTGTAATAGGTAAATGTAGATATCTCTGTTTTACAGATGAGGAAATAGTGAGAGTTTAAGTGGCTTGTTCCATCTAATTTAATCTTGTTTGAATTAATCTAATCTGTGTTTTATAAATAAGTCACCCAATCACTGTGATATGTAGGTAATAGACAGTCATGACAGTGGTGGAGACAGTGTGTAGGAATTCCTAGCTCCCAGGCCTATATCTGTCCCTCAAAACCATTGCCTGGAGAAATAAGACATAGTAGCAAATGATCTTAAAGTTTTCCATTAAGTATTTCTAGGTCATGTATTATAACACAATTGAAGGTCCAAAACTAAAGCACTTATCTTTTTTTGTCTGAATGAATTGGGATAAGTTTTGCTGCTGCACAGAATAGCTTGGTATATGAGAAAATGGATGAGAGGTGGCATTTATATTATACCTTTGGAGCATTATCTGGGAGAAGACAAAAAACCCTTTGAGAATAAAGTGATATGATGTCAGTCTTAACACTTTCCCCTAGAAGTTAAAGGGATATTAAAATTAATAAGGAAAAACTATTTTTTTTGGAATTATTTTACTACCTTGTTTTTTTTTGTAACTTCTGTTTTTTTTTAAACAAATTGTTTCTAATCACGTAGTTCTTACTTCTAAAAATCAAAATGTGTTTGTGGGATGGGCCCGATGGGCAATACCCTTATTAGGAAAGAGAAGTTCAGATCTATAGCTCACTTTTGATTTACACCAGTGAAAGGATGAGGTTCACTCTGACTGAGTCTCTACTTGCTGGAGCAAGAAGGATGAAGGTTCAGTTCCCCTTCCTAGCTCAGATAAAATGCAGATATGAACCAGTCTGGAATGAATGTTTAAACTTGAGAGTATGTGCTATCTCTGGGCAAAATCTGTTGTCTTTGGGCTTTTTAAGTGGTTGGTTAAGGTTGGTGTTTTTTTATGGAAATGGGAAAAGGTTTTGGAATCTTACAGAGACCGGGGAGAGGGAAATAGTTGTTTTATTCAATTTATTTTGCTGGTAACATAGATCTGATATAGCTGCATTGGAAAGGAGCACATTATAGTACAGTTGTGGGACTGGCTTCTAGTGGATACCCAAATTATAGGGTGCTTTTGCAGAGTGAAGTGAAGTTTCCAATCTTTTCCATGAGGAAATTATCCCCATTCTGAAATGAATGCTTTCTTCCCTGTTCAGTCTTACTGCAGATGCAGTCAGTGCGGCCTTCTGTGATTAGCTCTATCTCAGAAGTACGGGGCAATCACTTCTCCACAGAAACATGTTCTACCTCTTTCAAAGCCTCTGGTTAAATTTTTATCTAAGTCATCAGATTTAGCAATTTGTAACTGATCTAATCTCTTTGCAAAATCCTTGCTCACCGAAACTGTATCCAACAGCTCTTCATTGTAAACCTTGTTGTTCATATAAAAATAGAACCACAAATTATGTCGGTGTCTTTTTATTCTTGCTCTCTCTTTTTCTTTTAAACTTCATATGACCTATCGCCCTTTCTTTTAACCTAAATCAAACAGATTTGCAGATTTGCTTGACAATAGCACTTTATGAATCATATCACCAATTGCCAGCTATCATACTGTGAAACAGCTAATAATGTATAATTAACGTTATAGGCGAGTAATGAATCACATCATCATCGCTGTCTACCACGTTATTAAAAGGAAAGATTTAAGTAAGCACAACTACCTTTCTATTCTCTTCCCTCCTTCCCCTATAGTACTGTAAGAAGAAAAGGAAATTCCAGCTGTGTATGTCAGCTGGTATTTCCATCAGACAACATGATACATCAAAATGATAGTTGTAATCATTTACATTGGAAAAACCTAAGACAGATAGGTGATTAGGTTAAGACTTTCTGCAACTTAGCATATTTACTGTCATCAAGTGCATTAAAACAAGCAATTTGCCAAGATCAAGAATATCTATGAGCAGAAGGAACAAAAAGCATCAGTGATCTTTCACCTCAAGTTTCACTGTAATTAATGATGCTTTTTGTGGAAAGCTTCTCTCCCTGCTCTCCCCACACAGAAGTCACGGTTCACTCTGTCCTACCAGGGTGAAAGTCACCAGAAGCTCTACCAAAGCTGTCAATACATTCCTAGCAGGTGATTGAGGAGAACCATGTCCATACAGCCTTACATAATACATGTAGTAGGTCAGAAAAAGAGTGCTTGCCAAGCAGCTTCACTGACCTATTTGCCTACTTCAATCTAGTCAATGGAAGAGCAACTACTATAGCTAATGAAAGCGCAGCCATTCTCACTGATCCTTAAGGAGGACCCAGAAACTCTCCTTGTTCAACACAGAAGCTGAATAAACATTTACATATAACAGAATCAGGATGTTTTCACTATTTTGTATTGTCTCAAATCTCATAATGAGGAATTTTCAGAATAAGTATTTTCCCAACATCCTTCAGAGTTGACAATATACTTATCTTGCATGTGGCAGAATAAATGTCTTCTGAATAGAAGTTGTTATCAGACAAGGGTATTGATATCACAGAATCATAGAATAGTTTGGGTTGGAAGGGACCTTCAAAGGTCATTTAGTCCCACCCTCCTGAAATAAGGTTTTCTGCTTTGCTAGCAAATGTTTTTAACACCAAATTATCCTTACCTCAATAAAGCTTATTGTTAATATTTTTTCAAGTATTTTAAAACAAATAACACTCTCTTTAATGTGCACATTTTAACTTCTTTAAACAAATTAATTTACTTTTTTTAACAAATAAGAGAAACTAAGGAGATTTTAGTTTTTTAATATTCATACTTTAATTTGTTCCCGTTCAATTCTCCCCCACTCTTCATTTTTTTCCTTCTGAGCAATTCTCCCTTTCCATTTATTTCTACACTGGTAGTGAAAGAAATCAAACAACAAAAACTCTGGATGAGACTTATTTGCTGTGATGCTGAATTAATTGCTGTAGTCTCCCTTTTTTGAGTCAAAGCACCTGCAGAAGGAAGATCCTCTGATTTAGCTGCTACCGCTTCCAAAGGTGCTTATAGCTGTCCTTTGAATACCGAGTATGCCTATGGCAACTGGTTCATACTCAAAAATTAAAGTGTAAATACATGAAGTTAAATGATAGCAATACCACCCAAGAATGAAAACTTTAAATAAATTTGATATTCTTTTTCCTTTGATACTTTTTCCCCCTCCTTTTGCAAGCCAAATTACAAATGGGGGAAAAATGAGGGAAAAACATGAAAAATCATCAGCATTGAAAAACATGAAAAATCACCAGCATTCAGCTTGTTAAAGAAAAGATGGAAACAACACTTATGAAGATTTCTATTATTAGCTACACTTTTAAAAATACTAATAACAATGACAAAGTAAATCAGACCCTGTCACAAAACTACTCAGTATGTATTACCAATTCAATATGGCACAACAGAGGTGACTGATTTCCACACACTAACCAGCAGTTCAAACCATCAATCAAAAGGGAGAAGTGATCTCATTTCTTCCCTGAGTTTAAGATTTGCACATATAAAACTCATTTTCCACAAGTTTATATTGACAACATGGAAGAAAAACATAAAGAAAATGAGAAATGGGATCCTAACTTGATCTTGTAGCAGTGTCCTGCTGAGAAGGAGCAGGTCTAGATTCTGACCTCTGTTCCCAGGCTTGTTTATGTATTTTGCATTAAGCAGTCACTGAATAAAACAAGCCTGGAAGCTGTGCCAGGGGTTGTCCACACCCATGCAGTTGCAGAATTGGGACCTCAGTCTTTCCCACAGATATGGTTTGTCAGTCATTCCATGTATCTCCTATAGTGTCAGTCACTTCTATTTCTACATAACATTTGAAGCAATACAAATAAGTTTGGGGTTCATTTGGGTTGTTGTTGGGTCTTTTTGTGTTGTTATGTGAATGGTTTTCCCATTGGTAGTATTTAATATATTTTGTTAATATTGTTCCCATTCCCTGGGCTATTCGTCAGATACATTTTTCCTCTTAAACTACTGAGTAATTTATTATTATATGAAAATAAAACCCCCAAAAAAGCAAACTAACTCTAGTGACATTTGCATTTAAGAAAGGCCTTCCACATGCTACCAAACTACATTTTAATGTTTTTCATTGAATTTAAATAGCATTTCTGGTATTGGTCAATGTACAATTGAGTTACCTCTTAGGAAAAAAAAATCAAACTGGTATAGGTGTCAATTTTGAAGTAATAATTATAGGCTTATGCAGCAAAGTATTTATTATATTATCAAATTAATACACCTTTTGGCATGTCAGGGTCTGTGGGTAATTACAGTTTAGTATTGTGGTAATAATTTGTATGATTTATGTTACCTATGGAGCATTATTGAAAGCCAAAAAGCTGTCTGGCATAATTACTGTTAAGAAGTAAGATCAACAGATATCCCTAGCCAAAAGAAAACAGCCCTAAGGGTAATAGACTCAAACAAGCAGAAGTCACCTCAGGTATTTGCTTTGCAGTTTACTTTTTCTCACTTGGGAGATGGCCCACCCACTATTCTAGGCTACATTAACAAGAATTGGTTGCCTTTATGTTGCTGCATTGCACTGACCTTGAAGTTCTCATTTTAAAAGTGAGACAGAAATGGTAGTGGGGAACCTTTTGCAAGATCTAGTTCCTTGGAAATGGGAAGGAAAGGGTTTTCTATGAGATGAAGATGGGTGAATTGTTATTCATTCTCTTCTTTCCATTGATTTGGACACAGAAAATATATTTTATTTGGTGACTGTGCCCTTATTTTTGTATTTTTTGTTCTATGTGCCGTGCAAACACAGAACAAAGTCTTCATGTGAAAAGTCTACTCAAAGCTGATCCTATAAAGTTTATTACAGTTAAAGCAGACTGATAAATGACTTAGCAGCTGAGTAGAAATAAGCTGAAAGTTGCGGTTTCTACCCCACCTCACCCCCCAGTTTCTGTGTATTTATGCAAATAAATGCATAGAAATGCAAAGATTACCCTTGTCTCATTTCAAAGCTCAGACCTACCCTGACAAATACTTATCACTGTTAGTTTGGGGGTTCTTTCTGAAATAGCCTTCTAGCAATTTTGCGTAAATAGGAAAATCTCAGGAACAATCTAAAAATCTGGCCAATAAAGTCATGATCACACTGTCCAGACAAAACTGTAAACCTGCCTTCCTTCCCTCTCTCCTCCATTCTCAGCATCCCCTTCCAAATGGAAAATGCACATCTGGGATCGTGTTCTGTGAAGGTTACAGACTCAAGCCTCAGATGAGGAAGATTATGAACAAAGGGCAAGATCCACAAAGGTTTTTAAATATGTAATTCTAATTCTAATTAATTTATATGTGCCCAATCCAAAAGCATTTATATATGTACTCAAATTTCACTGGTCGTGTGATCTTCCTGAAGTTAAACATGTTACTCAACTGCCAAAACAGAGGTCTATATATTGTGGTTCAGTAAAGAAATATCAAATGGAGAGTGTCCTGCCAGCAAGTTCCTCTTTTGTTAAATTACAGAATAACACAAACTCTGACTGAATTTTGTGGGGAAGAAGGTACTTTTTCCTTCATGTTCTTGTACTACCTTATTTCTGAAACACTGTCCTACATACAGAGAAAATTAGCAAAGAAACCCCAAATAGCCGTTGACCTTTTTGACATTTTCCCTGTCAGCAGAATTTGCCTGTGAAGATGCTTGAATTAAGCCTGAGAAGAGGATAGAAGTGTGGGATTCATCTCTTCTCATGTTATGTATTAAAAAGTTCAATGTCTAAGTTGGAGGAGGCTGACTTCAGAGTCAACAGACACAGGTGGGCACCTCCAGGGAGTGAGTCATTCAATCTATGTCAGACAACTATGATGGGATAAGGTGAATCATACTCTGGAGGTGCCCATTTCTCTCCTAGAAAGGAGCTTGGTGTGACGAGCTCAGACTTAGCTGTTTAGCTTTAAGACGTCCAAGTCAGGGCAGATGAATTTTACCTCAAAGGCTTGGAGTGTTTTCCTGAAACTCAAACCAACCTTTTGAAGTTCCCTCTTCATCCTTATAGAATACAGGTGTGCCAATATCCAATTTCTCATGTTTTTAATTCTATAGGAAAAGAAATGTATGTCTTCATGTGTATGTATGTGTACGTATATACTTAATGGCTACACTGTCAAGTTGACCTTCAGCAAATAATTAAAATGCATTTTAATCCTGCTGTATAATGTTTTTGTTGGCAAGTACCCCAGAGAAAGTACTCTCCTACAAGGAGACAGCTGATGAATTTTTGCCCACTGTATCATTATTACACAAAAAGTGGGAGCTTAAGTAGCTTATAGGCCATCCTACAGCTTGATAAGGCTACTTTATAGTATGGGGCCAATTAATATAAAACCTCTTTCACTTGGGCAACTGTTATGCCTTTATCTCCGTTTACCTTCTCCAGCTACCTCATACGATGAATGTCATTAGCTATTGCCAATGTTTATGTAATATTGCTGGGTATGGTCTTAAATCCTAGCTAGCTAATTGGAGCTGGAAGGAGTGGAATCAGTTCTTAAATGCATATTCACATGGCATCAGATGTCAATGCCTTCAGATAAACTTGAGAGATAGAGCTGTAAATGGTCTGACAAAGCAGAAATGCATTTGCACTATCAAGAAATCAGAATGGTTCAACAAGTAAGCTCTATTAGTGTAATTTCTTTCTTTTCCATGGTGGTTAAATATCCTTCCCATGTGTCTTCCTTGTCTTGAAGATGCAGAAACTTGAGTGCAACAATTGCTTGGCTAAGGAATAATGCCAACGCGATGAAGCCTGTGAAACTGAAACAGCCAAGGCAGTAAGTCGTTTCACAGGCCCAGCAAATCTGGATGATTCATGCAACAACATGGAGCAGGGTGGTTGGTTAGGGTCCTTTTCAATTAAAATAACCTCCAAAGAATAGTCAATCATCTCAGACAAAGAGTCCCATCAGTCTTTGCCATGAAGCACACAATTACGATGCTAGCAATGATATTGCCTAGGCATGAGGCATGATGAGGTGATCTCAAAACAGGTCATAAAATCCTGCTCCCTAATATCTGAGCTCAGGTGCTCTTCTAACACTCCCTGTCTCTTTTGGGAAATAGAATGAGTAACTTAACCTTGTTTCCTCAAGTATTAATAATAAAGATATGTATAATGTGAATAATAGTTGTCTCACCTGCCTGACAGGGAGAAGCTGCAATGAGAATTAATTAGTTTGTGAAGCACTTTGAAGAGAAGTGCTATGTTATTAATAAGTAAAACCCACTGCACTTAGATACAACTTGCAAGTAATTGTATTATATTACAGTGCTCAGATAACACACAGATAGTTGCCTTAGAAATACCAATAGACAGTAGAGAGCTGGAGGGATAGATAATCACCAGATTTCTTGTGTTTTTATTTTGTGTCACAACTTTTGCTGGCTTAATGATGTTTAGCTTCTAAAATATGTTTGGGTGATGGAAATTATTACCCATATTTTAAACATATCATGGGAGAAAGGAAAAGCAGTGAAGTATGGTGAATAAATACTGCCCACAAGTGAAAACAAGATGACCTCTCAATACAGGCCATAAACCCTGTGATGTGTAATCTTTAAAGATAATTCATTAACCTCAGTTCAGTTCATCCAGCACAGCTCTGCTTACTGAGCTCGTCTACCATGAACTAGAGTACAGTTCAGGAATGAATGAACAGTGATGTTCACTAAAGAGCAACAATGTGAATGTGTGAAAAGTGGCAAGAACAGTCACCTCTCAAAAGTAATTAAGACAGTGAGCAAGGAAGCTTAGTGTCTTCTGGGTCAGCAATATGATCCTGTGATGTGAATTATTGAGCTGGCAGTGGGAGCTGCAGGGGTGTTTTGAACCTGTAAGCCTGACAAAAGGTGTTTGGAGTAAAATGTTTAAATATGTGAAAATAAAAGAGTTAATATAGAATTGCTTACACTTACCTTAGACTGTCAGAGAGTTCATTGGCCTGTGAAGGAATAAAAGGATGTGGAAAGCTAAAATATCAGGAGAGGAAGGTAAGACAGCTATTGGTTTGAAGGCTTCTGATTCCAGCCAGGCAGCCTGATCCTTGCTCATGAATAAGGAGGTCTTGTTCCTAAAAATCAGGAGAGAAGCAGAGCTTATGAGGACACCCACCTTGGCAGCACTGGCAGCACCCAGAAGAGGGCGGTTGTATGTGCAAACAATGACCACTTAATTTCCTTCGAAAACTAGGAGATTGGATGTTATAAAAATAACTGAAAGTCATTTCTAGTCCATTCTTTGCTGAATATGGGGGTGTAGCTGCCATAGATGTTAAAGACAGATCACGTGCATAGAAAGAAGCACATCCTCTTTTGTGAAGACAAGATGAAAGCCTTTTATAACTATGACCTACTGGTGAAAAAGGCACACATTCAGATGAAACCTATGGGTTTATACTGATGGGTTAGATTTAGTTTTTTAAATACAATACATTTTGTTAAGAAGAAGGATTAAAGTATTTGCCAAAATGATTTGTGTTGACAAAATGGCTTAGTACATTTGGCAGATTTATTTTATGAAGCGGAATAAATTAAGGTGCCTCGTAAAAAATGTGGGTTACATCCAGTGAAACAATTTCAAGTATTTCAGAAACTCTATTTTTATTCACTTTGCAAACGTGCTTAGTTGAACTGCCAGTCACTGTTACATTTCCATTTCCAAGCAATTAATTAAAATCCCAAATCAGGTTTTTTCTTGATCATGCCAGCAGGAGTTGGTTGCCATGGTAATAGGACGATCAGTAGCATTTGGGAGGGAGGAGAGGAAGAATAAAACGTTCTGCATTTGGGCTTGTATTATTGAAACATAAGTGCAGGTCTGGAGGAGCATGTTGGCTCATCTGTGCAAGCCTACAGCCCCAGTGGTAACAACTGGAAGTGAGTGAGGGTTCTCAGGATTACATTATTGTCAAGGATATCATTTGGTCCAATGTAGAAATCATTAGTAAAGCCTTTTCAGTCCTACAGTCTATAGGTTGAAGCCATGAATGCAGCTGATCACAGAGAGTTTCAGCAGTGCTAAGGAGGATTTCTCTATCTGTAATTGCCCACATTTGCAAAGAGCTATCAAATATAATGGTTTTTCTCCCCGACACGCCTGCAAACCTTTAGATTTGAAGCTCATTTGCAGACAATACTCTATTCCTATGGCAGTTTGTAAGAGCTGTTGCCTAAGTGGGTTTAACAAATGGTGGAGCCAGGCAGGGTGGCAAAGGTTTATGGTTGGTGTCAGGGACAGGCAATTAGGGGAAGGTCAAGATCTTGCAAACTGGGAAGGAGGATTGGGGGAACAAGTGCTTTGCTGAAGTGATATAATATCACATGTTCCTCTTCATTACTGCTGTTAATGATTCTTTAGGTCACAGCCAGCAGTGGAGAACTGAGAATTTCTTGCCTCTGAATTGCCCCTATGACTGCACATATTCTCCTCTAGTATGTGCCATTTTAACCCAGTTAAGGGTAATTTTGTTGCTCTTACACCATCACTTACATGTGTGTGAGTTGAACAGCATGAACATAGTGATCACAGGCATTAGGGGAAGATGGAATTCACCTTGTGCACCATCTGAAGAGGTAGCAGCTACAGGAAAAAGAAGTCATACCCCACACTGGCATAACTGTTAATACAGACGCATTTTGAAGTGGGCCTAGAGACGGCAGGGGGGTTGGAATTTGATGATCTTAAGGTCCTTTCTAACCCTAACAACTCTGTGATTCTATGCCTCCAACTTAAATAAAACACAGGCATTTTACTTTTCCTCTTCAAACCAGATCAGTTTTAAATGTGATCAGCTTCAATATGTGGCCTTATGCTGTCCCAGAGGTAGGAGCATGGCACAAGTGAGAAAGTGAAAATGTGGTGAAGGATGAAAACAGTTGACTACTATCACAGAAGACTTGTGAATCCAGAGCCTTGGTTAAAAGGTAGCAGTCAGCAGGACACCAGGTCATGGAGACAGAGCTCTCTTCTGCTCCTTCTACTATATTGCACAACACGGCTCATTTTAAGCATGCTTTGGACCTATTCATGCATGGCTATGTGGTGCCTAAGGGTCCTTTGCAGCATTAAGGACACAGACATGGAAAAAATCATGCCAGTAGACCTCAGTATTGCCATTGTTCAGCTGCTGATGGTGTGGCAAAGCAGCACAGTGACAGAGAGATTCCCTGGATCACTAGGCTGTATTAATGCAGAGGAACACAGTCCTCTACATATGGTGCTTGTTAAGCCTTCCATGAAATCAGGAGATTGGTAACAGAATTACAACATGGTTAGGGTTATAGGTCACTCACCAAATTTTATCCTTATGTATTAGCTGGGAATTAATCTGAAAATAATTAAGACAGAATCCAGATATTAAAAAGGAAAGATTCTGAGAACATTAGGATTTCATGTCTTATTGTAGCATAATATTCTCATGTGAGAGAGTCTGACAACACTGCCCGATAGTCTAACACTTTTGCTGGAGAGGAGAGTGACTTTAATAAAGCACTTTGACAAGGTCCTTGCTCAGCTATCTCTTCAGAAAAGCCTCACCTGGCCCTGAGATTTGTTACTTGCCTTGTACTATCAAGGTAGGGGCTCAGTGGGGTTGGGACCTGAAGAAGTTCAGATGGAGTTAAAGAGGCCAACAAGGGATTTATTGATTTGGATATATCAATTTGCACTAGTCCAAACAAGTTTAGTTCAGGGTCCTACAAACTCCAAGGGTTGCAGGGCAAAAGTTGAGCTTTTGGTCTTCTACATAGTAGGATGTAGTATAATGCATTGATTATGGTGTTTCTCTAGTGTCTCAAAACAGGGGGAGGAGATTTGAGAATAATTGTTCACTTTGTCTTTTCTACTCTGAAAAACTTTGCAAAACTTTAATTGTATAATAACCCTTACCATTATACGCTGACCTCCTTTCTGCTTTTTCCACTGCCATTTATCTATTTCCTGACCCTAGATACTCATCTCCAATTCACCCTCCTATGTATAGACATCTGAAATTTAGGGCATCTGTCATGTAAATTAAGATACTTGAAATAGATAAAACAACTCACAACTTTACATCCTTGCTGCAACCTTCCTAGAACATTTCAGAAACAAAGTCTGCATTTACCTCAAAGTAAGTGTCTAGTGCCATTTGAAAGCTTCACCCTTACATCTGAGATATTCACATAGGGCTGATAGGTGGGATACACGACCTGCAAAAGACTCCCCCTTCGGAGAGTTAATAGGAGGCCAGGTAGATACTGGACACCAAGTGTACCTCATATGGTATCTGACACTTTGAGGTGTGTGATGCAAACCGTAGATGACTAAATTAGACCAAAGGCACAGTTCTTAGATTGCCAAAATTTGATGAGCCCAGTGTGATCTGGGGTTCTTTTAAGGAATCATACTTCACTGACAATCTGATGTTAGCAGACTACAATAATCATTAATTGAACAAAGCTGGAATTTCACTACATTGATATCTTCAATCCAGTGATATCAATATCTGTCTATATGTTCTTGGGGTTTAATATTTTGTTTTCCAGTTTTACATAAAATCCTTTCAATTTCCAGATAGTAAAGAAAATAAATTACTGAGTATAATATATATGTGCTCTTGGAGTATTTAATATGTTCACATATTATTAAATTTGTAAAGTTAAGTTTGTATTTAGGTACATGCATACTTGTACACGTGTATGTAGTACATATGCTATGGTTATAGTTATGTATTATGTAAACCAGCACACTAAAGTGAAAACATGTTTTTAAAATAGCTTAAACAATATTAGGATAAAAGGTTTTGCAGGCAAGCGTTCAGAAAATAAAGTATTACAAAATTAGAAATACAAGACTGTTTTTTTATGAAAAAGCACATTTATGGAGATGTTAACTCAAGAATCAGGATCCAGTAACGCAGTTCTGTATTTTTATTGCACACTTGACGTACTCTTAAGTCTGTAGACAGGCTTCATTTGAAAGTGACTGTCTTGTTTTTATTCCTAATAGGAGTTAAGCCAACATCCACCCAGACGATGTGGAGGCCAACAGTCCTGTCAGGCAGTCAGAAGATGCACTGTGAGAAAATGATTGCATCCTTTCTTGAAGCATCAATTCCACCCATCACCATGGGGCTCCAAGCCACTGCAGAAATCCTATACAGAATTGTTTGGAGAAGGCAATTTTCTTCATCTCTGCCAAAGAGCAAACTTTTACAGTGGAAGAAAAAGTAAAATATAATAACCTGTCCTAAAACAAGAAAAACAAACCTCCACTGTGCTCATGTTTGAGATCCCAGTGAATTTCAATAGCATATGATATTTGAAGACTGTGTTATTTTATGACTGAGATCATTTGGCATAAAAATAACCTTAATGATAGATGAAACTTTTTAGGGGGTTTGTTTTAAAGTTCACAAAGTGCAAAAGTTTCATTTACATCTGAGAAACAAGCGCAGTGATTTTTTTGGTGGAGAATATGCTATATTTTTTAATATATAAGTAAACTTGTAACTCATTTTAAATGTCAAACATAACTCCTCCCAAACCAGGAGCCACAACTACTTTTTCCACTTGTGAAAGCTTCGGTTTGCCCCCTGCTACCTCATCACATACAGATTACATAAAGTTTTACCCTTAAGGCCATAATAAAAGCCCTCTATTTAGCATTCTAGCGGTTTGAATTACTCGCTGTTTCTCACAGGCTTTCATCAGGAGCAACTGAGGTTTCTCTCACTTTTGTGTTTGAATATTTAGTGACTTTGACAATAGAATGAATTTCAAAGTTCACCATTTCAAACTGTCCTCAATACACCTGGCACAAGCTTACCAGGGAATCAGAGGGACTTTTGGATCCATATCAAACTGTGTGATTCCAGCAAGGTGGATGTGCAGGTTTCCATGAGGCTGGAGCCACATCTATTTAAACAAACCCACAAGTTCATAGAATTTTGATTAAGAAGTACAATATGATCCTTATAAACTTCACATTTATAAGACCATGTGCACAAACGCTGTTAAACTGGATAAAACACTTTTACTGACCTATACATTTTATGTGCTCAGGAGATGAACACCAATGCACTTATCTGTCTGTCTCCTCCTCTAGATTTTGAAATCATTAACCATTTTCAATCAAGCTTAATGTAGAGTAAAGAAAAAGACTAAAAATATTTAGTCACTTTAAGATTTTAAATACAAATATTTGTATGTATATATATTTGTAAATATGTAACTGCAGTAAAAAGAGTGTTGCTATAGGAAGAACCTTAGCTACAAGCTCAGACATAAGAAAGTTTGACTAAGTTTTGTAAACTTAATTATCTAGTGTCATTTGAAATGCTCTGGAGTATTCAAGACTTTAATGTGGGGATGGCAGATACAATACAGGACCTACAGTGGACAAATATCTTGCTAGAGCAGTAAGAGTGGACCTGGTGGGATAACCTAAGACATCTCAAATAGCACTATGCATCAACATGTAGGAGCTGATTTGAGCCCAAGTGTCTTTTCAGTGATGAAGTTCTAACAATCCCAACTCTACGTGCAAGAGCTTTAAATGTGTAGCTGAATTCCACCCTACTTAGGTGTCTGGAATCAGTTTCAATATCAACATTATAATGTAGATCAGTTTCAAAGGTCCCAGGTTTGCTAGAATTCACTAGCATGTCTTCAATTCTTATACAATATGGAGTAACAGAAAGTGGTTGTACAACATGAAAACTTCATCAATATAGCAAGAAGTCTGTTGGTTTGAAAACTGTGCCTCAAGGGTTTTTCCATATTGGTTTTAAAAAAGCATGATCATTCAATGAGAAAAGGAGGGTATTGTTTGATTTTAAGTGATTAATTGTTTAAATTATAATAGAGCTAATGACTGAAAAGTTTTGGGTGCAGTAAGATGTAATGGTGAGGTCCTAGATTAGTTGCTTGTCAAAGAGATCTAATCTTCTGTCACTTAGCCTCCCCAGAAAACTGGGTTCATATCTCTGTATCTGCTTATCCTCTTGGCTTTTATCCTCTTGCATTTCATCTGTTTACTTCTTACCTAGAACTTTCTGGAGTTCTTCTCCTTGCTGAGGGTCAGAGGATATTACTTGGGACCTCTAGCTTCTAGTGAACTATAAATAATATGACAACTAGCATTTTGCTCCTTCTTTCTACGTTATTCCTACGTGTCCCCTGTTCTGTAATGATGCCAGTCATCAGAAATGTGTTAAAATAGGAAATCTAGATCATTTTTGTTTGCATTCTGCTTAACTGGGAGGTCTGGGTAATCTGATGGAAAACCCTTCTTTGTTGTCAGTTTTCTCTTTTGTTCTAAAAAAGGCTCAAGGGAAAAAAAAAAGAAGGTTTGCTTAGGACAGCCTATCCCCAAATAGCTCAAAGAATAAGACATTGACACCACCCACAGCCAGGCAGATGTTTGTGGTTTAAATATAAAATGGACATGTGCATGAATTTTCCTGTGATGATGCGATACCATTGTCAAGCCCAAAGACAAAGCCTGTAATATATGTACTGGATATCTTTACCAATGTCCTCTAATACTGTTTTAATGACATATGGACAAAAATGAGCATTCTATAGATTAGTTAACTTGGATTAAATGACACATCTCTTATTAATCCTGCATCAGAAGAGAGGCAGTGAAAAGCTGAAGAGTTTTTTACTATTGATACAATCTTACATGTGAATATGTTCAAACACAGAACAGTCGCGAGTACCAGCATTTTTCTTCTCTACTGTTCATCCAAATACTACAGCTACTTGGGTTGAAGTCCTCCTTGGAGAGGCTTCTGCTATTCTGCTATTGCTTCAGCTCAACAACAGCTATTTTTCAGCAAGAACTGTAAAACAGCAGACTTTTAACACATCATTAAGGCAGTATTGGTCTGAGGAAAAAGAGTAGTGGTGGCCCAGGGTATTTCTAGAAGTCCAAATGACCAAAAACTGATAGTAGGCATTCACATAAGCAGACTTGATCAAACAGATACCAGAAGAGATTTGCTCACTAAGATGGAGATAGAGCGTAATTTCTCACTGGAGAATTTACAGCAGTACTTTAACTACACTACCCAAGTCATTGCAAGGTGGCCAATTCTTACAGTAGGCAGAAGATAAAGGAATGGCTTACTCAGCTATAGCAAGGCAAGATTGATAGAAATAAAGTTTGAGATGACAACCTGAAAATGAAGTTCATCTAAAAAGGCAAGCGCCTCAAAAGACTGAAATTTCTTATGTTCTCAATAATAAAAGCTATTAACAAAGCATTTTTTAAGAGTATTTTATCTGGTATATCATGGAATAAAGATCTAGATATAAGCAGTAATTAAAGATCTACTTTGATTTTGATAATCCTTTTTAATTGCTTTTTTAATTGTGGTGAAATTTTATAACATTTCTGTGAAGTGCTCTGTGGAAAAAACGCTGATGTAGAGAGATTAACTAATCAAGATTGCTCTATTCTATTTGAATAACTAGAAAGGAACTTTGAGTGTGTAAGTGTAAAATAAATCTTCTAACTAATGTATGGCTCCGTGTAATCTCATCTCACCTTCTGGGAACAATGTATAACAAATTAAGCTTGGATCATGAAATGTCATACAAATCTGGCAGTGAGATTTTGTTTGAAGGGAGGAACTACTATTCTCTTAGTCCTTAACAGCCATAGAAAATTTCAATTACATGAGCATCTTGACAAATTCTACCTCCAGGGTATGGAGGATTTTTTAGGAGTTTTCTTTAACCAACTACAGTGTCCCAAAGAACGTTGCCTGGTTTAACCATCTTGAGTCATACCCATCTGCAACTCACCTGCCCTCTTGGACAAGAAAACAGCTTTGACAGTATTTTCAATCTTGAAGTAAAACATTAATGTTTCACATGGCATAGTAAACTTCCTCAAAATAATATATTTATATAATTTATATTATATTTAATTTATATTATATTTATTATTGTAATATTATATATTGTAATATAATATTGTAATAGCAGTAAACAATCTTGTTTCATCTTCTTCAAAATTTGATGAACCATTAAAGGACCAGATATGAACATACACCTTGAAGTTGAACATATTTAAACTACTAAGAAAGGAATAAACAAAATTACACTGAGAAAACTTCTTAAGGGAATGCAGAGTAAGCAAATTAAAAGTTGGTGCAAAAGAGATTGGAGGGAGGATGAAGCAGAGGAAGCAGAAAACAGAAACATGCACAATATATACCAGATACAGGTATCAAGACCTTATTTTGCACCTGATAATTCTATTGCTGTCACATAGGAATGATTTCATTAAAAGATCTGGTAATTGTGTTATTGGTATGTGCTTTTCTAAAATAATTAATTCCTGGCATAAGTGAGGGAGACATAACTTCAGTCAGAGGAAAATATGTTAAACCTGTATCTGTACTGCTCTCCCATGTTGTAGATGAGTGTTATCTCATTTCACTATCTTTTTCAGAGGAGGTTTGACATGAGTTAGGTCATATGAGTCTCAATTTTCCAGCTTATCTGCAATAAAGTGGAAATCACAACTCTGCTCTCATGCTGTTTGGTGGCCAGAAGATGCTCATATACTGCATTGTTTGGGGAATCATCAGGTTTGACTGTGCAGAGCTACCCTAACTAGCTATAACTTCAGTTTAAACCTGTGTCAATATTTCCAAATCATTCTCAAATCTATTTAATTAATAAGAAAGTATTATCCCATGCATGTCCTGTCAACAGAGCAACGAACCCACTGACATTGTGCATCCTTGCCTGTCTTCCTTGATTCCAAAAGAGTAGATTGAACTACAAGGTTAATGGTTAGGAAAGATGATCTCCCATTTAAATATTGTGTGTAGATTTATAATAAAAAAAAGCACAGAGTTCTTAAATCAAGTAAACTTCAACCAGACTTCAAATATCATCATTATTTAAAGTATCAACACACACTTTTAATTTCCATTGGTAAAATCAAGTTTTCATTATTAATTAAGCAGCTAATTTTCTCTTGCTGTACGAAATAGGGAGAAGCAGCTAATTGCATTTGAGATTCCCTTCAGCATAATTAGATCTAAGCAAATAGATAATCCCCTTGACACCAAGGGCATACATCAGGCTCATTTCAAAGCAATAATTTCATTTGGGAATATCACACCTGTAGTAATTAGAAAAATGCATCTCATTCTCCTAGGGAATTATTTGGGTAACACATGGAATTACCTTAAAAAATGGACAAGATTAAAGACCATTTGTAAAAATAATAGTATATTCTTTACTGTTAGGGTGCTGAGGCACTGGAATGGGTTGCCCAAGGTAGTTGTGAATGCTCCATCCCTGGCAGTGTTCAAGACCAGGTTGGATGAAGCCTTGGGTGATATGGTTTAGTGTGAGGTGTCCCTGCCCATGGCAGGGGGGTTGGAACTGGATGATCTTAAGGTCCTTTCCAATCCTAACTATTCTATGATTCTGTATTTGCTATAATTAGTGACCTTTTATAAAATACATTTTTGAAATATGAGCTTAAACTTCAATGACAAAGATTATGATTAGACTGTATTATTCAGGAAGAAAAACTTTAAATCAATGGACACAACTGCTTTTGATACAAGTAACTCCATTTTAAGTCGTTCTTTAAACTGAAAATAGATTCATAGTGTGAAGTTCACATATAATTAATTTTTAAAATAAATACTTATTCTGACAATAGGAACAGCTGAATTTTAACACTCTTGAATAAAAAGGGGTATTTTTCCCTTTTTTAAATGGCTTTTAATTTCTTATTATGTGTGCTGTAAGTATGCAGTATAATATAGAGTTTAAAGGATTAAATTTTGATCATCTCAAAATAAGTTTTTCCAGACAGCTCTTCTTTCCAGTTCAGAAAAAGTGATTTCTTCTCTATTTAAAAAAGAAATAATCAATCTTCACCATTTCAAGTTAAAATACCTGTGGGTGGGTTTATGCATGCTTGAGGGATATAAAGAGATGGAGAAACAAGTTTAAAGATAGAAAAATATGTCCTTATATGCATAAGATATTAACTGCGAAATTAACTCTTCTGGGTCAAATTAATTTACTCTTCTTTGGGGCTATACCATTTCTGATATATCAGCTATTTTACTACAGGTGGAATTGCACTGTACCCTGGCAGAGATACAACCCTAAAGCTACACTGCTAGACCACGGACTTTGTGGAACCTATGATCCTTCTTGTCATCAATCACTCAAACTGCTTCATGTTTAAAGGCATTTTGCTGCAAGATGAAATGCACCTAAAGCTGGTTTTGTTGAGGTTAAAATTGCTGTGCTAGATTCTTTCAGTTTTCAATCCCAAGGAACACATTGGAAAACTCTAATTCAGGCAAGCCAGGTTGTACATTTGACTGAGCTGAGCAAACTAGAGAATAAGTGGAGGTCAAGATGTGTTTGAGACAGTGTAGTGCATGTCAAAGACTACAATGCCCTCTGAGCTTTAGATTTGAGGAATCTCTTTATTAGTACTTGATAACTAATATATAAACATTTTAGTAGTAAGAACTGAGAAAAGTCGTACTGATCCTGTACAGATGAACAAATGTATATTTTACAACCTAAAACCTCAGTAATAGATAGAAGATTCAAAATAAATACCTCTTAATCAACAGTCACATTGATCCACCATAAATATTGTATCATCTAAACATTGATATCTAGGCAAACTGCTTGGGTAACAAAACCAATGCATAGGAAATGTATTTCTGCATCCTAAAATGAATGCATGTTAGATTAAGTAAACACTCCTCCATTCTGTTGCTGCCTGGTTTCATGTGCTATGACCATCTGACTTGGAAGCAACAGTGGGGCAGACTTAAGAGGTATAAACTGATGTTGATCCACCAATTAGATTGTTGCCATTTTCACCACCAAGAATCACAACTTTAGCATTATGACAACGTTATGTCAAATATATCCAACAAATAGTACCTCTGACAGAAGAGAAGCAAGCTTTGGTTTGTTTTGTCTGTTTGCAAGGCACTTTAAAACAAGTAACAAATATAACCTCTTCAAAATGCAGTAAAGAAAAAGAAAAACAAGAGGAAGAGAATTCCTTGATTTTGACAACACTGTTTCTTCAAAAAACTATCAAAAACTATCTACAAAGTTGAAAAATAATAAAAAAAGAAAAAAGGAAAGTTTATTCTAATGGGCTTCAAATGAACACTTCATAATGTCACCAGATAGCGTTTTGCTGATCTCACTGGGATTTGGAGTAAGCTTCTGGAAATAAATGTTGTAAAGCAGTACAAATAAGAAGAGCTTTCAATTTAATGAGAAAAACAAAAAATCTCCAGAAAAAGCAATTTCAGCTTGCATTAATCCAAAACAATTTCTGTTCTTTTTTTGTGTGTTAAGCAATTCTCTGGTTTTAATGGACAAGTATTTTGTCCAGTGCCTTATGAAATGTTTGGCTTGTTTATTATTTACCCTCTCTTTAAGATTCTTCCTTGATGCAAGTCAATCTCTTTGTGATAATGGCATTTTGAAATACAATAGTCAGATAATTTACTCTTTCCACACCCCACCTTTATCCCAGCTGAAATCCTTCCTAAATTGGCATCAAACATCATGAATAACTTTGATTTCTGAACAAGTTTGTTAATGAAGTTGTTACTTGTCATATATTTTTTCCATGTTTCACATAGATACCACACTTGAGAGGTTATTAAAATCATTGTGTTCAATACATTTCCTTAAGGTCTCCTGAGTATTGAGGCTGACAAGATTTCTGTTCCTTCTGCATTAAGGTTCTGTTTCTGCCTCCCCTTGCACAAAGGGATATAATTTCTATTTGTGGGTTCCTACAGCTAAATCTTGGTTTTCTTCTTGTGGGCTTCTACAGTTTGAAGGCAAAATGAAACATGCATGAGATTTAAGCTAAATGATCACCATGAACACAGGGCAGCTGATGAGCAGCACTGCTTCTGTCTAATGAAATTGTGTAACCTTTGAATGAAAACCAGGACTTTGGGATAGGGCAGAGATGGTCTTACCTTAACACCAAGTTGGGACATGGCCAACATATCTAGTCAGATCTTAGAATCTGGAGGCACTCCTAAGTTTTATAATACAGAAAACAGCCACTACATCCCACCTTTACCACCAAGATCTGAGTCTCATTATACAGCTTCAACTCAAACTCATCCTGTAAATATAAATACATGCTTTGCCACAACGTGTTTCATTAATACAAAACAGCCTCCCCAATCATTCATCACTTGAAATAATACGCACAGGTGCTGAAGCGCAGCTGTCGATAAAGGCTGATGCCAAATTATTTTCCTCAGGTGAGTTGGCTTTCAGTTATGCTGAGTTTTTGTTTTGTACTCTTTTTATTAAAGAAAGTGGGAAGAGGAGAAGAGTTGGGATTTCTTTAATTTTCTTTAAACAACAACGTCTGTAATTTTCTTTTTAACCGTAGAAAATGTGTCTGGTAATTCAGTACTTTTTGAGGCTGAAAATATGCTACAGTTTGAAATTAGCACTGAAAATCTGAGGTTAAAACCTCCTTTACAGGCTTTTTCAGTTGAAACCAAGAGCATCCAAGAAGTACAAACATTGAATATAACTTTTACCTCTTGCTTTGATTCCTCCCTGCCCCCTATTCTACATTGTGATAATTGCTTTGAATTTGGAGGTAAAAGTTGTAGATGTTCATCTCAGCTTCTGGGACTCACCAAGAATGAAATCTAACTTCAGGTTCTTCTGTTAGGTCCAGGATTCAGCCTCATATTTTCACAGTCCAGATAAAAGCCACACCATAGGGTATAGTCTGAGTTCCTGTGATGGTGTCAATATAGAGGTAGGTGTCTCTCAGAACTTCCTATTGAACTGCTTCTATTTCCTATAAATAATTGAACAGACATTAAGGCACAGACTTAAAATATGGTCTTTCATATGATCTATACAAAAGCATTAAGTCCTTAACCAGGTTGTCTCTTTGCTCCAATGGATATTTAATTATTTAATATTAAGTGGAGACAAATTCCCCCTAGTTTTTTATATGAAACAATGCTGTGGTTTAACTTGGCAGACAGCTAAACACCAAGCAGCCATTCATCTCTGTTGGGATGAGGGAAAAAAGGTAAAACTCATGGGTTGAGATAAAGACAGTTTAATAAGAAGAATAGGAAGAGAAAATAATGATAATGATAAGAGAATATACATTTTGTATACGTGATGTACAGTGATGTACAATACAATTGCTCACCACCTGCTGACCTATGCCCAGCCAGTCCTCAAGCAGTGAGTCACCACTCCCCAGCCAACTGCCCTCATTTTTATTGTTCAGGATGATGATATATGATTTGGAACATCTCTTGGGTCAGTTGGGATCAACTGTCCCGGCTGTGTCCCCTCACAACTCCTTGTGTAACCCCAACCTACTCACTGGTCAGCACTGCTCAGCAACAGCTGAAACATCCCTGTGTTATCAACATTATTCTCATCCCAGATCCAAGGCATAGCACTGTACCAGCTACTAGGAAGCAAATTAACTATTCTGGTTGAAACCAGGGCAAGCAGTATATGAAAGCAGAAATCTATTGTAGGATGTCTGTCTAATCTGTCATAAATGCTGTCAGTTCTGGTTGCTTTCCCACTGATACACGACAATATGACCTTGTGCATAGAAGGGACCAGTACCAGCCAGGTTCACCACCTCACCATTGGTCAACTTGAACTCAATATAATAGTTTAAGCTGATCTGCGAGGACCCCTCTTTCTTCCACTTAGCTGGATACTTCTTGAGGGTGTCTTATGTTACCAATTTTACTAAAAGAACAGAATGAATCTGTTCTTAGATTGTTTCTAGTTCTCTGTCCAGAGAGAAGATCTAGATAGTAAGCTTCAACTAAAAGCATTTCTATTTTTAGGTATATAAGTTAAGGGAGACTAAAAGTGTTTTTTCTTATAAAATCAGTAGACTTGGAGACTGTCAACCTCTATTTTTCAGGTGGTAAGTAGAAATGGTGTATCATGATATGCCAATGGGCATGATAGTAAATTAAATAGGTTTAGTTTTGCAAAGAAGATAATACAATCAAAGGAAAACCTGTTCAAGAAATATTGAGCCCTGACAGTCAAATAACTCTGTTGAGATAGAGACTTGATGCATATAAAACCAAGAAGACTCATCTACTTTTAGTTAATTCAGGTTATTGGCTAGTATTTAGATGAGACAAATCATAAGGTTTTCTGTTTCTTCCCTAGTTCATAAAACAGATGCCCATCAAGGGAGGGTTATTTTGCCAGTTGTCTCTTGTTAAGATATTATTGGTATGTATCCCCTAATTTCTCTCACAGCTGGAAAAGATACAACATCTCCCATTTAACAGCACATCCTGGCTAGACTCCTCAGAGGCTTTTGTTTCCCCATTAATTGTAGACTGTATTTGGAGATTGCTAGAAGCCAGCACTGATTCAGAAGGAGCTGGTGAGCAGCAGCATGACACAAGAGACTCCCAAAGAAGGAGGTTATGGACCTTCCTTCCTCACATAAGAGCAATCCCATGGCTCCCAATACTTGTGCTTGGAAGGCTGGAAATCTGGCTGGCATGCCCTAGCCTCCAACTCCTATTAAAACAGCAGCAAAAGCTACCCATCCAGGTATGCCAAATGAGCATCTGAGTGCATCGCAATCCAATCCCTCCTTCCTCCCAGATTGCTAAAGCAGCTTGAGATAGTCACTTGTGTGACCTTGTAAAATGTCTGCAGTGTTGCAGAAACAACCAGTTCCTCTTTGTAGTAGGAGAAGAGAAGGTTTTTTTTGGAAGGAGGGGTGTTTTTGTTTCATTTTCCACCTCGTCCTCCCTCCCCCTTTCCTTGAGCAAATCCCCATAACAAATAAAGTTACACTTCAAGACTGGATTACGCAGACTGTTAGGTTCGCATGCCAATGTTTACTTTAAGTTAAAAATGATACTTCTGAGAATTCAAATAATATGTTTAAAGTATTTCCAGGCTGTTGCTTTGCTTGTATTTGTTTTGGCACCGATTCCCTCCACAAATGTCAGTTCTGAAGGAAAGATGAATATTGCTCAGTTACAGCCTTTGCCTATTGATCATGCATTTAACATCTTTGTTTATGTGCAGTTATGGAGGGATTCATGGCAAACTTAAGAGCACTTGCTACAGAGAAATTTTACTGATGGGACCTTACCTCTCTCAAGGTAAATGTTCTTGGATGGTAAATAGTCAAATGGGGGAGTAATAAAAACCCATAGAACTGCTATTCATAGATCAGAGCAGATAATCAGAATAGTCCTTTTTGACCTCAAAATTTACATATCTATCAAAAGGTTTCTCTTCAATTTTTCATTGTAATGGCTTGTCTGGGACTCAGATGAAAGGACTGCAGAATGCTTGTCTCACCTGACATCCTCTGGAAGATGTTCTTTCCATGGCTGTCTTTGCTCTGAAAGCCAGCCTGCCCGATATCCCGAACAACATGCCAGATCCTGTACTCTCAGCCTTGATTCAGCTTCTCCTGAGGCGTGCGTATCCTGTGGCTGCATACACCTGAGCTGGCTTCTTACAAGTTCCCCCAGGAATCAGACCTGAGAGAAGATATAGGCCAGGGACATCTGAGCTGCCTTTAACTGAGCCAGTTGCATGTGCGTGTAAAGCTTGTTAAGCTGGAAACTGAGTAAACATAACTGTGGCTACATATATACCTGGACTGGCGCTATGCAGCAACAGCTTGCATTGTCTTGGCATGCTGATATCCTGAACCCACTCTATAACACTTATATGGACTTGACAGACCCATTGTTTTAATCCATTGTTTCTTTCCTGTTTCCATCTTGTCTTTGATAGATTTAAATTGGGGCAACTTTTATATGGAGGAACCACAGTGGTTTCTGCAAGTTTTAGAAGCAAGGAAGGAGGTTAGGGATGCTAAATGAGCAAATCTGTAAGCAGAATAATCTCTTTTTTCCAGTTAGAATTTTCTCTAATGGTCAGCAGGAGCGGTCCATATATGGAACATATATGGTCCATATGGACTCCATATGGAGTTTTTGAAAGACCTAGGAAATCAGGGGAGCAGGGAAGGCGCACAGTCTATCTTCCAACCTTATCTTGAAAGCAAGCTGAAGCTGATGATTTTTCCATCTATTCCATCTAGAAAAAGACCTCATATTTATTCTTGAGAGTGACTTGTGGAAGAATATCACAGATTTGATTTCCACAAAGTTTCCTTAGACTTTATTGAAAGAGTCTGGAAAGTAACTGGAGTTTCTGAACACTTGTCAGAAATGTAGGAACGAAACTATTCAGACATATTTTATTGTGGTTTAAATAATGGAAATAGAATAGAAAAGAGGAAAAGTTGGTCAAGTTAATTAACACTTAGTCAAAGAAAATAAAGAAGACATAACAGGAGTTTTAGAAATTACTTGACATTGAGATAAAAGAATAAGTCATTAATTGGTTATCTTGTAAGGGCTACAGAAGGAGGCCTAACAAGGTCACCATGACTTTGGCAGTGACCACAGCTATATTGCTTTTAGGAACTGAAAGGGAGAATGGTGATAAGGAAATTGGATAGGTAATTATGCAAAGGTCAGGAGGGAGGGTCAGATGATTGCCAAGCTGGTCAAAAGGCAAGGCTTGTCATCAGAATGGCTGGAATTATAGCTGTCTGTAAACTCATTGTCCCTTTTCAAATTGACATCAAAGGAAATGGAAAGCACTGATAATCTCTCTAAGAAGATAATGAGGCAGATGGGCAAAAAATTAAAAAGATAGATAAATAAGCTAATGAATAATGTACCAGAAAAAGAGATGCAAATGTAAATATTGAAGTATGGCCAAGCTCAATAGCAAAAGCTTACAGGCTTTACTAGCTTGGAAATTTTAAATAATGGAAATATGAAGATTTTAATTCTTAATGATTAATTTAATTCAGTAGTGGGAAATGACATGGCCCTGGAAACAGTTTTGCTTGTGTATTGTGTGGCAATAGGAATGAATGTGAAACAAGAGACAGCCTTCTCTCCTCAAACTGTTCCAGGATCTCAGCATATAACTTGTCTTGAAAGTCTCTTCTTGTCCCCATTCATACCTTTCCTGCTGAATGCAGGTGTGGATTTACTTGGAAAACACTAGTCTTCTTCCAGCAGTGGGAGTCTCCTCCATGCAGTGTATGCTTCAGACTAGTCCAACTGCAGACTTGCAATAGTAGACCTGACCTGTTAAGATTAAGGCTCTGTCTATCACTGGTTCACAGCACAGTGAAAATCTAGGTGAAGCCAAGGACTTAAATGGAGACCCCACAGCCTTGTAAGTTTAGTTCAGCTTTATTCTGCAGCCCCAAGATGTGCCTAATGCATATGAATGCAGTAAATAAAGATGAAGCAATATATCTTACTTAAAAGGCAGACAGGTTTTCCTCTTTCCACTTGGGAATAACTGTTTCTCAATTAACATCAGTTAGGCTGTCATTCCTTAAAACAAAGGGCCCCTGTGTGAATAAAGGGACCTTACATTGTTATAATTATTCCCTTTCTATATAAGAATTGATATAATTTCTGTCTACAGTTTAAAATCTTTGATACAAAGATTTTACTTTGCACTCAGGGTGTGTTCGTAAAGAGAACACTGTGTCACTCTATCAGTATAACTAAAATGTAAGAGTATGGGGGGTAGTTCAGATGAAACAGAAGGATGACCTGAAATCTTTTGCTTTTCAGATTAACTCAGATGGCTATCCAATAATAATCCGATATCCAATATCTGATAATAATTATGGATGACAAAAAAGTCAGATACACAGAATTTTTATTGGAAGTCCATGGCAGTTGTTAAAAAGAAACCCCAGTGACCTACTGGACAGGGCACCTAATAATATCTGTGTTCTGGTCTGGATACATAGAGCAGGGACCTGGATCTTAAATTTATTTCATTGCAAGTGTTTTCCTATGCCAGGCTACCAGAGAAGGAAAATATCTTCAACTCCAATATTTTCTAAGATCAGGCACATATTTCCATGGAAATTTTCAGCTCCCATTAAGTGACACTTTGCAGTGAAAATTCTTCCTTTCCAGTTCAATGATGGTGTGAATTTCAGAGAACTTTAACACTTTTGCAGAAAACCAGAATCTCCTGCAGCTGTAATTCTAGTTTTAAAATGGAGCTCTTGATTTCTCTTCTGCAGATGCTCATATAGTCTCATATAATCTGTCTCATTATATGTTTTATGTGTATCCACAGTTTTGGCACCTACTACAGCATCCCTATATGCAATGTGGAGAGTTACAAACCTCAGAAGCTCTCCAGAGTGGGATCCCATTTATCTATATTAGTTACCTAAAATCCTTAAGAGACTTGTCTCTTAAAGGCTGATAGTCTCTGAAGGTTTTTAAAATCCCTGTTTCTTTCCATTGAACATATAGGGAAGAAAACTTCATTTACTTAACACCTACAAAGTAGATCCAAAGCAGATGTCTAACTTGTTGACCAGATCCATGCAGCCCTGTCCATCTTCTCTTTGTGTTAGTTTTGACATTATGATAACAGCCAGTGCAAAATATTAAGATCTGGTTAACTGTGTTTAATTCTAAGAGGAACCACAGGAATGTTCATGGAAATTGCAAATCAGAGCTGAATCTAACCCATTAATTTATTTGTTTCAGAGGAGGAGGAAGGAAAGGGTTTTTTGTGTTCGCATTATCTACACAATTCAAATCAGACACAATACAAATCTCCTTACCAGGGAACTCTGGGGTCCTTTCTATCTTCTCTCAGAATGTATCCTGAAATCGGTATAACAGGATATAACAAGAATGTGGTATCCATTACTGCTTGATTCCACCCAGGTTTCATATCAATGATTATCAACTAGCAGCAAGATGCAATATAAGGATGAGATTGCATTAATTCTGCCAGCTTAAAAAGAGGACAAACTCCCAGCTTATTTCAAGCAAGAGTCATTTTGCTTTGTCTGGAACTAACTGCATCTGGATCTGACACCAGGCTTTCAGTTTTGTGTCTGATGAAATTTCTTTCAACATGGAAGCTGTTGATGCCCAGAATCCTTAATGGTGATTTAGTTTCCATATACCTCTGAACTTGTTATAAAACAGAAGTGCAAGGGAAGAAGGGAAGAAACAGATGATCTCAGGGCCATGAAGAACTGCTGTTTGAAAGTCTATTTGTGTTCCTGCTCAGTAATGGCTGTTATTCAGTATTTTGGATACAACTTTTTTCCCTTCTGAAATTGTATCCTGGTGAATGAAATTGTGAAAGACTTATCAGCAGATACAGTTGGTTGTTATCCTGTGGTCATTACTTTTGTGTAGTCTCCTGTCTGAAGACTCCAGGCACAATCATGGGATGGATACAGACTTCCTTTCAAGTACTCCTTGGAAGAGCTGGTATCCATGTAGTAATGCTCTTTCTCCTTGTCCTATTTCCTCCTCATATTCCTTAGGGGTCTTCACAAAATTCCTCAATGCCTCCCAAGCATTTGCCCTGTAGTGGAACATTTCCTGAATTCATACACATGGCATAGGTGAATTTCCATGCATTTACCAGGAAACAAGAGAGAATAAATGGTGGAGAGGCTGAACGAAGCCTTTTGCTGTTACTTGTCACAGCCTTAAGACTCACAGGGAAGGTCATCCTGTGCTCAGACAGAAGCAGCATCTGCTCACAGCATACTGCTTCAGCAAGATCCTCATGCAACCCTCTTTACCTCAAGGGCTTAAAAATTGGCTTCTTGAGTATGATCAGCACCATCTCCTGTGTGACTTTCAGCTGCCTTTGTCCAATGATCAGCAGGATGATAACAGCCTTTGGGCTCTGCTGCCAAGGTGGCACCTCTCCTGATGAACCTGCTGCCCCTGGCAGGCTTCACATCTTAGATGACTGTCTCTGGTTAGAAGATCGTCCTGATTCAATGATAACCATATCATAAGCAGGTCTGAGTGTTCACCTTTGGCTGTTCCACACTCAGCACAGATGAAGAGGCTGAAGGGTACATGCAAAACTGCTCACTTCTTTGGACTCCGAAGTTGTGTAAGGTTAGGTTTTAAAAGACACAGGAGCTTGTCAGAGACTGCTCTAAAGTATAATGGCATTTGGAGGAACCCTCTGATGAATCAACATCCAGGAAAAAGAGGTGTCCAATGGTCCCATTGCCATACAGCCCAACTTTCCCCACAGTGCAAAAGTCATTTTCCATGTCACTACCAGAAAACTGAGGGCATGGGGATGTGCAATGTGCTACTTCCTTCTCATTGCATAAAGCTGACTTTAAAACCTCTCCAGGTTCCTAGATTGCAAGCTCTATTTACAATGCCAAAACACTAACGTATTTTTCATAGTTTTAATGCCATCACATCTTTCAATACAATGCCTTGAACTGCCAAAAAATAATGCTCCCAATCAAGGCAACTGTATTTTATGAACATGCTATGACTTACTTCTTCCTACTGGTGTTAATCAGATTTCATTTATTTTTATAGCATTAGGGACATTAACATTACCCTCTGGAAATATTCCCCTTTCTATTTGTCCTTGGATAAGATATGTCCTGTATTAGGATAACTTTCATCCTGAAGATGAATGTTTCCTGATAAAACAATATTGTTAACCTGCAACAACTGCAACATGAAATAAATGCAGTTGTCAAGTAAACTTTAAAGGGGGGAATTAAAAGTAAAAAAAAAGGAGGGGAGAAACACAGGACACAGATTAAAATACTGCTGTATTGTTCTTTGCTATCCTCAAATGCATTCATCTTCTGGCTATCTCACATGATTGAATAGCAAAGAAGCCACCTGAAATAATGTCAAATGACAGAAGATGTATTAGCATCACAGGGTAATGTGTTTGCTCTCAGAAAGAAGGAGGAGAGGTTCAGATGTCTTTCATACTGTATCATGCAAAAGGGACCAATATGGATGAAATACCCTTAAGGTTTCTACATATGAACTATAGGATGGACTCAAAGTCTGCAAATATGTATGGGTACCTATATCTGTCTATTCTTGCTCTGTGGTATGTCAAATTTAAGGCTTCCCAATAGCCATTGAAGTCAATGGAAGACTTCCTGCTGACTCCAGTGAGTTTTTCATCACACCCTGACTTCTTCCAGATCTCGGTCCAGATAAATGCTTAGCATGTAAGTGGTTCTACTGCAGTATAAGAGGGTTTTGCCAGGAAATGTCCATCTGCCTGCCCATTATATTTCTCCTTCTATGTTTTCTGCACTTTTTTTTCCCTCTAACTTTTCTCTACTGTTTTCTGATGGCAAAAAAATGAGTTGTTTAAGTTGTAAGGTACAATCAACAAAGTAACTTAAAAATTTGATGCTTTTTAATTTAAATGTCCCCTGAAGAAGGTGTTTTTCATAGCAAAACTGGTAAAGGTGTGGGGTATTTCAGGAGTGAGGGAACAATGAGGGATACAAATGGCTGAAGATGAGGACAACAGAGGTGAATAATGTTTCAGTTCTCTTTTGATGTTTTCCTTTAGTTTCTTGCTCATATCTTAGCAAAATAATGCAATTCAAAGGCAGTCTACAGGAGAACCAGAGAGGGTTGTACCTATAAAGAAAGGCATTTTGCCTACAAAAAATACTTGTTTGTTTGACCCTTGCTCAGACACACACCTTGGCACTGTCACCAGGGTGGACTGAACAGGCTTTGGACAGACTTTGGCCCCCTTTCCTGCTCTGTAGAGGTATTATTACTTCGCCTTGCCTTACCTACCTACCTTACCTACCTTACTATCAAGATCATATACTCTGCTGTTCTCTGCTGCTGAAAGTTTGGTTTCTTTTTTGGCCTCTTGATTCATTTTTCACATTTACTGACCTTTCAGACAGTAAATGGCATCTCATCATGTAAGCCCAAAAGATCTTACTGGATGTCTTTCTGTACCCTAAATCAGTATTTTGGTGTTCTTTCTCTTTGTAGTTTCAGAGGAAGAAGGAAGAAAGGGGGATGGAAAAGAGGTTGGGAGCTTTTATAATTATAAGAGCTTTTCTTAGGGCTTTAGCTAACTATTAAGTAAATATGTTTCTTATTTTAACCTCTGGAGTGCCCCAGGCCTCACTGGGATATTCCACATACATGGATTTTTGCGGTAGGATGTAGGTCATGCTATTGCACTGATTAGCATGGACTCTGCCTTTCAAGATATGCCTCTGGGTGGGATGTTCTTCCAAGGAGTAACTGGATTAGTCACTAGGTCAAAGACTAAGTGCTCGGTCTTTGTGGTCTAGAAATCCAATACCTTGTCCCAGGCTGGAGTCACTGAGCCTGACAAATGAACTCTTTCTAAGACCTTGCCCAACATTTACCTGTTCTGTGTTTAAAACAAGGAAATTACTTCTATCATATGCCTGAGGACACAGCTCTTAGTCGAAGTTATCATAAGGTGAGGTGGTTGACTACAAGCTCTGTCTTGGTGTTCAGTGTATTTTCTGAGGTACTTTATAAGCTCAGAAATCTCAAATCCATTAAGAACTGTGAGACAGATAAAAAATTGAATTTCAGTTCCAGCCTGATGTCTTAATCCATTTCTGACTATACCTTTTACACTGTGTTTAGTGTTAGGGACATCTGCAAATGAACATACACGTGCACACACTGCACTAAGCTTCTTTTTTCCTTTCCTACTTTTACAGTTAAGGGTTTTCTTCTCACTTCCCTCACCCCTTTTAATGTCTTTTAAGAGAAAGATGCAGTCAGCAAAAACCAGCCTTCTGTGGCTAATGTGAATCAAGAAGGATGTGTCATGTATAATGAGACATGAATAGCTAAAGAGATTGCATAGCCTGCATCATAGGCATATGGAATTGGATGGTGAATCCTGCTTTATATAGGTCAGCTTCTTGCTAAAAATATGTGATGATATCCCTATTTCTAATCTAAATGTAGTAATGGACAATTTATATCATCCTTTATTCATGATAACATTGTGGTTTAGATTGTCTCTCTTTTGCATTCACCTACCAAACATATTTGTAGACCAGTGTATTTATTCCTTGACTTATTCCCCCTTCCAGATTTCCTATTTTAAACTAATTTTCTTGCAAATGTATAAACATCCTTGTCCATATTACATATTAGACAAATGTTGAGGTGTGCTTATAAAAAGCAGTGTCTTCCTTGTCTCTGTGAGAAACAACTGATGTGACATCCTTAAATTGATAATTGCTCTTTTTTCATGGCAAATCACTTTATTAGATCATTTTCACTTCAATTGTGAAAGATTTCATTTTCCTTTGACATCCAAAAACTAGGCATCTACTGTAACTCATAGTATAGTTCTCTATAAGACTCTCTCATTTACCTTCAACACCAAATATAACTTAGGTTAAATGGAAGAAATCGAGTCTCTTTGGTCAATTAAATCACCCACATCTCTCTCAATATCATTTCACAGGAAAAAGTTGTTCATGTGTCCCCACACCTAAAACAGAAACAGTCTTGTAGTAAGAACTCAGGCAGGTGACAGAAAGACCTTAATCTAATTCATATTGATGCTACCAATGACTGAAGGAGCTATAATCAAAGACTTTTACTTCCTTGTTTTATGCAGTGCACTGGTTACCTCAATCCCATCTGGTCAATGCAGCCTGGGTCTTTCAGTTGGGTTCATACAGACTGCATAGTATTTTGTGCAGAGCTTGGGGTCAGCAAAAAATAGGCATCTTGGCACATCTTAGTTGTTATTACCTGTAGAAGTTAATGACAACAACTTAGTGTTGTCATTACCTGTAGAAGAATATGAATCCCTACTTGCAATGAGGCACCAACTATGGGTGTTCTTAGAGCAGGCATATGTCAGTGACCCAAACTCTACCTGTTTGTGGGGATGCTTTTAAAAGGTTTTCCCTGGCATTGAGGGTCCTTAGTTCCTCTCTATGTCTGCCCAGAGTGGCTGTCACATCGTGTCCATCCTGTAAATATGATGTAGTAATAGTCCTTTGGTTTTGTTGGATAATATTCATGGTTAAACTGAGCCAACAACTGTCCATCTGCCACACATGCACTTTAGGAAATCAGTCATCTGTACTAAAAGAGGAAAGAGTTATAAATGGGACCTAATGAGATTCTTCTTCCTTCTCCTTCTCTCTTCCCTTCTCCTTCTCCCTCTCCTCCTCCTTCTTCTCTCTTCTTTCTCCTTCTTCTTTTTCTTCTTCATGTTCTTTTCTTCCTGGGTGCCCCTCTCTTTCACTCCAAGGCATTTCTAAATGTTTTGAGCATTGCATTTAGGTTTCTATTGTAGCAGATGATTGTTCATGTGGCATTTCTACTGTGTGCAATGAATGGTTGGCACAGCCCAGTCAACTAGACAGGAAAACAGGGGTAGGTGGTGTGGAAGGTACACAGTTCTAGGGACACCTGAATGTCATCCCTGTCAATAATGGATAGTGATGAATAGATTTCGTGTTCATCACAGACCTTAATCAATATTTTCCATGGATATGAAGATAATGGTTAGAATAATAAATAAGATACAACTTAATCCTACTTAACAAATTTATTGCACTTGAATTAATACTTTTTCTATATTTTTACCATTTTAATGTATGTTAAAAGTCAGCCTAAAAAAATGGGATATAAGAACTTTTACACCACAGCAATGTTCAAGTCTTCAACATCCATATTAACACAACACATTGCTTAGGTCTAAAAATAACCCACTTTTTTCCAGATAGCTGCTAACCCCTCTTATTTCTTAGAATTTCTTTTTCTCCCTGCTGTTACCACAAAGCCACCCACCTGTTTCTAACTGTACTCCTGTCTACAAGCCCTGATACCAAATACAATTGATTTTCTCACTCCTTTGTGTAAGAACATGCATTTTCATTCCCACATAATCTGAATTTGCTATGTATACACATTATTATGAACCATTTATACCGAAATAAAGACAGGCAAATATTGGCACCTTAACCTTTCTTTAAATAAAAATGAGGAGGAGGGTATGTGTATGTGTGTGACATTTAAATTTTCCTAAAGGGTGAAGAAACTCTCAAAAAATACCAAATTAAATTTCCTTTGCTCTTCAGGTTTTCATTATTTTTTGATCAAAACCAAGTTAGTTGCGATTGTTATCAATTGTTCAGCCTGAAGAAAAGGCAGCTCAGGGGAGATCATATTGTAGCCTTTCAGTGTATAAAAGAAGCTTATAAGAATGATGGAGAGAGGCATTCTACCAAGGCCTGTAGTGACAGGGCAAGAGGCAACAGTTTTAATATATAAGAAGGCAGATTTAGGTTAGACAAGGGAAAGAAGCTGTTCCCTGTGAGGGTGCTGAGGCGCTGGCA
The DNA here is from genome assembly GCF_012275295.1 of Melopsittacus undulatus. NCBI lineage: Eukaryota > Metazoa > Chordata > Aves > Psittaciformes > Psittaculidae > Melopsittacus > Melopsittacus undulatus. The sequence goes on from NC_047531.1 coordinate 1,271,645, forward strand.
CAGGGTGCCCAGAGAAGCTGTGGCTGCCCCATCCCTGGCAGTGCTCAAGGCCAGGTTGGACACAGGGGCTTGGAGCAGCTGTTCCAGTGGAAGGGGTCCCTGCCTGTGGCAGGGGTTGGAGCTGGAGGAGCTTTGAGGTCCCTTCCAATACAAACCACTCTGATGGGTCAAGGTTTTTAGATTTCTCTGGTTATTTTTCTTTTGGATTTTGGCTTGTTTTTTTTCTGGGGTGTATGTATGTGTGTGTGTTTGGTTTGTTTTTTTGTTGTTTTTTTTTGACAAGTGCCTCTTTTTAACAAGAAAATAAGAAATTAGGAAAAAATAACTTACCTTTGGTGTATTTTTATTATCTTCTTGTTGTTCTTAAAAATAAGATAACACTGTGTTTCTTTCTTCCTTACTCTTTCTCTCTGTAGTTTTCTCATATGAAGTCCATTTTTTCCCTCTGGTTCTATATAAGATGAGATACTTACATCCCTTATACTTTGTTACTGGCTCTGGGTACAGCTGTCCTTAAATCACTTGATTTCATTACAACTTCTTTTCCCAGTAATTTTTCTTTCTTTGATATAATTCTAAATTTGAGCTTAAAATAGGTTTTAACAACTGAAAAGGAGAAGTAATTCTAGGGACAAACAGTCTGGCTTCTCAACAGGAAAGTGTCTTAAAGGGCAAAGGATTATAAAACCATTTTGGATAAAGTTGCAATTTTCTTTTTATTCTTGAATCCTAAAGATGACACAAATTGCTCATTGCAGCTATGTCATATGAGTTCGTTGTTCTATTATTTTCAGGTAAAATATTTGTTCCTTTACACAGAGGTAAAGAAGCATTTACCCATCTAACAGAGGACACTTTCACAGCCTAACAGACACTGGTTTTTTACTTATGTCTTTGCTTTCTATTTAGCACGTCAACCAAAACTGGTATCCATTGTCATTAGAGGAAGGCCACAATTACACATTCTGAGTCATAACATTTCCACCTTCAAAGCAGTTTGTGAAATTCTGAGTGATGGTCTTGTGAAGCAATGCAGCATAATAATGCCAGAGTTAAGATGGCTTAACTGAGGAAAAGAGATTTGAATGCTGTCGCACAAGCACAGGTGTTTCCAAAGACATGTCAGGCTATCTATTTTGGACAGTTTTTCTCAGGCTGGGAGGAATCATAGAGTGTAGGGGCTGTCTTGTGCCTATAGGGTTCATGGATAGGTGACTTAGGCTGCTTTTAAGCAGGTAATGTTCAGAGGGGAGAATGTAAACACCATTGACCTGTTAACAGAGCTGGTATTAATAAAACCTGTGTTAGATGCAAGAAGGTGCTTTACATAAGAATGAATAATGTTAAAGTATTGAGAATGTATTGTATGTTTGGGAGAACAAGTGCTCAAGAGAGAGGGTGAAGGTCAAAAGGGGAGTTCAGTTAAACACACATATGCACAGAGAATGAATTTAGTCTTTTAGCATCTTATTCTTAGGTGGGGTGGAGAGAAGAAAGCTTCATCCTTTCCTTGGAAAAAGAATAAATGCTAAATTATCATGAAACTTTCCCTTTCACCCATGTACTTGAATGAGTTCAACTTTCATTCACTGTTCAGGCTTTGAAGGTTTGGGATTCTGAATGATTTTGAAACTAACTGGAACGGGTTTGGCATTGCTGATCTGAACCAAGCAATGCGTGCGAAGCGGTGGCCTGTGAGCCACCCCCAGACATTACACAGCATGAAAGTGACTCAGATGTCAGAAATATCTTCATTCACCAAAGCACTGGGTATGCAGAACTCTCTTTGTTGTGTAGTTTAGGTCTGGGTACTGAAAAATTCTATTGACTCTGGTTTTCATGGAAATACTTATTTTCTGTTGTTATTCTACAATCTACACCTTACTCCCAAACATGTCTGTGAGTCTAAAACCCATTGAGAAGTGACCTGTAAAAACATGAATGCTTGATAATGCTCCAATTCATAATCAATGGAGTAACCTAGTTGGATATAGTGCATGTGTATAAATGCCTAAGGAATTCAACATCACTGGGATGAAACTCATCAGTGTTTGTCCTAGGGAAGAATATGTACAATTGCTACCAAGAGAATATAATACTCTTTTGGATAGACAGTAGAATTTTTTCCATTTCAATGTGTGAAAAAATGTGTAGTGGGAACACAGAGGTTTGCTATGAAATAATATACCATGTTACTGTCATAAAGCAATATTCCAAATCCAGCACCAAAACCCACTGCAATAATAATGCACCTGATTACCTGAGAAATAGAGTATGTAAGAGACAAAGAAGAAATATCTCAACCACCAGTTTTTCATTAAAAAATGCAAGTTTATTTAAAAGTACTTGCAAATCCAGGTTAATTGTAAGGAATTCTTCTAACCAGACAGAAACCAAAGATAATTCTGTTCCTCACCATATAGCTTCTCTTGTTTTTCCCATGATGAATTCTGCTTTGGATTTTGATTTTTGTCTTTTGGTCTTTTCCAGGCAACATCCACAAGCAACATCCACATCAACAAGAAGCTGGTATCTGATTTATAAACTGCTTCTAGTGTGTGACTGTACATACCCATCATAGCTCAAAGAAGAGTTTTGTTGATGTTGTTTTGTTAAGAAACCTGCCTCCATTAGTGTAAATAAGATCCTGTGTCTTGCAGGGTTGCAAACTGGGCATCTGAACCTTGTTAACTACAGCTGTTGCTGGGTTGCTTTATTCCTTTTTAATTTTGTAAGTGGAATCTTTAGGTCATAACCTGTTGTATTTAGCATTCATTTCAGAAAGATTTGTTTGAATGTATAGGTAGATCTGTACTGAAGCATAAATTTGGAAGAGAACCCGTTTCTGCTGTTATTGCACACAGTTCCCCGGAGTGATGCCTGATCCTCCAGTATTATAAGGACCATTGTTTTTGCCAAGAACACCAGACACATGCTGAGCTTGACTCCAGAAACCCACCTCCAACGCCAACTGTATCTGTCTCCAAAAGCTAAACACAAATGACTCATCAGACATACTAGATGAAGTAGAGAATATTTTGAATCTGTATTGCGCTTGCAGAAATTATTATTAAAAATGTATCTTCTTCACTTATTTTCAATCTTAGTTTGTGTATGTGCACCTATTTTTGTAGTAGGTCATTGTGCTGTAAGACTCCAGAAGTAATCTTGAGGAGCTGAAGCTTTACATGATTTTGATGTGGGAATTAATTAGCCACAGATGAAAGGATCTTGTTTCTTTTTCCGACATACCAGGTCTATCTCCTGTCAGGAGTAGAAAAGTGAACTAAGATGGCCATCAGACCTCAGCCAATGCTGCAAAATTATGCTCTTCTTAAGATCATGTTTCCATCTTCTCCAGGATATTGTGAAGTCTGCATTTAAATGTATTCCAGTGGTCATCTGCAACATATTTCACTGGTCATCTACAGTTTACCTAAGTCATCCAAGAGATAAACAAAGCACTGAATGTTTGTCTCCTGGGAGGAAGAGCCATAACTCTTCCTTTTCTTTAAAAGAGGAAAAAATAATTTGATACATCTAGCAAGGGATTAGGAGCCACATACAGAAGCCTGCAATCTAGTGACAGTAAAGAGGTAAATCCAGTATGGGGGACAGAATCAGTATAGTAGCTATACTAGGTAAATAAGGTGCATTGTAGAGAAAAATAAGCTTTGAGTTTTTGTGAGGTTTACTGTCTCAGACACAAAGGCAGATATGGCAAAGCTGAGCAGAAACTTGACCCTGCTCAAAGTGCTTTCACCATTGCAGTTCTAGACAAGCTCAGGAAGAAAAGGTAAGCATCTTTGCAACGTGCTGTTTGTAGAGAAGAGGTTGATTTTACAGAGCCAAAGCCATGTTCCACTTCTGTCTTTCTTTTTCTTTTCTTTTTCCAGAATTCTAATTTTTATTAAAATTAAGAATTATTAGAATTAAGAAGACCAAACCAAACACTTTAATTAAACACCAGCTCCATTACACCCTGCTTTGCTTTCTGGCCATGAAGAATCAGAGTTTTCTACCTTGAATCCTAATTCAAAGAATCCCAGCGATTCCTTCTAATTCTGCAGGGGTGCTCAGTAAAACAGAATGTCTCTGAAACAAACAAGAAAAACCAACCTCTTTCCAGTCACTGTTCAGATTAAAGCACTTTTCAAAGCAGAAGCCAGAAGCTGATGAAATGTCAATTTTTTGCTTATTGACATTTTCCCCACCAAATTTTACTTGCTCTGCAATTTTTCCTTAGCTGTTTCAATACATTTCAATGGTCTCGAGCAAGATAAGGGTCACTTCTTCCTTAGCTGTTTTGCAGAAGAGGCTAATCTCGTGGGACAACCTTAAGATAGATGAGGTTTGAAAGTCTGCCTTAATCAGTTATTACCCCAGTGGCTGATGATGCCAATAAGTAAACAAGGCACAAAACTATGTGATTCTGAGGGGCCACAATTTGGTAGCACAGAGGAACAGAGTCCTAGAACCATAGAAAGGTTATTTGGAAAAGACCTGTAAGATCATTGAGTCCAACAATTAACCTAGCACTGCTAAGTCCACCACTAAACCATGTCCTTAAGTACCACATATACATGTCTTTTAAATACCTTCAGGGATTCAACCTCTTCCCTGGGCAGCCTGTACAATGCATGACAGCCCCTTCAGGGGAGAAATTTTTCCTAATATCCAACCTAAACCACTCATGGTGCAGTTTAAGACCATTTCCTCTTGTCTTATCACTTGTTATATGGGAGAAAAGACCAGCCCCCACCTCCCTACAACCTCATTTCAGGTAGTTGTAGAGAGCAATACAGTATCCTCTGATCCTCCTTTAAGATAAGCAACTACAGTTTGCTCAGAGGCTCCTCATAGGACTTGCACTCCAGGCACTTTACCCCCATTGTTGCCTTTCTTTGGACACACTACAACACCTCAATGTCTTTTGTGGAGTGAGGACTATTTTCAACTATTCAACTTCTGTTGTGTTAAGCATAAAATACGGTTTTGGTAATAAGGAAGGCATCTAAAAAGCTTTGGCTGAAGATACTCATTAAATAACGTGGAATGTTGAGAAAAGATAGGAAAATATCACCAACTGTAAATACCAAGCAGAAAGTGGAAAATTGACCTTTCCAAAACTTTGTAGATTAGAAACACATAACAATGAAATACTTCTGTTCTCAAAACCAGCTCTTTATTTTCCAATAATTTTCCATAAAATTATATTAGTTTGTGGAATTAACTGCAACAGGGTACCATGCCTTTGTCTCATTGACACCTTTGAAGGACCTGTAGTTTGCATATGCAGCAGCTGGGGGAAGGAGATTTTACTGCTACATAAACGCTTCTGCTATTTCATAACAATACTGAAGTAAAGTAGTCTCTTTACTACTGTTTCCTCCTTCCTATCAAGTCATTCCTTCAGCACCTTCTCCATGAATCTAGTACCCTCACATTCTCTCTAACAAGAACCTTCCAGACCACCTAAATACATAATCTCTGCCTATTGTTTTAGCTTTTTGGAAAAGATAATTCTAAAATCTATACAGATACATTCCCAATCTGAAGCTAATGTATATTACATAGCTCTGTCTCTGCATGATTTCTCTTAAGCTTTTTCTTTGCGTGTGATGCTCAGACACTGTTTTTTAGAATCAATTGAATAATACATATTGATAAAGTGAATTTCATGTTTTTAATTTGAGCAACACCAAAATTATGCAGCACATGGCATGAAATAAATGAATAAGTTGCTTCAGCACAACATCATATTGATGATGATATTTGTTTTGATTGAGGATTTCAGGTTTGGGTTCAAAGCAATACTTTAGTCATTATCATTTTCATAGCTGAAAACCAGCTCCTTACCTGCCATTTCTACCTTTCAGAAGTTCATTAAGTTGTTATTTACTTATTTATTTATTTATGACACTGAAAGAGTACCAACAAAGCCAAGTAATGGATAAAGGCCCTATTTAATCTGGCAAAATGCAAAGGAGTTGTTTGTCCTGCATGATTTATAACTTAAATATCTGTAAAATAAAGTCATGATCAATTAGTAATGATGTTATTTTTTAACCAAAAACTGTAGTACCTGAATTTCAGAAATATTCAGACCTTATATCATGCATACAGATTATTAGTCTTATAAACACATGACACTGATAATGGTGAAACTTGCTTTTTCATACACAATGATGATGTACCATGGGTTTCTCACATAGCAGGCTATCACAATTTTACTAAGGCCCATAGCATGCATGATATATTTAAAATTGAAAACCAGACAAAAATACCCCAATAACTATGACTTTATTAATGTATTTAACATCAAATATTAAAATAATGCAGTCTTGGAAAATGGAATCTTTATCAGATATATACATTAGAATATAATACACAAAGACAAATATTTACAATTACACCATGAAATTTTCAAGCATTTTTCAAGAGTCCTTGCCTATGAGCTGCTCAGTGAAACCAAACTAAAGGGAATTAAGTGCTTAAGGATGTGTTAATTCATCTAGGGTTTCTCTCAGTATTACCACTGCATAGGAAGGAACAAAACCAATTGCCGTTTATGATGGATTTGACTTCTGCATCTATACAGATGCTTGTAGTTGCACAAGGAAGCCTGAAACCTCTCTGTTTTTTATCACTGTCATGGCTTTTTTTATCACAGCAACAAATACCTCTCACCAGAGGAAAGAAGGAGAAATTTAGCTGGTGTAATTCACAATTTGCATGTTAGCCTTTTAGTTTAGAATCTGATACATGCAAAAGCAAAGGAGCAAGTTTTTACCTCTTCTTCAGATTACACCAAAGGTTTGGTCCTGGAAGGGGCTGGCTAATCTGGCAATGACCAACAAGGCACTTATATGTGCATTTTAAGTCAATGTAGGATCCAAACTAGACTGCTCAACATTTTGTGGGATCAAATCCTACATCTTGGGACTAGAAGCCATAAAACACTCAGGTTGCCACTCATTAGAGGAAAGCAAACCACACACTCTCCAAGTAATTATTTACTGTCTAGTTAACATGAATGATTGATATCAGGACTTGAGCAGCATAACTACCCTCACAATGAATTATGTAGCTCTGTGACTTCTTCACTCATTTTAGTACATCTCAGGCACATTTTGGCAGTACCTGGACTGAGGTATTTTCATCTTGCATATTACAAAAGAGTCAATTCATCTCTTGCAAGGACTGTAGAAAGAGTACTGAAGAGTTATCATTACTCATATGATAGCATACCTTTTGACTACAAAGAAACCAGGTTTGTTTTAGAAAGAACATAATGGTAGCCACTCCAAATATATGTTAGCTTTGTTTGTTGGTTTGGGTTTGAGTTTTCTGGGGGGGTATGTGGGTGTGTGTGTGTTTGGATCATTTTGATGTTTATTTGGTTTTGTTTCTGTGCTTAGGTAAAGGCCAAGATAAGTGACAGTGATAAGTGACAGTGATGGACATGGACATTTCAGGGAAGTTCAGTTATCTGAGGTTGCCCATGTCCTAGGTCAAAACCTTTCTGGCCACCTTACAGAAGGAAGCTATCAGATTCAGGTATGTTCTGTCTAGTTATTGAAAGGGAGATCACCATTTCAGAGGTCTTTGCATGGCATCTAAATAAATTACGTATATGGTTGTATCAACACTTTACACTATTGTGAGTCAAATCACTTTAATGTAAGATTAGCTCCTGATTCTTAGTATACTAAACCTTTAATAGACTTACAATATTGAAATTGAAAAGATCAAAGCAATCATAAGCAGTGTGTATAATACGTAGTTTGGAAAGACTGGAATCTTTCTAGTATAGGCTTTTCTTTATTTGTTAATCTGCAGAGAAGGAGCAACATTCTGTAATAACATAGGAAAACAGGATTTAGCTACACAGTGTGGCATTCATGAGTCAGTTCCAGCCTATTCCCTCCCCTTTCTTTTCAGACACTCCTCTAAGTAAATTTGAGGGGCTGGAACTATCCATGCTTGGATTCAACTGAAAGGTGAATGTTTGGTGTTTTCTTTTTCCTTTTTTTAAGTTGATTGAGTGTAAATTATTCAAGAGTGAACTTAACACATCCTTTTCTATTATGTTTCAATTAAAATGTAATTAGGACAAATAAAAATGATAAACAAGCAAAACTTGAAACACAGACCTGCACACATGCCTAGGTGCATAGATGCATTTATACCAGGGAGTAGTCCTGTTCTTTTTGAAGGCTTCAAGTGGCTGAAGAGTATGCAGAAAGTTGAGAATGTGTTCAGTTGTTTTAAAATTTGGGTCCATTCTTTGCTTTTCAGCTATTAACTTAATAATTTAGCAAAATGTGTAGGAAAAGTGGTGAGGCACTGGAATGGGTTGCTCAGGGAGGTTGTGAATGCTCCATCCCTGGCAGTGTTCAAGACCAGGTTGGATGAAGCCTTGGGTGATAGGGTTTAGTGTGAGGTGTCCCTGCCCATGGCAGGGGGGTTGGAACTAGATGATCTTGAGGTCCTTTCCAATCCTAACTATTCTATGATTCTATAAAACACTAAATAAATATGAAAAACATACGGATTTTACCTAAACAATTTAATTCAAATGTATGAAAAAGAATTTTTATTTCCTTTTTTTATTATTATTTTTATTTTCCCCAGAGGTTCTTTTATTAACTTAATCTCAGTTTAATCTATATCTTGACAAATTTAAGCAGATGGAAGACTGGAATTGCTGAAACAATTTTCCCTGAGTCTCAGTGAGATCTGCAAAAGAAATAGACTCTGCAGGAAACCAGTCAACTAGGTCTAAAGTCAAATATGCCTGAACTTTGCATTTGCATCCTATTTAGGAGAAACCTAACAACTGCATCCCAAACATGTCAATACTCCCCATAGTCTGAGAAACCTTAAGATGAAAGCAATTTGAATAGGAAGCATGACAGGAATTTTAAAAGGTATTCTTGGTCATATTATTCTTGTATTAACTGACAAACAGTAACAAGAGGTGAAAAGGGAAACTGAATTCTGAGATGGAGTTCATTCTGAAAATTCAATCTGAAATGCTAGAATTTCTAGGTTTTCAGTGCTTAATATTTCAACTTTTGGGGTTTTTTTAGTTGGTTTTTTTAGGATAGATACAGATTGTTAATAACCTTTTTATATCTAGTAAATAAGTATAAAACTACCATCTTATTTTGTGCAAAACTAGGAGAGGAATACATTTATTTTGCATGGGAGGCAGATATGCTGATCAAAGTGCTTAACATCAGCAATTTTCAGAAGCCACAGGTTCGATAACAGCAGCTCATTGCAATGTTTTCTTTTGGTGTTTGACAAATATGAAAGAAATCCTTATGCACCTTAATACATGTCAATGTTTATGATTTACAGACTATCATATTTCAGCCTTAAGTAAGTCATATATGTGAATGCCACAACTTATATCCATACAATTTTCCTATTTTTATAATTTTCAACCAGTGAATTTACTTACTGACAGAGTCCAAAATTTTATCCCTTCTTTTTATTTTATATATATCCAAGTGATTTTTAGGATCCAACCTACAAATTCTGATTGATTTGGCACAATGACAGACTGTGATTATGTTATGTTTTTTCCCCTCTCCATGTCACAGAATCTGCTTTTCATGACTTGTCAAGCAGTCTCTGGTTAATCAGCCTGGTGGTACATGGGGCAGAATCAAGTCTTTTCCTTTTACATCTCCCAAAATGTCTTTAACAATTTACTGTGCACACTCCACTACCCTGGCACTGCTTGCTGGCAGAACCCAGTGTGATGCTCCTTAACCATGGCTAGTGACTTGTGCTCAGCTTGATTCTGCCATCAACATTTCTAACCAATATGTAAACCCCCTCCATGTTAAGGTCCCTGCAAAATGTTTTTGTATTAACCATTTTGATGTTGCCTTGTTTGCCTAACAGAAGATGCACCCTGGAAATGAGAAGGCAACCTAGTAGATTATCAGTATTTAACACAAGGCTACCACATACTGCTGCACTTGCGGTCAACAGTGATGAAGGTAGTGATTTCAACAGAAAAGCTGCCATTATTGAAATGACATTGCATGTGACTGTGCATGACTTCAAAGAACAGAGTATTTAGAGAGATGGAAAAGACCTGTTTTATCTGTTTATCTCTCTTTCTCTTTTTCCCTTCCCCAAATGCAGTCTAGTCATTACACAGGAAAACAGAGGATGGCAAACTTAATGGTGTTCTAGATTTCAGTAAACCATATAAAGCTGCAGTTGACAAAACCTTCCCTCTCTGTCAGCATCTGTACATGCAAAAAAACCAGATGATTGCCCCTTATTTTCCCCCATCTGATCCTTTGAGGCTCTTCTTGGTTCTTAGATTAGTCAGTATAGTTGACACGTCCAGTAAGGTCCAAAATAGTCTTCCAGATTCTTTAATCACTCATCTTAATATGCAATGGGAAAAGTATCTTAGAGCTTTTCAAAATGGAAGAACTTTAAATATGGAGCTTTTCAACCCTAACTTTTCTATGATTCTATGATTCTATATTGTTAACCAAGCATGCGTGTATGTCCCAACCCTGGCAGAACACAGAAATCTCTCTATGGATTATCAATGGTCTGTTATTAATTATGGTTTATGTTCAGCATATGTCCAGAAAAATCAAACCTTTAAGGCCTTCACAGGAATATATGATTTCTCATCAACAATATTGTTGTTTCGCATTATTTTTCTCTTCAGCTAAGAAGTGCCATCCACACATTGCCTTCCAGAGTTCAGCCCATGTTTGCTGAAAACCCCAAATATCACAAGTTCTTAATATTATACCAGTTTTCTAATAAACCCAAAGGTGTGTAGAGTGTCCTAATCCTGAGATGACAAAAGCACAGAGGTTTTCAGGGACACCTGCAACCAAACTTTAGCATTTCATGAGCCTGCTGCTGTACTAAGTTGTAATCTCACATCAACATCCAAGACAGATGCATTTTGCAGATAGGTTCACTGGAGGATGTGACCAGTTGACAATCTTTTGCTGGGATCACCTGCAGCTATGAAGTGTTTATTATCTCATATCAGATTCCTTCATCAAACCAGGATAAACTGTGGCCACTCCTGTTAAATTTCACAGTTTTCCATGTGGATTTCATCCACAATTGAGCAACACTTGCATGTTTGAGAGATACAAAGAGAAATCTTCAGGGCTAGTTGACCTCAATAGTACAATACGACTGTTTGATACATTTCATGATGTTTTGTGAATGAGGCTGAAAACAGCCCAGAAACTAATATTCCTAGATTCCACACATAAATGAACCCAGGTCTAATTTATGCTGGAATGTAGCCATTAAAATAAGTTTTGGGGTCAGTGTACATCAAAAAAAGGACTAGAAAAAGAAAATGTCCCCAAGATTTGGTCCAGGATCACCAAACCCTCCAAGTTTCAGGGAGTAACTGCTATTAATAAAGATGGCATTTGAAGGCTATATTCAAATCTTCATTCACGTACAGCACTCTTGCAATAGCATTTGACAGTCAAAGCAAAAGGTTTGATATTAATGTACTTGTTTTATTTTTATTTGGTTTTAGCTCAGGCTGTCTTAGAAGTTTCCTGTGCTTTGTACCGTGGGTTATAGCTGTGCCATCTTAAGAAAACTTGGCACAAAGTAGTACAGAAAGTGGGTTGCAGACCATTAGGGTTGGCGTTAGATAATGTAGTCTCATGTAAGGAAGGCATAATCAAGCAAACACAGTCAAGCAAATGGCATAACCCAGTGATCCATCCTGCAAGGAGCTATCCTACAAGGAACAGAAGATTAGATGTCTGAACCTTTGAAGTGAAAGGTGAGCAAACCATCTGTACTGCTGTATGATCTTAAACCCATTTCCCTTTCCTGCCATGAAAGAGCTCTCTGAAGTGCATCTGCTTCGTTTCCTCAGTCTTTGCTCACCGCACAACAACTATTTCTCTGTTTTGCCCTTTGAAAACAAACATACCTCCTCATTAAAAAAGGGAGGTAGAAGGAAGGCTTTTTCTACCAAAATTCATTTCACTCAATACATTTTGTGTGCAAGGGTTTGTTCACAGTGACATGCCTCTTGGGCATGGGTTATTCCATATCACTGATGTCACCACTTCAGAGCCAGCCTGAGAGCTTATCTTCCCCCATTGACTACAGGGGGAGCCATCAGCAACCAGGATCCTGATGAAGGTAACTCAGTGACTGCTGAGACCCAAGCGAGCTGAATCGCAGCCGGAGGGTTACTAAGTAGATTAAGAACACAACACTGCCTTTTAGGATTCAGCATCACATTTTCTTACTCAACCAGGCCGAACCAGGGTTGAATGCAGTGTTCATCTTTCTGATATCCAGGGACATTACTCGTGTCCCTAGACATTACATATGAAGAAAAGAAGGAGGAAAAGGCTTCAAACTCCCCCCTTCCCAAACAAGCTAAAGCCTCAATCCTGTGCTGTGCAGGATCTCTTTTGAAATGCAGTTTGCTGAATGAGATTTTGATAAATGATGATTCTACCATGAAAGGCAATAATGTCCCACATTATTGTTTTTAAATTCTTTAACAGTCTCCTTGCTGTAGTGCTTCATATACAGCATTTAATGGAAATATACTGTGTCTTCTTTAAAGCAGGAGGGCTTGACAGTTACTTTGGAAATGGATAACATAGTATAAATTCTATAAGCATGTACAAAAGCATTTGAAACTAGTGGGGTCTGAGTATAACTTTGCAAAGTTAAATTACTGTAATGTCAGAAGGATAAAAAATGCATTCAGTGTTATGAAATGAGCAGATATCCTTGTGCCGTATTCAGTCCTTATCATTTAATGGCATATAACAGCGTTTTGCTGTTAGACAAGCAATCAAATTTTTTTCATGTAAATAACCTTGTCTTAAATCTATTCTGCTCCGATCACTGCATGACTGTAAAAAACCCCCAGTGCAGCATGGTTTTCAAATGGTTTTCAGCCGAATGGGATAGGTGTCAGTTGTGGGTGTCTTTCAGAAGCTGAAGGTTTTAACCTAAGCAAAGCTCGTTAATACACAGCACAGGAAGGAAAAGACATTGCAAGAGCCTTTGAGAACTTTTAGGCTTCTCTTCCTCACTCAGCCCTTTCACTCCCTTGTAATATTAAACAAGAACTGTTGCCCTTGGCAGTGCTGTTTGCAAGCTACAGAGGGATTCTTCAGATTAAGACAAGAATTAAAGCAGAACTAAGTAGCACAGTAGTTTGAGGGCTTTCTCTAAGGCTCCCTGAAACCAACCTATGTAAAGGCTCCAGTTTTAGTTTTGGGGTTATTTTTTCTCCAGTGAGCCCTCAATCTGTCCTCAACAACCCCACTGAGCAATGTGCAGATTCCTTCTGCTCTTTGCTTTAAGCTTTTGCTCATTTTAGCTGTCCTTCACTTCTGTGGTCAAGACAGTTGGGTAAAGAGCTATAGAAACTGGAGGTTTTGCTGTATCCCAAATTGGAGCAGTACTTTGACAGAAGAAAGTATCACCCTAATACAGTGCTTAGTAAGAGAAGCTCAAGCCTAGTCTGATATACCACTGCAATAAAGATGACTATGTTGGCATTTATCAGTGCATGTGAGGCCAGATTTCAGTCCCTGGTGTCTCCTAGATGCAGTGATTTGGTTTTATTATGATAAGACTGAGAAGGTCTCTAAGAATAAACACTTCACACTGATAAACAGAGTAGCTCAGAGAAGTTGCAGCTTAAATTGACAAAACCCATGAGGGATGGGAGAGGAAATAGAGGCAGAAAGAGAAGAAATAACTAATCTGCTAGGTAGAAGATGTGGAATTTGCCATTCTGATCTCCCACCATGCTCATGCAACACTCCCCAGTTGCAAAATGAGGCCTCCACTGCAAAATGCAGGGCTGGGACATAAAGAACAGAATACTAAATGATACTCCGTGTGTTGGTTGGACTGTAAGGTTGACTGTTGGTCTTGGTTCTACCTTTCTCGGTGATGGTCAAATCTCCTCTTGTGTTGCAACAGTAGCTTAGGACCAGTCTTCATGTTAGCTCTGTGTGAACACCCATACGCCCAAAATGCAGCAGCCACTGCAAGTCATTCAGGCAAATCCCAAGGTCCTATAAGGTATCAGCCTCACAAATAAAGCATCACATTTAGTTTTCTTACAAGAAACTCTTGAAGATAAGGTGTTTTCTGTAGAAGGCTTTCATAACAATCCCAAAAGAGATCTATTTTCTTTAAATTGAAAATAACCCCCTTACAAATGTCAATGATCATTTGCTTGACTCTCTGTTCCCTAATTATAAGGTGACAATTTCAAATCCTTTGAAGCTCCATTTTTCCCCTCTTTAGTGATAAGGTAGGAAACATTTTGACACACTGTTAGTTTTCTAAGAACAAGTGTCTTTTACGATTTTCTTATTTGTTTTGTTTTGTTTCAAGTTTGGTTATAAAATGATTCATAACTATACTAACACCTACAGATGAGATCTCTAAAAAGGATTTAAACATAATGTATTGCATTTTGCACCTTTTTTCCATTGTTCTTAAGAACTGCATTTGTTCTCATTAAGTCTTAACAAAGATCAGATTGAGTTGAGACTTGGGTAAGAGAGGTGATAAGTTTGCAGATAATAATGCATCTCATCTGTCATGAATTGCACAAATTAATCTTCAGATAGGGGCATGTCATACAAGAATTTACATGCTAGCACTTTAATTTTCAGAAGCTAGTTTCTATTAGGCAGATGGACTGTGAATGAGTAACAGCATTTCCCATTAGTGGAGGGAAAAAGGAAAATTAAGGTAAGTTCAAAAACATTAAGAAAATGCTTTAATAATATTGTTTAACTTAGCTTTTAATGAGGAAAGAGAGCAAGACCGTAGGTGAATTATAAGACCGAGTGTGCTTTGTTTAATAAGTGCTTTCTCTCTGCTTAGGACAAAAGATGTGTATGGAAAATGATAGTGAATAAAAGTATTATACAGGGAAAAAGTCTGCAGAAAAAGAAAGATATATTTAAGGGAATACTTTGAAAAGGGTGAAAAGAAATTCTGTGAAAAACTGCAATTTTTTAAATGAAATTTGAATATTTCATTGTTTTCCAACTGATGTGGGTAAAAAAGTGGGTTTTTCCTTCCTCTAATGAGGTGGACCAGAAGGGCCTTTGCACTTTGCGTGCTTTGATTTGCATTGGGAAAGAACATGGTGGTCAGATGCAAGCCGCAGATCTTTTTCTGGTTTTAAACCATACTCGGTTATTTCAGTATTTCAGAGCATGAATTGATCACTGTGTGGGCTCAGAAAAGTTCATGTCTACACCCTGACATGACCCAGCAAAATGTAGTCCTACCTTAATGAGATACCCAACCTTTGGGTTGTGCTGCAAAGGCTCAGCCCAGTGATGCTGATTTTTGTGCTCTGTTGTATGCAGCTGTTAAATAAACAGAACAGCCACAGGGGCTATTAAAGATTCACCATAAGCTTAAGCTTAGGTTTGGGCCACATCCTCACTTGGGATTAACTGATTTCCAAGAGCATCTATCAGTGAGCAACACCAGCTTACACCAAGTCAGAGACTGTATTATACAAGCTTTCTTTGTCATCAAGGGCTTGTTCAGTTGATAGGCAAAGCTCTGCAGGTCATTCTGGTGATCATACTCAGTACTACTGTGCTTTTCAGTTATCATCTGAATTAGTTATATTTCTAAGGTATTTATTACACTTAAAAAAAGAAAGAATGAAAGACAAAGAAATTACGAGGCTGCAACCTGGAGGCTGCTCAGAATTATTACAACCTGTTGTTTTGCAGGTGAATAAAGGAGAGAGAATACGTTTTGCCTCAGGTTAGTGTGAACCAAGAAAAAAGAGGATTAAAATCATGGTGACTACTAATCTTTGGCTTTAATAACTAAACTGCAGCAGGTCCCACCTGTGCTCAGGGTTCTTAGTTGTCATTTAGACAAGTAATTGAATAAAAGCTGGAGCAAAGAAGCAATCCTCATTCTTGTTACATTTAGGGGGATTTCTTATCATGGATCTAAACGTGACATAAAGCCTCAATGAATCACATCAGTGTTAGAATGTATCCTAGATGTTGTTTCCTGACCAAGACTGAAAACTCTGGCCTCGATCTGTCAAAGAAACACAGGAAAACCATAAACTCACAAATCTTATTTAAAGAGACAACAATTTGTTCATATACATTTATTGCTGCATGTATTTGTGTTTGCAGCAACAGATGTTTGGGGCTTCAGAAAGAATTTATAATACTCTTGCAATGATGTCCAGATACTCAGGGGTAGTTCTGTTTTCATGCTTTGTTTCGAAATCATTTGTATACTTACCGACAGTATTGCAGCATTTTATCTTGGCACATGAAAGTACTGGCTTTTGGGATGCTGTCCCATGATTTATTCAATGCCTTCTCTGATCAGCTTGTCTTTCATTACTAGATGTGTAAATATATAACAAACTCTCCATTTTTGTTTTAATTTCCTCTAAACACCCTGCCCCCCATGGCTAATCTTAATTTGTTTGCTTCATTTTTACCTATTTTTATGTCCTTTTCTACAGTTGTTTGCTTTTGTTTTCTTTTTATTATCATTGATGCTTGGTGTGGGTATTCTTGAGTGAAACACACTGATAACATTCCCATTCCTAATGCCTAATACCTTTTAATATCGCAGCTACAAATGTCCCTGTTTACTTTGGGCTGTTAAGATATTTTGCCTGAGACATATTTTCACATTACCCTACATAAAATATTTTCACACAAAAAATACAGAATTCTAACTTATTTCTGAAAGTTTTCATATGTGATAAGTGACTTGGATCAAACAAATGTTTTTTCTGAATTTCAATGAAACTGTAAATTTTTTATAAGCATCTTCCCCTTTGAATGATTTTTTGAACAATACTTGGTCTTGCTTTAAGAAAGGCAAAAATTGCAAGTTTGAATAATCTTTATATGCAAGGATTGGATTGCATTTTCATTCACTATTTAAAAACACATAGTTGCAATAGAGGCTCTAAGGAGAAGTATATATATGAACTTCTACTTCCAATTTTAGTTCCTCTGTTTGTTGTCTCATAAAACTTCACACCCTTTAAGAGCTACATATATATGCATGAAGAAAGAAAGAGAAAGAATAAGTTCTGATCTTCCTGACTTTTCTTTCTATCTTCCCATAATCTTGCTGCAATTCTTCTGTGTCCCTGTCACTTAACACTACTTTGTTTCAGAGCATATTTGAGAACTAAGGGGAGTATCTTCTGGCCATCCCCTTGTGGGTACCAACTTCCAAATTACTCTTCTAGTATGGACTATGAAGTTAAATGGGTTCTTCCAAAGCTTGGTGTTTAGAAATGAACTTCCAAATGAAGTCAGATGAACCTAATCCTAAAAGCACCCATTTCCCATTGCTGGTTGTAAAGGGCATCTAGGAGAATAGTGCAGTGTATATGTGCATACATAGTCATCATCCCCCACAACAGGTAGAGATAAAGCTTGTCGAATGGAAAGCCACTTCCATGCACTGTTACACTTTGTGTCAATGTGACTTTCTTATGCGTAAGAACATCATGAGTTGTGTCAAGCTTTTATTTTTTGTGCCATAATAGGTTATTAGGGTGATGGTTGATTTCAACTCTGGTTATTCCAGTGACTTCAGTGAGATTCAGATCAATTGCCAAACTTCTTGTTGTCCAGGTTTTTTTGCTGAACATAGAAAATCAGTCCCTTTAACATATACAAAATGCACTGCAGCAGTACAAGTATAGATGGAAGAGATACTACATGCTAACCAATAGCATCAATTTGATTCATGAAATAAAGTTATGAATCTGTGAGTAAACTTCTTCAAAATCATAAGATAGGCAAGTTAAATAGGATTTCTGAATGCATGTGTTTGAGATAATTATGTTTTAGGCCTTACTTTGCATTTTTGGTGAAAGGAACAGCAGAAACATACACTGCTGAACAGCAGAGAACACAGCCTTTATTCAGTGGTAAATAAGATAGATACACTATGAGCACTCAAAAAGCTTACATAGAAGCCATTTCAGAATCGTTCCTGCTTAACATTGGTACATATTTGGTAACTAACCAGAAAAGATCATGTTAACAGTCATTCAAAATCCTGTAGTGGCCAGCCTAGAAGTAGAATACATTCTGCAAAACAGAACAGTTACAATCTCATCCTTTGTATATTTGATTCAAGCACACATATCACAAACCATAGGCTGATAAATGGACCTCAAATATCAGTAAAAGAGCAGAGTTTTTAACCATGCATAACACAGAAACAAATTGTTAAACTTACTCAGTTCTAAAGGCCTTTCCCATCATTTCTGCTAATGCAAAAGACTCCTGAGGCAATAAGACAGCTTACCTGCCAGCTTTGACATTTCTATAACCAAAGCAGTATTTCAGGAGCCTCGTGCTATAAATCTGATGTTGATTTGAATTTCCTGAAAGTAATAAATGATCCAATTAGAAAACAAACAAAAAGGTGAGAATAATTACGCTGTTTATTCTTCCATGATGATAAGGTGAGCTTGACAAGACAGAATGCTCTTCCTAAACCCAGTCTGTCTGTGCTTGCAATTGATCTTAGAGTTAAGGGTTTTGTCTGCATTTTTAACTCTCCAAGTTAAAATGATAAAGATGTAGAGATGCCTTGATAGAGATGTTAAGAAGCAGTTTGCTTACAGTATCTCATACCCTTCATTTTATATCCCTCTCACTTACTGTGGAATTTCCAAGGCATTTGGGGATACATTATCTGTGTAGAAGTAAGTCTTACATTGCAATGATTTACAGTAGTGAAGCTTTTTAAACCCTTTCTCAGCAGCTCTTTTCTGCACATTATCATTCACAAACTGGAACTGCATTCTTAATTAATTACAGGGATACTTTTCTGTTAATGAAAAAAAAACCCCAAACACCTTGATTTTGGGGTTTTTTGAGGTTTGATTGTGCATAGTTCACAAGAACCAAAGGAAAATTTTGTGCAGCATTTTCTGTGCACATTGGTGAGTCTAATCCAAAGCCAGATATGCTTCAATAGGTGTGGGTTGACATGCTTTATGGTAAATTTAGGACCCCACAATCAGAAAGTACCAGGCATTGCAGGACTCCTTTCTATCTTAGAAGTTTCTTAGAGATACGTTTATTATGTTGCTGATCTTTTGGGTTGTTTCAGAGGAAAAACCCAAGAGCAACCTTCTTCTAAAAGTAACCCTATCTTAGACCCACTAACTATCCCACTCTGAAATGTGTGTGAGTAGCACTTGATTGAATGTCCTCAAAATCTAGGTCTAGGGAGCTCTGCTGTAATTTCTATATCATTTCATCCACAGAATGACAGAATCCCAAGGGTTGGAAGGGACCTTGAAAGATCATCCAGTCCAACCCCCCTGCAAGAGCAGTAACCTAGAGTACATCACACAGGAACTTGTCCAGGTGGGCCTTGAATATCTCCAATGTAGGAGACTCCACAACCTCCCTGGGCAACCTGTTCCAGTGCTCTGTCACTCTCACAGTAAAGAAGTTCTTCCTGATGATCACATGGAACCTCCTATGCTCCAGTTTACACCCATTGCCCCTTGTCCTAATCTTGTCTTAACTTTTCCAATGTCACAGGTAACAAGACCTCAAAAGTAAGACACTAAGGGACATAGTAGCTGCTTGAAAGATCTAATGAAACACCTTGTGCTTGTGCATAGTTGCAGACTAAATGAGCAAACCCAGCAGCTGATAATTTGATTCAAGGCACTTTGCTTTATGTAGTAACTTGGAGCTGCACTGTGCATCACAGTTTAAGTCAAGTCATATGGAAGTTATGAAATAGTTCAGTCCTCATTTGGCTTAGTAAAGAACTCGGTGTATAGTAGGGATCTCAAAGGTGCTAGTGGATTTGATTTTGAGGTCACTGAGTACCAGAGTTTATGACAGACAAAGTGCAAGACACCACCAAATTCTTGAAAAGTCAGCTCAAACGAGCCATCAGATCTGTACTGCAGGAGATACAGAATATCCTTGCTGTGACTCATGGTGATTTCCTACAGTATTCTTCAGGACCCAGAAAAACCCCACCTAACCACTCTCATCTAAAACTTAGACATTTTCTGTAAACCAGACTTAAGTGTCTCCTTAGTAGGAAATGGAAGAGAACAGAACTACTCCAGAGTGTCAAGTTGTGGTGTCTGAGTTACCTATTTCAGGACTAGGTGGTACTTATACCGTCTCTCTATGCATCTTCATCCTAGATGACGGCTTCCAAATAGTTGACTATTAGGCAACTAGGACCAAGTCAAACGAACCCCCACCTTTGATGATTATAATAAAAAGGTCAAAAATTGGTTTGTGTGCCAAAAGTTAATGAAACACTGGCTCTGTCATAAAAGCAAATCTGAGGCAATCACACTGATTGTGATTGTATGTTTGATGACCATTACTGTTATGGAGGTTTTAGCTAGCTGTTGTTTTTTAAATTTAGTGATTAATGGATTTAAACAGAATTCATCAGAAGAGTAAAAGTTCAGAATATATTGAATCCTGAGGAATTCTTTGAAAGTAGACAGCTGAATAATAAGAAAACCCTGATTAGTCTGGACTGAGGAGAATGCCTCAGTACCTGGTGTCAAGGAGGTCATGGAAGACATAGGTGTTATTGAACATCCAACCTGTGGGAAATAGGCACTGAAAGTCTTCAGAAAGAGATTTCAGTAGTTTCACAAATATCAGAACTTGTTTAATAAGTTTGGCTTTTCTGCATGAGGTAGAAAACAGAAAACTGAACCCATAGTATGAATGTGTTGGTTTTAATTCAATAACAGCACCTGCATCAATTTAAAAACACAGAAGAACAGTAGAAAGACACATAAAAAGCAAAAAGAAGATAATCTGCTGGTTTGCACAGAGCCATAGCTATTTGTTTCCACTGCCTTGTCTTTGTGCCCATTTGCACCAAGCAAAGTTGAAGCATAAGCCTGTATTGGGGTGGAGGATGGTTATGATTTCCACTCACTTCACTCTCTGACTGTGTGGAGCACAGGACTGTGGTGAATCATCGAATCACAGAATGGTTTGTGTTGGAAGGGACCTTAAAGCTCATCCAGTTCCAACCCCCTGCTATGGGCAGGGACAACGTCCACGAGAATCAATCCCAGTAACTCCATTCCTGAGAGCTGAGGTTGTTCTAAATATTTTCAGCATCATGTTTTGTTTTGCTGTATCTCATAAAAAAGACCCTGAGTTTATTGTTCTGAGTTTTATTGTTTTTTCCCTACTGCATTGCTATGAAAATGGTTCATTCTTATTCTAATAATGTGGGCTTCAAGAATAGATCTCTTTGCCTAGCATTCTTTTGAAATATGAAAAAGACGCCCTGTGCAGCAAGCTTAACACTGCTATCATCTGCATAATAAAGATAGGCTGTATGTATAGAATATTCATACACACATATAAATTTATACTGATATACTGGTGGGCACAAAGATAAACAGAATAAGAAACACAGTGGCAGAATAGAGGAAGAGACCTGTAATTCAGTGACTGCCATCAAGAAAAGATCTCATCTGTTAAATTACTGAATTGAGAAGCTTTCATGAACATCTCTTCTAGGACAAAGTACTTTGCATGTGAAAAATAAATGTATACAACCTGACAGTGTGCGATTGCTCTAACAGTTCCACAGAAAAAGTTGATTCTCACTCTTTCTTTCTTCTTCTCTTTTTTTCCCCTTGACATTTTCTCTCTCCAGACCAAAATAAAAGAATTAGGTTCTTAAAAATACATGTGCTAAATTTTGGATCTCAGTATGGGTAAAATTATCTACTTGGTCATGAGTTCAGATGCTCTCAGAACTGCTCTAAACATCCCACAGATCATTAAAAATAGTACAGTTACATCAGAGATGTTTTTCTTCCAGATCTTTGGTGAATTTGCTTATGTGACTGCTCTTGCTCTTTTTTAAGAGGTGTAGAGTAAGGCAAAGAGGTTTATGAACCTTAAAAGTCATTAGGATTACAACATTGATGTTATTTATTTCCACAAACACTGGTTTACTAAAAACGTCTGCTTATATACAATTGCAGAACCAAATATCAACTGAATCAGGCAAAAATAAAGATTCTAGTGGAAATTTTCAGATGCTGCATCTTACAACAGCATTTGTCATTAGCATCAGACGCTGATTCAGAAAGGCACTCGTATGTCTCACATTATTCATTTGTTCATGCCCCAGTTGAACTCAGTGGAACCACAAGCATGCTCAGGTTTCATGCAGGCTTAAGGGATTTGCTGAATCAGCACCTGAGCAGCAAGACGAAAATGCCCTTAACTGTGGAATCATGTTAAGGACTCAATAAAAACTCAGATATTTTCAGCTAAACACTTTCCTCTAGGAGGAGACAAAATACTCCACACTTTGCAATGCATCTGTTTGCATTAAAGCTCTTTTCATATGATGACTTTTTCCTACTTTGTAATGACATGTGAATTTTGAGCTCCTTTTAGGTACCCTTTATCAAAGCCACTGTGAGTTTCTGATCTACCTTTGAGCCAGGTTAGCCTTCAGTAACCAGTAGCATGTAGATTCTGGTTTGAAAACAAGTCTTTCTGAATGGACATGACTTAGTGCAAGCCTCATTTGACTGCAGTGGATGGTGATGGTTTTCCAAAGCAACACCTTGTCCCTCATGAAAGCATTTTTGAGTCCCTAGCATCACAAAGACATCACTGAAGGAACTAAAAAGCAGGATTTCTTTACAACAGAGTCATGTAAAAGAAATGTTGTGGGGTTTTTTTTCATTGAATGGAGAGGGGGTAAAAAAGCAAAACTTAAAATAAAAGGGTTGCATTTGCTTATGTTCTTTGAAGGTTTCCTTTGTAGGCAAAGAATCAATGTGCAGAGAGGGGAGAGAGGAAAAGGAACCAAAAATAATTCAAGAAAACAGTGAGTTCTGTCTTTGAATTATATAAAAGCAGCTGCATTTGATTTAATTTTTCTTTAGCATAATATGCTGTATAATCACTGGCTTCATCATCCCCTGGGCCTAAGCTTCCTCTTCGCACAAGCTTTGGGAGCTGTGCTGCAGAGTTCAGTGGAAGCAGAATATGATCCTTGCTTTGCTTTAAAAATAGACTGCTACCTCTGTCATTGATCTCCCCTCTTAGAAACTCTTGCTTTTGAGATGTTAATGGTCCTAAAAATCTTTGCTTGTGATGCCATCAGCCTTCTCCCCCATCAGCTATCAAAAGGAATCAATAATATACCAAAAAGGTAGAAGTCCACACTCCTAAGGCTCATCAGCTGGAAGGATAAAGAAATGGAAGCAGGATATATACTGGGTTTTGCCAAGGGGGCTGTGGCCAAGGTTTGTTTCAACATCACTTCTTAACATATAGCATGGTTAGGAAAGGGAGGAAAAGGGGAGGAAGAGGATGACGGACTACAGGGAAGGAGATGGACTTGTTTCGTAGCACATTTAAAGACTGGCTTGTTTCCATAGCATCCATAGCATTCCAAGGTGAAAAAGCTTACTTTCATGAGGGTGAAATAAGGCTTTGCATGGGGAAGATTTGACCCTAACAAAGTATTAATGAGAATTTGAAATTTGAAGAGAGCTTTGAAAAATGCCATCATCTCTCCAAGTTATCTAACAGATATCAAACAGGACTGTGGTGTTTCAGAGGTTATTTTAGCTATTAACCATGGACAAATGAATATTAATTGAGTCTGCTTCTATACGATGTAAATATAAAATTTATAGCACCATTACTGAAAGCAAAATCAGAACAAAACAAAGACATTTTAGCCTTTAAGCCTAAAAATGCAAATAAATAATAATTTGTCTCTCCTGCAACCTGGAGAACTCAAATGTACTCTAAATATTGTTTAATTAAACCTCACCAGACCCTGGTTCAGTAAAAAGTGAATTATTTCTTAACTGCTTGTTTTAAAGGAGAGAGCCTTTGGCCTTCAATTACTATAAATTACACAGAGGGCAAGCATGGACAAGCAGGATTCAATAGCCTTTAGTCACCCTCATCTTCACAGCTCTGGAAAGCAAGGTTCTTTTTACAGCAGGACTTGACTCTGCAAGCCCTGAAGTCATGGTTAGGATCCCATTGACTTCCTGGGCACAGAAACAGACCCCAGATGCCTATGGGGCTAGAAGTTAGCACTTTAACTTTGTTATTGATACAACTGGTTTGCTGCACCAATACTTTTTTTCCTCTCTATTTTTTTGGTCCAAAAATTGGATTTCCCCCCACCCCACATAGTTCTTGATGCGGTTTCAATGTACTCATCTTCCTGAGATCAGTTTTGCTTGATAAAACTGCAGAGCCATTATGGCCTTATTTGTCAATTTAGTGTGTGTGGGAGAAGTGTGTTATTGTATGTTGAAGTTCTGCAGCTCCTTCAGCAAGCAGTGATTCATTAGGACATTATGTGGTAGGTAGTTGCACTCTAGTGTGCTCTAGGCATCATGGATACCGCCGTTTGAAACAGAGCAACATAATAAATCCTTTTGTTAATAACTCTAAATGATGACTTATGCCCTGGAAATTCTTTTTCCTCCTGGCACAAACAACCATAATCTCCATCATGCTTCAGAAAGGAGTAGAAGCCCTAATACCTTTACTGGAGGTAAAACAATATGCACCTCATTAGCAGGCCACAGATCAAACTATTAGCAACATGGTGGGAAGCAAGCCTGGATTTGGTGGGATTTATGAAAGGTCACCTGGAAGCAGCGTGCAAAAAAGCTTTTTGGTTCTGCAAATGCCTCTAATCAACAGATTTCCCACCCAGTAGGCACAGGGAACACATTTTATCCCATTGAGCAGACTAGTTTGGCAATGGTAATTATGTGGGCTTAAAGTTTTATGTATCTCATGAAAGCTGCTGCAGTTCCTTCTGATAAAGTAAACTTAGTGTTTTGTGATAGAGAAGGAGGAAGCCCATAGCTCGTCTTGGTTTCCTTTGCTCATTATCTCTCTGCAGCATTCATAGCAGGAGGGAGAGGAGAACTAGAAAACATTGCCATATCTGCTACAAGTGAACATTGGGTACTTGCCCTGCAGCAGCCCAGAGGGTCAAATCCTTAGTCCAGATGTGATATGACCAGGGGAGTGTTCAGTAACTCGGTGAAGTCTGGGACCTTCCATTTGATGCACTATAGCTGCATCAAACCAACTGCATCCTTAAATGAGTCTTTATATTCATAAAATGTTATATAATGTTTATTTGTAGAACAAATCTATATCAGTGGCAGTAAACAGAGGTCAGCATTTCTATTGTGCCATACAGAAAGGGAAACTGAGGCAGGAGGCTAATTCACCTAACCCCATCTTGCAAGGCTTGCAGGTGCTATGCAAATGTCACCACTCCTGAAGCTTATATATTTGTATATATATATATTTGTAATATCTTACCTTGTCCATTCCTTGCAAAGAGACCCACTCACTGCAAATACCTACATTGCTAAGACCACTGAGAGAGAACATGGCCTTTTGTCCTATGTGTGCATACTTTCCAGCCCTGGACACCCTAAGAGGTTTGTGCATGCTCTCCCAGTCCATTGTGCATCCTCTACAGAGCATCATGGTTCTGGTGCTTCTCCTACTAGACAGTAAGGGTAAGGTGCAGGATTCCTGCCTAAATTCAGGTCAGAATCATCCTTGCTGGTATAACAAAGTTTGATTATCAAACGTTTTAAATGCACAGATTAGCTCCTGGCTACCCTCTTTGGTCTTTGCTTCATTCCTCTCAGCTCATAAAATAAACCTACATACAGATATAGCAGACAAAAAGCCAATGAAAGGAAATCTGAACCTGTGTGCTGCTCATCCAATTTTGTGCTAAAACCCACACCCGGGTAATTCTTTTTTAACTGGCCCTTCCAATGCCTGGAATATTTATATGTGTGCATAAGGTGACAGGACCTGAACACGCCAACCTAAATGGTCCTCCTTATTTTGAAAGATGCCTACAGAAAGGTTTAGACAGAATTATTTGCCTGAAATCTCTATCAAGGAGATATTTTGCCTTTTCAAAGGATATACAAAGCATGAGAGAGGAAGGAAGAGTGGTTCTCTGATAGCTTTGCTAGTGAGAGTGGCGTGACAGTGAGAGACAGCAGGCTTGCATTAGAAAAACCAGCTTCCCTTCCTATCCAAACCTTACTGAGCCTTATTCATTTAAATCTTTTTAGGTTTCTGTTTACTCACCTGTAAAACAGAAATAATATTTTTTGTTAACTTTCTTAGAACTCTTCATTTTTTCCTTTTAAAATAACTAACCTTTTGAATTTAACAGAATCTTTGCATAACTTAAGGAAACAGGAGAGAGATTGTCCATACAATCTACATTCAGGCAGCTCATTAGTTAAAGTTAGGTACCTAGGCAGGAAGCAGGCTACAGCAGAATGCATTAAGAGCACCTATCTTAAGAAGATGCCATCGTCCAGACAGCTTGCATTGGCCTGTAAGGGATTTCCAGGGGGAGGAACAGGACTGTACACAGAGAAAAAGTGACATTCTCTGAGTTCACAACAGTAAGTATCGGAATCAGTAATTCACTGTTATTTGTAAACTCAGTATTTGGGAGGGCTCTTCCCTTCCCACTCCTCGATCTCAGGCTGAGCAATACCAAGGCTGTTATGAGTCACTGTGCTGTCCTCCAAGAGAAGGGACTGTGCAATTCTTTCTTTAACAGCCTACACAGAGTTTTGCTGCTCATGGCAAAATTACTGAAGTCATTACCTCCATCGGTGGAACCTGTCGCTTTCAGCTGAGCATAAAAGGCACACTCAGTGTCACTCTTGCCACCACCCCTCATGTCCTCCTTTCCCCTTCAGGACATGGTCATAACAAGGTCAGGTTATGGATGCAAATGTAAATAGAAGAGGCTTTGACTGCATGTGTGTTGTAGGAGAGTAGTCTCCGTAGCCTTTGTTAAATGGTGCAAAGTTACATAGGGCTTGGAGCTCATTGCACAGCCACGGTAGCATGGTGCCATGCCACGTTTCCATCTTTAAAGACTTGGTTCACAAGGGGTGTCCTTCAGTCTTAAAACATAATGATTGTTTCTTTTCTGTTGTCAGTCTATTTTCAGTCTCTGAAATAACACAAGGACTATTCTGAAGTCCACCAAAGCATTCTTTCTGTAACAGAACCTGAAAACATGTGTTCTCTTGCTGGCCAGTGCTAAGAGTCTGAGTTAGATATGTGAAGCTTGAAAGCTCACTCAAATAGTGTTGGAGGATTGCATAAAGCAAAACAACCCACATATGGAGCAGTTTCATCCTTGCAGTGTTCTGCTTGTTGTCCCTGGAAATGCAGCTGTGTTTAACCCTGCAGAGGATTGACTCCCAAAGAGAAACAAAGAGCAGAACAACTGTCATGAAATATGAAGAGAGGACACCAGGACCAGGAAGGAAATGAGGTTCTATGTTGTACAATGATGTAAATCTACCCGATGGATTCTGGGTCCCAGGTCCCACAAATGCCCAACTCTGTTGAAAACCCAGGTGGAAAATTTGGTTTCAGGGAGAGCAACTGGTGGCAGAGGAAGAACAAGGTGGAGATTAATATGAACAAGCTAAAATTCCCCCAAATGTCTCACAACAGCATGGTAAGAATGAAGCACAGGGCAGCGGTGTCTGTACCACATCTGCCTAGCTCTTCTCCAACAAGAGAAGCCTGGAGAAGGCTGAGTGGAGACCTCATAGCAGCTTTCCAGTATCTGAAGGGGTCCTACAGGGATGCTGGGGAGGGACTCTTCATTAGTGACTGTAGTGATAGGACAAGGGGTAACGGGTTGAAACTGAAACAGCAGAGGTTTAGATTGGATGTAAGGAAGAAATTCTTTCCTGTGAGGGTGCTGAGGTACTGGAATGGGTTGCCCAGGGAGGTTGTGAATGCTCCATCCCTGGCAGTGTTCAAGGCCAGGTTGGATGAAGCCTTGGGTGCCATGGTTTAGTGTGAGGTGTCCCTGCCCATGGCAGGGGGGTTGGAACTGGATGATCTTAAGGTCCTTTCCAACCCTAACTATTCTATGATTTTATTATTCTAAGATACAGATAACATAATTTCAGGATGTTTTATTATTTCAGTACAGGTTTTTGCTTTGGAAGCATTCAGGCAATAGCTAGGTAAAGGGCTTTGCAGAGCAATTTCCTTTTCAGAGAGGGCAATTAAAACAGCAGTACTCTTATCTCTTCACATTTTATATTGTTTCAGAGCCACAGGACAAGAAATATTACTGAATGGAATTTCTGGGGGATTGGTAGAAATCAATACAATGTATGTTTTGTATTAAATGCCTTAGAATCTATTTTCCTGCAATATAAATACATTCCTAGTATCCCTAATGCTGATAAAATATCATCTTGATAATCTATTTAAACACCTAAGAGACTTAGTTTCTGTTCTGACATGCTCTGAATTTCAGTTTAAAAATGCATTCTGATTTAACTGTCATCAATAGCCTAATGCAATCTCAAAGAAACAGGCATAGGCTATTCAAAAATGTTTCCAATATAAGCCAGAGATTGTCAGACAAAGAAAAAATAGCTTCACAGTTAAAGACATAAATGTCAAGAAATAAGAAGGGGAAGTAAAAGTGTGAGAAATTCTGATTTTTTAATTGCATTTTTCTGGTTTGGGTCAATTAATCATAAATCATCATAATTCTAATGAAAATGGTCTACAAAGCACGGTTAAAAAGCATGACTTAGTTCACCGGGATCTAAGAAGCCCTATCTTTGCTGTTAAAATTTTAATTATTCAGTCTTTCAATATTCATAAGTCACCTCATTCTTTAAATCTTGGGGCAAACCACACAATCATGAGATTTAGAAATGGGAAAGATAGGAAATTTAGGGTGCTTTTCTGTATTGTAAAATGTAAATATAAATATAAAATATAATGTAAAAGCATTTTCTTTTATTTTCCTGTATTTGAGTATTTGCAATAAAAAATTCTCTTTCTGCAGTCCTAATGTCTAGAGTTTTACTGTCATAAAACCTGAAACTCTTATGGAACTACATGATCTCAGTATAAAACTTTTGAGCCATGCCAGGTATTCCAAATCTCAAAATTAGCCATTAGTCTCTGATTGTTATTAGAAAATGGAGATTCAACCTCTTTAATGGATTAATGTTAATAAAAGTTATGATAGGAACAGTAATAGTCCGCTCGGTAGTGAAATCTCAATTAGTGATTAAAGCACTACAGAAAAATATATGAACATTAATTAAACCATAGATTTTTGCTTTAAATCTCCGATATCAACCTTCAAGTTGTCCTACCTAACAAACTAATTTTGTGAAAGGATGCGATACTTCACCTTGTTATTCCATCTCCTATACGACATTTGATTTACCAGCAGAATACCGAGGCTCATGATGAAATAAGCTGGTAAGCAGCCTGGCAATTCTTGCACTAACAGTAAATCCGTTCTTTGTAGGAAGTACTTTTTTGCACATCTTTTTCCCATTTTGTAATAAATAAAAAGTTACAATATTGGACTGAAGACCTATTTGTGCTATCAGTGATAGCCCTGTAGGAATGCAGAAATCTTGACTTGAGTCAGACATGACATGTGTAAGAAATAGGTGCTTTTCTATGGCAAAAATATTTGTAAACCTTGCAACCTTCTTTTTTTTGCCTTCTGCTGAGCAAAAGGTCATGCTCAGCAGCCTGAGAGATACAGACAAGCTGTGGCAATTTGCCTTGAACTAAAGATGCAGTTCTGATAGGTGGATCACGTAGCTTGGCTGCTTGTGGGAGTTCCTGTTCACCAAAAGGGACCTTAAAATTTTAAGCTATTCTGCATATTTCCTTCCTACTAAGCATCCTATGATTGGCATTTGGGTTTTTCGTTGAGGTTCACCCTTTTTTTGGTTTTATTTAGTTTATGACTAGACCTTTCCATGAGAACTAGAAAATCTCTAAGTTAAGATTGAGATATTCATTTTCGTCTTGGTAGCTCCCCTATGTTCTGCTTGTTTACCCCCCATATTGCCTTTTTTTCTGGCACAACTGGGGCTCTGTTAGCATTAAAAAGAGACATTTGACATATCCATTGTGTGCACTTTGAATTTACTTCTTCTCTGAAATATTTCCAATGAGATAGTTTTCAGGTCATAGCGAGCATCCCTTTCTGCAAGTGTGTGGGAGAGACATAGGATACTGAAAAATGGCAAATTTTCCTCAATGCCTTGGGAGATCATGAAGGGCCCTTGATATCCATTGAAATCATAAGGGTATTGTAAGAGCTCCCAAGAGGAGCCGAGGGAAATAAGTTTCTTTGGGGAATTTCTTGTCAGGAACCTTCACTGTAGGATGTCTCTCCATTTGGAAATTCCCAGAAGTTTGAAAATCACAGGATCATGATAAACACAAGGAATGTGATTACCTACAAAGCAGAAGCTTTGTTTTGACTTACCCTGACAGCATTTGAATGAGACGAAGCAACAGGGTGAGAAACACTCCTCATTTCAAGCTAAAAAGTTCAACAGAAGTCCAGGTACATAATCTGTATACTTGATCTACCTCCAACCCAAAAATGTGTGATGCTTTTCTTGCCAGGGTGGTGCCTGGCTTTGGTTTCTAGGCGTTAAATCGTGTGATCTTTTCCTTTGCCATATTGAGTAGATCTCTTTTGCAATGCCCTTCCATGCTTTTAACGGGGGAAACATGCTGATGTTCTTAGACTGCTGCTTAGGTTTGTAGCAGATACTCTAATGTTTCTGTCCACCAAATGCTGTGCAGTTCTATGGAAAGCATCCGGTATACAAATCCTCAATCTCAGATGACAGCCTATGAAAACAAATGCAATTCAAATAATAAATATTAACAACTAAATGTTTGCTATATCTGCATTTGTAGAGGGACCTTTCATCCTACAGATTTCTTTACCTGCTCAAAACACTGGCAAGTCCCTGCAGAGTGCAGCCAAAGATGATATTTCTTAAATGAGAAGTCATAAAAATTCCCCTAAGTAAGTTTAAATCCTGATAATGGTGCACTTCTATTGAATTGCACTGAACTTTTACCAATCAGTCCAATTATGGGCTAATTCATTCTCATCACTTTGGAAAGCTTTTTTTTCTCAAAGCCCTATCTGATTCTTTGCATGTGAAATGCTTCCAAAGGGAAGTTAATAGAAGAACGGTTCATCTGCATATACAAAGACAGATCATAATATAAAAAATTGCCACATTAGAGAAGTCTAGACCTTGACTATCTGACATATATTTTTATAGTGTCTTATCACTGTGCTATCTGATTAAGTAGTGAAATGGTTAAGATAAATGAGTCTTAATTAGCGGAACTGATACCTGTCTATTGCAAGTCTCCGATTTGCATTCAGGAGCTCTAATTTTCAGCAGTGGGAAGTGCACGCCTGCAGTCCTGCTTCCCTTTGAAATAAGGGGAGTTTTCCCTGCAGTGAAAACAAATGTTCAAGGTTTCACCCAAAGCAAACTGAAACTTTTGCTCTCTACTCATCCCTTTGACTCATGATTTGAAACATGGGGAGACAAGCAAATACCGGAGCTGTGAGATGGAGGGAGAAGAGGAAGAGCCTAGACTTGACTTTTAATACATCAGGTTGCAGGGCTCAGCAGCATGCAGAGATAAATAAGTTGTGTCAGGAAAAGGGTTGGTACAGATTAGTTTCTCTCTGGAACAAAAGTGACCAAAATGTGGCTTAGGTTTTTCTCTCCAGTTTTGCTTGTAGATCAAAGTGTTTACATTTGAGCTCAGGAATTAGATGGCCAGTTGCCATCGGTCTCAACTATTTTGGTAGGAACGGGTTGTAGCATAATTTCCCCACCAAATGCTCTCTGTGCAGAACAAACGATTTACCACAGAGCTCAGAGATGGGGTATTTACATTCATTTAGGTTGGTATAAACATTTACAGAACATTAGGACAAATAGCAGCATTCTCAGCTAAATGTCTGACCACAATTATTTCTGATGAATAAATGGCTTGTAGAACGACTCTGAGACAAGAGGGCTTTTTTCTTTCTCTTTCCCTCTTAAACCAAAGGACTCTGAAAAAAACCTGTGCACTACGCAGCTAAACAAACTGTGCAAAGGTTCACGTAGAGTTAAAGAAAACCATAGATGACTGTGAGATTAGGGAGTGAATATCTAGATTAAACCAGTTTATGTTGTCCTTCATCTGCTGTTCTGTTGTTTTCCTTCAAAATCTCACCTTCAAATCTGACCGTGACAAACATGCCTAACGCAGTAAAGATGCTTTGTGCTGACCAAGTACTTTTTAGACCAAATATTATGAGCTGGCCACTGCAAAGGTACTTTACCCACTGGAAATGGTGGCATAAGGGTTGTTGACTGCAGTATAAGAGACTATTTACTAAATATTTCATAGAGATGCCTAGCTGTGAGAATAGGGAAATCTAATCTAAAATTCACATTTTATCTTTAATTTTAGCAGAAGAGGCAAAGATATCCTCCCCCACTCTTCTCTCTTTTTAAATGTTTTTTATATTTTAATATTTTAAAGTGTACTACAGACAAAAATTACAGATGCAAATATTTCTGTTCAGTGCTGCTTCTGCAGCCCTTCTCATCTTCACATTAGAGGCTACGTTAACCTCGCTGGGCAGCATCTTCTAAAGGGCTCAGGAGTGATATTCCTTATCTGCACTATGGGAAGGGTTCTTGTACCTGGGAAAGAAAGTTTGAAGGCAACACTGAGGAATGAGGCTCTATGAATTCAGAGCAAGACATGCACAGGCACTTCTTGGTTTAAATTTCTGAGAAATAACAATCATAATCACCACAATTCCACAAAAATAAAAATCTATGTTCACGGTGCTGTTTTCAGGATATCTCTCATAGCCAGAGCAGTCCAGCTATTGTAGGAGTCATATAACAAGCCAGAAACAGTTCTGGTTTCATCTCTGACAGAGCAGAGAGCTAAACCTGATTTTCAGGCATCATGATTGAACACGTAATTCTGAGTCTATTGACCATTCTGAAATGTGTTTTTCTCGGCTTGGGGGGTGATTTTTGTCTAGGGATGTTCTTCACCCAAACACACTTCACCCCGTGAAAATAATGGGTACCAGGTAGAACATAATCTTTCAGCTCTCTCGACTATTAAAACACAATTCATTACTACTTTCCCCAAGCACCTTAATTTGAAAGTGCTGTTGATCTGCTTCAGATACCAGATCCTGTGAAAGGCAGGTGTTCTTGTTCAGTGGGGGACAGAAGTCTGTGAGGATCCTATTCATCCTTAGAAGCATCAGCTTGGGAGGCATCAAGGCCTTTATGGTAGAAGAAGACATGTCCAGATAGAAGGAAGCCCTATTCGATTTGGTTTAAAGCCATAAACAGAGACACAGATATAAAGCAAGTTTTTGTTCTGGATTTGTTTTTCTGATTAACCTTACCTTTGAATTCCTGATTCCTACACTTATCACTGACAACATTTTGGATAGGAACATA
The DNA here is from genome assembly GCF_012275295.1 of Melopsittacus undulatus. Lineage (NCBI taxonomy): Eukaryota > Metazoa > Chordata > Aves > Psittaciformes > Psittaculidae > Melopsittacus > Melopsittacus undulatus. Next base: position 1,305,126 of record NC_047531.1, read on the forward strand.
TAATTCTATTAAAAGAGAACAAAAATGTCACTAACACCCTGCATCACCTCATGAGCTACTGAGGTCAAGCTACTTCATAGGATTCAAAAGCATAAAGAAACAGAAGGAAAATGAGCTCTGAGCATTTACATGAGGCTCAGATGAAAATTGAGACCACTTTGCTCCCACTTAGTTCACAGCACAATGAACTTAAACTGAGCTTGGAAACGTGAATGTTTCACATAGGTAGCATTTACACTCCCTATCTCAGGGTGCAAAAGCCTGCAAGACAGCCAGAACAGTGATGAATCCTGTCTGCAAAGTTGCACCCACACTCAGTGAGGGGGTGTGGGAGGGAATCTTAATGAGTTAGGGATTTCTGTCTGCAGCAGCCTGAATCATCAGGTCTCCCCCCAGAATGAGGAATATTCATGACTACAATAATTAATACTGAACAGGAGATTTGTATCAATCTGACAGATAGGAGATGAAATTAACTGTACTTTCATGTACAATTTTAAGTAGGTCAGATAAGAACATCTATTGTAACCAACTTTTATTTTATAGATAGATATACTCTGACACATACAGACCCACATGTACACATTATGTATGTCTATAAAAATCTCACACACGCAGCAGAATCTCCTTTACCTGACATTTGCAAGCTACCCATTTCTTTCCCTGGAGCTCACCACTCTTCCCCTCACTGATTCATAGGTTCTAAGGTCGGAGGGGATGTTTGTAATAGAGCAAGATGTTCTGCAAAGACAGGACTTAGAATATGAGATGGTAATTCCTACACTATATCCTGTCAGTTGAGGTTGGACTGAAATATTACTGAAAATTATACTTAATACTGAAAATATTTAAATAAAACAGCCTCTTATGGTGCACTGATTTTACTCTAAATTTTATTCTTTTTCCTCCCTACCTTTACATGGTTAAGCTTGATCAGCATCAGTGATCTAAAAGTGTTTTCTCTTTTAATAACATTTTCCTCTGGGTAGTGAGAGCAATAGTAAGAATACAACAGACACAGGCAAAAGAAAACGTATCAGAATATGACATTGATGTGATGGGGTTTCAGTTAACTTAGTTCTCTGAAGGTGTTCATTAGTTGTTCGTAGCATCTGCTGCTTCAGAATTGAATTCCTTCAATGCATAATGGAAATGCAAAGAAAAGATGTCTCTATCCTACAGTGTAATCTACATGCACATTTTCAACATCAACTGAAATTGTAAGGAAATGAACAGTATTTTGTTTCAAAGTCTTCAGGCTCTTTATCAGTGACGCTGTTTTACCTATTTTCTGAAATGAAAAATTAAACCTGTTTTTAATATTTATTTAAGGCCTCAGCTGTTGGCTGTGTTAACATACGGCTGCTTGAATAAAATAATTTATTTGGGTATGAATCACCTAGGGAAAATGTTAAAACCTGAAACCAAACTCTGAAACATGTTTGCTAATAGTTTAGGTTAAATACTTTGCTCTACTTTTCCATCATCTGTTTTTCTCCTTATTGAAAAAGTGGTACTGGAGAAGGGAAAAATAGGAAAATCTCAATAGAGAGAATTTAGGAAGAACCATTGCAAAAATAAACTTAGTTGATTAAAAAGGCTGGCAGTATTTTTTGATGGAGAAATATATGTCTTGTTTTGAAACCCTAATCTACTAGGTACATGCCTGAAGTTATACAAATGCTGCAGCAATGTGACATACTTATATAGTCACTAATCAACACTGTGTACTTAAATAATCATGCACATAATCATAACTGCATCCTTAATTACTTCTTGTCTTGAGTCCACAGGTTTTCTAACTTGGTGGCAAATATCTATGTGAGATTTAAGTTAGTTATAAAAGTGATTTTCTAGTCTTGCTCCCAAAACAATAGGAAGGTGTAGCAAGATCAGAAATGTTTTGCACCACCTGCACCCCCTGTGTTTTACTGACCCCACAGCTCCTGCAGTTCAGCTTCAAAAAGAGGGTCTTCAGTGCTCTTACATGGGATAATTCACACCCTGGGGCTGGAGCTAATTTTGGGGATGCCTTTCCCCTCTTTGAAGACTGTGCAGATGGACTTTGGAGCTTGCAGGAGGAAAAAACCGTTCAATAGGTATGGAAATAGTATGGAAATTAAGTAAAGTGGACTCATGTTGGATATTTGTTGCTCCTAAAGAAGGTTCCCCAGTTAAGTGCATGAAGGTTAGTGGAATGAAAACCTGGAAGAGGACCTGAAGTATCCAAACCTTCAGCCAAAACAGTGAAGTTAGATAGTGACTTAAAGGGCCATGAGTGCATAACAACTACATGCTGTGATTCCCCTTGCATGTGAATGCACAAGGTATCACAAAAACAAGAGGACAGAGAATCAGGAAGAGCAGTTTGCTTTTATTCTTTTCTGCTTCTTGTTAAGAAACTTTCTTTTTAAATAAGTCCCCTTTAGTAGCTGCAACCTTAACTTATCACACTAGGATCAACAACTGAAACCAAATGAGAAAAGAAGTGAAATTGTCAAGACTGAGTAAATTGCAGGCAACGTGCTGAAAAGTAAATTGGGAAGTTGAGCATTCTTTCATTTTTAATAACCTGAGGTGTTATCAATAACACCTGTAATTAATTTGTTGAAGATGCTCATTTTAGATCAATAGTATCCCAATGAAACAGACAAGGCCATTTATCGTAGTGAAAACAGTAAACTCCAAACTGTATTTTGTACTGTGAAATTATACTAACTAACATTAGTGAGAATCAACTCTATTATCTTCTATTCCTTTTCTCTTTATTTTTGGTGAAGTCAGCAGACAATTATATGTTTAAAAACATTGTTGAACTGCTGCATTTCTCTTCACCTCCTCTGTAGTTTTGCATTAAACTACGGAAAAAGGAATGTTTGGGAAGCCAGGAACAAGTATTCCTGAAACTGCTCAAATTCTGATTCTCAGGGAAGTTATTTTATGCAGAGGTGCTAAAAATATTAGCCCTCAGAATAGCACGAGCTGACTGCTGCAAATGCTGTAATTTAAGGACTTTTGTGCTCTCGGGTCACATGTAATAATTTCATGCTGGTGTTTTAGGTTTTGCCTTTTTCTTGAGATGCAGGCTTAGACTGAGTTGACAGAAAAATAATACATTCAATAGTGTTTATATATGGGCTTTCTGTTAGAAACATGAGGGCAAATTCTCAGCAGAGATACACAGGTCCCTTCCTGAAATAAAACAGCACTGCCCGTGGCAGAGTCAGTGTCTGATGGATCAGCCCCTTAAGTGGCTTTGCAGCTAAATGAAGCTACATCTCTTGGTGCAGGAACTGATCCTGTCAGCCCCTGCAGGTAACTGACTGCGTTTGAAACTGATGTCAAATCAATGACAGTCCTGAGCATGAAATGGTAACGTTCACAGCCTGCTCGGTATATGGTCCTGGCTGTTGGTATTTAGATCCTGAGCTTCACATCTCACCTTTGTGATTGCAGCATAAATGAAGCAACAAGATCACTGCTGGAACAGACTCAAACACAGTCCACACCTTATTGCTTTTGCTTTCTTCTTCTTTTTAACTCCTCGTTCCTTTCTTCCTGCTTCCTTTCCCAAAGAAATACACAGTGAATAATCCTGGAATCATCTAAACATCATAAAGACTTGAAATGTCTCCGTAAGCACCCTCAGCATTACAACAAGGCAAAAACACCCAAGATGACCTAAGACATATTTCTTTAGTCTAGAAGGCTTAGTTTTACAAGGGATCCACCCTTCATATTTCCTTTGTTGTTGTTTATTATGATCATATAAGAAAGCAAACAGTGCTGTATACAACACAGAAGACTACATTAAGAGAGACTTCGAACAAGCTAAATATTGCTCCTCATTTGAAGGGAGGGGAAAAAGTAGAGAAAAATTAAAGCTTAATTCTGTTTCCTTGTTAGTTATACGAGAGCAAAAGTGCCCTGCTCTTATAAGATGGTTCTACCTGTTGTATTGAACGGGATATGCCTGGGAGACAATACAGAGCTGTTTGCCTGTATATTAAGAATGATTTTTCTATATAGGAAACCTGAAGACTTTATTCATTTTTTGGGACTTTAATGTTTTTGATACCTAAAGTTCACCAAAAAGCCATGTAATTGGTACAGAACTTTCCTTTCTTGCATCAAGCCCCCTAATCTTTGAACATTAGAATAATTTTGCATCTAGCCTGGGGTAAATTAGTTTCTTCAGGGTTTTGGGTGGTTTTTTTTCAGCTTTCCAGCAGTATTTATTTTCAATTTGAAATTCTTTTAATATCAAAGTGGGTGTAATTAATTCTCTGTTTCTGATGATCTGAAAATTAAAAGGAAAAATTACAAATAATATATCAAAGAACTTTCGTAAAATATACCTGACCAAAACAGTTCAGGTTTACTGAACCTACATACCAATTTCTGTGGGGATTTTCTTCCCCTGTATGTAAAAGCCATGCTTTAGTGCCATCTAGTGCACTGAGAAACCATGAAAGAACCTTCCTTGGGTGTTTATGCTCTTGTGTTGCAACAAACAGTATAAAACTCTACATTAGAGCCATGGTTATCATATTAAGTAAACAGTGAAATGGTTCTTAATTACCTACGTGGAGCCTGCCTATGTATGACCAACGGTGAGTGTAAAGCAAGAGTTTCAGGTCTTCTCTCACCAACCATCACTGAAACTGAAAAAGACTCAGCAGTTCAGATTTAATCTCTTTTCCTCTGGAAAATTAGAAGCATCTCAAAAGAATTCTAGCTCTCAGCTAAATATCATGAATTTGACACCTGGTTGTGGGATACACAAAATATGGTGTGTGTAGAGCCTGGGTTTCTCCTTCTCCATAACTGAACAATAATTGTCCTGAGGCCAGAGAAAAAACCAATGCAAAAATAACAGAAGCACAGTATAGGTAGTAAGAATAAAAATGGGATTACATATTCAGCATTTTTTCTCTCCTGTTTTTGCACGGAGTGGGGTTTTTTTGTGTTTTGGGTTGGGTTTTTTGAGATTTATTCAATGAAAAATTAAAACTGGCTTGCAAGCCATGAAAAAATATCCTAAGCCATGTATCAGGAGGTGAGAGATGCTGCCATGGATTGCTCTCTACTATATTCAACATGAGCAGGGCAATCTGGGACTCAGTATCTGTCTAGATAGTTGTTTTACTAATGCTTTATTTCGGTTTTGGAGTTATTTGTTATCAGCCTAACCATAGAATCAGAATAGTTAGGGTTGGAAAGGACCTTAAGATCATCTAGTTCCAACCCTCACACTAGACCATGTCACTCAAGGTTCTGTCCAACCTGGCCTTGAACACCACCAGGGATGGAGCTTTCACAACTTCCTTGGGCAACCCATTCCAGTGCCTCACCACCCTTACAGTAAAAACCTTCTTCCTTTCTGATTGCTTTCATTCATTTTGATGGGGTGTGTGTGTGATTCATAAATAGCTAGCAAGATTTGAGAGGTTAGAGGATTTGATTAGATGATGTGAGGTTAGATATTTGCATTAGAGAGGTTAGATGATCTGCTGAAATCATTCAGATCTTTGGAGATCAAGACACTGATTATCAGCATAGATTTAGCAGGAGGTACATGCAGGTTGTCAGGTTTGGCAGTTCCAGTCTTTGCAAAAAGGTAGAAGATTTCTTACCCCAAATCAGGAAAAAATCACTTCCCTGGAACTTCTACTATTGAAAGGAAATGCGTTTTGATCAAAAGGTGAGACTCATTCTATTAATTGTGCAAAATTGATCATCTCTGCTGATTCCCTGTATGGGTCATTGATAAAGATTTCTCCACCTTTTTTTTCTCTTATATGTACAACAAAATATTTCATGTAAAAGCCAGGTATTCACAGTGTGGTATCTGAGTTCATTGCCTGAATGACTCAGTAACAGCTGAGGGTCAGGATAGAAGCATAGGAAAACTGCAAAACTTCCCCAAAAGGAAACCATCCACAAAAGGTAGGAAATTTAGCATCAAGTTGGGCCATTGCAACCCCTTTTCCAAATTATTATTATTATTAGTAATAATAATAGCAATAATATTTTCCCTCTGACTTAGGCCTTTTTGGTGACCATTGAGAGGAGCTCAGGAGATGGAGTTCAGCTGAAGTACAGACTCCCTCTCTGAGACAGGACAATCTGCATCTCTGTGGGGCCCTGACCTCCTCTTGGACTTCCAGGTGCAAAATCATGATAATAATCCCCTTCTGAGAAAGCAGATGCTGCATAGCAGTGCCAGGGGGAGAATGGGAAGAAGGAAGATAGTAGATCATTAGATGATGTACTCCCCACATAGTACAGGGGACCACAAGTAAATTCTTCACGCTGATGGTTACATGACTTTCAGACCCTATAAGCTGGATGTAGGTGTCCTGAAATGATAAGATCCTTCCCCCCTCACAACACAACCTTCAGGAGTGTCAGCAGCCCTGCTTGCTAGTGGCAGCCCCACTACTGCCTGGTAAAAAGAATGAAATAATGTCGATCTTGTTAAGAGAAATGCATTTGTCAGCACTCTGAATTTTAATGTGAGCTGTGAGCGGATCTCAGTGATAAAGGCAAAGTCTAATACGGATGGTAATTTTGCAGAGACCTTGCTAACACGTGTTATCCACTGGCTTTCTTTTGTTCACCACTGTGAATTATCAACTGACTCAAGGCAATAAAGGGAAAAAGTTATATTTCTCACTGTGTCGCTTTCCTCGCGTCATCCAAAGCTCACTGCAATAATTTAATTTTGCAGAGAAAACACTGAGTTTATTAATTTCTCTCCCCTTCTTCCCTCAGTGTTTTGTAGACAGGTATGGAATAGTGATTGACCAAAAGCTGTGATTCATGGTTAGCAGCAGGGTTCCGCCAAATGCCTAACAAATTCATTTCTATTGGAACAAGAGGAAACCATCACATTTCCTAATCCTCCAGAAAGGAAGCTTGATCCAACATATGATCAGAACCAGCCGTTACCAAGGAATGTATAAGAAGCTGTGTAGAAAGCTTGTGATTAAACAACCCAAGGGAAAGTTTCCTCTTAACCTTTTGAAGTTATAGGTAGAAACAGTGATATTTTTCTATGCAAAGCATCTTGGTTAAAAATAAGAGGTTTATACAGCATGAATAATCAGAACATTCTGAGATTGTTGCTTCTATTCTCTTATCAGCAAATGGGAATCTTTAATGACAATCTGGGACACTATTTTGCTAAAAACTAATTGCAGAATGGCAGCAAACTCACTGAAATCATGTATTTATACTGTTCAAATTACTGAACTTCTGATTAAGTTGCTAGATCCAAGCAAACAGCTACAGAACAAAAATGAAGTTACTTCCCTGATTCATTTTAAATGTCTGATAGCTTATGGAAAGCAATTTCGCTCAATAATCCTGTCATTCTCCTGTATCTTGCTTCAGTTTCACTGTACCGTGAGGAATTTCCCAGGTTCCACAGATGAAAAGGTATTTCCTTGATCAGTCCTAAATGCATTGTCTACTACCACTGCAGCCTCAAAAGCTGTCTCACTAAAGCTCTTGATGCTAGCCACAGTTTACACCAGTCAGCAGATTTAGCCCATTGACTCAACCTCTCCATACAGTAGAACTCCCTGCTGTCCAGCACCCCTAATTTAAATGCTACTCTAGAAAATGTGGAAAATAACCTTTAAAGTCATCATTAAAAGTATTGCTGGGAGTGTCATATAAATATCTTATTTACAAAAGCATTGAATACCATATGTTCAGAGGAAGATGTGCCAAAAAGCACTAATTACACTGTTACTTAATGGCAATCAGGTAATTATACTCAGCCCACTTAAATACTCTGCAATCTGGGTTGCCTCAGCAGTTGAGGAAGGATTACTGCTGCCCCGTCCTGCACGTCAGTGCCCTTTCCTGAGGGCACGGGGTGTGAAACAAACTTCTGAGTACAAACACAAACCTCACAGCCCATTAGTTCCCCTTTTCCTCCTCCATTTTTAAATGCTTTTCTCTCCGCTCTGCTCAGACACTCAGGATCTTTTTCCCCAACCCAGAAACACTTGCAAGAAGACTTCCATTTCCTTTAAGTATTCTTTAGCCTTGCGGAACTAGACTAGACTACAGGTTGTATTCTGATCAATGGGAGAAAGGCAACCATCTCTTGCTAAGCTTAACCAGTTTCCCCAGCAAAGTGCTACTCAGTCCTTGCCAGGGTTATTTGGCTCTGCACCTCTATTTTGAACTATTTTCTTAGCTGTGTTCAGCAACAGAATTCATGCTCTAATCCTTTTCTCTTTCTCAAGCCAACTTCTGGTCGGAAAGCCAACCTAGAGGCAAGGTACAAGCATAGACATGCATGTATATATGTGTATGTATAAAAAAGTATAAATGTAATTAAAGATGTTGAAATAGATTTATATAAAGTTTATATAGAATGTACATATGTTTAATATAACATAAAATTACAAATATTTGGAACCTTCCTTGAAAGTTGATAGAGTTTTGCTCTGATGCACAGCTATGGGGAAGCCTATTGATACAACGCACAAAGGTGATCAGAAGATCTAATCCCTGCCATTCTATAGGCAGCCAAACCACCAGGTACAGCAGTCCTGAGCACCGAACAGAACTTGTATGCAAAAATAATGCATTAAATATACTCAGTAATCAGTGGCAAAATTTGTCATCACTTTAATGCAGCCAGGAGGCAATCGGAGACAGTTTAACAGATGTTTCCATATTTAAACCAGAACAAACAGAACAGATTAATTTCCCCACTTTCTCTTCAGAAGCAAATGCCAGGAAGTTCTGGATCTGAAATTTCACTGTGTAACACAATGTTTTGGTCCCATCAGCAAAGGCTGTATATGCAGCTGTGGTGATGTTAAGAACCAGAAGCCAGTCTATAAATTCAGTCTGCTGCTTGGGAATCAGTAGTTCATAGTGAGGTCTGATCACACAACCTTGAGTACAAGCAATTTAGAAGTATTACACACTACTACTATTAAATTGGAATACTAAAGCAGATTATCTTCAACTGGAGCAAGAATATCTCAGCCCAGCATCAAATCCACTTTTTTCCTGAACTCTGGGGTAGGTTGAATATGGCCTTTTTTTTCTACATAGCATGTTATTCCCTGAAGGATGAAGCTTGCCCTCACTCTCTACCCATGCCATCCTACTGATTGCAGAGGGGTGTCCCTGGGCACACATCAGTGATGAATACAGCCCAGAGGTCACAAGCTACCTCTCAAATTGCAAGACTCCCACACTTAATTCACTGCTCTAATTATACCATCAGCTGTCATTACTACTGTTATTTAGATCTGTCATCTAGCGGGGGGAGCTGGGGTGAGCATGGAAGGCATAAGAGAGGAGGAAGGGCTTCAGCATCCAAGGATTTTGCACCTGATGTTGCAAAATAGAGCTGTTTTGAACCAGCTGGAGGGGAAACTGCAATGACAGTGGCTAGCACCCTGCTTCAGATGAGAGGTGGTTTTACAAATCTGCTTCCTCCCTCTGTGCATGTGTGTGAAGGTTGTTTTTCTGCTTCTTTTTTTTCTCACTCCATGTGGTTTGAAGCATCCTAAAACTGGTTTTCCAACGCTTATCCGACAGTGATGGATAATCAGCATCACACAGATCACTGTGTAATTTCATATGCTCTCTTTTTATCTGTAAACTCCTATCTGTTGATTTCCTGCAAGCTTTGTGAGGGTGAGTAGTGAGAGCAAAGGGTTAAGGCTCCTACCTCCCCCAGAAGCCGATGGGTTTGTGTGGGTTTTTCCCTTTCCTGAGCACCCATCGCTCCCCACCCCACACGTGAAAGCTGTGTAACAACCCCTTCCTCAACCTTGACTCAAAGGCTGCCAGCTCAGTGATTCACCCCAGCTCCACCACCTGCTTTCACTGGAACTCTGAGCTGAAAACCCAACCAAAAGGAGCCCATGTGGGGGGCTAAGAGAGCTGTTGTCCCCATCAACCCACTCATCCCCAAGCTCCCAGTCCCAAATGACAGGGGTAGGGTTAGATTTATCGCAGATGTGCAGTTAGCATCTGACATTAAAAAGTGGGGGAGAGGACAAAACACTTCCTCTCCTTTTGCTCTATGGAAGGTTTTACAGTCATTAGACAGTCATCTTCACAACTGCCTCACCCAAACTTTGCTGGAGCTTAAACACATCTGCCGTGTGACAACGATTTCAGCCCTGGCAGGATCTAAAATAGGGTTTTAATCCTAGTCATTTTCTGTTCCGCTTAATTGCCTTACCCAACGCTTAGACTTCATATAAAGACAATCCATCTTTTCCCCACTTATTTCTGAAATAATCATTATCCTTCACTGCAGAAATACAAAAATAAAATAAAACACCAGAGTTAAAATAAAACAACCAAAAAACAGGGATAGGGGTTAGGAGGAAACTTGACATTGAAAACAGACACTCAAATTATAAATGACTTTGAGTAATCCACAGTATTTTTCATGCACTTCACAGAGTTCCTCTCTGGAGCTAATGGAGCTTTAATAAAGGATGTTTCTCCCTGCTCCCTTCTCCATGAAACTTCCCCTCCCCTTTCCTCTTCCACTGTGAAGTTTCCATGAGTAATCCCAAAAACAATATTTAGATGACTGGAACGTTAGAGCATAATGTTACTGTATAACATAGCATGCTCAGAACTTTCCTCTGGAATGGAAATCTTTTCAGTATATTAAAGGAGACATAAACTTTATAATGAGGATAAAAAATGGATGTTTGAAATTTGTTTTATATTTTTGCTATAATAGTCAATTTATGTCAGCTTAGTTGTAGCACTATCAGTTATCCTAAACTTTTTCTGGGGACAACCCCCTTTCTTTTCATGATAGATGCAGGCCAATACGGTTGGGTATGTCATGTCCTCCCTTCTCTTTTCTCCTGTTATTACCAGAATTGACTGGAATTGTTTTCAGGGATAACATGCTACAACAACAATGCACTTTTTGAGCAAGATTCAGATGATTTTGGGACAGTTCCTTGCTCTTCCCCTGACTTTCTGTTTGACTGTGGGCAAGCCCCACCATTTCACCAGGCAGCAGTTCAGCATCACCAAAATGGAGTTGACAGAAGATATTAATTCTCTATCTTAAAGGCTATATATCTTAAAGGTGTGAATAAATCCATGAAGAAATGTTCTGGGCATGTCTGCCCCAAAGAGGCTGTGGTTTCAGTGGAGACTCCCAAGACATCTCTAAACTGGTTCACATAGGTACCAACAACAGCCACTCGCACAGTACAGACCACACTACAGGCCTGCTACTGTAAAGCTAGCCCAGATAGATCAAAATTATAGTGTAGACACAACAGTGAATCATTTAATAAGGAGAGGGTTAAAGACAGATACACTGCTTGTCTTTTAGACACTGAATCTATGTCATTAATGTGGTAAGAACAATAGAAAACCTGTTATTAACCAGTTTTGTTTTCAGAATCAACCTGCTTCTCACATCCATTAAAAAACTTGCGGTGTGGTAAATTGGCCTCGACAGGGGTGGGGTTTTTCTCTGCTGCCCTTTGTTTTAAATGTGGCTCCTCACAATTCAGATTTCCCACTGCATCAGTGCCTTTAGCAAAGGAGATCTTGTACTTTTCCACATATAAAAGAATCTCAATGGAAATTCACAGGTCCTGCAGACACTTTGCTGACCTAGTCAGCTGGCCATCTTTTCTCATGCAAAGTGTTTCACGTGAACAGCTCTTGTTTTATGCCTTGTAACATTTTCATGTGACTCATGACAAGTGATTCATACTTCTTTGGTATTCACCCAATATCATACTTAGAAATCGCATTCTTAGAAATCTTTAATTCCCTTGTGTAGGAGGGGCTGTGGGTGCTCTGCTCAGGTTCATTATGATAATGCAATCTCAGACAGTGTCACATAAGCCAGTTTACAGTAATAAATAACGATAATCACAAATTCATTAGAGTTGAGCTTTCAATTTAAAATAAAAAGTATGGTAGAGCCAGAGGAAAAAAAACTATCTCAGCCTATTTTTGGACTTAAAATTGTGTGAATAAGATAAACTAATAAGTAAATAACCTGAAAATTAGAGTTCTAGGCTTGGATATAAGGTCTAGGCTTGAGTCTTGCTAGTGGACTTCCAATGTGACTTCAGGCAAGTTACTGAATCCCTGTAATTCTATTCTCTCCTATGGAATGAGCTACTTGTTAATGTTTTGTTGTCCGTTTTGATCCTAAATTCTCCAAGTGACAGAAGGAAGATTAACTGTTGAGGCTATAGAGGCAGTAAACTGGTGAGGAAGAAGGGCTGGAGGATGCTTATTATTTAATGTGTGAATGCTCAATACTTCTATTATGCAGTTGACATTCAAATAATGATGAAAAACAGACAAATGCTGTACAAAACTTTCCTAATTCAACCCTCTTCATGTTCTTTCACTCTTCAAGAGTGAAACTTACAAAAAGTGATGGATATGGGGAACAGGGGTGGGGGCAAGTATGTACCCTAATATTCAAAACAAGAAAAAAGAAAGGAAAGAGAAGAGAGGGGGGTTTTCAACTCTTTGTGGAAATTAAGATTTCAGATAAAGTTGATTAGTGTTTTCTATTTGGCCTGAATATGCTGACCCATGCAATTTCCACTTCTGATAGAGTCATCCTGTGTTAAACCCTCTAAAAGATGTTAATATATAGACCAACATGATGAATGGATGATGATGGATGGATATTCAGCTAGAAGAAGGGAGTTTTAGTCATTGATTTCTGTTCCCAGATTTTTACATTGTACTTTTAAAGTTTGTAATTTTAAATACACTTAACACTTCAAAGCACCTAAGTTCTCTTTTGGATCTGATCTATTGACATGGCAAACCCTTGCAGCTGATCACCTTTGGGTTCATTGCAGCTTTGCTTATGCGAGTGTGTCTTAGCTCCTTAGACTTCTCTGCAGCAGAAGAAATCATGTAAGGTTTAAGAATAGCATAATATTCATGCTATTGCTATTTATCTGTAAGTAGCACAATTGACTGTAACAGCAATCAGAAAGATGATTGTAAAGTTTAGGAACTTTGTCAGAATGACTGTCTAAGTCTGCTTGTGAGGATTGCATCTGTTAGCCTAAGTCTCCCTCTCCCTGTGGCCAATAGTCCCTTCCAAACTCTTACACCAAAACCAGACCTAGAAGAGTTTCCTGAAGACCTTACTGGGTGTCTTTCATCTTTTGCCCATGCCTTCTGTTTGTCACAGAAAACTGGGACCACAAAAACCAATATAGTGAAAATATGCTGTAAATGTTAATCGTGACGGAAATTATTACTAACATTTCTTTTCTGAGCTATTCACCAAGTTGCACATTAAAATCACTGTATTTGGCTTATGCGCAGCTCTTGAGCTACTTAAAAGCATCTAGGACCTGCTGTTGTATTGTTTTTGTTGGATACACGTTACTTGGTTTGTGTGTTTTATAGATACAGTAGTAAATATACAAGACTCTTGTGTTTTATGGCACTCAATTAACATAATGAAAGGGGATCTTTCCTTGGCTTTACTGAGCTCTAAGCAAAAAAACCACCCACCACACAAGTTTGTCTATCTACCATTTTCAGTTTCCTCTTTTTGCATAAATTTCAGATGTTTTAGTTAGAAAGTATTTAATACGATGATGTTGACCATGTTCACGTGTCATTCTAAAGAAGTTTTTTACATTCACCTCTTAACTCAGAAGCATTTATTTGGAGTCAGTAGAAAGTACATCCTTCCAAATAGTTGTTAAGTGACAAATGCGTCAAAGGTTAAGAAAATGCCCATGGCTCACTTGGGTAAATACTATCAGTCTGAAATCGCCTTTTAAGGAGGAGATAACCAAACCCACTCAAGAAATAACAGCAAACAAAGCAAGACAAAGTAAACGCACATTAAAAGAAATTAGTATCTAACAAAACAGGGTAACAGCTTAACAAGCTACTGGTGCAGCACAAATCTCCTCTAAGAACCAGGAAATAAGTCATTGAAGCTTCATCACTAAAGTGAAGTCCCCACTTGTAAAACTTCAGATAGCTACAAACTCCTTTGATTCGATGCATATCAGAGGTGATTTTTTTCCCCTTTCTTTTAAAGGTGCTATTTGCTTCTAATGTATCTAAACAGTAGGTGAGCTGAGAAAGACCAGGGATTAAAAAACACAGGGTAACCTCCCCATGCTTATATATTCATTGAGGATGGGTAAATTTAAAAACAACAATAGCAACTCTTCAGTGTTTGCATTTCTGTTGATTTTATCCTTTCATCTTCTGGCATAGGGTGATGCTTAGTGTGATATCTTGTTAACCACTCTAAAGTCTTTCTGCTTTGTAATCTTTACTTCAGAGTTACCTGGTATTTCCAACCTTAAATAAGGTATTATAGCCACACATGGAGAGGTAATAATAAAACTTCTGTCATGACTCTGTATAGGGATGGATTCCTTTTCAAATTACATCTTCCCTGGTGTATGCAACCCACTGCTCACTGTCTGGTCTGCTTTCTCCTCTATACATGATCTATGGACAATACAAAACTGTTTCAACCCTCAGTAAGAGGCTTAAGTCTGTAGCTCAGACTATAGGCTCCCAGAGACTTTAAGCTTTGAATGGACTATTGGATCAGCTAGTCTGACCTTCTATACAAAGCAGGCCCTTAAATTTCATTCAGCTACCTCTGCAAGAAGCGTTGCAGCTTGTATGACTGAATCAGGACTTCCATCTTAGGAAACACATCTCTCAGAATGTGCATTCAAGAAAATAATCCACCACTTTCTGTGATAACATGTGTCATTGTTCAGCCAGTGTTGTCTAAAAGCAACCTCCTTATTAGTAATACAAATCTGTCTATTGCCCATTCGTTGCTCCAAAAGCTCTAGACTGATCTGAAGATGTTTAAAAGACTCATGACTGAATAACACCCTTGGCAATGATCTTGATACGTTGCTAAAGCTTCTATATTGATTAAATATTTTCTCTCCATTTCCTCATTAATAATGAGCCCTTTAAGCTGTAGGGTTTCAGGATGTCTGTTCCTGAGCTGTATCTTTCTAATCATGGTATTTTGGTCCTTGGTGAGTTTCTATTAGCTTGAAATCACCGCCTAGATTTGTGCTGAAGCAGCGCTGTGGGTGATGTAAAGCCAGTGGGGAGCTGTGGAAGCACTGCACCATTAAATAGAGTGGCCACATTACTTAAATCACAGTAAAGCATTGCTTCACATTTTCCTTGTGTATATAGGACATACTGATGCACCTGATGCCAGGTTCAAAAGTAAACACATTCATGTACCCATCACATCTTGGTTACAAAAATGCAGGCAAATAAGCAGTAAATCTGGCATAGTTCCACTGTGCAAACATGGAAAAAATATCAAAAGTCCACATTTCTGCAGGTCTCATTTCCTGTTGCTTTACTAGTGAATAGTTACAAGGTTTTCAGTCATTGTGAGCCACTGAGTATGAACCTATGTAAAAATACCTGGCCAGATCCCTCCGTGGTGTAAAACTTCCATTCTTGATGTCTATATAAAACCGAAGATATGTGCCTGCTAAACCAAGAAGATAACAGTACCAAAATGTAACTAGATAAGAGCAATTCCCTAGCCTGTTATGTGGTGGGTTTATATTCCGTGGAAAGTAGAGTGATAATGACAGATGAAATGAGCACTACTGTTCTGGAGAGGGGAAAAGAAGCAGTGTTATATGTTAACATGGGTAGTAGTTACTACAACTCCATTTCTTTTCAGTCTTTGAGGTTTAAAATCAGTCTAATAGGGCAGACAGAGATTCCCAGGAAAGAATTCATGTTCAGTGTGTCATGGAGTTGACCAGTTCCATTAAAAACCCATTGCTTGGCTTGCAGCAGAGCTGGAACTGCTCTGAAGGATGGCCAGCAAATTGAAGCCAGTGCAGGCTTAGTCCCCGAGGACCTCAGCTCTGTAATTATGTCACCACTTAGTGGATTAATGAATACTGATGGGTTGAAATGAAACCTGGTCCCAACAGATTGAACTTTTTAGCCTGTCCTGTATCAGCCATCTCTTCATTTTTACGTATAGAGTTTCAGTAAAGTAAAGGGCAAGGCCAAGTTCAGAATGGCAGAGATTGGCAGTAGTAATATGGGGTTTCCTTATTTGTCTGAGGGGGTTTATTTGCTGTTGTTTAACCACCTGGACTTTAACCATTTTGGGCAGTCTTGAAACCATTTCTTTAATTATTTTTATTTTAATTCATGAGAATAAAGCTGGATTTGCTGGTTGCTTACAGTATACATGCAATGCAAGTTATTAATTTCCAAGATCATTGTGAAACATCTCTGTATTATATCATCTATCTCTAATAATGGAATTAATGATATTTATCTTGCAGCTTTGCCCAGTGTTAATTTCTTGCAGTAGTCTGATAAGGTAAATTGCTGCATGGCAGAGGACTGGTGTTTTCAGTGTGGTTAAGGTGGGACCAGTTTGCTCTTTGACTCATGATTTTGACTACTCATCTCCACCCTCTCTTTTTCATGTCACTGGAGCAAACACCGTCCACTAAAAGTCATCAGTGTGTGGCAAAGTGTGTGGCTGTATTGCCCTCTAGTGCTGACCCTCAGAGGAGAATCATAGAATCACAGAATAGTTAGGGTTGGAAAAGACCTTAAGATCATTCAGTTCCAACCCCTCTCCCATGGCCAGGGACACCTCACACTAAACCATGGCACCCAAGGCTTCATCCAACCTGGCCTTGAACACCACCAGGGATGGAGCATTCACAACCTCCCTGGGCAACCCATTCCAGTGCCTCAGCACCCTCACAGTAAAGAATTTCTTCCTTATATCCAATCTAAACCTCTGCTGTTTAAGTTTCAACCCATTACCCCTTGTCCTGTCACTACAGTCCCTAATGAACAGTCCCTCACCAGCATCCCTATAGGCCCCCTTCAGATACTGGAAGCTGCTATGAGGTCTCCATGCAGCTTCTCTTCTCCAGGCTGAACAGCCCCAACTTTCTCAGCCTGTCTCCATACAGGAGCTGCTCCAGCCCCTGATCATCCTCGTGGCCTCCTCTGGACTTGTTCCAACAGTTCCATGTCCTTTTTATGTTGAGGACACCAGAACTGCACACAATGCTCCAAGTGAGGTCTCACAAGAGCAGAGCAGAGAGGCAGGATCACCTCCTTCGACCTGCTGGTCACGCTTCTTTTGAATGTTACTAGATTTAAGGACAAATTTAGCAGATATGGGTCCTCAGGTCCACTATTGAGAGCTAGTGTGACTTCATGTTAGGAGATGATGCTATATGTCCTGTGGGGTAGAAGTTCTAGTGTGAGAAATCCCAGCAGCCAAGGGAGAAACACCTGAGGTCTGCTTAAAAGACACTTCAGTGTCCTATTGCTCAACTGAGAGGAACACTGACCTTTGAAAATGCCACTTACAAATATAGACCATAGAAAGCATGTTTTCTTTAACAAGGATGTGATTTTTCATGGAAGTGGTCATCATCCTTCAGAACTCCTGTACCCCATTTCTTAAAAGCACCAGGATCCATGGGGTCAAATAATCTTTCTATCTGATGCAGCACAGGAACTTTGATTTCCTCCATCCCAATCACAATGTCCTAAATACAGGATGACTGGTTATTTTAAGAGGAAAGCTCTTTAATTTTAAGAGTAAAGTTCAATTTTTCCTTTCTTTCTGTTTTCCTTCTGTCGTTCATCAGGTCATTCATTTTCCTCCCCTCAAACTTTAAATTATATTCAGTTATCTAAGGAGAACCATGGCCTGTGTTAGATAAAGTACAGTCTCACAGGCAGTGTATTTAAGACACTGGCTTTGGTCTCTTAGGAGTCATAATATTATTGTACTGTTCAACACAAAGACTACATAACAAATACAGTTATTTCCAGAGTGCAACACAAAACACATGTGTGGCTTAGCTGTGACAAGAGACAGCTTGGCCCAATGTAAACCCAAGGGCAGAAGAATGGGTAGCGGTTTTGGTCCTGTTCTGTTGGGACAATCACAGCAGGTAAGTTCCAGGTCACCATTTCTTGTGCTGCACATCTGTTTACACAGGCTGAGAGCCATAGCAGACCTAAATGCTTGAGTTATTCATGTGTCTGAATAGCTGCAAAACTGATGGTTCTATTCACATCACAGCACAAGAGACACGTTACCCTGTCTCACACCATTACCAATGTGTGTCAGTCCCATCAGCCCTCACTCATTTCAGATTGGCATGTTTTCACATAAATGGGATAAACTTTCTATGCTAACAAGCATTCATCTTTGTGCACCAGTTGTTTAAAATGCATCATTTGAACACTAACAGTACCTAGAGAAGCTGTGCTGCCCTATCCCTGGAAGTGTTGGCCAGGTTGGACAGGGCTCAAAGCAACCTGGTCTAATGGAAGGTGTCCCTGTTTGTAACAGAGAGTTGGAAGTGGATGGCCTTTAAGGTCCCTTCCAACCTAAACCATCCCGTGATTCTACAATTCTGTGATTCTATGATTCTACAACTCTATGTTCCTAACAGCTGTAGACCATCCTAGGGAGTGTTTTAAGGTATAGTGCTTCCCATAAGCCTTTCTCCTCCCCATCCTCAAATGATATGAGTAAAAGTTTTCCTTTATATATTTATAATACTACCAGGGCATATGTAACCAGCACTGATGAAAGGGCTTCACAGTTGACTGGCATTGGCCACATACAACTCTGGACAGCCATTGTCTCCCATCCTGGTAAGTGTTTGCCTGAATAGCTAAAGAGTTAATCAGGTTTTCCCAAATGTAAGTAATAATTCCATAAGCCCAGATATTTGAGAGTTAACTGAGAGCTATCTTGAAGGCTGAAACCAGTTCCTGAAAACTAACTCCCCAAACTGACATAAGATTAATTATACTTTAACATAGTTCTCCTTTTTTAACTCTTTGACAAAAAAAAAACCCAACAAAACAATTGCTGGAAATATAATCTATTTAAAATGCAATAATAACAATAATAATATATAAGATTTACTATATTAATTATAATTCTATACATAATATATTATATATATGATAATATTATTATTATAAACCCAACTGAAACAATAATATCCTGTAGGAAAAGCTAAACTTTCCAAAGAAAACAGAATATTTTCTGAAAACATGGGGATTTTCCCCCTAAATCTCCACCTTTCATCCAAACCAGTAATAATGAACATCCTTTATTAGCCTCCACCAATGCTATTAAAAATCTCAGCTGCTCACTTGATGTGATTATCACCTTGAAGACACTTTGCTGTAGATTCACAGTGTAAACACCATGCTGGCTACATCACAGCACAACAATGAAAGCCTCCTCAGAGGACTGCCTGTGTGTGACATAAGGTAGTAGGAGCATAGGAAAAAAGCTATTTTTTAATGTTATCTGAAAGGCTATCAGGGGAAAAGCTCTTAAAGAAAAGAAGTTACCAGCGAACATGTCTGCACAGGACGTACTAACTTACCCAACAAGTTAATAAAGCGTGGAATAGTATTTTAGCAGTTTGCTTATGATTAGCAAGGGACCATACCCCACACGAAACATGACTCAGCCAGCTGCAAATAAACCCCTCTTCGTCCTCTGAGGTTTCTCTCTTTGATGCTCAACTTATTCAAGATACTTCCCACTGCCTGCCTCCAATTTTGCTTTTGTGGTAAATTGTTTAGACATGATTTAAAAACACATTATGGGCTATGAAGTGAGATAAGATGTAAATCAAGCTCATCCAGTCATTCAATCCAAAAATAATATGCTGGCATGGCGGGATATTAGAACCTCTGCAGGATCCCAAGTGAGAAGTCTTGAAACAAAATCAAAGTTATTGTTGTTGTTATTATTACACTGTGCTGAAGAGCGGAGGATCCTTCCCTATCTGCGATGGGCATCTTGTGTCAGGTTTCCCACACTTTGGAAACCAAAGCAAACCCTTTGATTAGAAAGAATAATATACTGTGGCATATGTGGTGTGGTCTACTGCTGCCTTGTACTGAATCGACGTTAACATGAATGATGGGCAGGTTGACTTGGGTTGGGTGAAATTTGGACAAAAATAAAACTGCAATGAAATTCCTTTGGAACTTCCTCAGCTTAAATGCCAAAAAAAAAGAAAGAAAAAAAAAGTCCTTCAATTATTGTGTTCTTTATATAGGCTGCAAGTATGGAATGTCTAATAATAACATGATGAAAGGAAGGCTAAATCCCCACCAGTAGATAGTATCAAAGTTAAACTTCTCACCTGCAGTATAGATGAGTTACAGATGAATATGGTTTAGATGATCCACAACAACAGATATATTAAATGCCCTATTTGATATAAACCATATCAACTATGATATAAATCACTCATGGCCTAGAAAGTGGTAAGTTCTTTCCTTCTAACTAATATCACTTATCATTTCCCTGTTGACGAAATCATGATATGTTGGTAGTTTCCTGCCCTGAGAATGCCTGCAAATTATGTATTCAACTTGCCTATTGCTCACTCTAACACTCTAGGATGCAAATTGCCTGAATGAGGCCAAAAGTCAATTCTGTCCTTAGGAGAGGTTCTTGAAGAGATATAATTGCTTTGGTCATTAGAGAAGCCCATGACAACCAGACATGTGGTTGGTGGTCATTCTACAGCACAAGCTAGCTTCACCTTTCATTATATCAAAGAAAATTCATTATAACAAGGGAAAAAATGTTCACATGCTCTTCATTGCATCATTTTGGTATCCTGAATTTAGATACACTGGCCCTTGAGCACTTTGTGAAGGAAAAAACTGGACCTGATTTGTTACTCTAAGACAATCCCTTGTGCAGCATGAAAGAATGGATCAGGTTTGTGGCCGAAGAGATGCTGTCTGGTACCTTATGGCATTCACAGTGGCTGGAAGAATTGCAAGGTAAATGGTGTGGAATGCAGTTAAGGCACATGCTGAAATGATCCTAGGAAAGGATGATTATTCTATGATCCTGCAAACACAACCAATGCCAAGTAACCATTTAGCTTGATGGAACAGGATTCCTTCACCTACTGAAAACAGGGCAAAAAAGTGAATCGTGGGCCTTAGCAGCAAAAAGGACAGAACTGGGGAGGAATCCAGCTCTTCCAAACCTTTATGTTGAACTAGAAAGTTGCAGATATCTGTTCCCAACAGAATGAAACTGCTTTATAGCAAAATACTTGATTATGCTGGAAATCACTTAACCTCTGACCTGCTCTGTCCAAATGAGACTAACTTCTGCCTGTGGTTATACTAAAGAGAAGGTCACCTGTCCTGGCTGAAAGCAGAAACTAAACAGTCCTAACCCATGTGTTTTGTTATTTGATGACTCAGGCCCTAAATGGTGAATAACAGAAGTTGAATGGGATTCAACCCAAACAAAACTTGAACTCTTTCCCAATGCTGCATTATTGTCAGACATTCCTGAATAAGTGGTACAACCTTATGCAAAATCCAAACAAACCTAGCATGTGAAAATGGCATTTAAGCCTGAATAAAGTGTTAAAATAAACGTATTAGGCAGCAAGGATATGTTTTGTAAACACACCAGGATTTGTGAACAGATTGTCATATTATGTTAAAACCATTTAAAACCCCATTTGTGACTACAGCCATTCCATAACATCTTTTTCTAAGTGGCTAAAGAGACATATGTGTTTAGTCTATTAAAAGGGAGAGCACAGGGGGGGGTGCTATTCCACATTACTGAGCCCGTGTTACAGCGTGAGCTAGCATCTTGAGCTGACATTGGCAGTCCTTCACTGTTAGTTACCTTGCTGAGCACAACTGACCTCTTCTGCTTGTGTTTTTACCAGATTTTAGAATCAGTGTTCATGGTAAATAACACCCTGACTACCAAAAATGAGGACTTGAATCTGGCTCAGCTACACAGTTAGGCCTCCTTCTGCTCTGTAAAGCAAGAATGAACATATTCAATACTTTATGGACTGTATTGAACTTGGATTTCTTTGTTGAATGAGAATCAAAGATCTGAGACTTTTCCAAATTTGAAGTTTTCTTTCTTATACATACTTTTCTTAGGGTTTTTGCTCTTTCTGTTAAGCCAAGATCTTCCATGGTCAATCCTTAAGGCTACTTCTGTAAAAATTGATGAGAAAGGGGTATCTTCAGAGGTCTTTGAAGGGTTGATACTATCTCCATTGAATAGCCAAGGGACTAAAACACACAACAAGATGTGATTTTTTGATGAATGAAATGAGAGGAAATAATTTACATTGGGCAGGTAATTGTTAGGGGTTTATTTAAAGTAAAAAATAGAACCTCCTGCTACAGAACAAGATTGTCAAATGGCACATATTGAAGTGGGATGACTGTCTTCTCTGAAGCTCCTTTTGGGTGGTAACAGCTGAGGATCTTGCCCATGATTTTGTGACTGAAAGTGACCAAAAACATTAATATTAAAAGATTCAGTCATGGAGAGCTTGGTTATTCCAAGTTAGTTTTTGTCATATGACAGTATTATGAATTGCTCAAAATCAGGAGGTTGGCTTAAAATAAACTTAAATGGAAAAATAAATGAATGACGGGATCATGCTTATGTCTGAAGCATTTTGTATAAATTTAGATCTCCCCCTCCAGAAATACAGGCAAAAATAATAGAAAAGCTAAGAAACAGCTGCAATGACCTTATGATAAATTTATTCCAGGAGCTGGGGATTTGTATTAAACAAGGATCACCCCAGTTCTCAAGCATCATTTGCA
This sequence comes from Melopsittacus undulatus, assembly GCF_012275295.1. Classification (NCBI taxonomy): domain Eukaryota; kingdom Metazoa; phylum Chordata; class Aves; order Psittaciformes; family Psittaculidae; genus Melopsittacus; species Melopsittacus undulatus. The sequence continues at coordinate 1,327,830 of NC_047531.1, forward strand.
AAGGTAAGTGTGTATACCGTTCAGAGTTTAGCAACACTTAGAAATGGATCCAGAAACAGCACTGGAAAATCACAGTGTACCATTAGTTGCTGTCAAAGGCTTCGTTATCAGCATCACTCTGAGATCCACGCTAATTGTTTTACTCCCTTCCTAGCCTGGTGTTTCCAAGTTTGCTTGCTAGCCCCAGCCACTGACTTCTCACAATAGGATTTCAGTCTAGCTGAAGTTAATTAATTTATATTTGGCTCTGTTTCCCATTCCTCATTTCTTAAGCCATCCCTTTCCTCTGCCTCAGCAAAACCCTGTTACCTCATCTGTTGGACTGATCCTCACGGGAGAATGTCCAATCTGAACATAAGTGTTAACCCTTCCCCAACCCCCTGGTTATTGCTGGGAGGATTTGCAAAGAGGGACTTCTTGAAACTTAGGGGTTTATGAATTGTCCTTAGAAACAAACACACAAACTTGTTTGTGTGATTACAGTGCTCCAAAATGAAGTATAGATGTTTTTAAGACAGGCATTATGATTTATAATTGTAAGAAAGCTCTCCCAAAGGACTTATAATGTTTAGAGTAAAGCTTCTTTACTCCACTGTAACACTGCTGAGGGACCCCAAAGTGGAGACATATCCTGGCACCCACTGAGGTCTCTGCAGGGGTGACGAGGCTGCAGAATTAAGGAGCTGGGCCCCAAGTGTCTTTTAAGCTTCAGGCAGAAAATAGAAGCTGTTCAGCCAGTAACTTCCCCTCCAACTCTTTCTACACCTCCTGTTTCTAAAACTGCCTCTGCTGTAAATTCCCAAAGCATGTTTTCAGAGACCTCTCTGAAACTCAGAAGCTCCTGTTTGGAATATTAGCTGTAAATAACCTTCCAAGATAAGCTTTGTATGGTGAAGTGGAAAGATTTCCTTTGACTCTCCCTTTACGATGCAGCACAATGTGCCCTTACTGTAGTTTTCCTGTTCATGTATGCTGCAGATACGTCTAATGAAATGTCTTTCAACTCCATAGACACTTCCTATATGCATCCCTGCTAAACCACCCTGCCTAGCCACAGCAGACACATCCACTGGCACAATAGGACAATCCAAATGAAGTGATGTTATTCCTCAGCTGCCATCATTCGGGGAGGGATATACAATGAGATACAGGCAAGAACTCAATTAAAATTGCCATTTTAATTCAGATGATTTAAGAATTTCCTTCTACTCCTAAAGATGGATAAAGAGGTTTCCTATCTTTACATTTCAACCCAGTGGCTGATAAATTCAAGGCACTTCTTGTCGGCATATACAGCTAACTGCAGAAGCTGCCATGCCATCAAAAATGACTTGAGAGAGACAGCCAGGGATTCAAGCTGCTTCTTAGCACCACTAAATAGGTTGATGCCTATAATTCCTAAACCCATAACAGCTCACTAGTAATTTCTGTCATTTCAACAATATAGTTTTAGAAGAGATTTAAAAATGTATCACCACTATTTCATCAAATGCCACATTTCACCTTCTGTAGCCACTATTTTGTATCCTTCTTTGCTATGAAATTGACTTCAGTTCTTCAAATGACACATCTGTTTAAGCCTTATCTGTTCAAAGAAAGCTAATAAGCATAGCTAGGTTTAAAAGGATTAACTTGGATGGGAATTCTAAAAGTTTTCAAACAGTCTTGATAGTATTTGCTATTAAAAGGGGGGAAAATGAGAAAAAAAATACGTTTACCTTCTTAAAAACTCTCTCAAACTTACAATGATGTGAGATTAATTCCTTAGCAGGTTAAATGGATGGGAACGACATTTCTGTGCTTAAAGAGGCTCCTGATAAGTATCTAATATCTAAAACCCAATAAAACAACAACAAAAGTTGTTTTCCTGCTTTTGTACCACAAACATATGTTCCTATGAGCCCCAGTGTCCACCTTGCTGTATCTCCAGCATATCCTCAATGAAGTTTAAACACTAGAATGTAAACTGAAATACATCCAGAGTTACTTTAGTTGCAGAAAATAGATAAACTATCATCAGTGGCAGATTAGCATCATGAACTGCATGTTGGGGCTCAGTTCTGCTGAAATCAACCTTTTCTTTCCAGTGAATCCAGTGGTATTGATGTGAGATTCAGGAGTTGATTTGTACTGGATGACATCCCCATATGCATGAAAAGAAGATGGATGAACTGTGTAGAACCATGTATTAAACTTGCACTCACTCAAGAAGGCAAGGCTGCAAAGTTTCAACTCAAGATGGGATCCTTTTGTAAAGAGACAGTGAGAAATTGCCCCAGATCCTGCAACAATGAACCTCAATGTGTTGAACTAAGTAAGAAATAGCTATCACTTGAGAAATAGTAAATATTGCTAAATTTAATTGTTGTTTTCCAATAAAACCCTATTTTTTAAATGAAATTTTAAAGAAAAATGTTATTGTCACCATTTCTCCAGGAGAGATTGACTCTGATGAGTGACTCTGACTCTCTCCATTTATAGTTTAGATGCAGTTACAGCTGAGAGAGAGAAGCCAAGCAAGGCAGACACAGGCCCTAATACTGTATCTGTCAGTAACAAAGATGAGCTGCTCACCTTTAGCTTTAACCAAATTAGCACATCAGTGACTTATGCATAACTCTGGGACTCTAATTCATAGCTTGACAAACCACAAACAAGAAACCAAGGTACAGATTTCATTTTTTCCCCAATAAATGCTTCAAAGGCAGCTGGAGTCAGTGAATAGCCCAAATGATGCAGGAGATGTGTTTGTAGTGGCAGAATATCCCAAATCCTCTGATACTCTGGGTTTTCCTACCATACAGAGGTAGCTCAGGAGGTAACTCACAGAAATGCATAAAGACAAAACACAGGTTTTGATTTGGGGTTAAGTTCATGCCAGTGACAAGCTAGAAATCTCCCCATTTGTTTTGCTGTAGTGAAACTATATAGAAAGTGAATCCAGAGGAGAAACTTTCATCAGCTTTGGATTTGAACCAAAAGCCAGACCTCATAGGTTGGCTCAGCCCCAAAGATTCGTGTCAATATCTACTTTCATCAGAAAGTTGGAGTGGGAGGCTGAGATCCTTCTCTGGGTCCTTATTCATGTGTAGGCTTTAAGGAGAGATATGAACCCACTGAACATCTAATCAAGAATCTTTGGAAATCTTGTTTACTTTTCATTCTTATTTCTGCCTTCTTTAACCCTCAAAAGACCTTGGCACTGTAATGCTAAATATTGTTTTTAAGTAAAGATCATTTAAACGGGTTTTGGATTAGCAGCCTTTTGAAGTACGCTGTGAAGCTCCATGTGAACCGTATAAAGATGAGCCTTCCCATAAAAGTCTGGATCCAGTCCTATGTTGAAATTCTAATCCATTTCCCTACAAAATTCATCATTGTTCAGCTCTTCAGATATTACATCACTTTAATTGCTAGTGGAAAATGATCATTTCACCCAGTTAATCCAGTTTGCCTTTGAAAGTATAATAAAGTACTATCTAATAATAAACTATGTGCTTATCATCTGACCAAGCTTCTAGCTAAAGTACTGTTTACTGATCTAATGATCTGGCTTTGCTTTAAACAATAACATCTAAATATAAACACTGATTCTTCCACTTGATCTCCTACACATTTGATTTTATGTAGGTCATTAATGATGTCAGTAAGGATGGGCTTTAATGTATTTAAATAAAACAAAGTTGGAGAAGCATGTGGGAGAATAAGAATTTAGCCCAGCAGTTGAAGGGTGTTGGGTAATAATTTTAGGCTGTGTAATGTGTCATACCTATCTCTCAGGTGTCTTATTCACATAGAGTCACTTCCAACACATGCCACAGGGTTGGACTGAAAACTGCAGACCAGAAGACCCATCAGTACCCAGATGGCCATTCCTAATGCAGTGAATTTACTCGTTGAAGAAAGTAACTACATCAAAGTATTATGTGAACAGGTGTATGGAAAGGATGTGAAACAAACTCTAAAATGGTTCTTTTTCCCTATGATGAGTCCAAGGCTGTGTTGAAGTCTCTGGTAAAACTCAGTATCTTCCCTAAACAAAGGCACACATGGAATTCATGCTGACAGTTCAGCACGTCAGTAATCAACAAATTGCAATTACTTCTCTTATGTGCAGCTCTGTGTAATAAAAGCTGAAGAGTTACAAGGAAAACGATTTGGCAGCAAAGTACAAACACACCTGAAAACCAGTGTGGAAGTCCTGGGTGATGCTGCCTGGTCAGTCTCTACCTCTGAGATCTGAGCCCCCGTGGTTAGGAAACACATCATTCCATTCCATCCTTATTCCCTGCATCCAAACCTCTCCTCACTAAAGAAGGTTTGATTTCAATGTGCAGCCATGTGTGGGACTCATGCAGAGCCCCACGGGAAGGAGGTTCCAGGTACAAAATCTGCTTCCAGATACTTGAGGAAAAGCAGTTTGGTTCCACAGGTTAAATCCCCAAATAACAAACAGGATTTATGGCAACAATAATGAAGACACAATGAAATTAGTGCATTTGAAGGAACTTGTCACAGCAGACAAGCCAAGTGCAAGACTTTGTCCATACCCTCAGAGCTACTCAGAGAGGGACAGAACGTGGCCTTGTGCACAAAGCAGATGTATCCCATATTCCCAGCAAACCCGTGTCTCTATGAGACTGAAAACACCACTAAAAGAACATTTTTTGTGTCTTTGGAACAACATATGAAGAAAAAGAAAGAGCAAACCACAGTTCCCCATGGCTGGAGGGTCACCCAGAATCTGTTCCCACAGTTCTATTCAGCTAATGAAGTCATATAACCCTGCACAAAGTGGCACTGGTGACCCCTGTGTCACTGGATGCCAAACTTTAAAGGTAACATGATAATGGTTTTGGATGTAGAAACAAAGAAAGTCTATGTGCAACCACATAAGCAAGGGAATGACAAACAAAGATGCTATAGAATGGAAATAGGTAATTTCAGGCAAGGAGAATGTAAAGTAATCATTCTTGCCAGTTCCACTGCTCATTGCCATGCAGGCTTGGCTTTCTATTCTCTTTCTCTGCTTTTGCACCTTTTATCCCCAATGAAGAGATTTGTTTTGTAACATGGAGCAAAAGCACATAAACAAAGCTACTAATTCCCCCCAATTTTCACATACTATCAAACGCACCGGTATCCTACCTGGGGCTGTGAGACAGCGTTTGAAGCCCTGACATAAGATACTCCAAAAACATCTCATTAAACATTTATTTTCTCCCCCTATATGTGCAATAAATTCATGTATTTTCTTTTCTTTCTTTTCTTTTTTCTCCTTCCTTTCATTCTTTTCCCCTTTCTTTCTTGCTGCCTCCCTTTTTTGGGTGAACTTTGAATATAAGAATGAAAAGCATTTTAATAATTCTCATGCAGTTTGTTTTCAGCTTGAAATGCATCAAATCTGACTGCAAGAATGCCTGTGTAATAGATTTTGAATGTAAAGGACATGAATTTCCTTGAATTCAGATTAACTACAGAAAAAAATCAGGTTTCTCACAATTGCTGAAAATAAAAAAAAACCCAAATATGATAATTTTACTAGTTTTACTTTTTGGTTTAACATAAACAGTTTTGCAAAACGATGTAAGGTAAAGAGAACAAAAAGGTTTATCTGCTTTTCCTTTTGAAACTGCAGATTATGCTTCACGTCACAAGTATGCACTAAAATACACCTTTTCCATGAAACCAGTGCCTTTTATTTTTTAATGCACTTATTTAAAGACCTCTAATTTCTAGTAATGAATTGTTGTGATGCCCATTTTGCAGCTGGAAGCCTGAGACATGGAAACACTCAGAATCTCTGTAGCGCTAAACCACACAGGCGAGCCTTGTGCTTCAGCCCTGAGGCCAAGTGGTGCAGCCTGACTCATGTCCACATGCCTAACCCTCCCTCCCAGACAAAAAAACCCCAGGGTGGTTGCATCCAAATAGCCTATTGAGAGCAGTGCTTGGCTGTTGCTATCCCCCAGATTACGTCTGAACATTATCTGGGAGAGTTTCAGCAGTCCCAGCCCAGATCTGTGCCATGAAGCATAGTGATGGCTGGACTCAGTATAGAATCATAGAATCAGCTATTCTGGAAAAGACCTTTAAGATCATCGAGTCCAAACATTAACCCAGCACCACCAAGGCCAATACTAACCCATGGCACCAAGCACCGAGTCTTTTAAATATCTCCACAGGGCTGGTGCCTGCAGCCCTGCCCTGGGCAGCCTGTTCCAATGCCTGAGCACCCTGTGGGGCAGGAATTGTTCCTCAGCTCCATCTAAACCTGCCCTGGTGCAGCTTGAGGCCAGTTCCTCTTGTCCCATCCCTTGTTCCTTGGGAGCAGAGCCCAGCCCCTCCTGGCTCCATCCTCCTGCAGGCACTTGGAGGGAGCCATCAGGTCCCCCCTGAGCCTTCTCTTCTCCATCTGAACCCCCAGATCCCTCAGCCATTCCCCATCTCTCTTGTGCTCCAGGCCCTGCACCAGCTCCATTACCCTTCTCTGGCCTCACCAGTGTCCAGTATGGCAGGACAACCACTGCCCTGGACCTGCTGGCCACACTATTGCTGACACAGGCCAGGATGCTGGTGACCTTGGCTGCCTGGGCACAAGTTGCTCATGTTCAGTGACCACCAATCAGCAATCCCAGGTCCTTTTCCATCAAGCAGTTTTCCAGCCTCTCTTCCCCAAGCCTGTAGCATTGCATGGTGTTGTTGCGACCCAAATGCAGGACCCAGCCTGTGTAGACCACAGACAGCCATGCTGCATTCCATCCTGCTGCAGGTCATTCAGTGGTAGCTTATAATAACAGCTTATTCCAAACTGTTATTCCAAAATCCAGATAGGGTCTCTTCAGACCCTTTTCATATATAATCTTCATGCAAACAGGAACCAAATTTTCAGAGCCCCTACACTCTTGTGCAATGCACCTGTAAATGCAAAGCACCACCTGGGTGCATGTGAGCAGACTAATCCAGGAGTTAGCATGGATGCATCACTATGGTGTTGCATACAAACCTTATAGAGAGGCCCATATTGAGAAAGAACTGTGCAAGGTCATACAACTATATAGCTTTTCCAGACCAGAGCTGGCTTTTACCTGCTCAGCTCTCAAGAGAAGAAGATTACATCTGCCTGTATTCATATTTGAAGGCTGGATTCTGTTGTAACTTTTAGGTCTGCCCCTAGCATAGCTCAGCTTTTTATTGTTTCCTACTTCAGACTTATGGTAGAAAACAAAGTTTCAACAATTTTGGTGAACTGCCTAACCCTCGCATATATCTATTAATATATAAATGTTAAAATTAATCTGCATTGCTATAAATAAAGAGTTATTTTCACGAGACACATAAGCAATGTTTCATTCAAAATCTACAATCTGAAAGTACACATTTTGTCTTAGTAAAATATGTGGTGGGTTTCCTGTATGTGACATTAAAAATAGTGAACGTTTCCCAATGGACCATTTAACTACAATAAATCCAGACTTGTTCCTTATAAAGAAATGTTGTCAGCAACAAATTGTTTAACAGTTGTTTTAAGGTCATGCTTTCTAAACCCACTTACTTCCCACAGTATTTACGGCACCACTATTAAATATAGTTAAAATGTGATTGATTGTATGTGTGTGCGTGGGCATGTATGTGATTATTTTCATTAAACAAAATAGTCCTATTGCAATCTTATCAGAAATTGCAGAAAGAACAGAATGAAAATGAACTGAATTAATAATAAATTGAAGGAGGATTGTGCAACACCAGGATTGCTGTTAAAGGCGAGATGAACTTGAACTGAAATGGGTCTCAAAGCCACTTGGTTTTGGGATGCACTTGGGCTCAGTCCTCTCTCTTTTCTGGTGAGACACCAAAATCACCAATGCCCACCCCTCTAGGGACATGGAAATAAATGGAGAAAATTCCCCTTTGTAAAGAAAAATGGGTAATTTGGGCTTAAACTCACTGGTAAGTGCTTGTGACTGAGTTCTACAGCAGCACCTAAATCATTGCCCCAGGTTTTGGTTGACACAAAAACCAGCATCTCTTGTCACCAAAGCAAAATAAATCTACTCAATCCAATACTAAGCCCTTCTGGCCTTGTGTATGCATCTCTCAAACTCTTCATTCTGCTATTTCTCACCTTTACACACATATAAGGCTAAAATTGTCCCAGTCCTTACCTTGTCAAGCACCTTATCAACAGAAAGGATCTATTTGCTTACTTAAGTTTAAATAAAACTTTTTCCAAGGACTTTATGACCATGAACAGGACACAAATACTAAATATTTACATACATAATAAAGTAAAACAAATTTACCATACAAATGCAGTTACCTGACTCCAGAGTACCAGCATTTTTAGCACTGCTGTAAGATCAACTTAAATATCCATTTCACAGGGTAGGAGAATTAGTCTCTCTCTCTCTTTGGTTGAATCTAGGGCTAAAAACATGTAAATTGGGTCACACCCAGGTATAAACTAATCATGCATTAGGATTATTTGAGGCAGCTGCTCAACACCTTTGGGTAGCAGATACCTTAGAAAACCTCTTTATTGTGTGTATGTGAGCTTAAACTTATTGTCCCGTGAATCTTGAGTGTATATGGAGCATCTCTACATTCCTCTTTGTACCAGACTGCAGAACCTGCAGCCTGTAACTTACTCTGTGATAGAGCTCACGAGCTGTTCCCAGGCACATAGGGAGTACTCAGGTGAGACAAGCAACAAGTCCAGACCTCTTCCATTCCACTAAATTAACTTGGTTTTATTGTTGCCTCATTCCCCACACTCCCAGGCCAGCCCCCACTTGTCCAGTTAATATCCACTGTTGTGTCCTGTCTGGCATATAGATGGTAAACTTGCCAGCCTGGGGACTGTCTCTTCTTTATGGCAACCCCTGTCCAGTGGGGCACTGATTCTTCACTGGATTCCCTAGCCTCCTTTTTATTAAAACAAGAAATAATAATGCCTATCAAGATATTGCACGATTAGCCTTAGTGGGCAGGAAAAGCACCCAACCCTTCACAGCCTGGCTTTATTATTGTTTCTAGTACTTTTGCAACTACAGGCCACCAACTAGACTGAATCTACTGCCATCTACCACAACTCTAATTCTAGCCAACATGTTTCAAGCCAAATAGCATGGTAAAATAACTGTATTTGCTTGCATAACAGCCTCACACATGCAATAGTCTTGCTGTATAACCGCACCTTTTGACTGGCCGTGAGCAACACTTTAAATAATGGACACACTATTGGTTTTTCAGGGAGAAATCCAGGGAAACATAAGCAGCCATTATGCAAGTAAATATGATAATTATAAATATCACATGTTAACAGAAAACAAATATGTGACTGGCTGGCACCTCCTTAAACTCCCAGAATAAGAAGCAGACAGGGTTTTTTATTACTAGCTGTCAGGGGACAGAGCTCCCATTGTGATACACACTATATATATGCAAAATGAGATGCTATTCCCTCCTCACCCAAGAGCTGGCAATCTTCAGGCACAGACACATTGCTTGGTCACACAGTCAATCTGTGCCAAAGCTTTCAACTCATTAGACCACACACCTCTCATATAGAATCTGCAATAATATCTATATTATTAAAAATGGACTTTTGCCATAAAAACAAACCCAGCACATTAAGCAAGTCTATGTGAAGAGAGTGGCTTGCCGCATGACCTCCAAAGCTCGTGATGCCAGCTGTGACTATAAGCTATCTCTTTCTGCTCAACAGCTTACTAATAAGTCAGACAACCCTTGCTCTAGCTGAATTATTCTTGTGAGCTGAACTGGGAGAGCACTTGCAAGAGGAGAGCGTTTTGTTCGAGTTCTCAATGCTGCTCTGAATGTGACTGGCAGCGTGTTCTGGCAGTCCTCCATTTGGACAGCACAATGGTGTCACTTCTAATAATAAGGAACGTACAGCATTTCATGAGCTTTAAGGCATCGCTTTGCTGCAGACTTCAGGGCACTCGTATTTCTTGGAAGTGTTAATAAGTACAATGGGAAAAAAATAGGCTTTATTAAAGGGAACTTCTACCGCTGGATAATCTGGCATGATGAAGACTTGTTTTAAAGAGGATAGTAATGTAGTTTGCCTAGAAATACCTTGATTTTTGGATAGACTTTGGGCTGTTTTCTAATTACATTTGAGCTGTCTGGTGACTAAAGAGCACATCACTTTTGGAAGGGAGTTGCTCTCTCTCTCCTCCTGCTTTTTAATGGGTTTATTTTATTATTTGGCTCATTTGTATAATCTTCACCCATGGAGATGTTCAAAAGCCTTCTAGGCATGGTCTTGGGAAGCCTTTTCTGGGTGACCCTGCTTGAGCAGGAGGATTGGACAAGATGATCTCCAGAGGCCCATGCAACCTCAGCCAATCCATGTTTCTGTAAATTAGATGTCAGGCTTTTTAACAGACAGAATAGTTCCCACTTAGTCCCACAGCACACACAGAAACAAGTCAGGCTAAATACTCATTTATTTAAGTTGCAGCAGAAAGAGACACAGTGGCCCAGAAAATGAGAAGTCATTAAAAAAATAGTCAAAATATGCTTTTCTCCAATATTTATATGGTCTGGATACATTATTGTTATTTTGGGGGATGCAACAAACTAAAGTCCTCTAATTGGGCCCTCCTTTGAGAAGAGGATGGATCCAAACCTTCAGCAGCCCTTTTCAGTCTAAATAATTACATGGTGTTATAATTATAATCTTATTCCTAAATTAGATTATCTGAGCCTTTCTCTGGAGTCCTTCTGTATCCTACTGTCTCACTGTTATGAAACGCATAGATATAAGCATGTAATATGTCTGTACCCATGAAGACAGAGTAGGTCATTACATTCAGATCATTTGACTGAAAGAGATGTTGGATTAATTCAACTGAGTAAGGGAGAATGAGTAATGTAAGAGATCACATTCCTGAGAAACTTGGATATATTCTGAGAAGGGCTGGTGACCACGGTTTAAGTGTATATAGAGCCAAAGCACCATTAAAATATAAACTGAGATTCCCCCTTGTCAGTCATCCACATCCTTGTAGAATATAGCCTCAGGTTTCAGTGTTTATGTGTGACTATGCTTTTTCCAAAGCAAATATAAAGCTATATATTTTGTTGTTGAGTTTATATAAAGGCAAACTCTGAACTTTCATATATGCCATGCTTATCCCAAAATACTTGCTTCTCTGGACAGGCCAAAAAGTTCAACATTAGTGTTGAACACAAGTAGCTACATTTTAATGATCTTTCAGGTAATATCCACTAGCAGTGTTTTAGTGGTGTGTGTTTACCCATATCCTTCAGTCTTATGAAAGTCAGTGATGAAGAAACACATGTCTAACAGCTATGCTGCAAGAAAGACAGAGCTTGGGGATCTCATTAGGAGCTTTTAGTCTGATGGTAACATTGCTTCTTTATCACTAATACGTATTCTAATAAAGGCACAATACAAGAAAAGTAAACACACCTTGCCTGTATGTAAGGCGATCTAAAAGTAATGCATTTCCAAGCAAGATTTTGATGATACCCTCAGTCAGATAAAACCTGGTGCTTTCGCATGTATTCAGACCCAAACTTCCATTGTTAATTCAAGCTACTATATCCTCTCCCTTTAACTAGCACTTATATCTGACAGCTGTAAAGGCTTTCAGCCATAATAAATCTCTCCCTGACTTCCCAAAGCAAACAGTGTTGAAGTGAGTGATCCCTCCAATAACATTTTGTCAGCTCAAATCACCACTGTGTTGTGAGTTACTCAGACAGTCTATGCTGACTGCTTGCTTCCCAGATTTCTTATGGTGCTTATTTCCTACATTTGCTCTGATACTGCTATGTTGTCAATCCTAAAAAGTATTTTACTGCAGCTGTACCTGTTGATTGGATTCATTACTTGTTAATTTTAACTCTGGCAAGTTTTAATTTTGAGCTATTCATCTGATCCAGGTGTTTGTATTCTCCCCAGAGGCATTAGGTGTGTTACAAGATCTCACTGAAGGGAATCTGATCATTCAGTGGAACCTGAAAAAAGCCCCAAATTACTTCAATAAATGCCAATAAATTCTTCACAACTGATCTACTATGCTCTTTATTTAAATACAGAAAAAAACCCTAGGTCCCTGCTTCCCTGCCTACACTGCAGTGTGTTTATTCAACACAATTCAATTTCTTCAATATGATATTAAGGTGCAAGAAATGGAAAAGAGTAAAAGAAATGGAAACCAGTCCGTACATGGACCTGAACACCCCAAACTAGTTGCTGGTTTGAGGAAGGTAATTCTTGATGATTTACTAAGGCATCCCTCCACTTGCAGCCCTGTATTATTATGAATACACTCTCACTTAATACTCCGTTTTATGTTTTGGGAAATCTCTGCCACGACAGGAATACTGCACTGTGGCTAGTGGGTGATACAAAGGGTCAGATGTACAGCTAACACATCAGCTGAGGATAGCAGTGTATCTCCAAAGGCACCAGATGAACTTTGGTGGACCTACACACTTAGATCCACTCAATTGCTCCCTTTGTATTCCAACTGCATATCTAAAGCTGGCAGTGTGGGAACTACCTTGGATCATCCATCAGTACCACCAGAAGCTTCATGAGTTACTTAGAATAACTGGAAAGGATCCAATTGGATCAGAGAGGAAAATGCTATGAGAAAGTCACATGCCTTCACCAGTTATTCATACCACCTTGTGAAGCCTCTGGCTAAGAGCACAAAAAGAGGGCTGGTATTGAACACAACCATACAGTTAACTTATCTTTGTCTTACATGGAGACTCAGTATTTGTGGAGATTGTTTTAATGCAAAGAAAATTTAAATGTTTTGCAAATATCCTGTTTTAAAATATGTCCTATTTTTAAGAGGATACTTAAGTGCAAGCACTTTTGATCTTCTCCCCAGTGTCTGATCATAGAATCATAGAATAGTTAGGGTTGGAAAGGACCTTAAGATCATCTAGTTCCAACCCCCCTGCCATGGGCAGGGACACCTCACACTAAACCATATCTCCCAAGGCTTCATCCAACCTGGCCTTGAACACTGCCAGGGATGGAGCATTCACAACCTCCCTGGGCAACCCATTCCAGTGCCTCAGCACCCTTACAGGAAAGAATTTCTTCCTTATATCCAGTCTAAACCTCTGCTGTTTAAGTTTCAACCCATTACCTCTTGTCCTGTCACTACAGTCCCTAATGAATAATCCCTCTCCAGCATCCCTGTAGGCCCCCTTCAGATACTGGAAGCTGCTCTGAGGTCTCCACGCAGCCTTCTCCAGGCTGAACAGCCCCAACTTTCTTAGCCTGTCTCCATACAGGATCTGCTCCAGCCCCTGATCATCCTCGAGGCCTCCTCTGGACTTGTTCCAACAGTTCCATGCCCTTTTTATGTTGAGGACACCAGAACTGCACACAATGCTCCAAGTGAGGTCTCATGAGAGCAGAGCAGAGGGGCAGGATCACCTCCTTTGACCTGCTGGTCACGTTTCTTTTGATAAAAGGCTTACATTAGTTAGACCTTCTGTGTTCAGCACTGGATACAGGAACCTAGACTGGGATTAAATAGTCATGGCTCTGACTGTATCAAGATAGCCATTCTTGCCAGAAGAAATCTAGGAACCCAGAATTGCTCTGTGGTACAGATATCTAATACCTGGAATCTAGAAACACTACCTGACAACAAATAGACAACAAATAGAGAAAGGAGTCCCTGACATATTTAGTCCTTCAACTGGTCCCCACTGCTAGTATCAGCTCAATATTGTCCTGACTAAATATCAGTTGGATGTAACCATTGAAGTCCCAGCTTTCACCAGCCATGACAGAGTGGTGAAATAGCTCTGGAAGCGTCTAAACCCCAAGGGTTCCCCATAGAATGATCAAACCATTGCTCTTTATACATCTCCCCAAGGTGTCTCCAAACATGTTCTAAGGAGACTTTGCAGAGCAAGTCGACTAGTCTTAAAATTGGTAAAGAAAGATCTCAGTATCTGCTTCTAGGAGGGTGAAGGTCCCAGTGTACATATTTACTGGTTTTAGAACCTTACCACTGCATGCAGGACCACTGACTGGCATACAGAGGCTTACAGACTATGCAGTGCTAAATTATGCTTCTAATTTGGACACTGAACCACCTTCTTAACCCTATTTTTTTGCCTTGACAGCATGAAGGATGTAGAATCAGTGGCTTATCTACTCTCAGTTTACACACTGCAATTTCTCAGACAACTAAAAATGTAATTTAATATGAGCCATTATAAGGAAAAGCATTGAAGAATTCCTGATAATTAATTTGAGATTCTGACTCACTCTTCCTAAAAATCCCTTTTCCAAATGATTATTTTTTGGGTGTTGTCCTGATCAATGCATGCTAGAATTCATAAAAGAAAGTGGGGCACCCTGAAACTGTCTGAGGTGAATCATCATATCCAAAGTTATGGTTTGGTGCTTTGGATGAAGTACTTTCAGTTGCTGTAGTGCATACTGTAAGGTGAATTTAGCAATGTGATCGTTAAAATCAAGAAAGAAAAGCAAAGCAATGTTTTGTTTTAATGCTTTGTGCTGTTTTCTAGGTATTTACAGGTATCTCATAGTCTCTTCTAGCCTGTGTCCCAATTTCTAAATCAAACAACTTCATCAAGAAATACATGGATGGGAACATTTCGGCATCCATCTTTACAAGTGTTTGTTTTGCTGACAAATGCTATCAAAACATCAAATACCCTAATGGGTTGATAAGGTTTTGGCCCTCATTATTTACTGTGTTTTCCCTCAATTCCCTTTTTCTCACACATCCAACCTTCTACACATTTACATTCATCTTTCTTTCAATCTACTAACTTACTTGCAATGTGTTTCATGGCGATCAGCTAGAGAACAGAGCAGGTGGAGTTTCCCAGATGTCGAGTACATTTGTGCTGCACAGAAAAACATATCAAGGAAAAAGAGCTCATGTTGATTGCTTTGAACACCGGTGGCTTCTTCAAATTCAAACCTGGTTGCCTTTGGCAGGTAAACGCACTGTTTTGCTTTAGGCAAAACAGAGGGGAAAAGCCTGCACTGGTTAATTTTTTATAAGACAAAACATTCAAAGAGGAGAAAGTGGTTTTGATCAGTGACAGGAGGCTGCCTATAAAAACAGTCAGCTTCAGTCCAAAACTTTAATTAAATATATTTGGTTTATGGTAAAGAAGTTATGGAAATACATAGGAACTGGGATTTTCCTTGGGTGCATATCTCTCAGATCTATTTTTCTCAGGTAAATGAAGAATTGTCATGCATATTTGCCCCAGGCTTGAATTCATCATTTTCATAAGCCAGTTGTATTTTTCCCCCCAGTGTGATCCCTGTAATGAACTTTTCCCCCCAACAACAAACCAGAAATGCATTCATTTTATTTGCTTGTTTATTTTCTCCAAAGCCATTGGGTTGGGGATTAACGATGCCTTGTTTTTCATTAACCTGCAGAAACATGATTTTTTGGGGGTACCAGTTGTGTATTGGTTATGAATTCTTTTTCAGCCTCAGACAAAACACTGAACAGGTTGCAACCACAAATGCCTCTCCCACATGGAGAAAGAGGAGAGGAGAGAGAGGAGAGGAGAGGAGAGGAGAGGAGAGGAGAGGAGAAACCAAAACGGAGAGAAAGAGGGAAAGGGGGAAAGGGAGAGAGGAAAAGAGAAAGGGAAAGGGAGAGGGAAAGGGAAGGAGGAAAGGAAAGGGAAATGAAAAGGGAAAGGGAAAGGAATCTGATGCAACTTAAGCACCATCTGTAAGAATATATTATGCTTTACTGATTCCTCTCATAAAATACCTTCCCTTGCTCCCTCCTTTATAAAATTCTACTTGCTCCCATGGGAAAATAACTTCTGCCCCCTTTTAATCAGTCAGACATTGCTTCATCACCCCTTGCATAATTTCAGTGAGAGAAAGATGTACCAGATTTCATCCCCGTCCACTTCTCTAATACAGGAAGGAACTCATGGTCACAAGGAGCAAGAAGGGGCAAGTCAGATTCTTGCTGAAGACTCTGTGGTCCACAGTTATCAGGGCTGGGTGTCCTGTGTGATTGCAGAGGCTAATCTAAGAAATATGAGGCCCAGCGAAGGGTAATTTAAGACTTTATTAGTATTATAAGCTCAGTGTTCTCTTTCTATGGAAAGTATCAGGCCAATCCATGATTATGCTGTCATTGCAGCTGAAAGATGAGGATTACTAAAGTACCTGAGTGGGTAGCACAGGAGACCATAACATGGTGAAATTCTGATATCAAATGAACAAAATTTCCTTTTCTTGAGTGAAAAGTTAGCTTGAAGGAAAACATGGGAAATGCACCTGCATGGTATAGAATTTGTTTTGGAATACGTTGAGAATACCTGCTTGATCTTAACCAAGTCATTTAATGATATGTCTCAGGGCTATTCCCTCTAAAGGGCTCCAACCATTTTAAGAGATGTCACTGGAATAATGGACTGCAGAAAGTAGCCAGGACCTTGTGCTCATCCTAAAGAGTATCTTGATATTAATGGAGAAGGGTTCTTAAGCCAGACAGTCCACTGGTTTGCTTCAAGGGAACACTTATGTTCATAAATAGTCTGCTGGCTGTTCATGACAGTAGCATTTTATGGCCCAGAGTGAATATGAAACTTATGTTTCTTGTCAATTCAGGTGTATGTAGTTTGTAACTCAATTGTAAATTCAAGAATAGGAATGAGAGAGAAGCTTTTTCCTGCTGAGGAAGGATTTGGTCTAATTTTGGTGAAAAACAATAAGGCATTATTACATTGTCCAGATGATAAACCAGGACACAATGATTTTTCTATTATGTTGCATTTTTATTTAGCTGTGGTGAATATTAGGAAACTGGAGACTGCAAAAAAGTAGATTTGAGATAAGTGATGCAACAACAAGTAACTATCCATGGGGAAAGATCACAAAAAATCATTATTTGTCTTTTTTTCTTCTTCTTTCCATTTGTGCAAAGTCCTACCCCTGGGTCGGAGCAATCCCAGGCACAGCTACAGGTTGGGCAGAGAAGAGATTCAGAGCAGCCCAAAGAGAAGGACCTGGGGGTGTTGGTCGATGAGAAAATGAACATGAGCCGGCTGCAGTGTGTGCTTACAGCCCAGAAAGCAACCGTATCCTGGGCTGCATCAAGAGGAGCGTGACCAGCAGGTCAAAGGAGGTGATCCTGCCCCTCTACTCTGCTCTTGTGAGACCTCACCTGGAGCACTGTGTGCAGTTCTGGTGTCCTCAACTTGAAAAGGACATGGAACTGTTGGAGCAAGTCCAGAGGAGGCCACGAGGATGATCAGGGGCTGGAGCAGCTCCTGTATGGAGACAGGCTGAGAAAGTTGGGGCTGTTCAGCCTGGAGAAGAGAAGGCTGCGTGGAGACCTCATAGCAGCTTCCAGTATCTGAAGGGGGCTACAGGGATGCTGGGGAGGGACTATTCATTAGGGACTGTAGTGATAGGACAAGGGGTAACAGGTTGAAACTTAAACAGCAGAGGTTTAGATTGGATATAAGGAAGAAATTCTTTCCTGTGAGGGTGCTGAGGCACTGGAATGGGTTGCCCAGGGAGGTTGTGAATGCTCCATCCCTGACAGTGTTCAAGGCCAGGTTGGATGAAGCCTTGGGTGATATGGTTTAGTGTGAGGTGTCCCTGCCCATTGCAGGGGGTTGAAACTAGATGATCTTATGGTCCTTTTCAACCTTAACTATTCTATGATTCTATGAAATCCATGTGAATGCTGATATTTTAGCCTTCGGCATCTCCAGCAGGTCATGACAGCTTTCAGCAGCTCATGCAGCTCCCAGATAAATGTTCCATTATAGAAGGCAAAAATACAAAATTAAAATAAAATGGAACTGCTTGATTGTGCAGCCTGAAACAATAACACTTCCTGGCAAGATATGATAAACCACTTAGGTCTCAATGTGCAAGCTTTGAGGTCAGTAAAAAGCATGCTGATGAGTTCAGTGGGTGTAGGATCATTTCCCTAGCAATCATGGCATACGAAGCAAGGTGTAGAACCTGCCTCTGTGCTGAATTACACACTTCTTGCATATCTACCAGATTGAAGGGAGGAGCACTGCTGTACAAATATTATCTACATCCAAGCAGTGAAGCACTGGCTCCACCAACCTGTTGACAAATGTGTTTGAGAGCTTGTCCACTGTACTTCACCAATGGGTAAATCAACCAGCTGCAAGGGTAGGCAGGTGTTATATACTTCAGAGAGGAGCCTTTGTGCTTGAGCTGGTGCAGGTAGGAAAGAAGAATCATCTACCACCTTACGTAAGGTAAGGACACAGGCTAAATGAAGTCTCTCCCTGGGACAGCTCAAGCATCAGTGGCAGTAGTGAATCTTGTTCATAGTCTTAATGCTGACCTTAGGAACTGACTGTGATTTTAACTGATGACAAGCAAACAACCAGCTCCAAGACACCTCAGTTTTTAAGAACGGTTGGACCAAGAACTTCATAAGCAATAAGATACAAGGGTTTCAGGAAGTATTTCCATTTACTACAGTAAAAACCATTGCTGCTTTCAGAATAAAGCTATACATTGTGTATTTCAGGACTTAGCCTCCTCTCCAACTTTCAGGGTCAAGGGTGTAGCAGGCTGTAAGTTTTAGGAATCTACCTGCTTATGGGTTTTCCCACTCTCCTCTAAATAACGTGGCAGCATTGACTTTGTCACAGCACAGTGCTGGAGGTAAGGGGCTCTCACTGCCCTTTTCATGTTACTAATGGCAACAAGGCTTTGTCAAATGAAAATATTATCTTTAAACAGCTTTTAACCTTCTCCTATTACAATTGCCTTTGCTGACTTGCACTAAACATCCATTACCCCCTGGGCCTAGAATGTGCTCTGAAATGATCTCCAGTGATGTTGTCATATGCAAAAAAAAACCCAACCACCATGCTAACAGGAGAGATATTTCACCTAATTTTTGATGGAAAGGTTTCCTTTATAGGTACTAGAAGAAACAGATTACTTTATTCTTAACAGTTCATGATATCTACTTCTAAATCACAGAATCAGAATCCCAGACTGCTTTGGGTTGGAAGGGACCTTAAAGCTCATCCAGTTCCTACCCCCTGCCATGGGCAAGGATACCTTCCAATAGGACAGGTTGCTCCAAGCTCTTGTGTTCAACCTGGCCTTGAGCACTGCCAGGGATGGGGCAGCCACAGCTTCTCTGGGCACCCTGTGCCAGCGCCTCAGCACCCTCCCAGGGAAGAGCTTCCTCCTTATGCCTAGTTTAAATCTCCCCTCTTTCAGTATAAAACTGTTGCCCTTTGTGCTGTCATTACAGGCCTCATTTTAAACTCTATCTTTCTGTCTTAGAATCCCCTTTTAAATACTGAAATGACACAATAACATCTCCCTGGAGCCTTCTCTTGTCCAGGCTGCCCCAGCCCAGCTCTCTCAGCCTGGCTCCAGAGCAGAGCTGCTCCAGCCGTCACAGCATCTCCATGGCCTCCTCTGGACTTGCTCCATCAGCTCCAAGTCCCTCTTGTGTTGTTGCCCCCAAAGCTGGATACAGTACTCCAGATGGGGTCTCACCAGAGTGCAGTGGAGAGGAAGAATCCCCTCCCTCAACCTGCTAGTCAAGCTTGGTTTTATGCAGCCCAAGACAGCTGAGAAGAAATGCCTAATCCCTGTTGGCTGTGATTCTAGACTACAAGCTCAGGTAGAAGCATTGATATTTGTTCAGAAGAATCCCACTCTGCTTGTACTATACATTCTAAATAAATCCCATCATTTATCAGTGCTTCTACTACTTCAGTACTTAATGAGACCCAACAAAACTAGTCTTATTTTAAGCTCTCTTCTCTCTTTCCGTGCATGTACACATATCAACGTGCATATGTTGAAAACAGTCTGAAACACAAAGGTTTTACCCTCCAAATAGAGGTGGATCAAAGGCGCACAGTGCTATGATCCCCATTTCACAGAGGTGGAAATGAGACACAGGCAGATTTAGGGACTTGCCCAAGGCAAGACAGGAAACATGTAGCATGACCAGGAATCAAACCCACATCTCTTCTGTGCTTTACCTAGACGGCTAGTGTTCCTCTCGGTACAGAGCACAAATAAGATGGGAAGTGGCACTTTGAAGCACTTTTCTCAAGATAACGTCACTGTTATTGTTATAATTTAGCAATAGATGTTATCAATACAAAAGTAAAGCCGGTTGCAATTTGAGTTTATCCTTAGCAATGACTCACTTCTTCCATACTGCCCACAAGAAGTGAACTAATAACCAGTTATTCCCCCTGGATTTCTCAGTATGAATTGTCTCTGTGTTACTTGCTTTTAAGCTACAAGACAGTTTTCCAAGCCACCCCAGCGTTCAGTCATACCAAACCCCCATTAGACCTCTTGGTGACCCCCTGATGGAAAGGCGGCTGCAGACACACATCCAACTGCAGCGGGGTGTTCCTTGATGGTCCATTACTCTGATGAGAGACTGTCTGCATTTCGAACTGGTGTACTACTGGTGTGCATAAACCACATCACGTTCTTTGAGCTTTATGGTTTTGGTGGGCTTGAGCTTGCACAGCTAATTTGACTTGCAAGTACTGTATCTGCACTGTCTTCTGCTGAAGTAGGATATAAAAGGCAGACAGTGCAGGTCCACAGGGAGTTTGCATCAAACCATATGCTGACATGCTACAGCAGACAGAGTTGTTAGAGCCTGACCTCCACAAGCATAGTCCATGCTCTCACCTTGTCAACCAAAGTCCTTTAGCCTGCCTGGCTGGCAAACGTACCTTAGCTCCCATTCTCTAAGTGCATGGTGAACTGCAGCACGACATTGAAAGGGCAATGGACTGTGAGCAGTGAGAAAGAAGAAATACTCACCAATGACACCTTCAGGAGGCCAATAAACACAGTAAGGTTGTCTCCAGAGTACCTAAATTTAAGCTTATAAATAGTTTTAGAGATGGAATATTAAGAGTGGGATAAGTTTTTTTACTTCAGGACACAGGTTGCAACATGCTCTTATTCTCTGGACCAACCATTTTTCTTAGTCATTAATAGACATCACTTCATGAAGTTACAGGTTTTCCTAAATGAAAGTGTCCAGCAGTAAGTTCTGGTCACATCTCTCCATAGAGTCATAGAATCATAGAATAGTTAGGGTTGGAAAGGACCTTAAGATCATCCAGTTCCAACACTAAACCATGTCACCCATGTTTGGGTCAGACAAGATAGTAGCAGGAAAACTGTCAGAAAAGTCACTGTGGGTCACAAGAAACAAATTACTGCACTGAAGTCTTCAGAAAGAGTATCCATGAAGCTCCAGAAAACTCCATAGTTATTATTGTGTCAGTTCCATTTACCTAGCTTAGCCTTTTTTTTCTGGCAGATTAGGGAATGGAGACACTTCTTCTGCAGTGCTACATACACAACCCTCTAAATATTAGGCAGAAGGAAAATTCTAAGACATGTCATCTGAGTGTTTCCCATGAGGTCTGGGAGCTGATCTATGTCAGGCTAGGATCAAATTACTCATTGCAACTAATAGGACTTTTGACATTGAATCCATTAATTCTAGTTTTTAAAAATGATGCTTCAGTCTATTTCTGTTTTTGGGGGAAAGATGTTTTATTTTGTTTAATGTGGCCAGTTCTTTTACACAGAGTAAGCATTTAAGTATTGTTCTGAAGTGAGTAACTGCTGCTTTGCTTGACGATCTCAGTGCTTCGCTGAAGTACTTGCAATGATATCAGGTAGCTAAACAATCCGTGTTGTGCTTTTCCTACTGAGTAATCTGGCATTTAGAATGCCCTTAATTCAGCATGAATGTTGCATATAACCACTGTTGATGAAATGGTTGTTCATGGTTAACTAACAGCTTTGCAAAGTCGCAAGCAACGTTTGGTTCAGGGGGTTTATGTCGTATTCCCCTGCAGTCTGTCTCTATTTACATATACTTTCCTTTTATTCTCCTGAATTTTTAAAGCTCATTTCTGAACGTGCAGCATTTTACAGATTATCTCAGAGCCACCGAAGATTTGTTGTGTTTTTTTCCCATAGACTGGTAAAATCACACTGGCTCCAGAGGTTCAACTTTCTGCCCCTGCTAAGGGAGGTCATCAGTAGCGTGGAGTCGGCTTTAGATATCTCCCAATCAGAAACAAATAAAAGTGAGCCCACTGGGACTTTAGCTAGGCTGTGTTTGCCCTTCCAATGAACAGTTAAGCTTTGTAGTGTGCCTGCTTGAGAAACAGCTGTTTGTCTAACCTCTGAACTGCTCAATACATTAATCTGAGGCATAATTTGGCTCTGTCTGAGCTTCCGAACATGGCACCAATAAGTGGCTAGCATAGATTTACCAGCCTTAAAAATAACCATTTCAGAGGTTTGTTAAAAAAAATAGTTCTTCTTTTGTCTTAGATTAATTAGAAGTGATAATCTTTGGCAAGAACATGCAGAACAGAGAGCACAGTTCATAGGGTTCTGAGCAACATGTTCCCCCTTGAAACCTTCGTGTTACAGTTTGTTCCTGGTGCTTGTGAGTCAGCTTGAAGAGGCAGACCCTGTTTTTCGTTGGCCTTCTGTTTGGGGAGCGTGGTTCAGCTGTGTATCACCACGTTGTTCCTCTGCCAGCTAAGAACAAAGATCCAGTCAGAAGGATGGGAAAATACAGAACTATTTCAAATGAGGAGGAGCCAAGCCTTGATCAGATCTGGATATCCTCAAAGTTAGAAGACTCCTGGATTCAGGCTCATCTGCTTCTGAAGTCCAATTTAAAGTCAGTGAGAGTCAACGTGACCACTGATCCCTGTGAGAGAGCAGGCGTTAATGAGTGAAGGAACAGATAAAAATATGGATGAGAATGAATGTTTGTGAGAAATAATTACATACTTTTAGCTGTTGAAACACCAAGTGATGCAAGATCCAATATTCTCCTTTCACTCACAGATCCTCAGCTCTTGCTTCACTTCATGAGCATATACACACTCCATTTCCCAGACTGCCCCAGAGATAAATGGCAGAAAATGGGTCACTCTTCTAAGAATTTGGCTTCTGAGAGCTGTTGTTCTGTATCTCTCTATCTATGTCATTAAACATCTGCTCTGATTCAGCACTGAAATATTCCACTAGCTTGCACTCATTAGGACTTTCCTCCTGCACCATCAGGACAGATGGGGGGGTCCAGGTCAAGGTGTTTTTTGGTGAGGCAAACCAAAGATGTTTATTGTCCCACTCTGCATAACACGCATGGGTCAGTTCTGCAAATGAACCATGTGATGCCACACTACCAAATAAGATGTTGCACCTTTTCAAGCAAAAACACAGTGCAGAAGTTATGAAACGGAACATTAGGTATTATGGCATTGCTGGGTTCTGCTGTTGGTCTTGATGACTTTCAACAGACTCCATGGTCTATTAGAGAACCTGAGAGAGCTTGTCCTCCTCCAGACACATGCATGTTGGTGACATGGCTTATTGTGTGGTGTCCCTGCCCATGGCAGGGGGGTTGTAACTAGATGATGTTAAGGTCCTTTCCAATCCTAACTGTTCTATGATTCTATGTAGACAACCTTTGTTTCAGTCTACATCCTCCCCTCTGTGTTTTCTTTTTCATAAAGCTCTGGCTCCAACAATCATGGCATTACGAGACATCATCCAGTTTTCCTTAAAAATGAATGCAAAAAGAGCTGTCAAAATTTTACAGTCATGAAGATGTCTTGAAAATGGTTCCTAAGCCCAAGTGTATGCTGGAAAGAGATGGAACATCGTGATTTTATTGTATTATCATCATTGGAGAAAGTATTGGAGAAAACTTGCAGCTCAGGAAATGTAAGAGTTAATAGGCAATGACAGAGCTCTGAGAACTGGGAAGTTGTGGACCGTGTTCTGAACACAATCCCTGTTGCAAAGAGTTTAGGGTATAAAAAGGTAGGATAAGATGGACAGAGACAAGCTAACAAGGAATATGATGGAATTACCCTTTTTTTAACAGATTACTGATTTACTGACAGAAAAGACCTGAATCTTAATGAGGGATTTAATCAGAGAAGGATGTAATTTTTTTAGCTGGAGCCCCTTTGGTGAAAATGTAGGTTTGACAACATCTATTTTCCTGTGAATTTCTGTCAGATGAGCTAAATTATTCATTAACCAAAGCTGAAAATGTCTTGAAAAAAAAACCCCAAACTTTTAATATTTAACTCTCATTATTTTTTATCTAAGATTGTTTTAAAATATATTTAAACAATTAGAAATAATTTTAAAGCTCAGTGAAGCATTTGATCTTGATCTGTTAGGCCAAGATATTTATATTTTCAGTGACTGCTTTGCCAAAATGTCCCAACATTAATGTTTTTGCTCAGTTTGATGATGATGATAATGAAGATTATGAAGAATTAACAGCAAAGCATAAAATTTCCTGTTTTCCCAGCAGGCTTCCACTTGGATGAGGGAAAGATGCTGTTTATGAAAGCAAATGGGGAGGTGAAATATGCAGGTAAAAGGGGAAATTGAAGAAGATAAGAGGTAAATGCAGAGAGGGCATTAAGCGCATTTGCTGCAATAGGACAAAGGCTAAAGGTTTTTAAACTAAAAAAGGGCAGATTTAGAGCAGATATTAGGAACATATTGTATACAATTGTGGCGATGAGACACTGGCGCAGGCTGCTCAGAGAGGTGGTGGATGCTGCGTCCCTGGAAACATTCCAAGTCCGGTTGGATGGGGCTTTGAGTAACATGGGCTAGGTGAAGATTTCCCTTCTCATTGCAGGAGGTTTGGACTGGATGACCCTTTCTGACATAGACCATTTTATGATGCTCTTTTTACACAGTCCACTTTTTGCTCTGCACTAGGCAACTGGAGATCACAGGGAAGGTAGTGAGAGAGAACTGTTGAAGCCCCACTTTTACCCCTGGTTTGGCTGTGGTTGTCTCTCATTCCTGTCATATTATTCCCTGTTTTCTGGACAATGCTAAAGCAGGAGATACACTCATCCATCTGCTGTTGCAAAACACACAGAGAAGTGCAGGACTAATTCCCTCATCTGAAACCTTCCAGTCCTCTTTGGGAAGAACTATGCATCTTTTTGGCATGGGGACAAACACTATACCCCAGTCCATAGAGCCAACAAATCCCCAAAGATGAGATTATCATCCATGATGGTTATTGGGTGGTGAGGGGAGGAGGTAAATACCTGGAAAGAGAAGATGCTTTGCGATGAAGTTTCCGAGGGCATGCTGTTACACTGCACAGTGTCTGAAACACCCAGCTGTGCTGCAGGATGCATCATTAGGCTGTCATCAGCACTGTTATCGGCACCCACACCTATTGAGCCTGACAGAACTGTGTAGCCAAAGTGCATCACGTTCTCTGCTGTCCTCATTTTGCTTAATCTGCATTCTTGCAGCTCAGTAATCCTCATGGGAGACTTCCTATAAATAGTGCTTTGGCAATTAAACCTGCTTTCCTTGCAAACTAAGCTTTAATTGTTATTGGCAGGTAGCTTGCAGAAGTATCTCCTATGGAGGAACTGGAGGATGAAACACATTTTAAATAATGAGGTTTATCTTTGTGAAGAAAGGAAAGTTTATCTCAAATGCTAATGCTATTATCTAATCGAGCATCTAATGTTTTCCTATGCAGTTTACCCCTCTGAGAGCACCATGGAGCACAAATGTGAGCTGTAAAAATCCTTCTGTGCTCATGGAAATGTCTCTTGCACATTTGCAGGGAAACCAGGTCAAAGATTACACCTTTGCAGTATTTCTTTAATGATACACATTCATTATTTTTAATGCATTTTACTCAGATTTCAATCAGAATATTTAAAGAAAACAGCAAATCACAATAAAATATTGACCCTCTGCCCTCAGAAAACAGGTGAACACACATCCAGGTCAACTCCACTGGCCATATCTGTTGTACTAAGAAGCTGGGGTCATTTACTTCAGAAGCAGGTTTAGCTGTTGTGCTTCTTGTTTCTGGAGCACTTCACATACTTAAATGACACCTGGAAATCTGAACAGGCACAGTGGAGCCTATCATAAAGGGAAAAGGGGATTTAGACTGTTTGGAAGTAAATCCTGAGATTATTTTTACATGAACCTGTAAGAATTATATCACTATGCATGTAAGTGTGTATAAACCAGATGCTGCTCCTGTCTCCTTGCATGCTGAGTGTGCTCTGCTTCAAATCAATGTTCTTATGGGCTTCTAAGGGAGCAGGAGCAAACCAGCTATGCACAAAAAAACAAGGCTTTTAAAACCTAAATATGGTATCTGACTATGTGAGGTTTAGATAAAATGACAGACGATGAAGTCCTGTTTTAACACTAAAAAGCACAGCATCACACATTGGTCCCTATGTGAGTCAAATCCTTTAAAGTGATGAAACTCTGAGCATATTAGTAGTTCCACTTGGGTCTAAATGCATCAGACCAGCAGACATTAATGTGTGATACATCTCTGAAAAGTCCTGGCATGTTTAAGGGGAGATGCTGCATAAACTTATTTTGAATAATGTTAGTCAAAATCACCTGTAAAACTCATTTAAATGGCACACACACATCCATTTTGTGCTCACTTTTAATAAGTATTCAAAGGAGGTGTTTTCCTGCTGGGAATGTTTTCAGCAAGTGCATGGTGGTCAGGTCGGAGGCTGAGGATGAGTTTTGAATGTGTATTTGTACTAAGTGAACACATGCCTTGAGCTCAGTCCTGCTGGGGGGCGCGCATACCAACAGGATACAGCATGGAGGCATTGAACTACATCAACCTTTGACAGGAGACTGCCTCAGCTAACTGCTGAAGGCCAATAGCAACCAACAGTTACATTTTAAGGCTTTTTATTTTAATTCACAGCTTGAGTTTGGATGTTTTTTCGAAGAATCTGATGGTCAAAGTTACTCTGGACCTTATGCGCTACCTTACTTCTGACCTGGGACAACTGTGATGCCACACTGCCCATTTAAATGTAAAGAAAGAGCTCTGGACCATGATTCTACTTGGAAAGCTCTGTCCCAGTCTAAACTTGCTGGATTCTCCACTATCTCAACTTAGTCCTCAAAACCAAATCTACTCATTGTGGTCTGTTCACCTTCTGCAACATGGTTCTGGTTCACCCCATAAATCTGATACCTTGGTGTGTTTCATTTGCTGGCTGACCCACCAATCTCTCTGTCCCCAAACCTATAACTCTCTATCCTTATGAGTTTTTCTGGTTAACTTAACTGCTGTGCACAAGCACACACGTAGCAGAGACAAAGCAAGATGCCAGTTCAGCATCTGGTAAAGAACAGAAAGATGGTGAGAACCAACAGGGTTTTCCCAGGTTTTGTAAGGATGATGGAGCAGGGAAAAAAGATGTTCCCCTCCAGTCTGCCTCATTGCCTGGATACCTCTCCTCCCCACCCATTCCCACCAGCTACCATTGCCAAGCATCCTGCCACAGGAAGACTCATCAAGCTGATATAACCCCCAGAGAGCTCTTTCACTTGGAAGCTCACTCTTATCCTATCCTATCCTATCCTATCCTATCCTATTCTGTTCTCTTCTGTTCTGTCCTGTTCCATGTATATGCTTAGCAAGTACTTTAGCTGTGAAACTCTTCCAGCTGTGTCTCAAAAGGAAAGAGAAACCCAGAACCACATGGATTTTGAAAGATGTTGGTGGCTACCAAAGAATGGGGATGGTGGGACATGATTCTTTACACCTTCAAGTAAAATACTTTCTAGAGAGGGGATGGGTTTGAGAGATATATTATAAGTGTCCCATCACAGGTCTTTAATTGCCTCCAGGCCAAATTGTGTGACAGGAAACCCCCTTATTCCTGGTCCAGGGACAGAGAACATTGAAAATCCCACTGGGCATCTTGCTGTGCTTAAGCACATTTAAAATGAGCCAAGATGTGCAAGTCTTGAAAAGTCAGTTTGCTCTGTTTGGTCTTGATTGCAGAAAATAGGACATGAAATATTTTGTTATTTAGTTAGTTAGTTTTTAATTAGGCAGCCAGTGATTGCATTTTTTACCTCTGTCTTTCCCCAAGTACAACACTTTTTAGTGCTAATGTGACTGGTAGAAACTTTCAACTTGTTTCTTTTCCTAACAACAACTGTTTTGTTCTGTTCACATTTGTAATCTTAACAAGGGAGAAAATGCTTATAGAGAAAGCATAAAGGTAGAGAAAGTCACAGAAGTGCAGTCAAGAAGAATAATGGGTATTAAATCAATATTTATAAACATAACAA
Source organism: Melopsittacus undulatus (assembly GCF_012275295.1). Lineage (NCBI taxonomy): Eukaryota > Metazoa > Chordata > Aves > Psittaciformes > Psittaculidae > Melopsittacus > Melopsittacus undulatus. Next base: position 1,356,067 of record NC_047531.1, read on the forward strand.
CTAATGGAAAAACAGACTCATAGCCGTTTGTTTTAAAAATAGGTTGCTGCAAAAACATGTAAATGAATATTTAAGTTAATGGATTTTTTCTATATCAAGTATAGCTCCTTTTATAAAAGCCATGAACAATGACAATAATGCACAATGAATATTAATAATTGCCCATAATGTGTAATTAAAGTTTAATAATTAGTATGAAAGTCAAAATAACAAGAAAGAATCACTTGATCACATTCAAAACCTTCAGTATTTGAAGGATGTTGTATAATCATTACAGCATAGGTTAATGATTGTCCATTTGAAGTCTGCACTCATTTACGTTCATGGTTATTGGAATGTAACAGTTGATAAAGCATTTCATGATAGAAAAAATTGAATATGCAAATATTATTCCAAATGTGAGTCCACCGTGATGGGGTTATCTCGGCAAATGTAGTTCAAACTGGTGGCATTCTATAAGGAGGTTGTTTTTGAAGTGCCTTTGCAAAAATGGGTTTAATTTAGGGGAGTTCAGGCCAGTATGCTGCATAGAAATAGAGAGATTTTGTTTGTGTAAATATGGTCCAACTGAACTGAATGGGTTTAGTCTAAAATGCCCTGCTACCCTAGAGATGAGGATCAGGATCATATTTCTTAGTGCTTTGCAGAGTTATAGTTGTAAATTCATTTGAAATACATTTTGGGGTTCTGAGAAAGTTGATATAAAAACCCAGCTGCTGACATACCCACAATACAAGGAAGAGAAATAGCTCATAAAAAGATGTATTTCAGCTCATGAGACTCACTTAGAAAGATGGAGTGCAGAAGACAACTCACAACGCATCTCCTATGGGGTAGCATGATGGCATTTCAAATGTAAACAGTCCTTTTTGAGGTTTTCTGGGTTTTTTTTTATGAAAAGGTTTTTTTATAGGTTTTCTTAAAAAAATTCTGCAAAAAAATAGAAAAATTATTCTTTATAAAAAAGATTAATTTTGCTCAATGCTGTAAGTTTTTGTCATTACAATATTGAATGATACATGTTACCCCACAGCTCAGGAACTTGGGTGTTCTTTTTGCTAGCAGTCAAAGTCCTTCACACATCTTCCAGGTTTGAGCACTGTAGCCACCAACCCGCTTCCATCTATGTTGAAAGAGAGATTTGTGGCAGTGTGACAAGCCACCTAACCCAAAACCTGTTGGGTTTGGGGGCTTTTTACATTACTTGTTTCAACTGAGTTTTAGCAAGTTCAGTTTCCTGATCCTCTTGTCTGTGTATCTGCATGGTAAAGCAGGAGCCACTCTTCTTCTGCACAAACACAATAGCACTTTGTGATAGTACAAGGGATACTATAGCCAGGGACTCGTGACATGGTAATCCCTGTCTCCAAGACCGTTTAACTGACGCTAGTGAGGAGTGCAGGTGAATGAGAAAATTACTAAGCAAGGAAAAGATATTTCTGAAGCAATATAATTACTTACAATAATGACCAATCTCTGCCTTTTCATTGCTTCATGCCCTTTGGTGCTATTGGTGGTCAAGCTGTTTTGCAATGAGTTTATCTTTCCCATTTCATAAACAAGGAAAATGAGGCACAGGAGAGCAACTTGCTGGAGGAGGCAAAACAAGCCCTTGGCAGAGACCAGGAAACCACCAGGATGTGAAATACCCATGAAAAACAAAATCCTAGGTAAGAGGAGAGGGAGAAGCTTTAACACAGTTGCAGCCTCCTTATCCATATCCAGTACTGGAGAAACCCCAGCACAACTGCATGACACACTTGTCTTTACATGCTGATCTGCAAGCAGCAGTATTATCATCCCACCAGTGTCCCATTCAGTCCCAAACTACATTCCTCAATCCCATACCATTCCGGGGTGCTTTTGCGAGATATGGCCTGTATGTAATGACTGTGGCACATGTGTCTTCCCATACTTGGATAGGAAGAGTTTCTCACTCTTTAGGGAACCCATCATTTTCCCTGTTATAGAGAAATGCAGGAGGAGGCAAATGGATCTGTGCCTGATTTTCAGGCAGTGCAGGAAAGCAAAGCTGCTCTTAGTATGTAAGAGCATCAGCAGTCTCCACATGCTTTAGTTTAAGCAAAACGTGCAATAGAGGAAAAACACTGAGGAAGTCTGTGCAAGTGAGTGAAATTAGCTTTTTCCTAAAATGGAGAATTAGAATGTTTCACGAAATTAATGGAAAGAGGATCTTAGAAAGAATAAAGAGGGGCCTGGATAAATTAAAGATTTTATCTGAAACCAAACTGGAGTAATTGACTAAATTAACTTGTCTTAAAGAGACATGTACTGAGACATTGCAAAATAAAGAAAAGATAAAAGGAAATTAGAGAGTGTAATATGGCATATAAACAACACTAGGAAAAAAACTGAGGAGAAAAGCAAGAATGCTTGTGTCAAAGGGGAAGAAGAAAGGCTTTGCATGGATATAAGTGACTAAATGTACTATTTATTTTTAAACAAGGAATATAAAAATCTTCCTGCTGCTTCCCAATAAAAAGAAATCAGTATTTAAATGATGTATCTTAGGGAGTAGTCTATAAACAAATACACCTCACAGTCATTTCCACTTTATTTATTAATAAAAATTGAAAGAAATAATGGGAAGGCCCTGAGCAGAGATCATGAACTGATTTCTTTCTATTGATGTGCAGAATAACCCAGACCAAACATTGTTATAAATATTCTTTAATTTGGGCAATATGGAAAATGAATCATGAGCAACGTATTTTTATCAATTCAAAGTTATAGGAAAATCCTAAGCTTTTAAAAGATGCTTTTCATTTACTAAGGCAGCTAGCACAAACCTGCTAAAGCAGTGGAGACTCATCTATGCGGTTTGTTAGCAGAATGCATACCCAGTGTCTTCAGTTTAGAAAATATTGATATCAAGGAATAGTGTTAATGATGTAAAAACCCTGTATAAACCAAGGAAAGCTTTCTGCACAACTCCTTCTTCATTCCTGACCAGAATATTAAATTAAGATGCATTAAGGAATAGAGAAAAAAGTGATTTTGTTAATCTTACAGACTTCCCTTCAAAGCTCTTTTTCCTTTTCTTCTGTATATCCTAGATTACTTATTATTATTACTATTTAGTATCATAGTTGCAATTAGTGGCCCCCATCAGGGACTGAATGCACCTGATTAAATGCTTAACATGTACACACACATACATGTATATACTCATACACGTATGCTTAAAGAATCTCCTGTGAGGCAGTGGGTTAACAGCAATGGCAATTGCTCATCTTTAAGGACTGCTCAGGGAGGGAGCATTTCAGTGACAAAGAAGGATAGTTTTCAGAGCCGAACTTCATAACACAAAGAAGCAGTTTAATAAGTTTAAAGGGGATTTCTTTTCTTTTTAATTCTAAACAAGTTTATCTTAGGGATGGAGAATCTCCTTTAATTTTTGATGGGATCTAAAACATAAAGGAGAATAAAAATAAATCCTTTACCTCTGCTGTTTAGGTCGGTTGGTGTTACTTCATAGAAATAACCTACTACACAGAAATGCACTGCCCATTTAACTCTTTTTTTGTGATTATATGGGAATCATGTTCAACAACTTAATTAATAGACAGATAATAATGCTTCACTGTCATCTAACTAGCCATTTCTGTTTCAAAGAACTAAATCCAGGGTTGCTGCTGGGAAATGCACACCATCCATTCTACCTGGTTTCCTACATATCTTGCTACAAGGAAGGCAGCTCCGTGATAGATCTGCAGCAAGAAGGTTTCACAACTCTTTAAGACAGAGAGAAAAATCAAACTGAGGTCAGGGAAGGAACAAAGCAAGATTCTTCTCTTTGGAAATGAGGAATGACAGGGCACTTCGCTAGGAGATGTTCATGTCAAGCTCATAAAGTCCGTGGGCTTCACCCTAGTGCCGGGGTTATGAAGCCAGTGTCCTTCAGGGCTGCCCAGTGCTCATAGTAAGGAAGGGGTGTATAGTGAGAGCCTGTTCTCCAGAGCAGGTGTTCAGATCGTGCCCAGCTGTGGGAGCTAATCCAAATCAATACCAACACAATCAGTATTAGCTCAGGGGGTAACTATGAGTTCCATAACACCATGGAAATGCAATCACAGAACTGTTCCTCAGTATTTTCACTGTGAAAACTTGGCTTTTGTGGCCACACATAGGCAAGGTTTCCTCCTGGGGAGGAAGTTCCTTTTTGTTTTTTTGAAGGTCCATGCTAATTTAAGCAGCATATTGGAATGTATCTGAACTGAAGAGGCAAAAAGGCCAAAAGGGGTCCTGCTAGATACGCTGCCTTATCTGCAACACTGTGCAACTCTGCAACATACCTTGTTGAAGAGGTGGCCAGCTCCCCTGAGGCCACTGCATGCCTCCAATTCCTTTGGAGAGCTCTTGATTCCTCACATGGGCAAACAGAGCTCTATCAGCCTGTTTCAACAAGATGAGCTGAGGACTGATGATATATTGGAGGTTGGCAACCATACAGGCTGGTAAAGAACCACCATGTTGTTTTGGTATGGGACCGGTCCAAAGCCTATCTCCAGTTAGAAGTGCTGAGATTTTTGTATCCCTCATTCTCCAAGAAGTTGGGATCAAGGTGGAAGAAGCATTTGGCACCTGTACAGCAGGGCTGGTACAAGACAAGAGCAAAAATGACTCATGGTACTTTCATCCTTAGGCATGGGATAAATGTTAATGCTGGAATCACAAAACAGACCAAGGCACACATCGTGCCTTATACTCTCAACCTTCCCGTTGATTTCAAATCCTACCAAAATCAAAGCCCCAGCAGGATTAGCTTCTCTTAGTCTCAATGAAATTTCAGCAGATTCTCCCTCATAACGACTGTAATTCGAAACATCCATTTTCACACTTTTTCAAGCCAACGCAGGAGGGACTCTTAAATCAGGTTCTATATATATGTATATGTCAGAGTATGTCCCTCAAAATGTTTTTAAGACAGAAGTTTAAGGCTTGCAGTATTCATGTTCTGGCAGTTTACCCAAAGTTACTGATAGAAGGCAGTTGACATTAGTCCTCCAATTCAAGGGAAAGATGTTATAAATTAGAAACCTAGGAATTAACATGGGAAGGAGATCTTATATATAGGTGAAACCCAGGAAAAATATAAATGCTCATAGACACCAAAGTACTAAAGATCCTGGTGAGTGATGAGGTGGTAAAGATGGGGAACTGAGGCAGGACTCTCCAAAGTATTTAAATGCCTCATTTAAAGAAATGAATGGCATCCAAGCCAAGGAGTGAGTTGCCGGAGTCCTATTCAAAGCCCTGTGACAAGGGAGGGACTCAGACCTACCTTTCCCAAGCCCCCAGCCACCGCTTCCATAACTGCATGAGCTTTCTTTGCTGCCTCTTTTCACAACATCACCATGACAACAGTGGCTGCTCTCTTTTTGGCTGATGCTCAGTGTGCATATTGATGGTGATCAACAATGAGGTACTTCCATGATGAGTAAATAGATTAGACCCATGTGTTACCCTATGGTCAATACACACAACGAGCAGATCTGTAGCCTTCAGATCACTGTTGTTATTCCTTCTCCTGAGTCCTACAGTGTCCTTTCTACTGACACATAAGCAAGTATTCGACGATAGCATTATTTACATTTTTAATTACATTGTGTGTACTGGGTATTTACTCTGAGCACAAGTGGCAAGCTGTTTGGGAGCTAGTGTTTCTGCAGTGCTGCTAATTAATTGATGATAAATAAGTAAAGACCATAGATGCTGCTTTCCTTCCCAGAAAACTCTGTCCTCCCTATTCTTTTTCCTTTTCATTTTTTCCCCTATTATCATTCACTTTTTAATTGAAACAGGTTTGCCATTTGGTTACCAAACCTTCCCCTGTAAACAATGCATAACTGATATTTTTTCTTTCCTTCCTTTCTTTTCTGTACTGGGATAATGGGTCCTCAGTTTAGCCTGAAATTCCTTACACACACACATCTCCTGATAAGTCAGGTCTGGGAAATCTTCCATATGTGCCATCATCTGAAATTTAACTCAAGAACAATGAAGGGGAACTATTGCAAACACAGGAAATGAGCTGGGCTGAAAACAGAGCAAGAAGAGCTTGACTGCCTAATATTTATTGAGATTTATTTATTATTATTTATTTATTTATTTATTTATTTATTATTATTTATTTATTATCATATTATTTATATGAGAGCGAAAGAATATTTCACCCTTTTCTCCATAAGTAACCCTCACTTATGGTGCAGAGATAGGAAATAAAGTTTAATAAAGTGCAACCACAGGAGCTAGGCTTTCAAATGATACACCTACAGCTAAAGAAAGTTTCCCAACAGTGTCTCATTGAGTAAATTCTGACCACTTTCATTATGTGACTAAGGCTTTCTTTAGCCTATCAGCATGTACCTGAAGTCATGTTCATTTGCTTAGCTCTTTTGCATTTATAAATCTGGTCAAGATGAGACAAGCTATATGTATTATAACATACATTTAAATATGACCTGGTCCAATGAGCTTTTTAAGAGAAGTGGATACTTGGTTTGTGTTCATTAGCAAACCAAGTAATCCAGTAAAGGAAAGGCCAAATCTGGGAGCTGAATTATGTAGCAAATCTGAACTTTCTAGAACTGTTGATGGTTTTATAGTTGTTTTGCCTAGATGGGAACAATTATACAGACAGCAGGCCCAAGCAATAGAGAGCGTCCCAATGAGTGCTAGTAGAGCTTACCCATTCACTTCAAGGAAAAGGACAGTTAAACACAGATCTACAGTTTAATGACAAGAGAGACTCAAGTTCCTACCGCACTGAGTACTTGATAGCAGGTATTGAAATATTTAGTGGCCTCCAGGCTAGAATCCAAACTCTCCTTCCCCAATCCCAAGTGAGTGCCTTAACTAGGTTATGATACAGCACAGTGCCATATCAAGATCTCTTTATAGCCAAGATCCACACAGCAATGTGTACCTTGGAGAGACAAGGAGAGTGGGAACTCCAAGAGTAGCTCGTATGCACACAGCAACTGCAGGTTCCTCTACTGTGCTTTGATGCACTTCCACTTTAGGTTAAGGCATATTGAATTATTGCTTGTAAACTAGAATGGCTTCAGCCAGGAGGTCTGAGATCATCTGTGTCCCTACAAGACCTCAACCAATTTATCTTGCACTTTGCTTACAATCAGCCATAATCAATTAATCCCACCAAAATTAATGGGACAGCAATGCAAGCTGTAGAGTGCAACCATCTGTAAGAGATGTGAGTCCTCCTGAAAGGAGCAGCACTTCTTATAACCTTTTGGTTAGGATGTCTACCTGTTGGATGAAAGCTGTGGAGCAGGGACAGAAATGAGTGTAGGTGTTTGACAGTGGGGTATGTTCTAGCTGAGGAGTCCTTATATGAAATAGGACCATAGTACCTATCGTGACAGGATTAGGGGTGATGGTTTTAGACTAAAAGGGAGATTCAGGCTGGAGGTGAGGAATATTTTGTTTTACAAAGAGGGTGATAAAACACTGGCCCAGGTTTCCCAGAGAGGTGGTGGATGCTCCATCCCTGGAGACATTCAAGATCGGGCTGTATGTGGTTCTGGGCAACATGGTCTGGGTGAAGATGTCCCTGTTCATTGCAAGGGGGTAGGGCTAGATGAGGTACGTTGGTCCCTTCCAACCTAATCTATTCTACCATTCTGCATACTTCCAGCTTGGCAGTGATGCTTTGGACTCATGTGCTTTGAAACATCACCCAGATAGACCCCTGTAAGCAAGTAGAAAAACACTTCATTTACCTTTTTTGGATTAGGATTTACATACAAGTCAAAGTCTATTGTGTTGATGAGATGGTAGTTTGTGTAAGGTACTTGTGGCTCCTGGAGCACTTGTGGCTTCTGGAGGACATTACTATTAGGTAGCAGCAGTGTCAGACAAGCTGAAAGCCAAGTGTCAAAGTCCTTTACAAGTCTCTTGACAGAGCTGTGCTAAAATACCTACTGAGGAGCAACACTTCCAGAAGCGTTCATTGTAGGAGCAGATCCTTCAGTTCAAGATGTAGCTGCCCTATCCACGCAGGAGCAATGGCTGGTTTGAAAGGATGTTGATGAGCCACTAAGATTTCAAGTTTAGTAAGGTAAGAGTAGTAAAGATAAGTAAAGTAAATTGGAATTGCTGCATTTCTATGCTCATTCCCAGGTCCCAGCTTTGAGATTTAGGTTATTAAATCAGATTCCGAGTTTTCATTTAAAGGAAAACAACAACAACAACAACCCAAAAAACCCAACAAAAAACAAAAAACCACCCACACATTTAAAAGAAAAAGGCAAAACAAAGAGATGGAGTGACACTCCAATCACTGGAATGCAACCAAATGAAACTGTGTGATCCTATGCAGGGAATATTTGCTGCTGTTTGCTCCTTAGTTAATTAATTATTGCTGGCAAGTTGTGCAGGGTGTGGGCCTGTTCTTGGCTGCTGCACTCTATGTTTGATGCTGAGGCCAGGGGAACTCCAGAGGGTATTGTAAAAATTCCTCGCCTTGGGAGTGAAATGGGGGGAAAAACTCTGCATGCTCAATGTTGTTGTTGTTGTTGTTTCAAATCTTGTCCCCCATGGTGATTTTATGATGGTCCTTGATGCTCTAAACCACCAAAGGAGGCTGCGAGTTTTGCCCGTCTTAAAGATGTTAGGGAAAGGTTACAGTGGTAGAGGAGGCATATTTGTTGAGTTCAGGGGAAAAGGGGAAGCCTAGAACAGGAGTTAGGATGCCTGTATGGGCCATAGCACATCTGGGCTTCATTCCCTGATTTGTTGTAAGATGTCGTTATGACCTCAGTCAAATCACTTAGGGATGGGTTATTAAAGGGATTTACATACCTAAATCCACCATGACATTTTCAAAGTTGAAGCTCAGACACTGCCTTGTCTTTCTCCTCCCTGCTGGTGCATAAAACTCATGGGGACGGTTAAACATACCTTCCTGCTAGAGGCTGTGATGCTTGCAAGAAACCTTCCCTCTCCATGTCCCTGCTAGTTGTTTGTCTTCATGCAGTTTGTGCTGATGTGGGCCTGCGAGTGAAACTGGATCAAGTAAACAATTCTGCTGAAAAATAAGCAGTCAAAACGACAACAGAACTGCTAAAAAAGGGGCTTATTGTGGTCCAAGTGGACAACAATTTTTGTTCACTGTGTAACACCACTATTATGAGATAGATAGAAAAGACTGAGGATGAGTAGAGGCAAAAAGTTAAACTGTGGACCAGAAAGATAGGCTCAGCTTGTGTCAGCACAACCACTAACACAATTGGGTTGGTTTACTTTTAGTTTTACAGGTTATTTTTTGTGAAAAAGCTAAGAGCTTTTATAGTGCTGCTAAAGCATGAAAATGTACCTCAAGTCTTGCATACACTAAGAATGTACACTTAACATGTGTCGCTTAATTTATCTTATACCCAATATATAAAGGAGTATCCCACAATCACAGAATAGTTAATTCATGACAGCTGAGTAGCTTGCAATAAAGTCACACTACCCCCATGAAGACTGAGCTGAAAACAATTTCTACCTTCCTAGATGAAAATTAAAGCTGATAAAAACATTGGATTCTTTTTATTTCCTACTCACTCCTTCAATATCCCTGATTTGGTTAAAATCATGCTTTTTCTTACTTAAATTAAGAGCAAAACAGGGTTAAGTATTTTCAGGTTAAGTGGTTTTAAACCACAATAACTGTTCATATAGGCACGGTTCCATTAATTAAACATATGAATTTAATATAGTTAATTTATGCAAGTTTGGGCGCAGACTCACAGGTGGTTATCATAGTATAATAAGTTGCAATGCTTTACTTGACCTATGATTTAACTGTCCCTGTATGCGATTTTGAGCCTTAGTGAGAGACGTAACAAGGCAAAGTTTGGCTTAGCACAGGAAAAAGAGTTCTGCTAATTCAACTTTATATTTCAGTAAGAATAAATATGGTGCAAATACGAAAATGCATTGTCTACTAAGAAAAAACAACTTATGCTTTATGTTCTACTGAGAGGTGCAAGAGATTTCATGCGTTCTTGTGGAAATTATAGCTGAACATAAGTTTGGGGAATCTGTTTATTGTTTGCTATTTTGTCCCCACTGACACTTTATTTAAATTGAAAATACAAAAGTCCTAAGAAACTAGAAAATAAATCTGGTAAAACCAAGAAGATGTTTAAAATCCATTTGGCAAAAGCTTTCAGCAAATGTGTTTTCAAATTGGCCATTGAAATTTTTCTTGTGCTGACTAAAACCAGATGCCTGATAAGTCAGTAACTGAAGATTTCATGTTTTGCTTAAAGAAAAAAGCTTAAGAAAGTGGTTTAGGAAAGGGGGGAGTGTCTGTGAGGAAACTTGGGCAAAGTGAATGGCTGCTCCATTTCTTCTCTGTGAAGCAGAAGCAACCTCAGCCTTTCAGAATTATGATGATTTCTTCACTTTGCCCTTTTTTACTCCCTGAGTACTACTGAAAAACAATGGGTTTCTCATTGACTGAGGGAGGTGAAGCCATCTCATGTATTCCCCCCAGTACAGGAAAAGGGACCACAAGCTTGAAGGCTGCAACTAACTCCTTTTTGAGTGCATAATATTCATAAGTAGGTTGCAGCTGAGCTGGCTACCTGCTTGAAATTCTGAATATGTAGTGCTTGACCAGAAAGTAGATAATGTGACCCTAAAAGAATGACTCTATTTCTCAGCCTCAGTCAACTGACATTGGTCAGATCTACAAAAGTCACTTGAAAACAGTCAGTGGTTGCTGACTCAGGGGTTACACTCCACTATGACAGCATGAAATTAGTTGCAGTTGGGCACTATGTGTTTCGGGTCCACTCTTGGATAAGGATGTCTCCTGCAATAACCCAAAAGCTTTGAAGTCTCATCTGGATAGCAAAATCCCCAAGGGAAAGGTCACAGTTTAAGAGAAGCAGCAGTGTTCTGATAAACAGGATAAGGGAATTTTAGAGACTTCAGGACTCAATATTCATCTTCCTTCCTTTCCGGCCCACACAGGTATTGCTTGAGGCATCAGCCCTAGAAAAATTAGGCTACTGTAAGATTTATTGGCTGAGTGCAGAGTTTACATTACATTTTCTCTCATCACTTTCTCCTGGAGTAATTGCCTATGCATGCACAGTCCTGGCTGCAAACAGTGTGGTCTGATCCTTGGGTGGCTCATTTTGGGATTGATCCAGCTAAAGGTTGATATCACCCATGAACAGCTGAGCCCTTTAAAAGGACTCAGAAGCTTGGAGCTTTGCAGGAAGATAGGGTGGTACTTTGGAAGAGCAGCTCTGACTACAAGGCTTTTGCAAACACTGTCTCACACTTATTTATTTCATATAACTGTTGTTTTCCTTCAAGTCTGACTGTTTTTGCTGTAATTTTCTTTCATCAGCAGCCACTGTAATTGATATAAAGTACCTGTAGACATAGTCCTGGTTGTGAAATATGTGGTTAAATCCTTGTGTGATTATTTGGGTTTTTTTTTATTTCCAGTGGGCCTAAAAGCTCTGGCACAGAGTTTGCAAAACTCTCCCTTCTTTGCCATAATAAACCCAGAAAACACTCAATTTCAGCTGGAAAGACTAGAGTTAAGTTTGCAGCAGTGATAGTGATTATGAAAGATAAGCACTCAATTCTCTACTCAGCATCCCCAAAGAGGCAAAACCATGCTAGCAGGTACAAACCACAGTGCTCATAGAACATATGTGGGTTTTGTTACCCAAGATTATGACTGGGCAGGGATAGAGATCAGACACTGCACAGCAGCAATATTACCAAGCCCCTATCCAGTGGAATTTACAGTAAAAATGTTTTATCAACTCTGAGAACTCATGATTCTGAGACTAATACCAGTGGCTGGAAAAGTCTTACAAGGCCTTTAAAACATGCTTAGCACCCATACGTTCTCACCTGTTTTGTGCTACAATTTAATCCTTGACAATATCTTTACCTAATAGAACACCTAAATGCAAATACCAGAAGAAAAAATAATGCTAATTGAGCCTTTGCTGGTAAAACCAGAGCCAGACCTCAGAATCTGACCCGTGGTGAGCAGTCTTAGCATCTTAGCTGGTTTCCAGTACTAAAGTGTGATGCAGAGAAAGGCAAAACCCAAATAATTTCCTTCTGCAAAAATTACAGGCCTGTAAAACTACAATAACTATTCCTGAAACAACACAAGGAAAGGCCTGCCACCCGCTTCAAAGACCAAATGTATTATTCCTATTGGTTCATGACACATGAACCTCTCGAACAGTAGAAAGACATACAGCTTTGAAATAATAACTGGAGGAAGAGGGTAAACCGAGCCATATTTATTCAAGCATTCCAGGTGCCCTCTGCAAATGGTGACCTAGTCAAGTATGAGAAACAATACAATCCCAGGGGCCTGCTGCCAAAGAGATCCACAGCCACTAAATGCATTAAGACATTAATGTCTACTTTGGGATCAGTTCTCGACTTAACAGGTTAACCTCTGGCCCACAAGGGAATAAGCAGCAAACAAGATTTAGCCAAAGCTTGTACTCAGAGGGTAATTGATAGCTGCAGCCCACCCATCTGATACATTTTTTGATGGAGATAATTTTCCTTTCATAAGGGAACTATCCATAGAAATAATTCAAGTTGACGTCTCAACACTAAATCAAAATGCTGTGGTCTGACATAGGTACTGCTAGATGATCTGAGCCTTTCCAGCTAACGGACAGAGGCCAGGGGTGGGGAGTGAAAGAGAGAGAGAGAAAACTTGATTTGCTATTTTGGTTGTATTTTGGGAGGAAAGTTTCCCCTTCAGTGGTAAATACTCAGCCTTTCTTTGGAATAATAAGGGATCACTCCTTTATTAGTTTCACGATATACATTTTAGATCTCCATAAAATAAGGTTTGTATGGAATTTTTGGGTGAAAGTTGGTTGGGGTTTTTGCCCTTAAATATCCAAAGAGTTATTCTGCTGAAGTGCAGAGAACTATTCATTACATGTTTAGTATGTTAGTGTAGGAAAAATTTGCCTGTAGAGGAGATAACGTTATTATGAACAATATTTCTCCTCTTCTCTTCTTGTCTCTTCTCCTCTTCCCTTCCCCCCCTTCCCTTCCCTTCCCTACCCTTCTCCCCTTTCCTTTCCCTTCCCTTCCCTTCCCTTCCCTTCCCTCCCCTCCTCTCCTCTTCAGTACAGCCTTTGGGGAATACATAGGAACAGCAAGCAACTTGCCCCAAATTGTGCTTGTAGTAGTGGAGACTGAAGTTGACTATATGGCAGGGGGGTTGTAAGCAGATGATCTTAAGGTCTTTTCCAACCATAACTATTCTATGATTCTATGATTCTATGATAAATGGAATGTATTTTTGGAAATCCTCTTTTTTTTATTTGTTTAAGTGGGAAGGTTAATATGCAATTGAGCTTCTTCCTCCCAGAGCAATAAAAGTGAAAGCCAAGGTAGTTATGCCAAACTGAAATATAGTTTATGAACACAGCAAGCTTCAATTGTGACATTTCAAATACAGTTAAACATACTAGACAAGTGGCAATTGCAGGGATGTTATAGGAGCTGTGTATTTAAGGTCTTTTCCTTGTAGCATTTTATGCTCTTTCATGGCTTATTAGCTTTGCACAATGTTGCAAAGTCTTTTAACCTACAATAAAGCAGAAAGCAAGGAAACAAAAATAATCATGAAACAGGTATGGTTGGCTGCTGAATAGAAAATATCACAGTTATTTGAGAAAGCAGATTCAGGGCTGACTTGTACCAGCTGGAAATTGTTAAACTGAAAACCAGAAAACAAGGTACTTGAAATGCGATTTACACTCTGAGGAAAGCCTTACAAAGCTCCCATACTCTGAAATGTCCTAAGATACACTTGCTTAGGGAGTAGCAGGTAAACTGGAGAAGAAAACGTTAGGATATTTGATGTATTCCCCCTTCCTAAAGGAAAACTTCAGCAGTCAGTTGAAATTAAGATATTTTCTGATGGTTTAAATATCATTTTGTTTCAGCATAACAGGTAACAAAGAAACAATTGTGAATTTCCACTTAAAAAGGTGTAAGCATTATAGTCATGTAATTATGCACAAGAACCAAGGGAGAAAAGTCTCGGGACATGTCTACCTATTGGGTTTGTGTCCTGCTTACACAAATACTGTTAGAAACAGCAGATGGAGAAAATCCATCAAATAAATGGGATATTGTTTTGGGCAAACTCTACTGGATAGTTGATGGACATCAGCTTACAGTTATCTTTTTTCCTGAAAATACCCCAAAATCTAAACTGTATAAGTTGTAATCCTGTCCAGGTGAAACAATACCTGTTGGAAGCTGAAGGGTCTTGACCATAGAATATGACCTGAAGAACCATTTTTTTAATCAATAGAATTTTTGCAGCATTTTTATTTGGGACATTTTGGTTTTGTTTTTTTGTGTGGTATTCAGCCAGGTCTGTTGACCATTAGGTTGTTCCCTCAGGTAGAAATAAAGTTCATATAATGAAAGTTTTTCCTTATTGTTGAAAGCTTTATTCTATAGCATATTTCCCCTCACACAGTATTCATACTACTTTCTAAAGTAAAATACTGTGACCCATTTGCATCCTTTTCTTAACCTAGAAGTAATTTTACTGTTCTCTTCATAGGTGACACTCTGATTTACTACATCATTTCACCTGTATAGACATCAACAGTGTAAGAAGTACTGGGATAAAGCTGTAGCGCAAGATGAAACTAGTACTAACTAGACCTTGACAACCCTATGGTGAAATGAAGTTCATTTCTGTGTAAAAAGGCAGCATCAGTTTCATCTTCAGTTTTGTCAAAATAAGAGCCATATCCTTATTTTTGGTTGAGGTTCGGTGATTTATATTGTCGTATACTGATGTGTATATATATATATGATATATATGATATATCATATATAGTGATGTATATATATGTATATATATGTCGTATACCGATGCACAGTGTATTTATCTCTGCAGGAGGAAAAAAGAGGACATGCAAAGGTAAGAATCTATCCCTCTATAAGCACACTGCACCATGGTCGCTGTGGGGATGAGCTGGTTCGTACTCTCCATTATGGCCAACATATTTGAAAGGAAATTCTGCTGTGTTGCCACTTTAAACTTTTTCCTTTTTTTCCCCTTTTTTTTCACAGCACAGACTTCAAAATGCTTCTTTGAAACAACTGAACAGTGAACTTTAATTCATGTTTTTTAAACAAAGGTTATATGAGACTTACAGAAGCCTCACAAAAGAAAAATATCAGCAAGAATTGCACATTACGTCTGGAGTGCTACTGACTTTCAAATTTCTCTACAGGTATTATTTCCCATGAATAGGAACAAAGAGCAAAAACAGTTAAAAAAGCATATTCAAATGTGTGCATAAAAAGGCATGGTAAATGAATACTGTTTAGTTTGCTGACATAATTACTGGAATGTAATTTTTATGAGTCGTAGAAATCTTGGCATTTTCACTGAACCAGATAATTAGACTCTGAATAGAACAGGGTCAGAATAATTAATACATCAAAACTAGATGAACTTTTTCTAATTATTTTTATTTAATCTCTATTATAATTATTGTTATACTCTGCTGAGCATGATTGCCTCATGTTCATAGATTTGAATGCTGTCTTATAGTTGCATCCTGGGACTTTGTGGAATATTAACAAACCGTGGCCTGGAGAAATTAGAATGGTGTCGTTTCATGATGGAATTCTAAATTGGAATTTTTCTATTTTTCTATGTAGTTGCACAAATTTTGCTTCAGTATCATAAAAAAAAAATAAATTTTAAAACCAAAGTCTTTTAGTTTATTTTTATACTAAAGGGAAGCTTCTAATGGAGTTAAAAGCAAGCTTTTAATATGTACCTCCCTCCCTTCCCCTTCTCACTCCTGCAACTATTTTCAGATCTCATCATTTTTTCTTTTGATTAGATATTTCTTTCTAATTGCAGTTTCTCTTTGAGCTTTTGAAACATCAAAGTTAAGACTAGACTCCACCGACTGAATTCAAACAATCACTCAGAAGCATGGAGAATAAGGAGTGCTTCTGTAGTCAATGTTGGTGTAATTGAAGGCATGTGAGAGGTTTTAGTCTGCATTGTAGGGGTTTTTTTTCTCTTTCTTTGAGAAGTGCAAACATTCTATATAACCACAAGGACTGCCATCAGTGGGACTGATTCAACAAGCCTTCTGACATCAGGTCTGCCGGACAGGACCTAGGGGTTGCTTTAATGGCTTGAAGATGTCTACACTCTATTATTCAACATGTGCTGTGTCTAAGCAACAGAACACACGTAGCTGGAACAGAGGTTGCTGTTTTAAAGTCGTGCCCTTTGCTTTAGATGGCAATAGTTTATGAACTTGGTGCAAAAGGATGCATGCTCAGTTACAGGGAGCTCTGGTTGCCCACCAGTTGTTTTTCTTTAATACCTAGTATATGGGCCTCATTTTTTCGTTAAGACTTGAACAGAGTCACTACAGGCTTGCATAAACATTGGTATATTGGTACAGCCATATATAGAAGTAAGAGGGATATTCACTTTTGGACTTAAAATTTCTCACTATAGTTGACAATTGAAAGATTAGAAATTAGAAAGATTAGGATTAAAAACGTATCAGCTTTTGCTTTCTGATACCTTCTGTTTTCTAATATTTTTATCATCATGGGCAGGAGGTATTAATAAGAAGGAATAAACTGTAAGTCAGGGTTTTTTTCATTTGAGAAAGTCATTCCATAAATGCTGTGTTTAACTCAGCTGTATTAGATTGGATCTTCACATCAACTCTAATGAAATCTTTACCTCTTCTATCCCACACATGATCTCCATGGGAGTAAAGACAATATGTTTTCTCAGCTTCCTCCAGCTCAAGTTTTTTTGACAGCAGAGCAACCTACTTTTTATCCCTCACCCACTCTTTGTCTCTAAACATGAATCCCAGCCCTTGTCAGATTACATGTGCTGTGACTGAGCAGAGATACCTAAGAAGATAAGTGACCATCTTCCCTTTAAGGGATGTCCAGGATGACATTTTCTGTACCAAGAAGATCTGACTAATCTCTGTAGGATTTCATAACAGATAGCCAGCAGTCTGGGAAAGGAACCTGGCCTCATTTCCAGTGCAACCCTCATTCATTTAATGTCTTCACTGGTAGATCTCCAGCATACACAGTCCGTCTCCCAGGAGAAAGAATGCAAATGGCTGGAACTGGAAAAGCGATAATGAACGAACAATCAGCCCAAGCTGAGTTTCATGTTAATTACACAGTAGTTCAGACTCTGTGTTCTTCTGTAGCAGAGAGTACTAGAAGAACACAGTATAGTTTGCCATCATAACCTAGGCAGATACTGTTAACCTGTTAACCAAGAATATATAGCATGTCCAGAGATGTTGTGGGTGCCCCATTGCTGGAATAGTTCAAGTCTAGGTTGGATGGACCTTGGAGCAACCTAGTCTAGTGGAAGGTGTCCCTGCCTATGGCAGGATGGTTGGAACTAGATGATCTTTAATGTCCTTTCCAACCCAAACCATTCTATCTTTCTATGTTCTATGGTGGGTACCACATTGGAGTAGACTGGGTAGGCTTGAGGCTAAAATCTTCCCCTTATATAATTTTAGTGGAGTCATTGTAATCTACTTCTGGTGTTTCCTTGCAAATAAGAGGAAGTATTACCCAATCTTTTAGGCTACTGTGTAACACAGGCAATACCGAAGGCTCAGAGCTCATGTAAACTGAATATAGTCTGCTAAAACTGGCTTAGCCATTTGGGTACTGATGGAGACTTGTAAGTACAGCTCTGAATGGATCTCATTCTAAACTTACCATAAGGTGAGTATCTAACCTATATTATTTTGCTAATCTCTTAGGAAAACTGTGCTATAACTCCAAACCTTATATAAGCCAATCCTGAAAACTGCCATCTAGATGCCTAATCTCCTAGAGTCAAAAAGTTTATCACAAATACATCTTTGTATTGCTTGTCTTGCTGGACACTAAGAAAAAGCTGCGTACAAAATCCATGAGATAGTCCTTCACCAAACTGGAAAGCACTTTTCAGTCTCTTTCTCACATTGTTGCAAACAACCTTTTCCTCAAATAAAGCTGCATTTTCATCATTTTTGGGTGACCTAAAATAACATACCTTTAAACTTGCAGTGTTCTGCACAGAAATCCATTTCCTTACAGCTTGCTCTCATGACTAAAGTTCTGGTCTGGGTCAGCTAATTTATGGTTGATATCAGTGAAAGGTCAAGCATCCTGGGTGTGGGAGGAGGAAAGAGTGAGTGTGTGGAGGAGGTGGGAGGAAAGAGGAAGGTTGCATTGAACTACGGATGGAACTGAGGGAAAAGATTGAAGAAAACCAGATTAACAGGAAAAAGATTAGAAAAAAGGAAAAAACAAAAGAAAAATTCCCACAACGGGGAAAAAATAGAGGACATTGGTACAGTCAGGTACAACTTTTGCCTATTTCTCATACACCTTTTCCATTCATTCATCCCATCACTAAGATTTCCCCCTTTCTTCTAACATCTCCTTGTCTGTTCCTCTTGAGTTGCAATGCTCACCTTGTTTCCACACCATTTTCCTTTTCTATATGACTTAGCTCTTGATTTTGTGGAGCAGATGAATTAACACTAAATCCTGTAACTGTTAGAAGTCCCTAAAGCCCTTCTGATGCTAAAAGTACATAGTTAAATCCATCACCCACTGCTCTGCTTACAATAAAAGCATAAGATTTTATAGACTGGAGTTAACAATATGATGTCTAAATACCCACTGTAGGATGAAAACTGTACCCAAGAAGGATCATATCTCCCTATTAACAGGGGATTTTAGATAACTCATTCACATGCAGAAGTTTACAAGGCATTCACCTAAAGTCAGATTGTGTATCCTTTCCTGTCTGAGAGTGAGAGGTGGAAGTGGTGTGAGATTTTGCTCTCTATGCCTGTTTCCACTTCAGAGATGACTTCATTTCACAAAATGAAGCATTTTACCTTCAGTTTCCAGCTTGGCATCCTAGAATTTTCTTTGAGGCACCATTTGGAGCAAGAGCAGATACTTAGGCACATATCCTTGAAGGTATTGTCTTCTTGTCCTTCCACATGGTTTAGTGTGAGGTGTCCCTGCCAATGGCAGGGGGGTTGGAACTGGATGATCTTAAGGTCCTTTCCAACCCTAACTATTCTATGATTCTATGATTCTATGCACTAGAAGGTTGATTCCTGCTGATTTATAAAGGTGGTGGATTACATCAGCTTTCCTTAGCCATTTTCACACTGTCATTATAAAGACTAGCTCATGACTCCATTTCCTCAGCCATGACTACTTCACATTTCCACACAGGAAGCAAAACAACACAGTGCAGCTCTGTGTCTACAGCCCAGAGTTATGGTTAGACCCCTAACATGAAGGAGTTGGGGCAAGAATCTCAGTTCTTCACAATGATATGTAGGTCAGAACAGAAATGAGTTTCCACTATGAAAAAGATTTCCAAAGCACTGTGTACAATTCTGAGCCTCCAAACCAGGCAAGATATTGGTACATTGGGGCAAGTTTAGCAGAGGGCCATGAGAATGGTCAGGGGATGTAGCACTTGGCCAGTGATGACATGCTAAGGGTTGGCTCGGTGGGACCTGATAGGATCCTATGAATATCAAAGAGGATGTTACTGAGAAGATGGAGTCAGGATAATCATGGGAAATTATAGTGGGTGGACAAGGGACAATAGTCATAAATTTAAACAGAATAGAAATATATAAGGAAAATGTACATGAGGATTTTTTTTTCCATTATGGGGATAATTAAACATTGAAACAGGGACATGAGGAGGGTTTGAAGTCTCTGTCCTTGAAGGTTTTCAAGACCAGGCTGGGGATAGTGCTGAGCAAACTGTTGTGATCCTGCTCTGAGCAGAAGACTGGACCAGGGCTTGTCTGAGGTCCCTTCTCACCTGAATGACTCTATCATCCTACAAATAAAAGATAACTGTGGAGCTCCACCATCAGTGTTCTCATTCATTATTGTCTTTGCCTGGACCTATAGAAAACAAAAGCTTTCTTAGCTAGGCACACATAGATAAGACAATCTCCATTAGAATGCCACAAAGCAACTGCTAATACTAACATAGTATTGACAGCATCCAACCATTGCACATTCTATGAAACATTCTAGCATGCTGCACTCTTCCTCAGCTGCAGCCAAAAAGCATCATAAACAGTGGGATTCACATCACTTAAACTTGGACACTGATCTTAGAGTCAGTGAGTGGAGCTACTTGTCTGTAAGGTACAGCTCTACTGACAGTGTAGGTTCACAAAATAGGTCAGACAGATCCCACCACAGGCACGTCTACTACTCCGCATTGATAACAGTGCCAATAATACAATGACTAAGTCTATTTTATGTTTCCAAAGACATGGAATAAAACATCATTTCTTGTTAGAAGTGCCAGAGAGTCATATTGCAACTTTCAGATTTGCAAATTCAAAGTTGTTATTCTCCCTAATTCAGAACAGAAGAGCTAAAACTCCATCATAACAACAAAATAGCATCTATAATGTTCACATTTGACCTGTTTTGTTTGAATGATTGCTACTTCTAATGACCAATAACACCAAGCTTCCTGAATTAGAAATACTCAGATCTAAGCATCTTCTGTGATTAGACACAACTGAGACAACAATACCAAATAAGCAATGCAAAACTTAGCTGTAAACATTGGATGCTGCTGTTTGCAATAGTATTTGTTGGTTGAGCTCCTAGGAACACTATATGACAAGCATCTGCTGCTTAACATCTTTATGAAGCTCAAAAACCTGATAAATTACAGGTCTACAATTCACAGAGACTGAATTTTTGCCACTTGATCCAAAACTGAGCACATAGGTTTGCAAACATATTATGTGTCACTGCATCGATCAGAAGAAGAATTAATAAGCCATAGAAAATCTTCCTGTCTCCTGAATGCAAAGGGTTCATTACTGTGAAGGTGCTGAGGCAGGTTGCCTCTGCATAGGTTGCCCAGAGAAGCTGTGGCTGCACCATATCCATCAGTGTTCAAGGCCATGGGGCTTTGAGTAACCTGTCTAGTGGAAGATGTGCTTGCCCATGGCAGAGTGTTGGAACTGAATGATCTCTAATGTCCCTTTCAATCCAAACCTTTTTATGATTCTATGAATGAGAACTTGAGCACAACCGATGTATAATTGGAGAGTATGGTCTTTTGAACAGCATAAGAAGATTAAGGAAAAGGAAGACATTGGTAGGCTATAGCTCCTGAGTACAGCTAGTCCGTCTTGCGTTACTCATGTGAGATGAGCAGAAGAGGACAGGGACAAATTCCTATTGTGGGGAAAGTTGCTGCTGCTGACATACACCAGCCCAGTCAGCTGCTTCATTGCACATATGGCAGATGAGGCATACGAGGAGATGATGGTGACATGCCACCTCTCCTTTTCTGCACTCTCACAATGTTAGAACAGCCCAAAGACTGTTCTGCCTCACATATAGAAAACTGACAACACTCAGTAACCTACAATCCATACTGTGACGGTCTCTGCCAACACCACTAAAAGCACGAACACAGGAGAAAGCTGGGCAGTACTTATCCATTCTTTAAAAGATACTAAGTCTAATCTTGCTCTGGCAGACAGAAATGGAAAAGTTCTCAATAGCTTTGCTGGATGAAAACCAGGTCCTCAGTGCTGCAGTCTTTTAACAGAAGATCACAGTGACTGGAGAGGAGTTAAAAAGTGTTAGTGACAAATGTAACCATTGCCATCCAGTGGTACCATGGGCTACTGCATATTTATGGGAAAATCCTCCTTGTACCAGATCACAGAAAACACATCTCACCCTGGTACAAGACTTCCACAGCACATAAGCATCATCTCTAGGCTCTAATAGAGCTGAAATATTGCTCAGGGTTTGAAC
The DNA here is from genome assembly GCF_012275295.1 of Melopsittacus undulatus. Taxonomy (NCBI): domain Eukaryota; kingdom Metazoa; phylum Chordata; class Aves; order Psittaciformes; family Psittaculidae; genus Melopsittacus; species Melopsittacus undulatus. Next base: position 1,378,006 of record NC_047531.1, read on the forward strand.
TGGACATCTGCATATGGCTGAATATAATATTTTGACCTTTTTCTCTTCTAAGATAGAGCAATCAAACTTGTTCTGCTCTCTTCTGCTGCAGAAATAAAATGTCTTTTATGCCTCGATTGCATTTGGACATAAGAAACCCTACTTCTATCTTTAGGCTATTAGAAATATAAGAACATGTAGTGAACGCATATAATTGACCTGAACTTTCCTTTCAAGTGAACAGAAAGCTCAGTAATTCCAATAATGAGTTCAAACAATCCCAATTTAATCATTTTCATATAAAGCTTTCTTCCTCTTCCCACCTCCCTTTCCACAGACAAAAGCAAAGTGATTAATGTATTTTAGTACTTTTATGAAGAATCTATTCCTTGCCCATTGTTAAATAAATCCCCACTTAGGACGAGGAACATAAATAGAAACAGAGGCATATTTTTTTTCCCCTACTGTAGGTTTAAGAAAAGTCCAGTATGAAGTAAGAGTGGAGTAACATAATATGGCAATTGAAAGTTATGGCTAAATCAGGAGTATGCTGGATACAATAGCTGACTGTGATATCTTTTGCATAGTATAAGTAATCCCAGTCAGATTGTGAGCTGCAAATTGCTGCATGGAGAAAACAGTCACTAGCAGTTTGATTTCTCTCTTGCTTATCATCTGTACAAGTATAAACCAGCTATAGACCTGAAAAACCACCGTATTTCATGCTATTTCCCTATCACTGTTATGGCAGTACATCCTAAACAAAGCTGACACCACTGCAAAGTTATAAAACAAGCGACACAAGATGGTGAATAAGGTTAATGCACCTCAATCAGGGATGAATTTGACCCTCTGGGCTATTTCATATTTATAAGATTTATAGTTGGCATCAGATTCACTGGTGCACTATACTTGCTTTGTAATAAGGAGGAAGAGCAGCTGTGAAACATCCAGATCAGTTAGGATGGAGTTGTTTTGCTCATGAATTTGACCCTGGATACCATATGGACAGGGAAGCTCATTTGATTTTAGAAGCACTGCTGCGGTAATGGTTGTTTCAAAAGTTGCATCTTCAGATGTTCAAGAGCAGCATTTACCTCCTGATGATGTGCTTTGAATCCTGAGGTTTTTACATGGTGGTGGTAGAAAGTCATCAAAATATAACTTGAAGCCAGGGTTTAGGTCCCATTTCTGACTGAGGTATTTATTTTTGCATTTGTCTTGAGCAAAAAGTCCCCAACATAAGCACCTGCAAAGAACAATCTTAAAGTGTCTCTATTTCTCTATGGTCTACTAGAGAATTTAGTGTGACATCTGCTAATTGAGGCATTCCAGTGTGATTCTGGGTCTGGGGGTATGAGCTTATTGTTACAGATACCTCTGCATCAACTCTGAGGGGTGAGAGCACATCCCACTTGACAACATACTTGAGAACATACCCCATGACACCTAGACAAACACCCTGTTGTGGATATAATAAGGACCCAGGATGAGCATGTTGTTGGAGAAATATTACACGAACTTTATGATGTCTTTATAAACACTGTGCAAAATTGTGGTAGTTTAAATATTTTGAAAACATCTACTTCTCAAATATTCCTGTTTTCAGAGATTTAATTTTGATACATATCCAGTTCACCCATTTTGGCATTCAAATTCAGATATGTTTGTTTTAGCTTGTTCTTGAGAACACATCAGACATTTAACATCCCCCAGAAAGATACTAAACACTACTGAAGGAATGGGAAAAAATGGTTCTGGTGAATAGGGGAAAAACTGAGACCTTTTGAGTCCAAGTCTACCTCACCCATACTTGCTGTGGTCAGTAAGGTTTGTCCTCTGGTAAGATTTGACAGAAACCATAACAGAAGCTTGTTTGTACAAGACAGAGTTTCATTGAAAAGAAGGGAGAGACTATGCAGTGATCAACAGACTATTCCAAATACTGCTCTGTTTTCTGCTCAAACCAGGTGCATCTTACCATGATTTCCCTAATAAAAAAGGTGTATGTATCCATCTGGCCCTACAAAAACAAAATGTTCTATAGCAATATTTGCCTGCCTCTGGGCAAAAGGTGAGATCCAGAATGAGTTGCATGCAACTCGTTAATTACACATACGTTGCTCAATTGGAAATGAGAGAAATTTAAGAAACTATACCGAATAAGAGAAAGAACCTACATGTGTTCTATAGATCAACTGATAGAAAGGTAGATTTGGCTGATAAACTGCAGCCTTTAAAAATACCAGGTCAATACTAGCTGCAACATGGTGAACCAAGTATTTCAAATAACCTCTGGGATAGTTTCTGCTTATGACTAATAATGTTACCAAAAAACCCCTAGAGGAATTTAAACAGGACTATGTGCAATTAGAAGGATATAAGCATGATATATATTTTGTCACGTCTGCTAACACTGTCCTAGTTCAACTAGCTAATCAATTTTAAATGTTGTTGATGTAATGAAATGGATGTTAAATTTGCATCAAGGATGGGAGGAAGAACACATCATTTTGCATGAATTAGGGATTTTTTAGAAGGTTGTGTACATCCTACATTGGTGTAACACCCAGAGTTGTTATTTGCCCCTTCTCTTTCTTTTCTTTCCAGAAAAGACCATGAAAAAGTCATGGTTTGTTCCCAAGCTTATAATACTTCAAAGAGTTTGAATTAATGCCAGGTATAGGATACCTTCACTTGAGTCTTTTGGGTCCTAGGTTGATCAGGTAGATATGAGTTTCCTGTAATTCAGTAAGGACTGAGTGTAGTGCAATTTAGGCATTTTCACTTTGAATACCCATGTATTTTGATGCATAGAATGCATTTGTGTTTAAATTTTGGAATACTAATTTTTTGCCCTTTAAAAGAAAATTGAGGCATGAAACTCAAAGCTTCATAACTGTGATTAAAATAAACACACAAATAAGTGAATGTCAGTTCCTTGTGAGTTACATTTGAATCAGCTGGAACATGTAGTCATAAGAAAGAAAAAAGGCAAGTAAATGAAACTAAAAGGAGCATACAAGCATGTGCCCAATGCCTGATTCATAAGCCAATCTTAGGGGTTCTAGGATCTGATTTATATTTTCCCATATTGCTTTCTGCAATGCTTGACATTCTGATTATAAAACCTGGCTGAGGACAATGAAAAGTGAATAGACATGGGATTGAACATGCACATTTTTGGGTTAGCTGTATTTCTATTTGGGAATAATGGTGGGATCTATGTAATGTCCCACATAAATGTTCTTGCATGTTTTCAGGATGGTTACTTGACCTGAACTGCTTATACACATGTAGATAAATATGAATGTATATGTTGGATGGAAAGAGTGTGGAGAGCAAGCATCAGAGGTTTTACTTTCTACTCTGGATCCACCACAAGTGACATTACTAGAGAAGCAATGTAACTCCTCTGTGCTCATATACATTAATAAAAGAGGAATATCCATGACTCTGTCTTTATCACCAGCATTTATAGAGGACTATTTGTGTTGGTGTCTCCCATAGGGAAACACACTGTCAGTTTTCTAAAACACGTAAAAAATGTTTGTTTCTTTAGGTAGTAGTAAACAACGGAATGAGAAATGTATTGTTCATCCACTTTTTTCCCTCTTGAATTCTCCAACAGGATGAAAACCAGAGCAACATCAACATGCTGCTTTTTGATTTGGCTGCTTCTTTTAACTTTTTGTGTTACACGTAATGTACACTCTAGTTAAAGTTCTTCTTGACACACAAGACTACTTAAAATGCCACCAAGTCTAAAAGTACCTAGCAATCTCTGCCTATGTAAAGTTTCTCTACTTACTTACTTCAGTGTTACCAGTGCAGTTTTCCAGATTAAAGATGGAGTCATGTTAAACAGGTTAATGAACTGAAGATTAATGAATGTATCTACCCCTGAAAATCTCAGGTTCATAGAAACTAAGAATTTAGAGTTAGAAATGACTGTAGGATAATGCAACTCGACTTCCTTTAAAACAAAAGCTATCATACTTTGTCTAGCTGTTCCTGTACTGAACCCAGATGTTTGATCAACAAGTGCTTAGTGAGGGGACAAATGACTACTGCTGTTCTTTAAAGATCTGTGTGATAGGCTCAGATATCTGATTTTTTATATCTTTTTATATTGAAGAGAATTCATTGCAACTCTTGCCAAAAGTCAAGCTCACTTGTCACAGATTCTCCCACACTTGTCTATTAGCAGTCTTACTGACTCATTTTCAAATAATCTGCCTCTTTTATGCATTATATTTCTTTGTTTAGTTCTTCAATTCCCTGTACTACTTCTGGCCTTCTTTGGCAAGTTTTTTTGTGACTCTTCAGTTCTGTGTACTGATGTTTTATTAATCCTCCTTCCTCTTCATTATCTCCAGCCCACCCCCATCTATCTTCCATAGTCCCAGTTTGCCACTTGTGAAATGTGGGAACCAAAGAGAAAGATGGAAAGCACCACTAGTATGTGAGCTTCAAAATGGACAGAAATCATTATCTTGCTTTGAAAGCAAAGCTACTGTAATGACGCTGTTTTGTTTTCAGAGGAGCTTAATCATCTCAGTACTTGTCTATCTTCAAGTCCCTAGCCCAGTTTTGAAGAAGACCTATTGTGACTATAAGAATGAGCAGTGGCTCTCAGAGAATTTGGACAATTTGCAATAACTTCACTAATGAAGCCACTGTGGTGTGGAAAACAGCAGTGAGGATTACTGGATAACATAACATAGGAAAGGGAGTATACTGGGAGAAGGGTTTAAAGGCATATTGGAGAGTGAGGCATACACTATTTCTGGACTTGAAATTAAAAGAAACTGTGTCTCTTAATCCTCTAAGAGTCTTTGGAAACATTGTCACCTTATCCTATTGAAATTCTAGTTTGAAAGGAAATTAGGCAGCTTTTCAAATTAAAATTTGGCTAGGATACAGTTACTCATAAAACACGACCACTGAAAAGGCTATATTCCTTGTTTATTTACCCAAATGGAACAGTCCTGTCAAAAACACAAGCTGATGTCCAAAGTTCAGTTCTTTCAACTCACTTCATTTGCTTTTATACCAATCCAAGCAGTAAGTGCCTGTAAGAAGAGTCAGAGGCACAGGGTTCCCAGCTGCTCTTCCTGGTGTCTATAAGGACACTTCTGACCTCATGTGGTAGGACAGACACCTAAAGGAAGGTTTAGTCTGAATCTGCTCTCCTTGGCAACTAAATTCAAACCAGGATGCAATCAGCAACTTAAGCCATGTCCTCATTGCATGCTATTCAAAGGTATGGTGTTATTTAGGTGTTTATCTGCCAGAGGAATCTGATTGTGATAAGCAGTACTGTGTGGAGATTTTGCAACTAACTCAGGACCCCAAAGCAGTGGAACCACATTTTCATGAAATACCACCAAACAGGTTAACTAGCCTAGGAATTAGCCATGGTGATGTAAACCTACTGCTTGTCCAACCTATGTTGTCACACCTGCTTCTTCACAAGTAATTTGGGTACCTTTAAAAGCCTTGCATAATGTAGTTATCTGAAGATGGATGGTAGGAGACAGCACATTTAATTTTTGCCAACTGTATTCCTGAGGTCAATGAAGAAAACCAGAAACCCTGCAGGAAACTAAACCCATCATTAAGTTGGCTTTAAATGTAAGTGGGGACTATCCTCTTACGGAAATACCTATCTCTTTCGCTTGACTATAGGGTGTCCTAGTTGACTAGCTGGGACCAGACCAATAGTTAGATAAGGTTAAGGGAGGTGAGTCCCAAATCCAGGGTGGATGTTAAACCAGAAAAATACCAGTTTTCCTTTCCTAGCTCATTGCACTTGCTGAGCCAATATAAGCCATTCCAAAAAGTGAATTTTGCCAGTGTAAGCAGTGTCCACATAATGAGATTTTTGTTAGGACAGCTATCTCTATAAAACTGTTAAGTGTAGATGAGACTTTATGTGTTTTATTTGGTTTTGCAACATTCTCTATGGATTTTACTGTTATTATAAGCAAACTGGAGATTTTGCCACAGTCTATGAATTTGGAAAAGGTTGTTTTTAGTGGTGTTAAGGCACGTAACCATCTTGACAACAGAACCCAAATATACATGTTTAACAAGCAAGTATACGGCAAATATTTCCTGTATTAATCACCCGAATTCAGAAACTTGGTTATTTTACCTAAGTCCAAATTCTCCTTTTAGTTTGCTCTTGAGCTTTTGAGCCTATGATCTTTGTGTGTCCCCTACCTCTGAAGGGGAGGGAAGGTATTCAATCATGCCCCTTCAGTGCTTAATCACAACTTTAATATGGTTTCCTTCCTGGTTGGTCGTGGCACATATTGAATTAGGAAGCAATCCTGTCCCAGATCCACAAACATACTGCCAACCTTATTTCCTCCACTTAATGTAATCCAGTCTAGGCCTGGATAATTGAAGGCTTTTGTTACTCCCACCATGCCCTTTTCACATGCTTCTTATATGTACAGTATATAAGTCATTTCTTAGCCCAGTTGTTCTCTCAAAACAGGTGGTCTATATTATATTCCTTTGGGGTCTGACTCTGCTTTCATTTACCTCGTCATAAATCAGGAGTAGCTCTACCAAACTGAATGGTTTTATGTCAGTGTAAAACTGACGTAAATGAAAGAAAAGAATTTAACATTATTTCCTGCTACTGTTCTTTCTGCAGGAGGTGGACTCAAAAGCAACCCCTAATATGTGGTATAGCTTTTATCTCACTTTTATGTTCCTGTTGGGGGCCCTTCATTTTATAAATTGTCTTCACTGCTGGGTGAACCAATCTCAAATGACTGAAAGGTCTGTTCATCAGTAAAAGCTGAGTCTGTCTTCTGAATGGAATATGCCTATGGGATCCAGGAGCTCTACTCCTACTTACTGTATAGAAAATTGATGCACAGTCATATTTCTATTATTTAATGTCTAAAGTCCTTCCTCTTTCCATTTTCATGAAATGGAGAAAATGATTGCTAAAGACAGAAAACTGTAGCACTTGAGTAAATCACCGAGCCTGACATTGATTTTAATGGGTCCAAGATTCAACCATCAACACTTATTACAGAGCTATGAATCACCTCATTGAACCAGGTCTAGTCTTGTAGCCAGTCTCTTCACAGTTTAATTTCCTGTACTAACCATAATCTGGAGGAGGGGATATTTGGTGATATTTAAAAGAAAGACAGAGATAAAAAATCTTACCCAGCCACTTTTTGTCTTCACTTTTCACTTTATCAGGTTGATCCATCCTTTTATTCATCAGCAGAAGTCCCATAGCAATCTCCTTTGCAAAGTGGCAAAACAGGCAGGACCAAATAACATCTGGAAGATTTTTTCCTCACTGGAAATTGCTGAGAACAGAATCAGAATACATTTTTCTAAAGTTTAGAGTGTGTGGATAGCAAGGAAATTGTAAATGACAGATTCTAAACAGCATGATTATAGTCTTTTTAATAAGCTAATTCAATCAGTATCAGGAGAGGGTGGGGGAAAGGGAGGCAGGGGTCAGTTCATTGGAAAAACTCTTCTTTATTTGCTGTAAAAAGTGTTAATTTGCCACCTAACTTTTCTTTTTTACTTTTTCTTTCTAATTTATGAACAGCTAAAAAAGAACATTGTCATAAATAATTATTTTCCAAAAATTGCAGAGAATGCTACTGTGAATGCAATATTTCTGTTTCTGTCACATTACTGCATTCCTCTTCCCAAAACAGAGTATTTTTCATATAGAAGAGCTGTTCCTATTTAGTATTTAGCAAATTATAGCTTCAAAACTGAAGTGCCCTTTCTAAGAGGATTCAACCACCAAAACCAGAAAAATTAAGAGAAACTGAAAAAGTTAAATAGCACAGTTATGAAGACTAACTTATGTTGGCAACTGCTCATCAAACCAAGAGTGGTTTCTGTCCCCCAAAGACAATTTTTCATTCATGTCAGTGCTAAATACCTCTGTAGTTCACACTTCAGACCTGTTAGAATCTGTCATCTAAACCTTTCCCCTCTCTGTTCTCCAGTGAATACAATACTTTAAATGTTCTCTTACCATCATTAGAGCAAGCCTACAAAATGTGGCACTGATATTGCTTAATAAATATGGTGGCATCATCCTTTTGCTGTTATAAAGCATCTCAGAAATTAAGCTCACACCAAGAAATGCTTGCCTCAGTTTATAGATTGTTCATATAATCACTTTTAAGCTCCTGGCCACAGGTTCCATCAGTTCAGCTTCCTTTTGAAGTTGTTTCCCTGCACAGGAAATAATCAAGGAGATACATAGTCGTCAGGACACATACTGAAGAAACAGTACAAGTTCTGAGTCCTGCTTCAGCAGCTAGATATGCAGTTTATGTTAAATAATGAATGGGGAAAAAACATATTTTCTTTTCTCTTTGAAGGAAATCTTTTTCATGCCAATTGTTTAACCAAGCCAAAATAGTCTATATGTGTGTGTTTGAATCTTCTTGGACTTTGAAGGAACTGAAACATAGCCTCCCACATTGTGTGCATTCTCTCAAATTGCTTTCTTATTCTATGAAAAGAGGAATGATTTTTCAGTGTCAACTACAACTGCATCTCAAAAGAAAAGTGCAATCTCCACTCTGCTTTTGAGATAAATGGTTGAAGCAGTAAAGCCCAACACAGATTTTATGGTGATGACTGAGCTAGAAGTAGGACAAATTTGCTTTTTACATAATGTGGTTATGTATTCATTTCTAATGTATACCTTAATTAGGTATAATGTCTTGAAGTACTCTAGACTTTGCCAATATATAAGTATGCACATGTTCAAACACTTACTTTGGTTTTGAGACATGAAATTGTATACATAGATGGCCGTTAAAACACTGGACCACTTAGTCTCAATGTTGTTATCCTGCCCTCCAGAGCAAAACCTCATTATTGAATGGATGAAATGATTTAAAATGAAGTCAGTACCTACATCCCTTGCCTCCCTTTTCTCACTCACAACATGAAGGAGAATATTTTGTTTACCCACCACCATTACTCATAGCTAGGTAGAAACACCCTTGCGAGACCAGGAGGGCTGATTCCCATCTCACTTGCCCCAGTTCAACACCATTTCAGACTGCAAGAGCTGCACCTAGTCAGACTGGTATAAATGAGGCAAACGTTTTCTTTGGTTAGCCTGGAGGAACCCAAGAGGACCCTCACTGGCAAACATTTGTCACGAACATAAATAGCAGAAGGGTTGTACAGATCATCTAATTCTTTCAAGCCTTCCTAGTGGTGTGGCTTTTGTGGGTGAGATCTTCAGGTTTAGGCTCATGAGCCCATTTGTTTCATCAGGGGATGAGTATGAAAACAAGGACATGAAAAGCAGTGGGCAAGATGGCTGGGTGTGAACCACACCAGAAGTCCAGGCAGGTTGCTGCCGCCCAGCACATTGCTCTCTGCTTGGGTTAGGTTAACTAGTAAGTGAAGTGTGATGTGAGTCAGCCTCAGGACTTGTCCAAACACTTCCAAAAGCCTGCAAGAAACATTTCTGAGATGGGACCGGCTCGCAGTGGGAGTGGGGGAGTTGGAAGGGAAGTGCATGTATGGTACAAGCGGGTGGCAGTCATGCAAAACCTTCTCACCGGGCAGTGACCTTAGTATGTTTTCATGTTTATCTAAAAAGATAAAAGGTATGTGATTGCTCAGGAATGAAAACACGGGTAACATTCAAACAGAGGAAAGCAGAAACAGCAGTTTAAGAGGCAGGGAAATGTAAACCAGCACTGAGAAACATTTGACTTTTCCTTTTTTTCCTTTCTTTTTTGCGTTGTAGAGGTCATGGCTGCATTGTATTGAAACAAATAGGAACGACCGAGCAGAAGGTTTTGATAATGTAGAGCAGAGCTCTTCTAGGGATACTTCTGACTGTCAGAATTTGTAAGATCCTAGAGCTAACAATATAAATATGACCGGAGTGAACAGCTTCAGATTTTTCTAATTGCAAAGGAGGATTCAAGTTCAGGATTCCCCAAATGAAAGAGGCAACAAGAGACAGAGTTTGTGATCGTGACTTCTTCTTTGCATATATGGCCCAAGGAAAACCATGTGTTTCTTGAGCATTTTCAGCTCCTTCAGCTTCTTTACAAACACCAGATAAAGCCATGACAGTAAATACTTTCAGGCCAACATAAAATAAATGAGATTAAGGTATAAAACTGTTGGAGGGAGTGTTTTGTTTAAAAACATGAAGGCAGGTTCTGAGTGGATGTAAATTAAGGTCACCCCAGTGAAAAACAACAATTTACATGAGGTGGATCGAGCCTGTGATGTTTCTGAGGTATTGCCTTTATACATATCTGATTTGATTAAACTGCTAGCAAAGCAGACTCCCTGTGTACAGACACAGACAGCACGCTGCTCAGACAAAGGTTCTGATTCTTATCTCGCACCAGTTTCACACTGGTGCAATCCCATTGCCACCCGCCATTTTGCTCATGGTCTGCTCTCGCTGGTCAGATTGGTGACAGCCTCGGGCCCTATGTTTCTCCTCCAAAACTGGAAGGGAGAAAAATTGCAAAGAGGGGGGAAAGGATCAATTCTTCATTTGACACCAAGTGAATCATTACTTCCTTCTGGGATGTAGTACCTTTTCCCACTGTTGGCTCCATTTCCCATAATGCCCTTGACCTCGGAGGTCACCTGTCATTGGAAGATGAAGCTCTGAATAAACAGAGAAGACCCTGTGGTGTCTCTTATCTCTCTGTTTTGCCTCAAATCTCCAGGTGGAGGTTTAAATTATTCATCCACTAGTGCTCTCTGCGAGTTACACGTCTCCGTCACCTACCCCCCCTTTGCTTGCCCATTTGTGAGTGAAGGCGGTATCCTTGGGAACCTTATCAGAGATCACAGATTCAGGCTCCAGAAATGAAATAAAAGAGGAAATTGGCTGTATTAGCATAAGAGGAGTCAGCCTGGAGTTGAATACACACATCACCCAGAAGCACCACTGGCTTCTCTTATCAGTAACGTCTGATCACCACTTCTTTATACACACAGGCACACAGGCACACATGCACCACACACATGCACACACACACACTCCCCTCTTTAATTCCACCCAGCCCATTCCTTTGTTCCAGCTCATATGAGGGAACACATGAAATAAGGTCAGATGGCATGAGTTTCCTGAAGCAGTTTTCAACACTCAAGTTCTCCCAGGTAAAAGAGCAGAAAACAGCATCAACAGAAAGTAATTTACTTTTTTTCTTACAAAAATTATGATAATCCTGTAGCCTCCACTGGGGGGAAAAGAAGACAGGATAAAGATTTCAGATAGGGAGGTTCTGTTATTAGTTCAAGTATGATTCCTAAACCAATCTCTCTGTTTATCTCTCTCTCCCCAGTGTCTCAACAATAGCACATAACCATGGTTTATGAGGGTTTTTTCTGCATATAAAAATCTGATAGCCATATAACATAATTGGGCACATTTTTGCAAAGTAATACAATTAATAATTTTGATATTTAGAGGTGCAGATTTGTGTAATTGAAACAAATTATCCTCCCGTGCTTCCTTTACGTGGAGATGTTATCTTTCACGCTACAGTTTGACAAACACTATACCTTGCTTCTTCCAAATCAGAAAAACTGCATTGGAAAGGAAATTATTATTTATTATTATTTTATATACTTGAAGGCATAAGGAATTGGAAGTTTTCAATTCTGCCTTCCATATGTTTGATGGGACATTATGGTATGTGTGCCTCCATATTTCGCTGCAGGTAGCTTTTAGAGATGTACATAATTCTTAGAGTTGGTGTTGATAGGGTAGCAGCTGCTGCCCTCCTTGCTATTGAATCTAGTAACTGGATGAAAAACAAGATCAGAGGGAGCTGACACTACAGACAGGGGAAAACATGCCCTGTGAGATCAACTTTGCTCATATTTTAGGGTGATTTTTTCTCCATCTTGTGAAAAATAAGAGAAATAAATTTCCCTTTGTCTGAGAGCTGGGATTTTGCTAGTATCCAATATGGTAATTTCCATGCACAGTTTTACTTACGGCACTATCACCATATCTCTACAAAACAAATCTCCTTTGTTGTCTAATGGATATTGCCAATATCACACAGTAAACATGCATTGGCTTTACACAGTACAAGTGGTGCCCTTAATTCTATTAATGTTGACCTTGTGGGGTTTGGACAAAAAATGCAAATGATAACAAAAATAGTAGTTGTAATGGCTCCAATTCCCTTAGTTTTTTTATGCTGGAGTTGTTACTTGTGTACATATAATAAAAAAAGAGAAAGATTTCTATTGGTTTCATTTATGCCACCATGGATAAAAGATAACTATTCAATAATCCTTTCCCTATGTTCAGATAGTACCATGAATATCTATGAATATCAGCATCATTTCCTCTTAGATCTGTGTAAAGTCTTCCTGACGGCCAGAGTAACAACTATGTATGCTTATAGGTCTTTGACAGTATTCAGTGGCAGGGATTGTACTTACATATAGAACCAACCTTGACTGGACTCTGAGTAGGAGGCATGATATATTTGTTTGTAAGCATATGCAGGACTGATGCCAAATTATTCCATGAAATGACTTTGTAGATCTACTGAAGTTGTTGTCAAAACAGCCATTGACCTCAGAAAAGCCAGAAGTACACCCTTAATATCTACCTCTCTGCTATTGCTGTATTCATCGATGTAGGAGGTCATGGTATCACAAGAGAGTAGCTGCGAGGAAGATGAGTGTGATAAGAATGACAGGGTTCATTTTTAGTTGTAACATGCAAATCTTCTTCAGTTCCTTATTTGAATATGTTGTGCTAATCTGACCAAGAGAAAAGCATCTGTTTGTAGTGCCAACAACAGAAAATGAGAAGTGTCATCACAACTTCTATTTGTGACATATCTGGAGGTTGAAAATGCACACCTATGTATTAATGAAGAGGCTTTACAGATGGTAAACATTTACAGCAGAAAGGAAAGCTGAAAGCATGGTGACTTCTGTTAAATAAGTTTAGACTTGTCTATTTACTAATTCAGCCCATCTAAATGAATGGAGTTCATGTAGGCATCCTATACAGTCAGTGGAGTTAAATCTCAGTTGGGTCAGTCATATCCTGGAAGTACTTGTCTGTGTCCATGAACTGCAACGTGAAACTGGGGAAAAAATTCTCATCACTACCTTTCAGTCCATTGGACAGAATGAAAATGGGCCAGAGATCCTAAACTGTAAAGGTAACACTGCAAAGCTATCAGCAGAAGTAAGGTGTGAACCCAAAACTTAGTAATATGTTAGTGTATAACAGATATCTTGCTATATTTTAATTAATTCAATTATCTTATAAATTAACTCCTTTTTAATCTTTTCCTGTAGGAAATTTATGACAGAATCAAGGGTATAACATAGACAATAAGAGCAGCTCTCCCTTTGTAGGAAGTGACCAGTTACTAGGCATTTCTCAGTCATCATGATCAGCATTTCATCATTGGGCTTAGTGAAAACTTTGTAGATATTACTGAGGTCAAGAGGAGCTTTCCAGATAAGAGATTCTTTCCTTAGTCCAGACTGTCTAGTACTCCTTGCTGATAGAGCTATGACACTGATTAACTTTCTCCTAAGATATAAGAAATCCCACAGATTATGAGACTAGTGAATATCACCATTTCTGTTTAACGTGGTATTGCAGCACTATGTGGGTAAATGTGTAACCCATGCCATGTAACTGGGCTCTGTTCAAGGCAGAATATGCTAAAGATTGCACCTACTAAGTCATTTTGGCTTACTAAATATGACTTTAATGAAAAGATATTTGCAGAACAGCTTACAGTGCTTGTGGATTTAATGGAAAAGTGTTTCACTTCATGTGACTTAAGTGAGGGTTTTGCTGTTTAGATACCGTTTCTCTCTTAAAAGACAGCATTCCTTTTAACCCTTGGAGATGCCAAGTTTTTCCTCATTACAAGTTTCCTGATTCTTCACACACAAGTTTTTTACACATACATATTTCATTCTGTAGCAAATTGGGACCTTTAAGAGCAGAAGTACCATGTAATCTATAATTCTATGGTATTAGAGGTTCTAAGTAGCTACCTTAAATAGGCTGTGCTGTACTCATCATGCCTGAGGCAGCTCTTCTCCAAGCCTTTGACTTCCCTGCAGTTCCAGGCTGTTTCCATGTACTTGCTCTGTATAACTCATATGGTCAAGCTTTCTTTCTTTTCCCAACCTGCAGAACAAGAGATGTGTCTATTTTTTTTAACAGAAGGCAATATCACATATTCATATATTCAATCATATATTCAATCCCATACTAGTTTGGGACTCAGAGTGATGGACATGTACTTAAAAGGTAAGCCTTAAGTCAGCCTTGAGCAGGGCTTTACAAAGTGTTCTTATGTCAGTCTACAATTACCTTCATGAGTCAGCACAGTACATCTGCACTTACTGTGTAAGAAGTGACTGCTTGTCTTAGCACCACCTGAGAAACACGGATGGCAATCTGGAGGGGCAGAAAGCTGTGATCTCCCCTTTCTGCAATATATGTAACATATCGTGACAAGTCTGCCATCTAGTATTAACATCATGGGGGAAATAAGAGCCTGATTAACTAAGACAGCTTCTTTAACCATGTTTGGAAATCAGTGTAATGAAACATTGCAGCAAATTTGCATGGGCCTGCAGATCATGAATTCAGAACATCATCCTACTGATAGCAAACCTCACTCTACAGGATTTCTTAATTCTGAATACCTGCTGCCTTTTGAAATCTCCCCCACCTCTTGGATGTATTCCCATGTGGACGTGGACATTGCTTTGGAGTCTGATTTATACCTTTTGCATGTACAGATCTCAAAGCAGAGGGCAGAATGTGGCAGTTGAAGTTTGCATTTCTCAACATTTGACATGTTTATGTGAATAAGTATGCCAAAATAACCTTTTTTGTCTTCTATTGGTAAAAATCATTTAGCAAATACATGCAGTTTGTCACTGATGCAAGACAGTGTTATATTATGCCTATTTCATATGTGAGTGAGCAGAGGCACAAAAAGACATTTTGATAACGTGGTCAAAGCCATGCTCTTTATTCAAAGCTGAACCTCAGAGTTCCTGTTTTGATACTAGTCTCATCATCATCTGGCTTTTGCATTTTGGTACTGTCAGGGGATGGTATCTAAGAGCTCTCTTTTCCAGGGGGACCAAGATCTGCATCTATGCTATGAATCACACAGCAGAAACATGGATACAAAACAAAGAAAGTCCATTAAGCTCTCCAGAGATGATCATCTTTATATTTCTATTTCCTAATAAAGGCTTAAATGATTTCCCTTTGCTTTGGAGAAACAGATGCCCAGTTTCTTATCCAAATCACATCCTTGCAGCAGACTGAAAGAGCATCAGCATGTTACTTCTGGAAAGGCCCACACATGCCTACATAACCATTCTATTTCTGGGAAAAACTGATGTATAATTACAGCTGTTCAAGGCCAGTTTGGTGTTGGAGCAGTTTAGAAGGTGCATCAGAGCTTTGTTTTCGTGTACAAGAACCTACCCCCGCTGTTTTCCTTTGGACTGCAAATAATCTCATTCAGAAGTTATAAACAGAGTATGCATTCTCCCTCTCCCTCGTACCACTTGTGATCATCTTTGAAGGTGTAGAGGACTATACTCAAAAGACCTAATAGAAGAGAAGCTTTTCTCCTCCTAGAGAACTCTGATCAGCTTTTTGGATGGCAATGGATTTCAGTTGCTCTTAATTTGGATGGGATTTAGACCAATGTAGGAAGCAAAGTGGTCCTGTCTAAACTAGTCATGGAAATTAGGTTCTGTATCTGGTCCTATTTTTCCACTAAGAAATTTAATAGGATAAAGGATGTTACAGATTTTCTCTGTATTCAGATTTTACTTGTGTTACAATTGCCCTGTTGTGTGCCAAACTAGGACTTTGAAGGTCTGATTAAAGTTAGAACTAAGAGTGTAGTCAGGTGAATTGTACTCAATATAGGAACACATCTCCAGCTATATAATATGGCCATCTCTTTGTGGGGATAAGGCCACCAGTTGTTCCTTCATTCCAGCATTCCAAACCTGACAACAATGAGCGGCAGTTTATGCATCGGCTTAAGAGAGCACTCTGTCTCCTGAGTACCACCCCAGAATGCTGCTTTAGGTTCCAAAACCAAGCATATATTGGATTTCATTATTTAACACTGCTGTGGTGGGATTTTTTTGGAGGGCATTGGTTAGGTTTTGGTTGCTTTGTTGGGGTTTTTTAGCAGTAACAGGGGTCATGTGAAAACACACACCCCATGAGCTCTTCATGTGCATATACTGGGTACCAAAGGAAGCAGAATTCTTATACAACTGTTTGTTACACTTGATCCCAAAGCTCTCCAATATTTTTCCTCTTATGTGAAATGTATCATTTCTTTAAGGAGTTTTCCTAATTGCTCTGAGAACTTTAGTTTTCTACAGTGACTATATGGCAAACCATAAGGAAAAGTAGAGAAGTAAATCTGTCCAGGTGAGTTGACATAGTTCTAGCTATTTAACAAGGACAGATTAATTGGGTAACTCAAGATGGACTGTTGTGAATGTACCCTGTTTAGTGCAAAACAAGATAGCAGATGATTGTATGCATTGTAACACAGAGATGGCAATTCAACATAGCATGATGATTTTCTCATTGGGTCAGATTATTTCCTTTCTCTCATCAGCAAATAGTGGACACCTGAAGCTTACAAACTTATGGATAAAAGGATTTGCCTGCTTGGTATCATAAACTAAAAGCACAACTGTTTTTAACTCCTGGTTAAAAAGCAGAAAAGAGTAAAAAAGAAATAAGCATAATGTTTATATTCTGGAGTATGGAAGTATCTTCTAAAAGTATTAAATGTATTGACAAGGGCATTTCTATGAAATCAGTAGGGTGTTTTAGTGATGATACTTCTGCACTCTTTGGCACTGCAAAACATAATGATTAATTAACAGTATTATCTTAGTGCTAAATGTATGAGGTTCTGCATTAACTAGAGAAAGAAAATGTGCATTTGTCACTTAAATTCATATCTTGCAAACCACTTTTATTTCACACTAGCTGTGATTGTTGTCCTAAGAAAGCTATATTGGTTTCCGTAAGGCTGTCTCTAGTGTGTGATTCAGGCCCTACAGGTAAGTACAGTCCATACTGATTTTAAGGGCATAATTACAAAACAGCAATAAAATATGCAGTTATTGTTGAACTTCACAACTCTCACCACTATTCAAGATTTATTATATTCAATCAGAAAAATATGGAGTGCAGATACCCAGGCCACCCTGAAAATAACTCATTTAAAACTGGACCTTGGAACTCTTACAAAGAAAGAAAAAAGAGAGAGAAAAAAGAAAGGAAGACTTGTTTCTTCTCACCCACAATGCTGATGTCTATTTCTGTTTGCTTCTTTCACACCAATGCATAATGCCTTTGGACGCTTATCACAATAGCCCCCTTGGTAAATGAATATTTTTATTGCAGTAGCCTTTGGAACTTTAACAAAGAAAGATGGGTAGATTCCCACCCGCAACATTAAAGTTTTCCTATTCACTGACACCAAACCATGTTCTAATGTTTAAACAAACCCAAATGCTTGGGAAAATTTAGATTTGACCTCTGTGTGCATGTTAAACAGTTTACATTACAGCAAACTCTAGTTTTCCCTAATGTGCACAGCGCTTTGGAACTTTGTCAAAACGGAACAGTTTCAAAGCTGCATGATCTTCACCCTGGGGCCTGATTGTAGCGGCATAAAACATCTTTCTTTCTTTACTATTTTCCTTCTTTCTATGTATTTTTCTCCTTATAAAGCTGAATCTGAAGCTGGGTACTCTCCAAACAAGCTTATGAAGCTGACAAACATTTACCTCCCAGTCCAACAACCCGAAAACTTCCATCGTAGAAATTCAGAGTAAAGGTCAGAAGGAGAAAGAACATACTCAAAGAAGTATGACAAGCCAAGTTTTATTCTGCTTGAAAAGCCAGCTTTTAAAAGTTCTTTCCCTTTCATACTGGTTGTTTGAAAAGGGATCTGAAGAAAAGTCGAAATCCCCATGTAAATTTTCAAATGAGAGGGTACCTATGCAGATGCATATATTAAGCCGCATCTAGCTTTGGTGGGCAAGCCATGTTTGAAGAACATTCCCAATGCAGTTGACACTCACATCATTTTTGAGTCCCCATTGAAGTTCATTTGCATCAAATTGAAATGAATATATAAAAATTAGATGCTTAATTTGCGGTTGCCAGTGGCATAAGAAATATGCATATGTGTTATTTTCTTGCCAAGCAAAACACTTTTACAGTAAATGTTATATCTGTGTAGCTCTAAAATGTATTGTTTATTCCAAGATTTATACTATAATACTGGATTAAGTACTACATTATATCTTACTGGATGGCTGGTGGCTTAGGTACCCAGAATATTGTTGGTCCGATCTAGACAATTTACCAGTGATCACATATATATTTATGCAGTTTAAACATAAGCAAGAATGAAAAAGCACAGACATTGCAAAACCTTTTTACTGTTGATCTGAGCATCCTAAAACCAAGACAATCTAGTAAAGGATTAATGTAGGAAAATCATAGGTTTCTGCATGTAGCTATGTAGGCATGGAACATAATATATATAAATTGAGCAGCCCAATTTATGTTCCTATTTATTCTAACATAACCCCATTATTTTTTTCAGGGTCTTTCTTGCTTAACACTTCTAAATCCAGGCAGTGAAGGAAAGGACTAAGGAGAACCAGCCTGGGGTGCTCTACAGTTTTCTACAGAGAGGTACTGCAATCTTTCTTTCATCTGATTAGTTGCATGGATGGAGATATTTCAGTTCATCTTATAAAATTAAATCCAGCAAAGATTATTGGATATGCTTGCAGAGTTAATTCAAAATTTCAATCATCCAAAATATATCAGCTTCAGTGTGTTCCTACAAATCAAATGCAAATGATATACAGCTCCTTGGTCAAATCCTCAAGTGGGGAAAATCAGCTAATCTGATCTGTATTAACAGAGGATGGGATCTCTGGTTTAATCTGTGACAGGATTTTCTGAACAAACATTTTCCAAGTGTAATATTCAAGATCCTGAGAACTTATGAAATGCTCCATAATGTGAAGATTCCCTGAAAATTCAAGCATACATCTCAAACTGCGATATGAGACTTGAGGGACATGAAGTTAAACTCTTTACAGCACACTCTGAATATTTATAGGGAGAGATTTCACAACTACAGCTCCACAACATATTAAGCACTTGCAGCTACTGTTACTGTCAGAAATGAGGGTCAGGGATTTTGTTTCATGTTAGGGATCTCATGTCATGTGTAAATGCTTCAGATAGAGTGCATATGATACTTTTATCCATTAACTGAGAGGTCTGACCAGACTTTCCAGTATGTCAGATTCCTAAGACTGATTATTTAGCATTTACCAATCCAGATGTACTGTATTAGTTTCAAACAGAAAAACTCAGTGTCTATGATATTCATCTTCTCTCACCCCCAACAAAGGTTAAAGAAATGTACAAAGCCATTAGACCTCATCATCTGCTGTATATTTTTTAATAGAATCATGGAATAAAATGAACATTATTTTTTAAAGATACTGTATATCCTGCCTTGTGGAAAAAAAATGATGGATTTTTATAATTATTAAATATATAGGAACATACATACATATATATTTGCGTCCTACAAAAAATATGTTCTAAAGGTGTTAAGTCTAGTTGAGATGGGCTATCTTACCAAATATGTTCTCTTTAACCACTTAGTTCCTAAAAATGAGTTAGTTAATTATAACAAAGACTTTGTTTAATGATTTTTGCCACTTTTCACACATCTTATTGGATTTATATGGCAAGTGAAAACAACTTATTTGGTTGTTTCTGATTCTTTGAAATGGTGGCTTATCTGGAAGCATCTGAAAACAATATATAGTAAAAACCTTACTCTCAGCAGATCTTAAACCCTAGAAATGGTTCCGTATGTGATAAGAAGACTGCGCCTGCATGTACAGAGCCTAACATACAAAGGTGTATGCAAGGTCAGGGCTTCCAAAGTGATTTTGATTTCTGGTAAGAATACTGAAGAATCACAGTTACATTTTCCATTGGATTTCCCTTTGGACACTGGTACCACAGGAAACAGACTTTTTATTGCAGTACATGAAGAATTAGGCATGTAACTAGATAAGTGGTACACTGTTACAATGATAAAATGTATGCACTCATGCACCTGGAGGCTTATGAAATATCAGGCACTGGATGTTTTCTGTAGAGCTTAGGAAAATTAAAGAACAAATGTTTGAAATGTCTTTAAAATGTTGTTTGGTTTTTTTTTACCTGGCTTTATTTATTCATTTTAATCTTTATTTCCAACCCTCTGGATGGTTTTTCCTGTTGGATGTTAGAGGAGAAACTTTTCACTCACAGTAACAGTGGTAGCAATAACTAATAATAACTAATGAGCATCTGATAAATATTAGAAGTGATGTTTGCAGTGGAATATTTAAATCTAACTTGTATGTGGTCAGAGATTCTTCTTTCTCATATAGTAACTCAGAGTTTAAATGCATGGACAGAAGGAATCTTAACTCTCAGTTCAAGCATTCTGTTTTCCTTGGCCTTTTATCTCACACAGCCTACCTACATTTTCCCACGATTTAAGATCCCAGTCATGACTATCAGATAGCCACTGTCCTTCTCACACCTACATAGTGTTTTCTGAGTGTTGCCCTTATTTACTGTTGGGGATTTCAATGCTGCAGGCTGTAAAGCAAATTATATGGAAGCAATCACTTCTCATTACAACTTCAGCCCACAGAGCCAAGGAATTCACTGATGTGATCACTATTAGCTGTGATTATCTTTTTTTTTGGAGATGTTGGCCCACGCTAAATGATTTTTCATTTATTTTTTTCCACACTCTGGGATTTGTCATTGTATGAAAATAATTTCTGAAGGAGAGAAACTGTCATGTATATGTCCATTAATTGATGGAGTAGCATGCAGAACAAAACCCATTCTATGGACAATAATCCATTGAAGAAAACCACTTTTAGCTGTTTCTTTGAAGTGAATTCCAATAGTGTCATAACTCGGTTAAATATGGATATCTTTGTGCTCTATTAGAATTGATTATATGGAAATAAGGTTGATAAATCCTTAGACAAAACTGTTACTTTTGGTTTATTTTTATGAAATGACCATATTTTCACTTCTATCAAGGCAATATCCCTGGGAACATCAACATTTGATAGTATCTATTTAGTTTGCTAAAGTACTACACTGACCTCCTTTCTGAAACATAAAGTGTCATAGAGCTGTGACTTGAAGTCATCATTATAGTGCCTTGAGCTGCTACTGCGAACCCTAGTGCCTGGAAAGAAAGGTTATCTCAAGGTATTTCCCATCTCTCCTTTTCCCAAGCTTCTTTCCCAAAGTCTTCCAAAGGAGCTTCCATTACAATAACTAGCTGAGCTTCTCAAGAGCTCTCAGGGTTAAGAACAGTTATAGTAATTTACCATACATAAGCATGGCACGTCTCACATTTATTTTGCATGTATCATTTCAGTTATGATTGACTAGTGTTCTATGAAGGTAAACTAGGGACAACAAAGATACAAATGGAAAGGTAATTCCCTGTCCCAGAGAAGACCTTACAATCTCTGTGGAGGATAAATGGAAGAAGAGGAATACTTGACCACAGTAAGCAGTGTGACTGTTCTGCACTGCATAGTAGTGAGCGCTTTCAGTACATCAGGTGCGTATCCACTTTTTGTTGTTCAAATTCTCATTGAAGAAAACTTATTTTCAGCTTCTCCTTTGTTTGTTTTTTAAGCTCCCAGAATATTGTTTATATGAGGGCTTGAGGTAATTTTCCCAGAAAGTCCTGATCCCACAGCATTGTCTCAAAGGAGATAAAGATCGCTCCAAGTCACCGTGTGATCTCTGCTCTCTCCTTGGTTTAATCGTGCAGAGGTGAGTGAAAACACCCAAGGAACTAGTCAAATGAGTCAAATTTCACAGAACATATTGTTCTTTTCCAAAGTGCACAATTCAGTATTCAAAGTGAAAAGTGTCAAACTGAGCTGCTCATATTAAAAGGACAGAAAAATAACTGATTGAGATGAAACTGAATTGTGTTCTGGGCATGCCTACAGTGTTCTAATGGCTAGTAGTGCCCAGCATGTTTTCCATGATTTCATGAAATCAATCTTCAAAGACTTTCACCACCAACTTCATCCTGGCTTTTGGATTTATGCTACCTAAGCATGGCATTACATGAGTTTGTTTAGGTGCTGGCCTTCCATAGTTTGTTATAGTAGTCCTGGATCTTTCACTACTTCATATAAGCTTTCTGTTAGAGCTCCTGCTCTGACTGCAGCTCATGGGCCACTGGCTTTTGTCTGGTGGCAATAGGTGCTTCTTATCCTTTTTCATGGAATCTCTATGCCCACAATCAGTGTGTTAGAAGCATCCCCTTGTTATTTCTAACCTCTGAAGTCATCTCACATTTCCCCCCCAAAAGGCAACCCTTCCTATGATAAAACAGTAGGCATTAATTACTTTTGGGTGTGGATATCTCTTTCTATTGATTAAAGGAGGAGCTTAAAAAGCTAGCTGTGCCCAAGCAGCTAATTTTATATGGGGTTAAATGGGATGGATGTCATTTTAGGTACCTCATTTTAAATGGTTAATGCTAAGAAGGAAGGAATTCCACACATTCTCTGGAACTAATCACACGTCATTAAAATGCTGATTCTAGTGGCACAACAGATTTAAAATACAGCTTTTCCTTATTTCCTCTTTAATATCACAGCCAAAGGGTTTTTTTGTTGTTTTCTTTGAGTCCTTTACCTGTTACACCATTTTCTCATGCAATACTGGCTATATAGCAAAAAAACCAAACCCACAAACTGCTGCTAAATCATCTTATTTTCATGACATTTACATCAGAGGGATTGTGCAGATGGGTGATGCCATCTCCTTGTAAGTCACCTCAGATTGTATGCTACTGTTGTAATTCCTATTGCTCCGCAATAGACATTTCTGAGTCTCCTGAGCTGAGGGCTTCATGTTCTGCTGGTATGCTTTTTCACTCCACCAGAAGCTTCTGCCAAAATACTATACTTTTCACAGCTCTCTGGAGAGAAAGTGGTATAATTAGAGGTGTTTAAAGTATTCTTATCAAGTTTTGCAAGCTATACTTCATCTCTATTATTCAGATAGAACGTCAGCTCACACTGTATCTCCAGCTTCTTTTCTCATGTGCTGGCCTGCATCAGTTCTGTGTAACTCAAGAAAGAAATGAAAAAGGTACAAATGTTCTGGCAATAGTTCCTTCAGGAGGGATGAAAGAATGGTTGACAACCATAAAACATGACTTATTGGAAATCTATGTGAAAGAGAGTTAAAATATAATACATATAGAGCACATTTGGTACCAAATTCCAGATAGGATCATATACACCTTTAGAAAAATGCAAGAAAGGAGCAGTCAGCTTGTTGAAGATTCTCATATTTAGGGTGTTAACATAGACCTCAAAACAGCTCTCTTTGTATTATATTCTTCGAAATGTCTGTGAAACAGTGAAAGCTGTTTTCCAGCATCACACGGGACTCATACATGATGAGTGTGAAACAGTAGAACTCAAAATAAAAAAGAAAATACCTTTTTGTTGCAAAATATATTTCATTGAGGCAATACCAATGATATGTATCCTATTCACAAGACGCAAAAGAACCATTTCAAGTTGAACAGGATTCATATATTCAGCATACTTAGAGGAATACATGTTACTAATTAACGACAGTTGGGTCATTTTCCATCTGACATGATCCAATATAGAACTAAGGTTACTTTGCATAATAAATGTTGAAACCTTGCAGAGAAAAATGTATTAATAATGTTTAACAGTCTTAAGAAGGCTTTTCAAATAGGGGCATAAATGTTTTCTTTTTCAGCAGGGATTCCCTTTTGACCCTTTTCTGACCTCTTCAATGGAGAATTAGCTGTTCCTTATTGCAAACATTATTACAGGCACCTGATTCTCCCTTTGGTGACACTGATATGTTTCAGGAATTACTCCATGACAGGCAACGGATTTATTCCAGTATAAAATCAGTGCACACAAAAGCAGGTTCGGGACTCCTTTGGTGCCTGTCGTACAATATAGAAGTCAGATAAATAAGGTCTGTATCCATGGAACTATACCAGTTTCTGTTGGTAAAGAACTCGGTTTTCTATATCTTTAATGTAGAACTGTGTGGCAAATGCATAACAGTACTTGACCCTAAAAGTCTAAAAGTCTGTGCAGAATTTACTTTTCAGATGGACTAGGAAGAGCTGGCAGGAATGGAAGAAATATGCTACAGAGAATGCATGGGATGTGTGCAGAGAAGGGATAATTTCTTATAGGATAGCAGCACTGGGTAAGGAAAATGGTGAAGATGTGCTTTTCTTGTGTTTATTCCAACATGGTTCATGTTTTTCATTCCTTCTGCCCAGTAAGGAGTAGAGGGAAGTCCTCAAAAACTTATGAGTCTTTCAATCTAGCATCTTCCCTGCTTTTGCAGGGATCCACAAATGCCATGTATCATCCAAGTGCCAGCACCATGACGAGGGGCAAATTTGCTTGTAGAGGTCTGTTAATTTACACTTAACAATCTGCCTGATGAGTTACTGCTTTATTTGAATGGTTGAGCTTGTGCATGGTATTTAGGGCTCAGACTTATAAGGGAAAGATATCACTGTGTTTCAGTCCTGTTAGCTGCATGTCTGGCAAAGCTGAACTTATAAAGTAGTTAGGAGCTCAGATTTGCTTTCTGATCACAGACCCTTATATATTCTTGTGTTGAAAGACAGAGCTGAATTTTTTCAGACCACATGAAAACCACATGAAAAAAAGACATTTCAATAGTCAGGTTGAGGACAGTTTGCCTTTTTACTCACTACATCCTTACCCATAGGATAAACTAGAAGTGAGATATAAGTAGCCAAATTGGAGTGTGTGTGGAAGGTCTTGGTGCTGGCAGACTTCCTTGATTAAGGTCTGTGTGGTTGATTTAGCAGCAAACAGTATGAACCATACA
This sequence comes from Melopsittacus undulatus, assembly GCF_012275295.1. Taxonomy (NCBI): domain Eukaryota; kingdom Metazoa; phylum Chordata; class Aves; order Psittaciformes; family Psittaculidae; genus Melopsittacus; species Melopsittacus undulatus. The sequence continues at coordinate 1,403,090 of NC_047531.1, forward strand.
AAGGAACAGGTTGGGAGGTGAATGATTTCTGATGATCTGGGTGGCAGTGCTCAGATGGACAACTTTGCACTGTAAAGTGAGGCTTTACTATACAGAAGTATAAAGTATAGGGGTGTACTATAGAGAAGTAGATCTTTGGATGATCTTACATCTAACAACTAGTGCAGAAGTAGCCAAAGAGACGGAATAATTCAGATACCCACACTAATGGAGGAAGCAAGAATAATCCCACTGAGCTCAGTAGTTTGACTTCAGCAGGTACCTTGTCAGAAGAGTCCAATAGGCAGAATACAAGCAATAACAATAGAAAGTTCATAAGCTAATTGAATATGTATTTCATAGAAAAAACCCCACACATCTAACATTCTTTCCAGGAAACATACACAAGAATAATGATCTAGATATTAACTTATGAAATGTTGCCTACAGTAAGTTACTGTTGCATATCTTTCTACTGTAGACAAAATGAATTGGAGGCTTTGACTTCATATAATGAAAATTTTCTGTATTTTCCTCAGTTGAGAAGCTTCATTGAGACTTTATATTAATGTTCCATTATATGTGAGATGGGAGAGAAATCTACCTGCTTTTCTCTGCCAAGTCTTTTGTCAGACGAGAACATGTATTTCTGCAGTTGTGTGAAACAGAATCGCAGATGTTCAGAGCCTGTATCCAGCAGTCACCCTTTTCTTGAGGACCCAGCACCAATTTCTGTCATATCTAGCAACAGCTATTTTAATGCTATCAGGGAGAAGTTAGAAGGTGTCAGAGTGATAATGTGTTGTTTCTGCTCTTGCAGCTGTTTAAATGTGTGTGAAGAAAACCCCAGCTAATCAAAACTGGTTCTGCTTAAATTCCCATCACTGCAGAGTCATGCTCTGAGGATTTTCAAGAGAGTAAGAACTAGGAGATGAATAAAAATATGGTGAATTAAACTTCATTTGTATCTGGCAAAATCTGCTTGATCTTATTCATATTAAGAAATAGTACTGGCTCCTCACTAGGTTGAGCAATGTACCATTTCCTTTTCTGGAATCTAAATATTTTCAGACCCTGCAAACTACAGGCTATAAAGAAAGCTTATTTGAGACCTGAGAAATAAGGTGGACAAAAACTGTTTTTCACTGTGGAGCTGAATAAATGACATTAAAGCATTTCTTCATGCTATCAGGCAGCAGTGACATAGCCACTCAGTGGGCACCTGGTGGTCAGTCAAGGTCAAACCCACCACATTCCCTTAGAATTCACTGAAATCCCATTCTTTCCCCTGTATCTTTCTCATGTATCTCCAGCCAATTCACTGCTTGAGCCAAGCTAGACCCTGCTTGCCCAAGGTGCCCACACAGGTGCTGAGAGTCAGAGGTGTGATCCATCCTGCCCAGGATGGCTGGGCAGCTGCATAAGGAATGCAAGATGACTTCAGGTGATTCATGTAATTGCCTGGAGTCAGTGCAGTGAAACTGAACCTCAGTGCTTTCTTTTGCACCTCTTGAAATTGCAGAGGACACAGTATTAGGTGCATATATGGCACAGTCCACTGCTCCAGCCCCTTTGAAGACAGAGAAGAGTCCCATACTCATCATCAACCTTATGATTTAGGTTGCAGGCAATGTCAGGGTAGCGCCATGCGTTTTATTCCATCTGTGTATGGAGTTCTCCCTGTAGTAGCACTCTTAAAAGGTGAGTATACAACCCCTGCCCTGCCACACATGTGCATTTTCTGGTCACTTATCTCTATGCCACTACAGTATTTAATTACATTCACCTACTGTATCTCAAATAAAACACAATGCCAAGCATCATCATCATCATCAGAAAAGCATAGCACATCCGAATATCACTATTCATCTGCTAAACCAAAACCTGCAGTGCTTGGTTTGGCTGGTGTTACTGCCACCAATGAAACGAAAATGCTGCATTTACATACTATCACTAAAACATAAGGCATCTGATATAACGGGTATGCGACTCATAATCCTAAAACCTGTCCAGGTCTTATTATAATTAAATCATTAAATCTATCTCCATCTTACTCCCTCTTTCAAGAGATGGCAAGGTGCGTACCGACCACTGTGAATGTGCTAAGTAAAGAAAAAAAGAAAAGAAATAAATATATATTTTCAAGCCCAAAAGGAGCCATTTAATGCTGTAAAAGGGAAAATAAATTGCTGATCTTTTTTTTTACAAATGGCTGGGAGTGTTATAATGTATTTGATTTTTTTTTTCTAGAGGTAATCTTAGATGTGGAGTGAATGAAGTGAAGTCTGTTATCAATCCATAACATCTGCTGCAGTGTCAAGTGATGAAATGGGTGACTCCAGAGCCCAAGACAGCTGGGATGGCTTTCTTAATGCAGTAGGGTATTGTGCAAACAAACAGGCACTGATACCGTCTATGGTTGTCACAATTATTCAAGCTGGTGATACATCTTCCTGTATTAGCTGCTTGAGAAGCCCTATTTCTTTTAAAAGTAAACTACTGTATAACAATCACCCATTCTGGTCTCTAACTCAGTTGAGTGCAAGCATAATAAAACACTGGAAATAAAAATAAATTAAAATTTGCCACCAGTGCAATAAAGCATAAAATAAGTATATACGAGGCTGGAAAAAATATCTACTTCCAGTTTTTATAGAGCTAAGAAATTGTGTGTACCTTTGTAGCTGTAGCTCTACTGGCAAGACTATTCTGCATCTCTGTACAGCCTCCCAGTTACTGGGAAATCTAGTTCATTGTTCAGAGAAGTTAAAGACTGAGAGTGAGAATAGGGGAAAAACAAATATGGATCATGGATAACATCACTTTGTCATTGCAGGATAATTGCTGGTATCACTCTGGGGATTTTAAACGAAGGGGAATATTAAAATGTTTCAAACATAAGGAAATTAATTTAGATCTAGGGTCCTACATATAAACAATCATCAACCTTAAGTCAAAAAAGCATTTGCTGCTTTCAGGGTATTTAGGGAAATAAATGCATAGAACTGCAAGAGGCAGATGTTGTTATAAAAGAGGAAGGCTCAGCAACTGGTTTCCATGAAAACAGAAAATGATAATCTAGGTTTGAATTATGTCATTTATGGACAGAGTTAAATTCAACAGCCACTTGCAGTCCCCAAAACCAAGAGAGATCTCTATGAATCCAAAGATGATGATGATGGTTACTGTTATTAAAAGCAATGTTTCAAACTTCAAGCAAATAAAAGGAACATTTGCTTTTGAAAACTGAGCTGAAGTTGTGATATTTTAAAGAACAAGGTCTCTAGAACTGAAAATAGAATTTTTCATTTGCACTTAATATTATCTTATTATTAATTTATTAATTAACATTAATAATGGTGTCCCTGCCCATGGCAGGGGGGTTGGAACTAGATGATCTTGAGGTCTTTTCCAATCCTAACTATTCTATGATTCTATCAACTTAAATACTATATATATATTTATATTTTTTATATATATATTATTTATATTTTATATAAATATATTTATATAATATATAAAACATAAAAACATATAATTATTATACATATATATTACATAAAATTATATAAATAGTATATATTTATATAAATAAACACAACATGTTTTCTTTATTTTAGTTCAGCTATAAACTGACCTCACTTTTTCAAAGGTAGAACAAATGTTCACTGAGTACAAAGTATGAATTCAAGCCCAAAATTGTAGAATCAGATTTTCACACCAAACTTTATCTGCCTTCCTTCCTTCTTTCTCAGAATTAAAAAAATATATAAATAAATACAAGTCTGACCACCATGAACATGGTATTTAACTCCCTCTTGTACATGTGGGAGAGAGGGCACACAGACCTGTGGAACTGGTTCCAATCTCACTGATGATGTTGAGGTTGCTGTGCAGAATGTGTTGCAAAACTGAAGTCTAACAGGTAAGGAAAAAGATGAAAATAGTGTGCTTGTTCTGATGCTCTGCCTGGTGTATTTGCCACTGCCTCTTTATTGCTCTGAATCAGACTTACAGAGATCTTTCTGATTGAGTTCCCTGCCATATCTGCAGGCATCTCAAAAAGATATGTGTTCTAAGAAAGAGGGGTTGGGTTTTTTTCTCACTAACTGAAGCTGGTGAATCGTTTTGAGATGGAAGACTCTCCCTTCTCTTTCCCAAGATGAGAATAAATTACTAAAATGATAATTTTATATTCTCATGCATTCCTGCCTTAATAGAAGTGCTTTATTTGCCTAGATGTGTATTGGTTATTGCTTACTAGGAAGCTGGAAGAACCCAAAGGAAGATGAGCAGATTGTGTTAGTTTAATTTAGTATGATCTGATTTTGCTAGATCTTCTCATCTGATTTAGCTTTTCGAAACAGTGAGTGGAGAGGACAATTTTCCAACCTATGACCTTTCAACACACTTTAAACTGCTCCTGAAACACCATGGTGATTAAACATACATAGTGTGTGGTGGCTGTCAGAGACATTCATTGAAGGGCTAGACTTTCTGCCTTTCTAGTCACTCTGAGTGGCCCCAAGATTGCTGGTCATCTGTTCCCCTTGCGATGTAGACAGGACTTACAGTGTTGGCAGTGAGATTTGTAAGCAAAGCAAATGTTAAGGATAACGTTCAGGTCTGTTAGCACATTTGCCCAGGGATGTTTTAATATCTGTGAGAGAGTTTCAGACTGATAACTGCTTTCTAAGCAGTGGAAAATCTCAGTTTTTCTTAGGCAGCATATTATTCTATAGCTAAAGCAATGCGTTAGCAGAAAGCAGTGAAGGAAGATGCTGAAAGCAGTGAAGGAAGATGCAGAAAACATGCTGGGAGAGTAAGGCATGGCTCCATGCTAGAATAACTATAGAGGAGCACAGACTAGGTCTCCTCTAGTGCAGAAACTGGAAGGAGTGAGGAGACATCTTCAAGGAATTTGAGAACAGCTCTCCAAGATGCCAGTGAAATGAAGCAGGACCAGCTCGACAGCATTAAGACAACCTGAGAACCACCTCAAGTAGTAAAGACTTCAATGCTGTAGAAATAACCTTTGTGTAGAGAAAAAAAGAACTAATGCTTGTCCACTTGTTGACAAGCCATACAGACCCTCATAAGCATCTGCTTACAAAGCAACTGCTCCTTCCTTTAAGTGTGCCATGGATTTTGCCTGTTTATGGTTCAAGTGACTGCATAAAGAAAGTCCCTATTCCTTGTTCTAGCTTTCTTCTCCAGTTTAGCCACCTTAAGAAACAAATTAAGAGTGGCCTCAAAGACAGAATTTCACTGGTTAGAAATCACCAATGAGAATTACAGTGCTCATTCAGTCACTCGGGTTAGGGACAAAACCCATGTCAATGCTGGAAGTACTCTTCAGGTTCTTAATATCCTCACAGATGACCTCTGGCAAAACACAGTTTTGCTTCTGGAATTTACTTGTCTATTACACAGGGAAATGTTCTGCATCTTCCAAGGCTGTGCATAGGTCAATCCATACTGACCATGAGAAAAAGAAAAGCATTGCTATTAGGAAGCTTCAATTGTGTTTTCATCATTCATTGCTGTGGAGACTGAATCAGATGGAGCAGGTGATCAAGTCAGGTAATTAGTGAAATGACTAAATTTGAAGCTCCTGTTGTGAAACCTCTATACAGAGGGCAGGACTACCTTGTGTTCTGCTTTCCTTTTGTGCAAGTGCGAGTGATACATAGTGCAGGATGGAACTGGGACAGTGAGAAACAGACCAAGGAACTACAGCATGAACTTAAACTCACTCCCATGTAAGCTCCCTTGCCCAGTTGCCTACTGACCCCTCTCTGATTGACTCAGAAGTTCATAATCTGTTTCTAAGGTCCCTTTGTCTGCTTTAAGAGCTTGTTTGGAGATCCTGGTTTTTGTTTCCCCTCCTCCAGGAACTGAAGTATGTTTCTAGTGCACTTTAAGAAGATTTTGGAAAGGATATAAAAACTTTGCAAGCAATTTGTCTCTGTAATGCAGGCTAATTTATACTAGCACAGGTGAAAGGGACAGGAATCGAAAACATGAATGATACCAATATGTTACCAGTAACCAAGTGCATATGCACAGAACCCTTATATTTATTGTTATGCAGATATGTGCAGCATATAGCAGCAATAGCAGATTAAAATAGAAGGAGGTTAATATCCAACTGACAGAAGAAATCTGGTATCTTTTTGGTGGGCAATGTAGACTTTATAGGAGGACTGATGCATCAATTAAAGTCCTGTTATTTGGGCTCTCTAGTGGAGCTGAAAAGAGTTTTGGTATAGTACCTTGATTACATTATGTATTTCAGTTGTCCTATCAGTTAAACAGGGATGTTTGTAGGACTGGATAATTCTTTATTGATGTAGCTCATTCCACTTTCACAAGAGTTTTCCTTCATACTCTGTACATGCGCCTGACTTTCTCCATGGCTGCTCCACACAGAGCTGAGCATCACTTGTGGGCTGGCAATATAATTGTATGGGCTTGATATTAACGGCCAGTGTTCTACATCCTTATGCCCCCATGTTGCTGCTATCATCCTCAGATACAAGGGTTCCATGGTGGCAATTTCAGACGTCCTACTAAATGCTCCTTTAGGCAAAATACCAATTGAAGCAAGGATAGCAGATACATTGTTAGGTGCTGCAACAAGGGGTTCTTTCTTGGCAAAGGCTTGCACAGTGGGCAAGAGTTTCTGTATTTGAGCTATTTCTCAGCAAAGGGTCAATCTGGTAAGAAATGGACCTTTCCTTTTGGAGTACAGAGAAAGAGAAACTCCTTCTAAATTCAGATTAAACTTTGTACGTGGCTTTGGCTGAAAAGAAAGTAAAAGTAAAAAGCAAGACTTTGAATGTGCACAATGTGTTCATTCACACTTTCTAAATTAGTTCTTTCTTTTAAAAAGACTAACTTCTATCAGTGTTAAAAAGTAAATTTCCTGACATTTTGTTTCAAAACTCTGCATTTTACCTAGAAGCTGTCATAAAAAGTGGAAAATATAGACAATTAGTGAGTAAAATAGACTAATTTAATATCAAACATAACATTATGGGTCTACCTAGATTTTTTTTGCTGTTATTTTCAAAAACGAAGACCTGACACTGAACATCTTGTGTCACTTTGACATTAGCATTTTTGCTCTAGATCTATTCTGGCCATCAGCATGTAAAACCTATTATTGACACAGCTTTACTTTGGGCTTCCTTCATGGCCTCTCTTTGAGAGATAAAACTCCTTTCTGTCTTCTCATAACAGGAATCCAGTGCTGCCATTGCTGATTTCAGGTTTTACTGATACACATGTCATTAGGAAGCTGAAGGTATGTACTGCAACATGACCTGACACCCCCAGTACAGAACAATATAATCATAGAATCATTTAGGTTGGAAAAGGCCTGTTTACACAGGATTGCCCTTAAAAAAATAGTATTATTTTATTATATTTGTCTCGCATGGGCATAAATGTGGTATTGTCCCAGAACAAGTTTTAAACCCTGCATTTTTGCATTGAGAGAAATAAGATAAAATCCAACCAGTCTCGGCCTTTTGTCCTGCTCTGAGACTTGTTCCTACTCCTCTCAAACCAGCTGGCACAAAAAGCAATTTGCAAATAGAAACACTTGCACCTATTTTACAGCAGTTGTCCACTGATGTGTTGTGACATTTCAGCTGATCATGAGAGGGAGATATCATTGTCTAACTATGTGTAATCGTAAAGCAGCCTTCCTGAACAGTAAAACACCTTAATAAGAATTCAAATGGGCAGAATATAGTTCCTCACAGTGAGATTAGCAAAAATAAACCCAAAACCTTCCACCAGAGCTGTAATACTCAGTGGTCACTGGTGACCAGCATGTCTCCATTCCTCCAGACAATTGCTCCTCTTTGTTCTTACTTCTGGAGTTTCACACCTTGCAAAAGCTGCTATAATTTGTAAGCCCTGATTCAGGAACCATCCTCAGTGCATTTCCAGTCTAGCCAACAAAATTACAACAAAGATAGATTTGCCTGGTGGCAATGATCAAATGTCTTTAAGAACTCGTCTTGCACAGTGCAGAATAACTTATTGCAGTTATAAGCTTCAGTTGCATTAGTATCCATGCGGAAAATATCTCCCTCTGTTTTATCAGACTAGCAAGCTACCAATGAAGATGAATTCTTGCTCAGGGTAGCATCCTGGATTGGAAAAGAATGTAGTGAGAAAGCCTGACATTTGTCTTCCAATCAGAAAACCAATAAGCACACAAGCAAGGGTGGCAGGAAGGGGAGACATAAACATAAACATTACTTTAAGAGACCTTCTAATGTGCAATATTTATATACAAATAGCAACTAGTGTTACATGCAGTACTCTCAGGTTTGTGAAATATATCAAAGTAGAGCAAATTGGAATGAGTCCTGAGTTTCCATTTACTTTATCTAGCCCGACTTATCAATTCTTTTTACTCCAGGCTGATAAAGTAGAACTGCTGCAGACAAATGAGCTGGCGGAGCTGACATAATGTGTTGTCACAAAGAAATGCTGGATTAAAAAACCCCAACAACCCTGACTTTGATGGCCTCTGAGACTCCTACTTCGCTCAACCCAAATTAGTTGTTTACTTGTTCTTTAGCGAATGTTCAATATTACTCAGAGGTGAGCAAATAGAAAAGGAGTGTGCTCGTGAAGGGAATTTACTTCCATTTTCTCTTTGCCTTTTAAGTGGCAAAATGGAAGATGTGGGGGCTTGATGCTGGTCCTCTGTATCATTAATAGCAGAAAGTCAATGGCTTCAACGTGATTAGAATCAATTGCTTAAGTTTACAGGCTTTATTCCTTGAATTCAAAGATGCCTTGCATGATGCCAAGTTTAAGTAACATGAATATGAAGGACTGATTTCAGTTATCAGACAGCAGTAAGAGACATGTGCCTGTTGACAGAAGACCACAGCTCTCAGCTCTGCTGCCAGTGATAAGAGGAGTATCTTTGACTACTACCATTATGGAAATAAAACATAAAATTCTAATCTAATGATATAAATTATCTTTGTATCTGACTTTCTCAAACATTTTCATGTATTTCTTCCTACTTTTTGGGTTTTTTTCTGAAAATATCATTAGACCCATTCACAGTGGAAACCTGGGGCAGAAGTTACAACTAGAAGAGCTGCACAAAATGAATTGCTGGACCATCTTTTTTCACTCCTTAAGTACACATACAGGTAGTAAAAACTGATATAGTTCTGTTGAGATTAGGACTTAAGAGACAGGAGACATCATTCATTTGTCAGGGCCCCCGTAATTCAGATATAAAGTAGGTTCCTAAAAGGAGTTAGCAGGTGAACAAGAAATATAAGACAAAGAATTATGAAGCACATTCTGATTCTTTTTGTTCCAAGTGTAACACAGTTGAAATCAACAACCATTATGTTCAATGAAAGGATATTGAATTTGGCAGCAGTCATTTAAATCAAAGTCATCTGCAGTCTCTGCTGTGGAGTGGCAGCATATCTGAGTACTCTGCTACAAACTGCATCTACCAACTTAACAGTAGATGCAGAAAGCTTCCTGTTGTGCTCTGCACTTTCTGGTATTGGGTCTTATGTATTTATATCCACACTTTGAATTCTCTTTTTCACCTGGTAGCTTTAATGGATCTTGCTGTTGAGAAGCAAACACTGCAGACTGCAAACAGAGAGTGATATGTTCCTTAAGAATATTGGTAAACAATGCATTGAAAGACATTTTAAAGGAGAGAGAGATTCCCATGTTTATATGTAGCTCATCTGTGTTTATCTAGGTGCTTCTCCAGGCTCTTATTCATTTCAGGGTGCTGCTTAGAGCAAATATAGAGCTCTTGGCTCACTGAATATAACAAACAAATGGCAAAAGACTAGAGGTTTTGTATGAGCTGTGGTCCCCCAGCACTATACTGTAAGATACATTGTGCCTGCACTCAATGACTACAACTGCCACTTCTTTGGGTTAAAACAACCAGAAATCCTAGATTTGTATTTGGGTTTGGAATGGTTTCACCTGGAGTTGGCAATCTGAAACCAGGTAAGCTAGAAATCCCTTTAAAATCACTGGGGGCAATGCCTGTTCAGCTGGCACTAATATGCAGTTATATAGACATGTAGTAAAGGTGGAATGGCCTGAGATACCTCCCTAAGGTACCATCTATGTTGACTTTTGAATGAGTTGGTTTACAAAAAGTACCATACTGGTAAAGCACTGTGTGTTCTCAAAACAAGAGAAGGGTTTTTTTCATGCCGAGTTTACATCAATCTGAGACCCTCATCAGAAGCAGAAGAAATACTCCAAATACATCAAACACATGATAACATCTCAAGCTGGTGAAGCTGCTAGCTGCAAAGCAAACTGCCAGTAGCCAGCTGTCCTGTGGCAGTGTGAGGCTGCCAAATAACCCCTGTATTGAAATAAAACATGCAAACCATCTCAAAGAACAAATAGATCCTCCAAACAAGACTTGTGCCCAGATAACTTGCAAACAAAGGAGAGCCTGTGTCCTCCAGTGGATTAATTGCTACAAGTACCTGCCATGTTCTCATCACAGCTTTGATTCTGTAGCCTTAAGGAAAACAAAGCTTTCATTGCCTGCAGTGATGCCTGAGACCGTGTGTTTGACAATGTAAAGGGTGAAGGATTATGCCAAGAGATGTTTGCTTGCACACGTGATGGCTCATGGGTCCCTCTTAAAGTTAGCTAGGTAATAATGGTATGATGTGCTTCTGAATCTGACAAATCCAGATATGATATTAAATAATGAGGCCCAATAAGCAAACAGTGAGTCTTTATCCTGAAAACCTGCATTTTTGATTGTATCATTGCAAAAGAATGCATGTGTTTAGATACAGATAGGCAGGGCTATTGATTGTGCAGTCACTTACTCCAGGCTAAAAGGCAGATGGTTACATTATTGTTTGATCTGCAATATTTTGGTGTGAAAACTATCACTGGAACTAACTGGAAAATGAAAGCAACAAAATATTGGAGCTTGGTTTGAATATCCAAGTACCCAACCGATAGAGAACCATGAGCTGTACTGAAGCTGGTTCTTCCAGTGATGAAAACTGATGCAAAGAGACACTGAATCAAGGCAAAATATATTCTTCCAAAAAATGAAGTCAACGCATCTACTTGGAAAGTCCATGTGGATGCTGACACGTTTATTACATTGAGCACCAGTTACTCTGCTCATTATCACTGGCTTTGGTTAAAACAAATATTTATGGATATTGCAAACCCTGATTTTGCAAAGACTACTGCATTTGTCCCCTTATTTTTTCAGTGACTATAACCTGAAGTTAACTCTGACATCCTGTGAGCACAAGGAAAATGACCAAGTAGCACTTTCATTTTCCATAGTCACCATAGGATCCCATTATTCTATGGCAACTCCGTCATATCTTTTGTCGTGTCAGAGAGAGTAACAAGATAAAATATTGGATTTAAAGTATTAATCTTTCAATTTTTCTCTATAGAAGCAGAGTCAATAGCTTCATTTCCCCAGTTAAGGCAAACTAAATAGTGGAATGCTTTGAGTCGCATGTTTGACCCCCTCTCATTTTTAATTAACCGAATCCCTGTTTAGATAATGTGAATAACCATCCCCAGCAAACTCACCATGACAGAAACTGTAGGAAACACTGACATCTTGTGGACCAAAAGATTACTTTTCTCAAATGGTACTCTCGTGTATTGAGGGCATACAGTTGTAGTGCAGAATTCAGTAGGTCTACAGAGGTCAGAAAGTACACAATCCATACATATATGAAATTTCTTATAAGTACCTCATATGCTAAATATAAAGTGTATATATATATGCAAATATACACCTATACATATATACATATACATGCATATACACCTACTGAGAAAAAAAGTGCTTCTATTTACATCTCTGTTGTTTTAACAGGTTTTACTGCAGCTTGTGACTATGTTCTTGCTAGCTTTATGAAGCACAGCGAACAGGCTCTGTGACTGTCAACAGGGCTAATTCCAGAATTCCTGCTTTTCCTTTGTATCTATCTTTTTTTGCCTAACAGAAAGCTCTGACATACACTTTCTCCTTTGGAAAGTGTATAATGCCACATTGCATTGAGTAAAACAGCAGAACTGTGCAAATGAAGGGGCAGAGCTGCTGAATATATGGGGTACAAAATGCACTAAATATTAAAAAGTACCGTTAAAAATGTGGCTCACAGCCTCTTCAATATTTCTTTCAACAGCTTGTGTTTTAGTCATAAAATATATAAACTGCCATAGGCAGCAATTCATTGATGGTAAAGCACAGGCAGTATCTGCCCCTCTATGGAATGGAGCAGCAGTGGCACCTACTGGCCTTGGTCATCTCTCAGCAGGTAAAATTTCTCTCAATCTCCACCAAGCTGTCTTAAATACCTCCCCACCCTGCTAGTAAATGCATCCCGACGAAAAACCTACACCCTTCTACTCTTGGTGCACAGAGAAGCCTATAGCAGGCGTGTTCTGGTGATGCAAAGGATAGGGAGAACTGAGCACATGTATTTCAAAAGCAATGGAAATAAGCCCCATTATCAGGCCCTGCCAAGCAATCCCAGCTCAGAGTTTACAGACTATGACTGTAAAGGAGGAAATGAAGGATGTCCCCATCAAGAGTGATGGCAAAAAGAGGGTTAGCTTTTCTTGCGTATGATCTGACAGGAGAGTATATATGTATCCAAAAAGATCAATATTCATAAATATCCAAACCTCTTTTGTACCAGGAAAAAGCCTTAGACTCCAAGTCAATTTTTATGCTCTCTGAAGTTTCTTTCTTGAGATGCCACCAAAAAAAACGCAGCTGAAATCTGTGTATCAGGTTATCTATCAGAGAATGGACTTGGCAGGTGGAAAGTACAAACATGCAAACCATGTTGGTTTATAAGGTACAATTATTTCTCTTCATGTAATCTTGGTGAGGCAATGAGAGATGGAGAGGCTTGGAGTAAAGATAAAAGGGAAGGGCTGTAAAATGTAATGGCAAAAATACAAAGGTATGTATGTTTCAAGGTATGGGCCTCAGATTTATCCCCCTTCTTTGCTCTTTTGTGAAGCAGCATCACTGCTGTGACTGATATTCAAAATTCACTTGCTTGAAACCATAGTTTTTCACTGGGCAACACAAAAACTTATGTCAAAATGGTTTTAATTATTGAGTTCACCAGGTCCAAGTACCTGCAGATAGGAACAATAGTCCGTAACCCAGTGAATTTCAGATAACGCCTATCTTAAGGCATAGGATAGACCCCAATCTTAATTCATATGACTCTATTTTCTTGATTTCTCCCCAGGATCTGGTCTGTGTCAAAGCTGTGTCAAAGCTCTCTAGCGAGAAGCTCAGAAAGATCTTGGGCCAAAATTGCCTCTTATCTCCATTAGTTGGCTTTAGGAGTAACTTTAGGACCAGGAGAGAAGCCATGCTGTTTGTTTTCCTTTGGGCTGCATCTGAAGTGCACCTGGTATGTGGAAAGTCAGTTGTATATATGTGGAGGTGTAAATCTTCCAGTTGTCCTGATAGTTCTTCTGTGATAGGACCATCAGGCAGAAAATAAACCCTCACTTAAGAGAAGTCATCCTTGTGTGGGATCCTTTCTAAAAGGTTTCTCATATCATAGAGAGCCTAAAAAGGTCTCTAGTGTCACCGTTTGATAAAGGCCACTTGCAAAACCTGACAGAAATGTAGTTTCAGTTTGCCCAATATCCTAAATATCTATTTGATAATATGGGCTAAAATATTAATTTCATTCTTTTGGCTGGAAAATAGCCTAGGTATTATTTTTGCTGTAAATATTTGCACTGGAGATTTCTGTATTTGGTGAGATGAATCTCACTTTAAGTATCTGGTTAATGGTAGTCATTCAGGTCTTGATTCAGTCATGAGCCATTTGATACCAGCTGTATCTTGTTCTGGGAGGACCTAGTTCCCTGGGTAGTCCAGGGGTTGTGTCCTCCAGCAATGTGTGGCTTTCACAGGCATCCTTCAGTGTCTCCAGGGCCATTAGATGCTTGTGCTTAGTTAGTTGAATGAAGCCCTTAAACATCCTCCACTGTCAAGAGAGGTACTTTCAGAGGACAGCTCAGTTTAGCAGATAGAATGACTCAGTCATCCCATATAAGAGCTCCCTGTTGTTACTGAGGTTTACACATTGAGTTTGAGGGACTGGCTCCCATGTCAGTTAATAATGGGAGAGTATGGATGGAAGGTGGATTTTTTTGTTTGCTAAATATTGAAGAAAAATAAATGACTGAACATAATGACAGTAATACTGAGTCAGACCAAAGATCCTCCTAGCCAACCACCCTGTCTCCAACCGTGGCCAAAGGTAGATAGCCACTCCTTACATGGAGGGGCTGAACTGGGCTGTCTATAACACCCACACCATACCACACCTTGTGGAATGAGTGGATCTAGGAAGGCAAAACACAAAGAGAATATAGGACTGAGTAAGTGTGTCATGATATTTTCCCAGTATACTCTCCCAGGCTCCAATACTCTGTGGTTCTGACAGTTCCTGGGGTGTAGGACATGTTTTTATGCATATTCCAAACCCCCCAACCCCAAAAAAACCCACAAAAAACCCCAAAACAAAATAAAACCAGTACAAAAACTATAAAAAAATCAAATTTCTTTTTTCTTCAAATTTTCCAGTTGGATTTTCCATTTGAACTCATGGAAAAGGTAAAACCACCCAAAAAACAGAACCCCAAAAGAGTTTTTTCACTTTGGTTACAATTAGGTAAATACTAAAAAAAAGAAAATCCTGGCAAACTTTCATTCAGATTTCAGACAGGTGCTTTGTGGTTTTCATTCCTCTTTGCACTGTTGCTCATGCAGAGAAATAATTGGAGAATATTATGGGAAACAGCTGCTTTCACAAGCAGACAAGGGTATTTGCTCATGAACCCAGGTATTCATTATCACTCTATGGTGAGCGTACTCCCCAGCCCACCAAAGCATTTCTGCATGTGTTTAGTTTACATCAAAGAGATAATTTCTGTTTTAAAGCAAAGCATGAATACACTTTGCTGGATAATGTTGCTTGTGCAACATATTGCTTTGTACCAGGAGTATTCTCCAACCATTACACTGACCTTAGTGGGCCAGTTACCCAAAGAAGCTCAGAAGACAGAGGAGCAACAGATAGTAACTCACTGCAGTCTTAACTGCAGGGAGCAGGTTGTGAATCAACATAGCTGCTGGTTATATGACCTCTGCTAATTCAAAGAGTGACATCATGAAACAGAAATCCCCTGAGAAAATCCCCTATTGCTTTCCTGCACAGACACAGAACCAGCCTTCCCTGTGATTTACATTCCTCCAATATTAGCTGCCTAAAACTTGGCTGTATAAATCTTTGTTAGTCACCTTGGTGGTTTGTACTGTTATAAATCAGCCTGTTCCACACAGGAAACAGTATGGGTTATTTGAGGAAAAAGAAACATAAAAGTCTTTAGGACAATATATCAAACAGCTTTTCTAGAAGTATTTAATATGAAGACAGGCTGAGAAAGTTGGGGCTGTTCAGCCTGGAGAAGAGAAGGCTGCATGGAGACCTCAGAGCAGCTTCCAGTGTCTGAAGGGGGCCTACAGGGATGCTGGGGAGGGACTCTTCATTAGGGACTGTAGTGACAGGACAAGGGGTAACGGGTTGAAACTTAAACAGCAGAGGTTTAGACTGGATATAAGGAAGAAATTCTTTCCTGTGAGGGTGCTGAGGCACTGGAATGGGTTGCCCAGGGAGGTTGTGAATGCTCCATCCCTGGCAGTGTTCAAGGCCAGGTTGGATGAAGCCTTGGGTGCCATGGTTTAGTGTGAGGTGTCCCTGCCCATGTCAGGGTGGTTGGAACTGGATGATCTTAAGGTCCTTTCCAACCCTAACTATTCTATGATTCTAATCCCAAAGCATCTCTCCTGCCCAGAGCAGATATTGGGATGCTGAGGCAGCTGTGTTATAAATGACAGAAAATCCCATTCAAAATTAATAGCTTCTAGAATAAATTACAAAGAAAAATTAATATGAAACAAAAGTACTTCACGGAATTACAGACCCTTCCCCACCAGAACGACGGCACCGACCCCCCCCCCCCCCCCCCCCGCGGGGTCCTTGGAACCCCCTGAAGCCCCTCAAGCGGCTGTGAGCGATGGGCGCTGCAGAGCAGCGGGCGGCACAGGCACGGGAGAGCAGCGGAGAGCACAGGCACTGCTCGGGCACCCGCAGGCAGCACGCACCGCTCCGGCCAGCGGCAACACGCGAGGGCTGCTTGATCTCTGCGTCTCTGCCACCCCCGGGCTGAGGGCTCAGCCCCTGGCCCAGCACTGAAAGGTCAGCCTGGAGCAGCAGCTCCTCCGGCCTGGCTCTGACTGCTGGCACTGGCCATTAACTGCATGGATGGGACCGGTTCACACCGCACCTGCCTGGCAGTGCTGTGAAAAGCAACTGCATCCAACTGTTCCCCATCAGGAACCCAAAAGCTGACATCATGAACATAGGAAGGTGGATGGAGAGAAAAACTCTGGAATAGCCTTAATTCTCCCCTAGGAAACTGATGGTGGAAGAACCGATTGTCCGATGTCCAGAGCATTCGCCAATCACTTCTTCCACAGATCAGCGTGGCCAGGAGGTCAAGATTCAATGAAGCAAAGACAACAACCAGTTCACTGCTTCCTAGTTCATCATGAGCTGTGCTTGTAACTCCTACACAGGAGCCCTTGTCATGGGAGTCTGAAGTATCTGTCTCTACACAGATTAAGTACTGAATTCTACTAAGCTGAGATTCCAAAGCGGCAAACTCATTTAGCTCAGTTGTTTCAAAGCTCATTGCTTCCTGCAGGTTTAGGAACTCAGTTTAATGCTGGAAACAGTTTTGTGAAGCGAATATATGATGGTTTTAATGTCATTCACCAGCATCTGGATATCGGTTTTCTCTGTACCTCTCTTAATGGCACTTACAAAAACCATCTCATGAAAAACAGGCACGGAGTAAGGAGGGATAAAACACTTCCCGAAAACCAGTCCAGAAATAACATAAAGTGTCTCTGGGAGAAAAGCTTCTCTTTGTATTATTGCCAGAGCATTAGGTAGAATGGAAGGTCTAAGATAATACTGCTTTGAAACGTGCCATCCCTCTTGCACACCCACCCAGCCATTCTTATCCTTGCAAAAATCAACACGGTGAAACGAAACTGCATGTGCCAGCCCATCAGACATTTCTTCAGTGCTTGGAGTCTCCTCTGGGTTCAGAATGAGCCAAAAGATATTCGAGTGACAGACACCATTGAGTTGACCTTGGTGGAGCAGAGGAAGGCAGGAGTCAATGTTTTGTAACAGAAAGGCCTGGCGAAGCTCTGCAGCCAGCTTCTCCTTTAGTGTCCGTACTGGATGATTTGAACTTGGTTCTAGGAAACCCCTGTGAAAAATAAAAGCGGTGGCCATGAACACAAGGTGGTTTCCCAAGGCCAAACTCAAACAAGAGCTGCGGCTGAACCCGTGCACAAGTACATCTGCAGCCTTAGAACCAACCTCCCTGTCCTTTCTGTGCTGCAGCCCTGGAACACAAGGCCATGGCTCGGGGCAGCTGCAAGACCTCCTGCACTCAGGTGCTCGGAAGCTGCAGAATGGGGTCGGGGGAAAGGAGCAGGGTCCCGATATTCTACTTCCAGAAACACTCCCAGCTTCTCACTGCATTGCTCCAATGCTTGTGTGTGCAAGAGGAGCAGGAGGATAGCTCTCTCTTGGACCTTATCTCTGGCCTTAGCAACTCCAAGCCTTTCTCCTTATTCCTCCCGTCCGTTCTACAACTCTCTCATTCCCGTTAGGGGGCTGGAACACACACTTGGCTTCAAAAGCCAGCTGACGTGTGAGCCATCGCACCACACAGTGCTTCGTGCCGTCGGGATGCACTTTTCCTGCATGGGCAGCACGTACTGCCAAGAGCCAGCAGGTCTGCAAGCCCGCCAGCTGGGAAGTGCCTCAAGGAAAGAGGTCGCTCCGCAGGCTTCTACTCTACTGACACGAGGGAAAAGCAGTAGCAGGCAGAGGCGAGCAGTGAGGGGAAAGAGATGTGGTTTATTGTCCCGACAAGGTGTCCACAGCCAGCGCAGGCTGCAGCACCATGTCCTGAGCGCAGCTCTCTCGGGCCTGGCGCCGGCAGTGGGGCACTACTCCTCTTCTTTTGGGTGCATGCAGGAGAAGCTGAAAGTCTTGCGCAGAGGCTTCAATGCCCTCCTGAGGCTGGAAGATCGCCGCTTTCGGAGCGCTTCTGCATCCGGGCAGGTGGCAGTGCCTGCGGGGGAAGGAGAGCTGTAGGCACAGTGCTGGGTGGGCACTGGGCAAGCTCCTGCTGCCACCCAGCACCGAGGGCTTTCCCCAGGGGCTTTCCAGTGAAGGCTTTTGGCCCTTGCCCATGGGGAGGAGGCCGGGGCACGACTGAGCTCACGCACACGCTGCTGCCGGCCTGGCCTGGCCTGGCTGCCACTCAACGCAGGGACGTACCTGGCTCGTCCTCAGCATCCTGAACTGCTGCAGGTGACACTGCCGGTTCATCCTCTTGTGCTGCCCGTGATGCTCTCCTCAGTACTTTGGGCATGAATGAGGACTGCAGAGCTCTGTCTAGAAATGAGCGCCGCCTTGGGGCACGTGCCTGTGATGTTGACTGCTCTTCGATATAGGATACAGAGCCAGGGGAAGCTGGTGCCTCTGCCTCATCCTTTTGTGTCACAGCAGCGAGGGGTGTGTGGTGCTGCTCTTGCTCAGGAGTTCCAGGCAGGGTGGGAACTGCTCGCTCGGTGTCTGCAGGTCCGGTCAGGGCAGGATCCACATCGGGGTCCTGGATGTGCTCCATGACCAAGGCTTTGACCCAGATGTTGCAGTTGGTGACATCCTGCAGCTGGGACAGCTCCCTGTCCTCTTCCCTTCCTTGGTCCTCCTCTTCCTGGACCTTCCCAGTCCTCGTTTCCTCCTGTAATCGCACAACCGGGATGAGGGCATGAGTGTGCTGCAGCTCAGCAGCGGAGCAGCTGGCCCCAGGCAGGGGCAGGCACATCCCCCTCTGCTGTCCCAACCTCTCCTCGGCGCTCACCTGTCTGTGTTGGAGCTCCTGCTCCTCAGGGCCATCCAGCTGCCCGTGCAGGCTGGCTCTCCTCTCCTCTGTCTCGGGGAGCACCAGGAATCTCTCTCCCACACGCAGCACTGGGGAGGCACCTGCTTCCTGCACCTCGGTGTCTGTGGTGCTCGGCACATGCGCCTCCGTCACCGGGGGCTGAGAGTCCTGGTCTGAGGGAGGAGCAGCCGTATGTCCTTGTGTGTCTTCTTCTGGAGCAAAGGGGGGTGTCACAGCCTCTGCTCCCAGGACCTCTGTCAACAACAGTGTCGCTTTGTCCTTGTCTGCTGCTGGGGAGACGACAGCACTGGTGGCCTCTTCTTGCTCTTCTCCCAACACTGGTGACACCATGTCTTGTACACCCTCTCCTGCTGCTGCAACGAGAGGGGCTGTGCTGGGCTGTCCTCCAGGCTCTGCGGCCACATGAGCCCCAGAGTGCTCAGGTGCTGTGGGCCTGATTTTTTTCCCCACCACATGCAAGTACTGGATCGTGTCCCGGTGTTGCAAATGCTGCTGGTCAGTTCCCTGGACTGCAACCACAAGTTGGACCATAGTGTCCCACTCTGCTGATATGACTGTCACCTGCAGATTGCTGTCACGTGCTGCAATGGTCTGTGAGGCCTGTTCCTGTCTCGGTGCCTGTGCTTCTGCCTGCACCTCGGTGTCTGTGGTGCCGCCTGCCTGCGCCTCAGTCACTGGATGCTGAGCATCCTGGAGCAAGGGAGAAGCGACGGCACCTCCTTTGTGTGCTGCTGGCTCAGGCTGGGGTGTCACAGCCTCTGCCGCAGGGATCTCTGGCACGGCAGCTGCAACTTTCCCCTTGTCTGCTGCCGGGGAGGCAAGGGTTCTGCTGCGCTCCCCCTGAGGCTTTGCTGCAACCGGCGCCTCAACTGTTGCAGGTGGCATTGCCACCTTGGCCCCAGGCAGCCTTTTGGTTATGGTCTTCCGTTCCAGCTGGCTCTTCTTGGTTTTCTGGGCCACGGCCACAGGTGGGAGCAGAGGCTTCCTCTCTATGTGTGTGGCTGTGACCTGCAGAGCTGCCTTGGATCCTCTGCCACTGTCCGGGGCAGGTGCCTTTCTCTGTCCTTGTGCCGTGGCCTCCTGCTTGCTGAAGCCACGGGAAGCTCGTGCTGGTGCCACTGGAGGGAGCGGTGCCAGTTTCTCCTTAATACCTGCAGGCAGGCTGCTTCTCTTTGGCTGCTCCCTAGGGTCGGTCTTGCTTGCCAGTGGGGGCAGGTGCTGTGGCAACACCTTGTGGTGTAGCCCTGGCGACCTGGTGTTGAGGCTGCCCTTGCTGCCCATTGTCGGTATCGCCGGCAGGTGCTCGGCCACTCTCCCAGCATTTCTCATTGTAGTTTGAGTGGCACGGTCCTTGCTGCTGGGAACTGCCTGGACAGTGGCTGTTCTTGTGCTTGTTCCTGCAGCCCTGCTGCGTGGTGGCTCCTGCCGTGCCTCTGGCTGCTGGTGGGGTTCCTGCCTCCCTGCCACAGTTGACCGCCTGATGAACCTTCTTATGGGTCTTTCTGAAGGAGGTGGTGGCCGGGGTGTCATTACCACCACTGGTGGCAGACGAAGCGTCTGCTCCTGCATTGCACCACTGGGGTGGTGCAGCACCACTCCGTGCTTCGGGCAGCACATCTGCAAGAGAAGCCAAGGAGAGGCTGTGTGATGGTGTCCCCTGCGCCCGCATCCCAACTCATGCAGTTGGGCTCCCCTGGCAGCCCCAGGGCAGGGCTCAGCCTCGCAGGCTGCTGCCGCCTGCTCCCCGCTCCGGCAGGGGAGAGGGCTGGCCAGCCGCAGCCCACGGCCACTGCCCAGAGCAGCCCCGGCGTGGCCGGGCAGCCTGACGGGCACGGCAATGGGGCACTCGGCTTGCTCCCTCCTGCTCCTCCCGCACACCCGTCTGCAGCTCCCATGGTCGGGAGGACATTGGGCCCCATCTCCCTCCCTCTGCTTACCTGTGCCTGCGGGTTGATGACAGGCAGAAAGCCCTGAGAGTAGGGCACCTGTGGCACGGTGATCCCATGGCGGCATGAGGCGAGGCTCGGTCTGCCCTGCTGCTCTTCCTCGGGCTGCCTGCGGGCCCCCTGCGGGCGGGAGGAGGAGCAAGAGGTGAATGCGGCTGCATTTGCACACCTGCCCCCTCAGTGCCGGCAAGCCCGGCCCCGGCACCCGGCGGCTCCGTACGGCCCTGTCCCACCACCGCCTGTCCCTCCTGCCCCGGCCCTCACCTTCCGCATCCTCTGTGTCCTCGGCCTGCCCTCAGCGGGCCGGGAACGGGCGTTCGCCTCTTTACCTACGGGCATCTCTCACGTCCTGGGACGCTGACCTGCCCTAGGCTTCCAGGGAAGTTGCTGCTTCCTGAGGGAAGCTGCTCCTCTGGCCTGGGCTACTGCAGGGCTCTCGCTCCTTATATACCCCACGGTCAGCACGGGGTTACCCGCGTCACAATGGTCTCTGGGCACAAGGAGTCCCCCTGCATTGGAATGTCTCCAAGGTAACAGTGGAGATGCCCACACCCATGAGTGGTTCCAATCAGTTCCACAGCATCTCCACAGCCACCACCGAGGCTTTGTGATGGCGGTGGCGTTGTCCCCATGGCAACGGGGCACAACAGGGCGGCTGCGGGCACTCATCGAGTCAACCGGGTTGGAAAAGACCTTTAAGGTGATCAAGTCCAACCATTCCCCAGCACAGCCAAGGCCACCACTAACCCATGGCACTGGGGTCTTGTCTACACAGTGTTTGTCTATGTGCTTTCCCCCATTTCATAGGTGGAGATTTTCTAGGGGAAGTACCTACTGCAGACTTGTTTGCAAGGAGCCCACATCCTCCTGGTGCACACAGCAGGGATGAAAGTTTGAAGCAGCCAGTGCAGTGGTTAGCGGCATTGTTGGCCATTCCCAGGACTGATGCTCTACAAATAGCTTACATTGCCAGCCTGTGTTGAGACGAGAATGAGGTTTGGTTCTTGAAGAAATGGAGAAATGGGATTTGACAGAGATGCTCCGAGGTGTTTCTTTTTGCTGTTCCATTCAGCTGATGTGTTTCTGATAAAGAAATCAAAGGGAACAGCTGGGCATGAGAGTGTCCGATACCATTCTTCTGCACAGCATGCCCCAGCTTTCCTGTCACTCCATTTTCCAGTTATGCTTACGGTGTCAGTGGCAAGCCATGAGGAGCCCACAGGGACAGGACACAGCATTACTTCACTGTGGGGCTCATAGGGGGGATTCTTGCCCATTTTTAATTTAATATTCTATTAATAAAGTAGTTTATTAAATTAATATTCACTCTCAAGTCCTGAATAAATTATTTTCTGAGGTTTTCACCTCTTCTCTGCTTTGTATCAGTGACTCTGTGTTTTCCCTGGCTCACCTGTGGTATTCAGAACTGCAATGTGTCACATACCACAGGCTCTTTGCATGCAGGAACCCTTCTGGAGCAAAAGGTGCAGACCCTCATACTTAACAGCTACATTTAGGCAAAGCATTTCAATTAGGTGCTTAAGTTTAGACAGTGGTAATGTTCCTGAAAGACAATAATTGCTACTGTGATGAGGAGTGTTCTTTGATTATCATCTGTTGGGTTTTTTATAGGCATTTTAGGGGAGAAGGCTTGGTAGAACTCACACATAGTCAGCATTTCTACTGCTAAAATTTCATGAGGAACAACTTGTGCCAGGCATTTCCTTAAATGCATTGTTCACCCCATCTCTTCAAGAAATGTAATCAGTGTAAAAAAGACAGCAGTTTGCCTTTAATGATGAATAAGAAGTGTTGATGTACTACTATTGTACTACATTGTATTGTTGATGTACTACTACTAAAAAGTGTTGATGTATTACTATTGTATTATTGTTTGCTTGACCTTTCCGTAACTCCTTGAGCAATGCTTTGGGAATAGCCAAATGTTGTTAGTGGAGTAAACTTGAGTCAATAATTAAAATACTTTCACACTGAAGTGCTCTTTAAGCACTGGATTAAAACTAAACTTAGGAGCATGGAAGAGAGATCCTAAGTGCATGGAGGTTTTGTGTCTGTGCATGTGAGTTTGGTTGGGGCTTTTTCAGTTGTTTTTCTTGTAGGTTGGTTGGGGTTTTGCAATCTTGTTATTCTTTACTGAAAAATATCATTCAAGCATGGCTGAAACCATGAATTTGTGTCAGGTTTTTAGCCATGGAAATTGCTGTCCTTCTGGAAAACACATGGTTCGGGGCAGCTGCAAGACCTCCTGCACTCAGGTGCTCGGAAGCTGCAGAATGGGGTCGGGGGAAAGGAGCAGGGTCCCGATATTCTACTTCCAGAAACACTCCCAGCTTCTCACTGCATTGCTCCAGTGCTTGTGTGTGCAAGAGGAGCAGGAGGATAGCTCTCTCTCGGACCTTATCTCTGGCCTTAGCAACTCCAAGCCTTTCTCCTTATTCCTCCCGTCCGTTCTACAACTCTCTCATTCCCGTTAGGGGGCTGGAACACACACTTGGCTTCAAAAGCCAGCTGACGTGTGAGCCATCGCACCACACAGTGCTTCGTGCCGTCGGGATGCGCTTTTCCTGCATGGGCAGCACGTGCTGCCAAGAGCCAGCAGGTCTGCAAGCCCGCCAGCTGGGAAGTGCCTCAAGGAAAGAGGTCGCTCCACAGGCTTCTACTCTACTGACATGAGGGAAAAGCAGTAGCAGGCAGAGGCGAGCAGTGGGGGGAAAGAGATGTGGTTTATTGTCCCGACAAGGTGTCCACAGCCAGCGCAGGCTGCAGCACCATGTCCTGAGCGCAGCTCTCTCGGGCCTGGCGCCGGCAGTGGGGCACTACTCCTCTTCTTTTGGGTGCATGCAGGAGAAGCTGAAAGTCTTGCGCAGAGGCTTCAGTGCCTTCCTGAGGCTGGAAGATCGCCGCTTTCGGAGCGCTTCTGCATCCGGGCAGGTGGCAGTGCCTGCGGGGGAAGGAGAGCTGTAGGCACAGTGCTGGGTGGGCACTGGGCAAGCTCCTGCTGCCACCCAGCACCAAGGGCTTTCCCCAGGGGCTTTCCAGTGAAGGCTTTTGGCCCTCGCCCATGGGGAGGAGGCCGGGGCACGACTGAGCTCAAGCACACGCTGCTGCCGGCCTGGCCTGGCCTGGCTGCCACTCGACGCAGGGACGTACCTGGCTCGTCCTCAGCATCCTGAACTGCTGCAGGTGACACTGCCGGTTCATCCTCTTGTGCTGCCCGTGATGCTCTCCTCAGTACTTTGGGCATGAATGAGGACTGCAGAGCTCTGTCTAGAAGTGAGCGCCGCCTTGGGGCACGTGCCTGTGATGTTGACTGCTCTTCGATATAGGATGCAGAGCCAGGGGAAGCTGGTGCCTCTGCCTCATCCTTTTGTGTCACGGCAGCGAGGGGTGTGTGGTGCTGCTCTTGCTCAGGAGTTCCAGGCAGGGTGGGAACTGCTCGCTCGGTGTCTGCAGGTCCGGTCAGGGCAGGATCCACATCGGGGTCCTGGATGTGCTCCATGACCAAGGCTTTGACCCAGATGTTGCAGTTGGTGACATCCTGCAGCTGGGACAGCTCCCTGTCCTCTTCCCTTCCTTGGTCCTCCTCTTCCTGGACCTTCCCAGTCCTCGTTTCCTCCTGTAATCGCACAACCGGGATGAGGGCATGAGTGTGCTGCAGCTCAGCAGTGGAGCAGCTGGCCCCAGGCAGGGGCAGGCTCATCCCCCTGTGCTGTCCCAACCTCTCCTCGGCGCTCACCTGTCTGTGTTGGAGCTCCCGCTCCTCAGGGCCATCCAGCTGCCCGTGCAGGCTGGCTCTCGTCTCCTCTGTCTCGGGGAGCACCAGGAATCTCTCTCCCACATGCAGCCCCAGGAAGGCACCTGCTTCCTGCACCTCGGTGTCTGTGGTGCTCGGCACATGCGCCTCCGTCACCGGGGGCTGAGAGTCCTGGTCTGAGGGAGGAGCAGCCGTATGTCCTTGTGTGTCTTCTTCTGGAGCAAAGGGGGGTGTCACAGCCTCTGCTCCCAGGACCTCTGTCAACAACAGTGTCGCTTTGTCCTTGTCTGCTGCTGGGGAGACGACAGCACTGGTGGCCTCTTCTTGCTCTTCTCCCAACACTGGTGACACCATGTCTTGTACACCCTCTCCTGCTGCTGCAACCAGAGGGGCTGTGCTGGGCTGTCCTCCAGGCTCTGCGGCCACATGAGCCCCAGAGTGCTCAGGTGCTGTGGGCCTGATTCTTTTCCCCACCACATGCAAGTACTGGATCGTGTCCCGGTGTTGCAAATGCTGCTGGTCAGTTCCCTGGACTGCAACCACAAGTTGGACCATAGTGTCCCACTCTGCTGATATGACTGTCACCTGCAGATTGCTGTCACGTGCTGCAATGGTCTGTGAGGCCTGTTCCTGTCTCGTTGCCTGTGCTTCTGCCTGCACCTCGGTGTCTGTGGTGCCGCCTGCCTGCGCCTCAGTCACTGGATGCTGAGCATCCTGGAGCAAGGGAGAAGCGACGGCACCTCCTTTGTGTGCTGCTGGCTCAGGCTGGGGTGTCACAGCCTCTGCAGCAGGGATCTCTGGCAGGGCAGCTGCAACTTTCCCCTTGTCTGCTGCTGGGGAGGCAAGGGTTCTGCTGCGCTCCCCCTGAGGCTTTGCTGCAACCGGCGCCTCAACTGTTGCAGGTGGCATTGCCACCTTGGCCCCAGGCAGCCTTTTGGTTATGGTCTTCCGTTCCAGCTGGCTCTTCTTGGTTTTCTGGGCCACGGCCACAGGTGGGAGCAGAGGCTTCCTCTCTATGTGTGTGGCTGTGACCTGCAGAGCTGCCTTGGATCCTCTGCCACTGTCCGGGGCAGGTGCCTTTCTCTGTCCTTGTGCCGTGGCCTCCTGCTTGCTGAAGCCACGGGAAGCTCGTGCTGGTGCCACTGGAGGGAGCGGTGCCAGTTTCTCCTTAATAGCTGCAGGCAGGCTGCTTCTCTTTGGCTGCTCCCTAGGGTCGGTCTTGCTGGCCAGTGGGGGCAGGTGCTGTGGCAACACCTTGTGGTGTAGCCCTGGCGACCTGGTGTTGAGGCTGCCCTTGCTGCCCATTGTCGGTATCGCCGGCAGGTGCTCGGCCACTCTCCCAGCATTTCTCATTGTAGTTTGAGTGGCACGGTCCTTGCTGCTTGGGGCTGCTTGGACAGTGGCTGTTCTTGTGCTTGTTCCTGCAGCCCTGCTGCGTGGTGGCTCCTGCCGTGCCTCTGGCTGCTGGTGGGGTTCCTGCCTCCCTGCCACAGTTGACCGCCTGATGAACCTTCTTATGGGTTTTTCTGAAGGAGGTGGTGGCCGGGGTGTCATTACCACCACTGGTGGCAGATGAAGCGTCTGCTCCTGCATTGCACCACTGGGGTGGTGCAGCACCACTCCGTGCTTCGGGCAGCACATCTGCAAGAGAAGCCGAGGAGAGGCTGTGTGATGGTGTCCCCTGCGCCCGCATCCCAACTCATGCAGTTGGGCTCCCCTGGCAGCCCCAGGGCAGGGCTCAGCCCCGCAGGCTGCTGCCGCCTGCTCCCCGCTCCGGCAGGGGAGAGGGCTGGCCAGCCGCAGCCCACGGCCACTGCCCAGAGCAGCCCCGGCGTGGCCGGGCAGCCTGACGGGCACGGCAATGGGGCACTCGGCTTGCTCCCTCCTGCTCCTCCCGCACACCCGTCTGCAGCTCCCATGGTCGGGAGGACATTGGGCCCCATCTCCCTCCCTCTGCTTACCTGTGCCTGCGGGTTGATGACAGGCAGAAAGCCCTGAGAGTAGGGCACCTGTGGCACGGTGATCCCATGGCGGGATGAGGCGAGGCTCGGTCTGCCCTGCTGCTCTTCCTCGGGCTGCCTGCGGGCCCCCTGCGGGCGGGAGGAGGAACAAGAGGTGCATGATGAATGCGGCTGCATTTGCACACCTGCCCCCTCAGTGCCGGCAAGCCCGGCCCCGGCACCCGGCGGCTCCGTACGGCCCTGCCCCACCACCGCCTGTCCCTCCTGCCCCGGCCCTCACCTGCCGCATCCTCTGTGTCCTCGGCCTGCCCTCAGCGGGCCGGGAACGGGCGTTCGCCTCTTTACCTACGGGCATCTCTCACGTCCTGGGACGCTGACCTGCCCTAGGCTTCCAGGGAAGTTGCTGCCTCCTGAGGGAGGCTGCTCCTCTGGCCTGGGCTACTGCAGGGCTCTCGCTCCTTATATACCCCACGGTCAGCGCAGGGTTACCCGCGTCACAATGGTCTCTGGGCACAAGGAGTCCCCCTGCATTGGAATGTCTCCAAGGTAACAGTGGAGATGCCCACACCCATGAGTGGTTCCAATCAGTTCCACAGCATCTCCACAGCCACCACCGAGGCTTTGTGATGGCGGCGGCATTGTCCCCATGGCAACTGGGCACAACAGGGCTGCTGCGGGCACTCATAGAGTCAACCGGGTTGGAAAAGACCTTTAAGGTGATCAAGTCCAACCATTCCCCAGCACAGCCAAGGCCACCACTAACCCATGGCACTGGGGGCCTTGTCTACACAGTGTTTGTCTATGTGCTTTCCCCCATTTCATAGGTGGAGATTTTCTAGGGGAAGTACCTACTGCAGACTTGTTTGCAAGGAGCCCACAGTCCTCCTGGTGCACACAGCAGGGATGAAAGTTTGAAGCAGCCAGTGCAGTGGTTAGCGGCATTGTTGGCCATTCCCAGGACTGATGCTCTACAAATAGCTTACATTGCCAGCCTGTGTTGAGACGAGAATGAGGTTTGGTTCTTGAAGAAATGGAGAAATGGGATTTGACAGAGATGCTCCGAGGTGTTTCTTTTTGCTGTTCCATTCAACTGATGCGTTTCTGATAAAGAAATCAAAGGGAACAGCTGGGCATGAGAGTGTCCGATACCATTCTTCTGCACAGCATGCCCCAGCTTTCCTGTCACTCCATTTTCCAGTTATGCTTACGGTGTCAGTGGCAAGCCATGAGGAGCCCACAGGGACAGGACACAGCATTACTTCACTGTGGGGCTCATAGGGGGGATTCTTGCCCATTTTTAATTTAATATTCTATTAATAAAGTAGTTTATTACATTAATATTCACTCTCAAGTCCTGAATAAATCATTTTCTGAGGTTTTCACCTCTTCTCTGCTTTGTATCAGTGACTCTGTGTTTTCCCTGGCTCACCTGTGGTATTCAGAACTGCAATGTGTCACATACCACAGGCTCTTTGCATGCAGGAACCCTTCTGGAGCAAAAGGTGCAGACAGCACGCTCTCGGACACCCTCATACTTAACAGCTACATTTAGGCAAAGCATTTCAATTAGGTGCTTAAGTTTAGACAGTGGTAATGTTCCTGAAAGACACAATAATTGCTACTGTGATGAGGAGTGTTCTTTGATTATCATCTGTTGGGTTTTTTTATAGGCATTTTGAGGGACAAGGCTTGGTAGAACTCACACATAGTCAGCATTTCTACTGCTAAAATTTCATGAGGAACAACTTGTGCCAGGCATTTTCTTAAATGCATTGTTCACCCCATCTCTTAAAGAAATGTAATCAGTGTAAAAAAGACAGCAGTTTGCCTTATGATGAATAAGAAGCGTTGATGTACTACTATTGTACTACATTGTATTGTTGATGTACTACTACTAAAAAGTGTTGATGTATTACTATTGTATTATTGTTTGCTTGACCTTTCCATAACTCCTTGAGCAATGCTTTTGGAATAGCCTAATGTTGTTAGTGGAGTAAACTTGAGTCAATAATTAAAATACTTTCACACTGAAGTGCTCTTTAAGCACTGGATTAAAACTAAACTTAGGAGCATGGAAGAGAGATCCTAAGTGCATGGGGGTTTTGTGTCTGTGCATGCAAGTTTGGTTGGGGCTTTTTCAGTTGTTTTTCTTGTAGGTTGGTTGGGGTTTTGCAATCTTGTTATTCTTTACTGAAAAATATCATTCAGGCATGGCTGAAACCATGAATTTCTGTCAGGTTTTTAGCCATGGAAATTGCTGTCCTTCTGGAAAACACATGGTTCGGGGCAGCTGCAAGACCTCCTGCACTCAGGTGCTCGGAAGCTGCAGAATGGGGTCGGGGGAAAGGAGCAGGGTCCCAATATTCTACTTCCAGAAACACTCCCAGCTTCTCACTGCATTGCTCCAGTGCTTGTGTGTGCAAGAGGAGCAGGAGGATAGCTCTCTCTCGGACCTTATCTCTGGCCTTAGCAACTCCAAGCCTTTCTCCTTATTCCTCCCGTCCGTTCTACAACTCTCTCATTCCCGTTAGGGGGCTGGAACACACACTTGGCTTCAAAAGCCAGCTGACGTGTGAGCCATCGCACCACACAGTGCTTCGTGCCGTCGGGATGCGCTTTTCCTGCATGGGCAGCACGTGCTGCCAAGAGCCAGCAGGTCTGCAAGCCCGCCAGCTGGGAAGTGCCTCAAGGAAAGAGGTCGCTCCACAGGCTTCTACACTACTGACACGAGGGAAAAGCAGGAGCAGGCAGAGGCGAGCAGTGGGGGGAAAGAGATGTGGTTTATTGTCCCGACAAGGTGTCCACAGCCAGCGCAGGCTGCAGCACCATGTCCTGAGCGCAGCTCTCTCGGGCCTGGCACCGGCAGTGGGGCACTACTCCTCTTCTTTTGGGTGCATGCAGGAGAAGCTGAAAGTCTTGCGCAGAGGCTTCAGTGCGTTCCTGAGGCTGGAAGATCGCCGCTTTCGGAGCGCTTCTGCATCCGGGCAGGTGGCAGTGCCTGCGGGGGAAGGAGAGCTGTAGGCACAGTGCTGGGTGGGCACTGGGCAAGCTCCTGCTGCCACCCAGCACCGAGGGCTTTCCCAGGGGCTTTCCAGTGAAGGCTTTTGGCCCTCGCCCA
Source organism: Melopsittacus undulatus (assembly GCF_012275295.1). Classification (NCBI taxonomy): domain Eukaryota; kingdom Metazoa; phylum Chordata; class Aves; order Psittaciformes; family Psittaculidae; genus Melopsittacus; species Melopsittacus undulatus. Next base: position 1,433,003 of record NC_047531.1, read on the forward strand.
TGGGGAGGAGGCCGGGGCACAACTGAGCTCACGCACACGCTGCTGCCGGCCTGGCCTGGCCTGGCTGCCACTCGACGCAGGGACGTACCTGGCTCGTCCTCAGCATCCTGAACTGCTGCAGGTGACACTGCCGGTTCATCCTCTTGTGCTGCCCGTGATGCTCTCCTCAGTACTTTGGGCATGAATGAGGACTGCAGAGCTCTGTCTAGAAAGTGAGCGCCGCCTTGGGGCACGTGCCTGTGATGTTGACTGCTCTGCGATATAGGATGCAGAGCCAGGGGAAGCTGGTGCCTCTGCCTCATCCTTTTGTGTCACGGCAGCGAGGGGTGTGTGGTGCTGCTCTTGCTCAGGAGTTCCAGGCAGGGTGGGAACTGCTTGCTCGGTGTCTGCAGGTCCGGTCAGGGCAGGATCCACATCGGGGTCCTGGATGTGCTCCATGACCAAGGCTTTGACCCAGATGTTGCAGTTGGTGACATCCTGCAGCTGGGACAGCTCCCTGTCCTCTTCCCTTCCTTGGTCCTCCTCTTCCTGGACCTTCCCAGTCCTCGTTTCCTCCTGTAATCGCACAACCGGGATGAGGGCATGAGTGTGCTGCAGCTCAGCAGTGGAGCAGCTGGCCCCAGGCAGGGGCAGGCTCATCCCCCTGTGCTGTCCCAACCTCTCCTCGGCGCTCACCTGTCTGTGTTGGAGCTCCCGCTCCTCAGGGCCATCCAGCTGCCCGTGCAGGCTGGCTCTCGTTTCCTCTGTCTCGGGGAGCACCAGGAATCTCTCTCCCACATGCAGCCACTGGGAGGCACCTGCTTCCTGCACCTCGGTGTCTGTGGTGCTCGGCACATGCGCCTCCGTCACCGGGGGCTGAGAGTCCTGGTCTGAGGGAGGAGCAGCCGTATGTCCTTGTGTGTCTTCTTCTGGAGCAAAGGGGGGTGTCACAGCCTCTGCTCCCAGGACCTCTGTCAACAAAAGTGTCGCTTTGTCCTTGTCTGCTGCTGGGGAGACGACAGCACTGGTGGCCTCTTCTTGCTCTTCTCCCAACACTGGTGACTACCATGTCTTGTACACCCTCTCCTGCTGCTGCAACGAGAGGGGCTGTGCTGGGCTGTCCTCCAGGCTCTGCGGCCACATGAGCCCCAGAGTGCTCAGGTGCTGTGGGCCTGATTTTTTTCCCCACCACATGCAAGTACTGGATCGTGTCCCGGTGTTGCAAATGCTGCTGGTCAGTTCCCTGGACTGCAACCACAAGTTGGACCATAGTGTCCCACTCTGCTGATATGACTGTCACCTGCAGATTGCTGTCACTGTGCTGCAATGGTCTGTGAGGCCTGTTCCTGTCTCGGTGCCTGTGCTTCTGCCTGCACCTCGGTGTCTGTGGTGCCGCCTGCCTGCGCCTCAGTCACTGGATGCTGAGCATCCTGGAGCAAGGGAGAAGCGACGGCATCCTCCTTTGTGTGCTGCTGGCTCAGGCTGGGGTGTCACAGCCTCTGCCGCAGGGATCTCTGGCACGGCAGCTGCAACTTTCCCCTTGTCTGCTGCCGGGGAGGCAAGGGTTCTGCTGCGCTGCCCCTGAGGCTTTGCTGCAACCGGCGCCTCAACTGTTGCAGGTGGCATTGCCACCTTGGCCCCAGGCAGCCTTTTGGTTATGGTCTTCAGTTCCAGCTGGCTCTTCTTGGTTTTCTGGGCCACGGCCACAGGTGGGAGCAGAGGCTTCCTCTCTATGTGTGTGGCTGTGACCTGCAGAGCTGCCTTGGATCCTCTGCCACTGTCCGGGGCAGGTGCCTTTCTCTGTCCTTGTGCCGTGGCCTCCTGCTTGCTGAAGCCACGGGAAGCTCGTGCTGGTGCCACTGGAGGGAGCGGTGCCAGTTTCTCCTTAATAGCTGCAGGCAGGCTGCTTCTCTTTGGCTGCTCCCTAGGGTCGGTCTTGCTGGCCAGTGGGGGCAGGTGCTGTGGCAACACCTTGTGGTGTAGCCCTGGCGACCTGGTGTTGAGGCTGCCCTTGCTGCCCATTGTCGGTATCGCCGGCAGGTGCTCGGCCACTCTCCCAGCATTTCTCATTGTAGTTTGAGTGGCACGGTCCTTGCTGCTTGGAACTGCCTGGACAGTGGCTGTTCTTGTGCTTGTTCCTGCAGCCCTGCTGCGTGGTGGCTCCTGCCGTGCCTCTGGCTGCTGGTGGGGTTCCTGCCTCCCTGCCACAGTTGGCCGCCTGATGTACCTTCTTATGGGTTTTTCTGAAGGAGGTGGTGGCCGGGGTGTCATTACCACCACTGGTGGCAGACGAAGCGTCTGCTCCTGCATTGCACCACTGGGGTGGTGCAGCACCACTCCGTGCTTCGGGCAGCACATCTGCAAGAGAAGCCGAGGAGAGGCTGTGTGATGGTGTCCCCTGCGCCCGCATCCCAACTCATGCAGTTGGGCTCCCCTGGCAGCCCCAGGGCAGGGCTCAGCCCCGCAGGCTGCTGCCGCCTGCTCCCCGCTCCGGCAGGGGAGAGGGCTGGCCAGCCGCAGCCCACGGCCACTGCCCAGAGCACCCCCGGCGTGCCCGGGCAGCCTGACGGGCACGGCACGGGGGCACTCGGCTTGCTCCCTCCTGCTCCTCCCGCACACCCGTCTGCAGCTCCCATGGTCGGGAGGACATTGGGCCCCATCTCCCTCTCTCTGCTTACCTGTGCCTGTGGGTTGATGACAGGCAGAAAGCCCTGAGAGTAGGGCACCTGTGGCACGGTGATCCCATGGCGGCATGAGGCGAGGCTCGGTCTGCCCTGCTGCTCTTCCTCGGGCTGCCTGCGGGCCCCCTGCGGGCGGGAGGAGGAGCAAGAGGTGAATGCGGCTGCATTTGCACACCTGCCCCCTCAGTGCCGGCAAGCCCGGCCCCGGCACCCGGCGGCTCTGTAGGGCCCTGCCCCACCACCGCCTGTCCCTCCTGCCCCGGCCCTCACCTGCCGCATCCTCTGTGTCCTCGGCCTGCCCTCAGCGGGCCGGGAACGGGCGTTCGCCTCTTTACCTACGGGCATCTCTCACGTCCTGGGACGCTGACCTGCCCTAGGCTTCCAGGGAAGTTGCTGCCTCCTGAGGGAGGCTGCTCCTCTGGCCTGGGCTACTGCAGGGCTCTCGCTCCTTATATACCCCACGGTCAGTGCGGGGTTACCGACGTCACAATGGTCTCTGGGCCCAAAGAGTCCCCCTGCATTGGAATGTCTCCAAGGTAACAGTGGAGATGCCCACACCCATGAGTGGTTCCAATCAGTTCCACAGCATCTCCACAGCCACCACCGAGGCTTTGTGATGGCGGTGGCGTTGTCCCCATGGCAACTGGGCACAACAGGGCGGCTGCGGGCACTCATAGAGTCAACCGGGTTGGAAAAGACCTTTAAGGTGATCAAGTCCAACCATTCCCCAGCACAGCCAAGGCCACCACTAACCCATGGCACTGGGGGCCTTGTCTACACAGTGTTTGTCTATGCGCTTTCCCCCATTTCATAGGTGGAGATTTTCTAGGGGAAGTACCTACTGCAGACTTGTTTGCAAGGAGCCCACAGTCCTCCTGGTGCACACAGCAGGGATGAAAGTTTGAAGCAGCCAGTGCAGTGGTTAGCGGCATTGTTGGCCATTCCCAGGACTGATGCTCTACAAATAGCTTACATTGCCAGCCTGTGTTGAGATGAGAATGAGGTTTGGTTCTTGAAGAAATGGAGAAATGGGATTTGACAGAGATGCTCCGAGGTGTTTCTTTTTGCTGTTCCATTCAACTGATGCATTTCTGATAAAGAAATCAAAGGGAACAGCTGGGCATGAGAGTGTCCGATACCATTCTTCTGCACAGCATGCCCCAGCTTTCCTGTCACTCCATTTTCCAGTTATGTTTACGGTGTCAGTGGCAAGCCATGAGGAGCCCATAGGGACAGGACACAGCATTACTTCACTGTGGGGCTCATAGGGGGGATTCTTGCCCATTTTTAATTTAATATTCTATTAATAAAGTAGTTTATTAAATTAATATTCACTCTCAAGTCCTGAATAAATCATTTTCTGAGGTTTTCACCTCTTCTCTGCTTTGTATCAGTGACTCTGTGTTTTCCCTGGCTCCCCTGTGGTATTCAGAACTGCAATGTGTCACATACCACAGGCTCTTTGCATGCAGGAACCCTTCTGGAGCAAAAGGTGCAGACAGCACGCTCTCGGACACCCTCATACTTAACAGCTACATTTAGGCAAAGCATTTCAATTAGGTGCTTAAGTTTACACAGTGGTAATGTTCCTGAAAGACACAATAATTGCTACTGTGATGAGGAGTGTTCTTTGATTATCATCTGTTGGGATTTTTTATAGGCATTTTGAGGGACAAGGCTTGGTAGAACTCACACATAGTCAGCATTTCTACTGCTAAAATTTCATGAGGAACAACTTGTGCCAGGCATTTCCTTAAATGCATTGTTCACCCCATCTCTTCAAGAAATGTAATCAGTGTAAAAAAGACAGCAGTTTGCCTTATGATGAATAAGAAGCGTTGATGTACTACTATTGTACTACATTGTATTGTTGATGTACTACTACTAAAAAGTGTTGATGTACTACTATTGTATTATTGTTTGCTTGACCTTTCCGTAACTCCTTGAGCAATGCTTTTGGAATAGCCAAATGTTGTTAGTGGAGTAAACTTGAGTCAATAATTAAAATACTTTCACACTGAAGTGCTCTTTAAGCACTGGATTAAAACTAAACTTAGGAGCATGGAAGAGAGATCCTAAGTGCATGGGGGTTTTGTGTCTGTGCATGCAAGTTTGGTTGGGGCTTTTTCAGTTGTTTTTCTTGTAGGTTGGTTGGGGTTTTGCAATCTTGTTATTCTTTACTGAAAAATATCATTCAGGCATGGCTGAAACCATGAATTTGTGTCAGGTTTTTAGCCATGGAAATTGCTGTCCTTCTGGAAAACACATGGTTCGGGGCAGCTGCAAGACCTCCTGCACTCAGGTGCTCGGAAGCTGCAGAATGGGGTCGGGGGAAAGGAGCAGGGTCCCAATATTCTACTTCCAGAAACACTCCCAGCTTCTCACTGCATTGCTCCAGTGCTTGTGTGTGCAAGAGGAGCAGGAGGATAGCTCTCTCTCGGACCTTATCTCTGGCCTTAGCAACTCCAAGCCTTTCTCCTTATTCCTCCCGTCCGTTCTACAACTCTCTCATTCCCGTTAGGGGGCTGGAACACACACTTGGCTTCAAAAGCCAGCTGACGTGTGAGCCATTGCACCACACAGTGCTTCGTGCCGTCGGGATGCGCTTTTCCTGCATGGGCAGCACGTGCTGCCAAGAGCCAGCAGGTCTGCAAGCCCGCCAGCTGGGAAGTGCCTCAAGGAAAGAGGTCGCTCCGCAGGCTTCTACTCTACTGACACGAGGGAAAAGCAGTAGCAGGCAGAGGCGAGCAGTGGGGGGAAAGAGATGTGGTTTATTGTCCCGACAAGGTGTCCACAGCCAGCGCAGGCTGCAGCACCATGTCCTGAGCGCAGCTCTCTCGGGCCTGGTGCCGGCAGTGGGGCACTACTCCTCTTCTTTTGGGTGCATGCAGGAGAAGCTGAAAGTCTTGCGCAGAGGCTTCAGTGCCTTCCTGAGGCTGGAAGATCGCCGCTTTCGGAGCGCTTCTGCATCCGGGCAGGTGGCAGTGCCTGCGGGGGAAGGAGAGCTGTAGGCACAGTGCTGGGTGGGCACTGGGCAAGCTCCTGCTGCCACCCAGCACCGAGGGCTTTCCCCAGGGGCTTTCCAGTGAAGGCTTTTGGCCCTTGCCCATGGGGAGGAGGCCGGGGCACGACTGAGCTCACGCACACGCTGCTGCCGGCCTGGCCTGGCCTGGCTGCCACTCGACGCAGGGACGTACCTGGCTCGTCCTCAGCATCCTGAACTGCTGCAGGTGACACTGCCGGTTCATCCTCTTGTGCTGCCCGTGATGCTCTCCTCAGTACTTTGGGCATGAATGAGGACTGCAGAGCTCTGTCTAGAAATGAGCGCCGCCTTGGGGCACGTGCCTGTGATGTTGACTGCTCTGCGACATAGGATGCAGAGCCAGGGGAAGCTGGTGCCTCTGCCTCATCCTTTTGTGTCACGGCAGCGAGGGGTGTGTGGTGCTGCTCTTGCTCAGGAGTTCCAGGCAGGGTGGGAACTGCTCGCTCGGTGTCTGCAGGTCCGGTCAGGGCAGGATCCACATCGGGGTCCTGGATGTGCTCCATGACCAAGGCTTTGACCCAGATGTTGCAGTTGGTGACATCCTGCAGCTGGGACAGCTCCCTGTCCTCTTCCCTTCCTTGGTCCTCCTCTTCCTCGACCTTCCCAGTCCTCGTTTCCTCCTGTAATCGCACAACCGGGATGAGGGCATGAGTGTGCTGCAGTTCAGCAGCAGAGCAGCTGGCCCCAGGCAGGGGCAGGCTCATCCCCCTCTGCTGTCCCAACCTCTCCTCGGCGCTCACCTGTCTGTGTTGGAGCTCCTGCTCCTCAGGGCCATCCAGCTGCCCGTGCAGGCTGGCTCTCGTTTCCTCTGTCTCAGGGAGCACCAGGAATCTCTCTCCCACATGCAGCCCCAGGAAGGCACCTGCTTCCTGCACCTCGGTGTCTGTGGTGCTCGGCACATGCGCCTCCG